>NC_059128.1:237718326-238395826 GCF_020740605.2 Lemur catta | reverse complement strand
GCTGAATTTTTATTCAAATGCAGTAATGCTAAAGATATATCCTTTTAACCAGATTTTCTTTTAACTCTTTTAATAGAACTTCAATTGTTTTTAAGCAATGGTCTTATGTATTATTTGTTAGACAATTCTTATGTAGGTTTATCACTAAGAATATCATATGTCTACTTTTAGTTCTTTGAGAAATCTCTATACTGCTTTCCACAGCAGTTGTACAAGTTTACATTCCCACCAACAGTGTATCCCTCTTCATTGCAACTGCACCACCATGTATGTTTTTGACTTTTTAACAATGGCAATTCTTTTTTTTTTTTTTTTTTTTTTAAGACAGAGTCTTGCTCTGTTGCATGGCTAGAGTGAGTGCCGTGGCGTCAGCCTAGCTCACAGCAACCTCAAACTCCTGGGCTTAAGCGATCCTCCTGCCTCAGCCTCCCGAGTAGCTGGGACTACAGGCATGCGCCACCATGCTCGGCTAATTTTTTCTATATATATTTTTAGTTGGTCAGATAATTTCTTTCTATATTTAGTAGAGACGGGGTCTCGCTCTTGCTCAGGCTGGTCTCGAACTCCTGACCTAGAGTGATCCACCCGACTCGGCCTCCCAGAGTGCTAGGAATACAGGCGTGAGCCACCGCGCCTGGCCTGACAATGGCAATTCTGACAGGGGTAAGGTAGTATCTTATTGTGGTTTTAATTTGCATTTCCCTGATGGTTAGTGATGTTGAGCATTTTCTCGTGTTTGGTGGCCCTTTGTCTATCTTCTTTTGAGAAGAGTCTGTTCATGTTGATTGCCCACTTTTGGATGGGATTATTTGTTCTTTTCTTACTGATTTATTTGAGTTCTTTGTAGATTCTAGATATTAGCCCTTTGTCAGATGTATAATTTGTGACTATTTTCTCTCATTCTGTAGGTTGTCTATTTGTTCTGCTGATTATTTCCTTTGCTGTACAGAAACCTTTTAGTTTAATTAAGTCTCATTTATTTAATTTTGTTGTTGCTGTATTTGCTTTTGGGGCCTTACTCATAAATACTTTGCCTAGCCCAGTGTCTACAAGAGTTTTTCTTATGTTTTCTTCTAGAATTTTTATGGTTTCAGGTCTTACATTTAATTATTTAATCCATCTTGAGTTAATTTTTGTATATGGTAAGAGATAGGGATCGAGTTTCATTCTTCTGCATGTGACTATCCAGTTTTCCCAGTGCCATTTATTGAATAGCGCGTCTATTTCCCAGTGTATGTTTTTGTCTGCTTTGTCAAATATCAGTTGGTCATAGCTATATGGTTTATTTCTGGATTTTCCATTCTGTTCCATTGGTCTATGTGTCTACCTTTATACCAGTATCATGCTGTTTTAGTTACTAAAGCCTTGTAGTATAATTTAAGAAGTCATTGTATAAAAAAGACACCTGCACCTAAATGTTTATCACAGTACAACTCACCATAGCAAAGATATGGAATTAATCTTAGTGTGCCCCATCAACTGATGAGTGGATAAAGAAAATGTGGTATGTATGTGTGTATTATACAAATGTATGCACACACCATGGAGTACTCAGCCATTAAAGAGAACAAAGTAATGTCTTTTGCAGCAACTTGGATGAAACTGGAGACCATTATCCCAAGTGAAGTATCTCAGGAATGCAAAAACAGATACCACATGTTCTTACTTATAAGTGGGAGCTAAACGAAGGATATATATGGTCATAAAGAGCAGTAATATACATTGGAAACTAAGAAGAGGGGAGGTTAGGAGGGTGATGAGGGATAAAAATCTGCCTGTTGAGTATGATGTACACTATTCTGGTGACAGTTATAGGGAAAGTTCTGACTTCAGCATGACACAATTCATCTATGTAACAAAAAACTCTTGTGCTCCCTAAATTTTTTGAAATAAAAACATAAATATTGCATTTCTTATTACAGTTTCTAATATTTTTATTGCTAGTGATGGATGTTGACTTTTTATGTTAATGTTACATTTGCCAAGTTGGTTAATTATTTCATGGTTCTAGTAGTTTTGTGTTTTTTTCATTTTAGCATTTCTGCTGATAATACACAAATTTCAAATTCTGGTATTAATTTGCATTTCCTAAAGAGCTGAATTTATTTTTCATCCATATAGACATCCTTTTTAAAGAAATAAATGCCTATTTAGGTCTTTTGACCATTTTCTGTTTTGTTGTCTGCTTTTTAATTTTTATTTTATTGATCTGTAGGAGTCGTTTTTATATATAGTTGTTTTTCAGATACATGTCCGGAATTAATTTCTATTGCTTTGTGGCTTGCATTTTCATTCTTTTTTTAAGATCTTGTCATGATTAGTTCTTGTTCTTAAAATAATGCAATGTAATTTTTCCTTTTTTGAGTACAACTTTAGTGTCCTGTTTAATCTTTGCCTCTCATGTGTTAATGAAGATGTTCTTCTATGATTTCTTCCAATGCATTAGTATTATTATTATTTTTTAAATTATTTGCTTTATTCAGAGGTCGCATCAAGACTAGAAATTAAGCTGTTGTGTGCTAGACTGTTTCTTCTCTATAAAATCAAAATCATGTTGGTGAATATATATTTTTCTTCTTCCATTTATCTTGTCCCCCTTCTGTGGCTGAATTCTTAATTTATCATTTATGACAGTGATTTCTTGCTTTTTAGGAAAATATTTGTTTTTCTTCTAATGGCAATTTTTCATGAAGTCTTTTGGAAGGAATTTGTAGATGCTCTTATAGGCAAGTTTGTCTGAATTCCCAGAGAAAATTTCAGTACATGAATTGTGATGTGAATGAATACTGGATCATTGGCCCAAGAGAAATCATGTTTATCTTTAGCAAACTTACAAATAAAGGAGATGTTTTGTGACTAATGATTAATGCAGTATTTAAGCTAAGCTTTATCAGATGCATCATGATTGATACTGCTGGGAAAGAGTTGGTGATTTTTTAAAAAACAGACCTACAGTAATTTTTTTCCCTGTAGGTTGACTATAACATTTTTAAAACATCTCTTTGAAAGCAACAAGTTTTCCGAACATAGGAACCAATTACTTTTGTTTGCCATAGTCTTGAGAATTAACTGGGTTATTCAAATTAGAAAACTACAATCCTCAAAAAAGTGTGAAGGCCAAGAATAGAAAAGACTTTGAAATTCAAAGACCAATCTAAAATTCTGTTTTTCTGTTCTGTCTCCCTTTTCATCTATTCATTATAAATTTTGTTTTCTATACTTTTGTCTGTAATAACTATTTTTTACAGGCCTTATAGGCTGACTGGCCAAATGTAATTGATCGAGTGAGATCTCCCCTTTTCCACTGATTTCATGGTATATTTTCTCACTTTTGTCTACATCATATCCTACTATAATTTTCAACTCTTTCCACGTGACAATGAACCAACTAGTTCCTAACTCCCTTCAAAAATTTGTGTTTTACTATGTCTTGTAGGGTTATCCTGATGAGAAGAGATTTAATAGTTTGAAAATAAAACAGAATGCGGAAACCATATAGTACAGTTAACAGAGACTACATTTACTCTATGGCATGATAACTCTCCATGTTTTCCTTCAACTCTTTATTTTATTTGTTTACTTAAAAAAAATTAAGTATTTTTTTTTATTTGGGGATAACTGTGGATTCACATGCAATTGTAAGAAATAATATAGAATGATTCAGTGTCTGCTTCACACAGTTTCTCCCAATGGTAACATCTTGAAAACTATAATGCATTATTTATGGCTTTTGCCATAATGAGTCTTGGAATATGAATTTGTAGGTATTCAGACATAGTATTTCATTAGGACTAACATTGCTATGAACTGAAATGAGAGTTTTTTTCATATTGATAAGAAAATGGGAGTATCTTTGCATATCTATGACAAAGATTATTTCATATTGTATATTGTCATTTTTGTATGCAGGTGAAGTCACTTAAATGTTTTACCTAAAATTTTTACATTTATGTCTACAAGTAAAATTAACTATCATTTCATTTTCTTACAGTCTACTTTTCAACTTTTGTTATCAAAATTATGCTTACTGTATATAATTTGTTCAGCAGTTTTCTGTCTGTTTTTATTTTCAGGAAATGTAAAATAGAGTTATCTACCCTTAAATGTTTGGTAGAATAGACTGCAAAGATGCTTGGACTTGGTTCTTTTTGTGGGTAATTCTTTTAAAAAAATGACATTTTAATTATTTTAATGGTTTTGTTTTTATTTATGATTTGTATTTTGTTTTAGACTAATTTCTAGATATTATATTATTTCCAATTTATCAGAATTGTTTAGGTTTTTAAACATATTAGTATATATTTTTTAAATGTAAGATTTATTGATAATTTTTTTTCCTATGTTTTTTTCGTTGCATTATTTCCTTCCAGCTTTTTTTTCTGATTTTCTTCTGAATTTTCCCCAAAATTGGTCTTTGTTTTTCAACAACTAATTGAATCAGTGTTTTTTTCCCTTCTTTTCTCTACTCCATCGATTCCTGATTTTGTATTATTGCATCTGTTTTTATTTTTTTTCAGTTAAATTATTGGTTATTTAGTTTTTCTTATTTTTTAATAGTTTATTTAAGTCAAATATTTTCCTGTAAGAAGTCTTTCAGATTCAATCAATACATATTGATGTTATTACATTATTTTTATTAAGTGGATATATTTCGTAATTTCCTTTATGATTCCTCTTAATCTGTGATTTATATAATAGTACCTTTTGTTTTCATTTTTCAAATAGATGGGGCAAATTTTATTCTTCACTTAAAATTTTATTTTATTGAAGAACATAGATCATAATCTATTTGATGCTTATTTTTTTGTGACTAAGTGTGTAAGTTTTTTTGTGAATGTTTTATATACACTCAAAATAAATGCAAGTACTTTGTTACTCAATACCACTTGTGATATTAAAATATATAATATTCAATTTTTTCTTTTTGCTCTTCTAGTTTCTAGAATTTATGCTAAAATCAACCAGATCTCTTGGCTTGACTATTTCCCCTCAATACTTTTATCTTTTAAAAAATCTATTTTAACACATTGACTGCCATGTGAGTTGTATTTAACTCAACCTAGATTTGATCCTGGGGTTTCATAAAACAAAACCTTGCGGCTGGTTCATGAAAATCTTACTTGTTGATGTTCTTATTGTTACAATTAATATTGAAAATTTAATTCTAAAAATGTGGATTGTGTTGCATATAAATCATACACAGAAAACTATAAAGAATAACAAATTAGAAAGGATTGTTTTGTTTTAATAAGACACTGTGGCCCCAGGAAAATTTTTTTTTTTTTTCTAGTGTGACAGTTGATGTGTTAAATAGCATTAGGTGCGTATGTTTTATCTTCCTACTGGTGTGTTCAGCCATAGGCCACATTTGTTAATTCACTGAGAAAATGAAGGTAAATAGAAATGTGTTACACAATTTAGCAACCTACCTTCATCTGTATCCATATATTCTGCCTTCCTTTCTGATACAATGGATTAAATACACTGTTTTTATGCCAGTCAACCCACTTATAAGAACACTGGATACATTACTCTTTCCTAATAGGGAAATCTGATCCTTCAATAATTCCTTTTTATTTTGCCTCACCATTTTTCTCTCTACTGTATTATTTTTTTGCAAATGCACATGTTAGATTAGCTCATGTTGATGGCACAAAATGAGCCATAAATTGACAATATTAGCCTTGACATGATTAGTTCTTACTCTTAAAATAATCTAATACACTTTTTTCTTTTATGATTACAAACTTTGTTTCCTGTTTAATAAACCTTTGCCTCTGTTGTACTCATGAAGACGACCTCCTATGATTTCCTCTAATACATTATTTAGAGAAATAATTTCAGTAACCGGAAATACTGGTAGGCCATATTGTGTTTAAATGAACTCCCTGATTTCAACAGGAGTATTAGGAACCTGGAGCTGCGAAAACCAAGTAGTGACATAACTGACACAGGTATGATGAGTGAAGTTACACAATAAGCAGCCAGGGGGGAAAAAGAAAACATATATACTATGGTTTAGCATAAAGGTATTTTTAGATATGCTTAGTGATTTGGGAGCCCCATTTTCAAAATTGATGACCACACTGCTGTTATCTTATGAAAACAAATAAGCAAAACAAAAATACACAGACAGACAAAAACATCAGGTTGGGTTTGGTGAGCCACTAAAATAGAGATTCATGAAATATGGGAGGTAAAACCAATAAAATCTTCAAAAATTAGTGAGTCATGCAACTTGATTATGTAAACTTTAGAAACTTCTTTATGACGATTCAGTGAAAGACCCATTGTGTGACACAGTGCCTCATACAACTTATTTATATTTTAAGAAAACATGTAATATTTGAATTGCTGCTCTTGTCCTTTTATTCTATAACTGAAAGAGATTGGCATGTTTGATTCCAGACCACAGACAAGGAGACTGCCGGTGGTCCAGGCACTCAGACCCAGGAGGATCAAAGTGACCATACCAAACTGAGATCAAAGCTGCTGAAAGAAGCTTGCAGCAGGCTGAGGAGGAGAATCTTAGTTTGCTCTAAGATTTTGTAGCAAAATCTCATCCTCTTCAGAAATCAACTATTCTCTTTCAGAGAAATACCTCTGTCATGAAATCCTAACCAAGACTGAAGTTTTGACCATGGGTGGGCTCCTGATCATGCTGTGTTTCTCAGCAGGTTGTGAAGAAACAGGAAATTACAAGAGCAAACAACACTGTCCCCATGTCACATCTTGAAAGCAACAGCAACCAAGAATGAGTTTCTTTTATGGTACCATACCCCAGAACATCATGCGATGCCTTGGTGACCATTTGTTTAACTTGTGAAGATTATATTATGAATAGGACCTTGACTTATTAACAGTGGAATAAACTCTATTTCGGATTTGGGTAATTTTTGTATTAAAATATGTAGACATATTTTATAAAGCTTTCAACTCGATTGTTGGTTTTTTTAATCAATTTTCAATTAATATTTAATTTCTTCTTAAAAAAAGTCAAAGATGCTATCACTTCCCACTTGCCTGGGAATCTAAACAATGAATGCGGTTTTCTTTTTTGCCAATATTTTAGAAAACTTTAAATCAATCCAATCAAGTTTTGTCTACCTATGCTGATTATTTCAATCTTGATTAATGTATCTGTTGCTACAGATATATGCTCACTGAAATGGACTCATACAACTATTTTATGTTCTCCTTTCTCCTTTCTTTATTTCTATCTTTATATGTATTTTGGTAGAAAATTATTGTTAAATTTGATTCATATGGATGCAAGTGTAATGAAAATCTAATGTAACATATATTTAAAGATTCTAAACTTGATTAAATATATCTTACAAATCTTATTAATGATCTTAATACCACGTATATTTAAAGGCTATGCTCATATTTATACAAATAAAAACTGAAAAAAAGTATCTAAATCCAACTATAAGTTTTTTGTTTCACAGAATATAATCTTAAGAAATTATAATATCAGCTTTCAATAGAGGAAAATTTTCTTCTAAATATTTCTTGCAAAATTAAATTTATATACCACCTAAAAAATGTATTAGATTGAGTAAATAATCTTCAAATAATTGCAATGTCAAACTATACCTTTACATGCCAATTGAAAAGGGAAACAGTTAAGGTCACCTGTTTTTTTCTCAATAAAATAATTATATTTTCTTCACAGGTGGTTTTTACAATTTTATTGGAAAACTCAACATAACACATGGCCCGTAGAACACCTGCTGAAAAGAATATATTTGTAGAAACAGTAAACTAATTAATTCCTTAATGAACCCCATGACTTTTGACACATTATGCTATAGAATCAAATGAGAATTATATCCTTTTCTTTGGAAAAATATTTCTTTACCAGCATATAACCAGTGATTTAACTTGGAAAGATAATATTGTTTCTTTAAAAACTATGAAATGATGCTCTGAGAAACAGCAAATAATCATAATAAAATGAGCCTAACCACCACCACCATCATGATATTGTACCCAGCATTTCCAAATTGTTGGGTGTAAATCCAGAAAATATATTCAAAAGTCTATACCCCTCTTTACATTGCCTTTTTTTGTCTAGCTCTGATTCTCAGTGTTTGTGTCCCATATCATATAAGTATTTGTTAATTTGACAGGAGATATGTATAACTTTAATATTGTTGATTGAACTTTTCATTTTTCATGTTTCTCAACCTGTTTGGATTAGCTTACTCTGAGCTTCTGCCTCATTCAAATATCTTGAAGAAATAATATTTTCACAAAATTTATGTCTTCTCCAAAGTTGCCTGTAACCCATTTACTGCTGGTAATCAGTATCAGCTTGATGAATCAGACATCTAGTTAGTTTTCTTCCCAATTCTTTTATAAGACGCTTTCTCCTTTTTCTTCAAAAATAGTTTATTTCCTTCAGCATAATGAGAAAAGATATTTTCAGAAGAAGAAATTTAGATAATGACTATGTTTTTCAAGTCTTAAAATTTATTGCTGTTTTAGGATTGTACATAATTGGATTTATTTTTATGGCCAGAATAATTTTCAAAACTATCAATATTTTATAAAAAGTAGTTCTACTACTTACTGAATTCAATAATATTCAAGAATGAGAAGCAGATGCTGCTTTCACATTATTTAATAGCATATTGCAGTGGCACATCATAATCATGTATATTTTCAAAACAATTGCAAAGAGTAGGAAGAAAAAAGCACGTATGAAGTTTTTATTAGGATATTAGGAATAAAAATTGGCATAACACATTGTTTAGATTCATTACAGCAATTTTTCAAAAATATGTAAATCACTCATAATTTCAAATTAAGTATACTTGACCTTTGAGCAATGCAGAGTTGGGGAGCCAGCCCCTGCACAGTCAAAAATCCATGTTTAATTTTTGACTTCCCTAAAACTTAATTGACTAATATCCTACTGTTGACCAGAAGCTTTGCCAATAATATAAAACAGCCAATTAACACATATTTTGTATGTTACATGTATTATATACTCTATTCTTATAATAAAATAAGCTACAGAAAAGAAAATGTTATTAAGAAAATCATAAGGAAGAGAAAATATATTTATTATTCATTCAGTGAAAGTGGATTATCATAAGGTTCTTCATCTTTGTGGTTTTCACGTTGAGTGGGATGAGGAGGAGGAGAAAGAGGAGGAATTGATCTTACTGTCTGAGGGGTAGCAGAGGTGGAAGAAAACCTGCATATAAGTGGACCCATGAAGTACGAATCTATGTTGTTCAAGGGTCAACTGTATTTGTAAACTACACTGATAACGCCCAAATATTTTCAACTTATTTTATTTAAAAAAAAATCAAAAATATCTTAAAAAATACTTCTTTATGTATCAGAGATTACTCTCTTACGCTATTGATTGGGTCTTGTTAAAGCAACCTATATATGTTGAACGTACTAGTAATTTATTTCAGAACAAATCTTTATTTTTCATGAATTTAAATCAGCAATTCAAATTTAAATCTTCAATTTCTTTGAATTTTCTTTAGGGGCTAAATATTTTGGAAAATGTGATCTCTAGATAATATAATCTAAGAAAAAATATATTACGGAATCAACTTTAGAGAAATGTGGTGCTCAATTTCTCTTAGAGAAAATTTCTCTGTGTAAAGTTTCAAATGGGAATTGGTCTCTTATTTGCTTACATGCTCCTTTCCATGCATTATGAAGAATTGTGCTTGGAGTAATAGGCAAAATAACTCCCCCCCCCCATGAATATGTTACCTTACATGGCAGCATAGCAAAGGGGACTTTGCAGTTGTGATTAAGGTTAAGGACCTAAAGATCAAGAAATTACCCTGGAATATTCTGATTGGACTAATCTAATCGTATGGATTCTTAAAACTAAAGAACCATGACCAGCTGTGGTCATAGAAAGAGAATGAGGATAGAGGAGAATCACAGAGAATGCACATGGCTTCTAGAAGCTGGAAAAGCCAAGGAAATAGATTCTCTTTAGAGCCTGTCGAAGTTAATGCAGCCCTGAGAACACCTTGATTTTAGCCAGATAAGCACCATTTCCAATTTCTGATAACCAGAACTGTTAGGGAATAAATTTGTGTCTTTAAAGTCACTAAGTGTGTGGTATTCTGTTGTAGCTGCAATAAGAGACTAACGCAAGCATAACTAAAAGGCCTAAAAACGGCATTCTTTTCAATTCAATAATCACCTCTGAGTCTGGCTTTTTTTCACTTAGCATGATGCATTGGAGATTTATCAATGTTATTATGGATATCAGTAGTTCATTTCATTTATTTGCTGAGTAGAATTCCATTCTATCAGTATCCCTTCAATAGTTAATTTTTTTCAGATTTTTACAATTATAAATGAAGCTGCTATAAAAATTTCCATGCAAAATTTTCTAAAATTTTCTATTACTCTATATTCTAAACAGACTGCCCCACGTTGCATTCCCAAAAACAAAATATGAGATATTTTCTATTGTTTCACGTCCTTGTCAGCACTTGCTGTTGTCCTGTTGTCAGAATTCTTTTCTTTTTAGCAGTTCTAGTAAGTATATATGAGATACATATATAGATAGATAGATAGATAGATAGATAGATAGATAGATAGATAGATAGATAGATAGATAGGCTTTCACTCTGTTGCCTGAGCTAGAGGTGCAGTGGCATCATCATAGCTCACTGCAACCTCAAACCCTTGGGCTCAGGTAATCCTCCTGGCTCAGCCTCCTCAGTAGCTAGGACATGCACGTGCCATCACGACCAGCTAATTTTTTTCTATTTTTAGTAGAGGCGAGGTACCACTCTTGCTCAGGCTGATCTTGAATTCCTGACCTCAAGCAATCCTCGAGCCTTGGCCTCCCAGAGTGCTAGGATTACAGGTGTGAGCCACTGCGCCTGGCCTCATCTTGTCAATTTCTAAAAAAAAAAAATTATAAATTCTGCTATAGTTGTGATGGTGATGATGTTGAACTATAGCTCAACTTGAGATAGTTGACACCTTTACAATGTTGCGTTTTCTAATACATGAACAAGGTTGTAGTAAAATTTATTTTGGCCTTATTTTATTTATTTAATAAGTGTTTTATACATTACATCATAAATATCTTGTATATTATTATATTTATATCTATTATTTATTTGGATTGCTATTGTACAGGCACTTGACAAAATTTCAATCAGTAGTTTTTAATTGAAGCATGACAGCATTTATATATTCACTCTGTATCTTGTGATTTTTATAAGCACACTTATTGTCTGTAGTAGTTTTTTGTGGATTATTTGGTATTCTCCAAGCAGACAATAATGTCATTTGGGAATAGATAGTATAACAGATTAATTTCTTGTTTTCCAGTCTACATGGTTTTTTTTTTTTTTTTTTTTTTTTGAGACAGAGTCTCACTCTGGTGCCTGGGCTAGAGTGAGTGCCCTGGCATCAGCCTAGCTCACAGCAACCTCAAACTCCTGGGCTCAAGCTATCCTTCTGCCTCAGCCTCCCAAGTAGCTGGGACTACAGGCATGTGCCACCATGCCTGGCTAATTTTTTTCTATATATATTTTAGCTGTCCATATAATTTCTTTCTATTTTTAGTAGAGATGAGGTCTCGCTCTTGTTCAGGCTGGTCTTGAATTCCTGAGCTCAAACAATCCGCCCACCTCGGCCTCCCAGAGTGTTAGGATTACAGGCGTGAGCCACCTCTCCCAGCCTTTGTTTTTTATTTATTTATTTTTCTTGCATTTTTGACCTGGCTAACATATCTAGTACAGTGTGGAATAGTGAAAACAAATAACCTTAACTTCTCCCAAACTTTCAGAGAAAGCATTCAACTTTTTTTTTATTAACTAATGTCAGCTCTTGATTTTTTTGATGTTCTTCATCATGCTAAGAAAGTTCACTTCCATTCCTAGTTTGTTGAGAATTAAATTTTTTCAAATGCTTTTCAGTATCTATTGAGACAATCATATGTTGTTTTTTTCCTTAATATGTTGATATATGATGAATCACATTGGTTGTTTTTTGAAAGATGAATCAAGTTTGCCTTCCTAAAAACAACCTCAACTAGTTTATGATGTCGTTTTTTGGTCTTAATTTTTTTGTTTGTATTCAATTTTTTAAATATTTTATTGAAGATTTTTACACCTATTATGTGTAATATTGTTTTTGAAATATATCCATTTAGTTTTAGTTTTATGGTGATGCTGGCCTCATAAGATGACTTGAAAGTATTCCTTACTCTTCTGTTTTTCTGACTTATTGTGTGAAGGTTTTGTTTTATTTCTTCATAAAATTTTTAGTATAATTCATCAGTCAAGATTTTTAGAATTTTTTGCTGGATATTTTCAATATGAATATAATTCTTTAATAAGCATAATATTCAGATAATCTACAACCTTTGATAGTTTGGGTTATATTTTCTTGAGAAACTTGTATATTTCATATAAATTGCTAAAATTATGGGTGTAGACTTGTTTGTAGTATTCTCATATTCTATATTTAAGGTCTATAGATGGCTAAAGTGACATTCTTCCTTCATTCCTAATAATTGTAATTTGAATATTCCCTCTTGTAATTTTCCTGATGAGTCTGTATAAAGATGTGACAATATATTGTCTTAAAAAACATTAAATCAGAAATTTGCAGTAATTTCCCTTATTGTGTTTGTTTTACTTTTCATTGATTTCTTCTCTTATCATTATTTTTCCTTTTCTTTCTTGCTTCAGATTTAGTTGGTTTTTTTCCTATTTTTTTTCTATTTACTAAGCCTAAACAATGTAGTTTATAACATTGCTTTGAAAACTTTCTTTTATTCTAATATAACTATGTATTGCTATATATTTCTCATTAAACACTACTTTCACTGTATTGGACAAAGTTTGATATGATATGTTTTCATGTTTATCAATCCAAAATATTGCTAATTCTCTGTGTCACTTCCTCTCTTCCTATGGGTTATTTAAAGTTGTCCTATTAAATTTATAAACATTTTGGGGGTTCAGTTATTTTTTATTTAATTATGTTGTAATCAGATAATATATTTTGCATAATTCTAATCCTTTAAAAAAAATCCAAACCCAAAGCATGATCTATCATGGTGAGTGTTTCATGTACACTTGAAAAATGTGTATTCTGCTATTGTTGGATGGAGTGAGACAGAAGAGAGAAGGGATAAGTGAAGACATGAAAGTATTCATGAGGATATATAAAATTTTTATGCTACGTGTATTTTTGTTAATGAATTTCTTTGTTTTCAATGTATTTAATAAAATTTATTTTAGCAATTCACACATTAGTGAGAAGTGATTTGAAATATTGACACTACAAACATCAAAGAATTTTTCTGAGTTCATGTTACATTAATGAATATCTTTCCACGAATTAAACCAACTCAATTCTCAATAATAATCTCCATAAATCATAATTTTTTTTCATCTTCACTGGCATGCGGTTAATTTGGTAGGATAGGTTAAAGTTTTGTATTTTATTTCTTTAGCATTTTGAAGGCTTTACTGCATCGTTTCACTCTACTAGAATATAAGCTCTAAAAGATCAATTGCCTTATCTATCATATTAACCAATTTCTTTCCTGTACTAGCTCATAAAAACATAATCAAGGTATTCAATAAATATTTTAAAATATTTATTAACTATTTTAATATTATTTTCAAAATACACCTATAATAACATTCTAAGTTTAATGGCATGGCACTGTATGTAGGTATTTAAAGATGAAATCATATTATACATTTTATGATTTCAAACTATTACTCTTGCAACTTAGCACATAATATGTTGCAAGGAGTAGTGTGAGAGTAAAAGCCAAAGATGTATCAAGAATCTTTGATTTTTGGGGGGGAGATGATGGTGACATGAGCCAGATTGGCATTAATGGAGAAAATGCAGGATTTTGGATGAATATTATAACTGAATTAAACTAGGGTTGTGTTTCTTTGCAGACTGGGTTGAAACATTTTATGTAGTCATGTGCAGTTTTAAAGTGCCTTGTGTAAAATGTAGGGTATGTGCGATTATTGAGTTGTCAGAGCAATTGTCTGACATGGGTTCTCACATATGCTACTCAATCACATTTGAGAATTGCCTTTTCTCCTTAAAATTAAAAGTCTGATTTTGTTCAGTTTTCCAACCTTCTTTCATGTGGCCGTAGGCTTCATGAGAGAGTTAACTCACTTCCAGCCTGAGAGGACAAATCAAGAATTCTTGAAGCCAATATTAGTGTTAGAGTAACAGAAAATCTGCTGGGAATGTTTTTTGAATAAAAGCCTTCTTGATATCAAGATACAAGACACATGAGAAAAAAGTGTCATTACTGATCATTGCTGTGCCTAGGTGAGATATCTGGACTTGCTATCGTAACAGTGTCTAGGCCAAAACATGAAAGTGATAAAATGAAAGACAGTAAGAATGTATTTGAAAGTTTTATTTAGTCAATGAATTTAGCAAAACAAGACCACCCTTTTGGAAACTGTTTGTGATGTGGGATATTATCCCCACCTTGTTTAAGCCAGCTGATTTGAGGTTTTCCATTATGTGTAGAAAAAGAAAAATATTAACCAATACATTGATTTTAAGAATAACAAAAAATAAAAATTTTAAAAATCAAATAAAAATTTATTGTTCTGATTAGAAGATAGTATGTCAAAAGTCTAGAATGATTTATTGCATTTATTAACTAGTTTTCAAATAATTTGCCATAAGTGCCTCAGAGAAAAATTTTACTTAGAGTATATGTGAAAGGGCATTATCACAACATAAATTAGGAATGTGGATATTAAACAATGATCTTAACTCATTTTCTCTGACATTTGGAATTAGCACTTTCTAAATAACTAATAAGTATTCCCAAATGAGGTGAACTAGAGTATACAAATCCCATGTGTATTAGTACAGGCTCTCCACAGAAACTGAATTAATATCTATCTATATGACATATAAAGAGATATATAATATAGAGACAGATATAATATTTATATTCATATATGTGAGATATATATACACATATATATATGAGAGAAAGAGAGGGAGATTTATTATAAGGAACTTACTCAGCTGGTTACAGAGTCTGAGAAATCTCTTTAGTTGTCAAGCTAGAAACCCAGGAGAGCTGATGGCACAGTTTCAGTCCAAGTATAAAGGCCTGAGAACCAAGAAAGCTGAGGGTGTCAGTTCCAGACCAAGTATAAATACAAAGGCAAGAGAAGATCAATATCTCAGCTTGAAGACAATAGGCAGAGAGGAGTTTCTTCTTATTTGAGGGAGGGTCAGCCTTTTCATTCTACTTAGGTCTTCAACTGATTGGATGAGAGATACTCACATAATACATAATGTAGGGAAACCTGCTTTATTCAGTCTACTAATTCAAATGTTAATCAAAAACTCCCTTACACACAACTAGAATGGTGTTTGACCAAATATCTGGGCACCCAGGACCAAGTCAAGTTGACACACAAAAATAACCAACACACTATGAAAACAGATCACAGTAGCTTTTTACACCTTATTTAAAAAGTTAGTATTTCCAAAGTATGTGGGAAGCCAGTTTAAATTTTTTTAAGTTATGAGAACAAGTACCTGAATCCTGACATGGACCAGTCATTAGGTGTTGGCTGACCTTGGGGAAGAACTCTAACCTTGAATGGGAAAAATCCAAGGGCAATTCATGAGAAGGTTATAAATTAGATGACATCACTTCAAGCAGCCTTGCATGAGTGTGTCAGTCCTAGAGGCAGTGATCTGGGCAGCAATCATAGCGTAAGTAAAATCCACCCATTCGATCCTTTCATCAATTTTCTTTGCATGATAACTTTATCCTACCTGGACACAACTGTTTCTCAATATTGATTGGTCTCTGTTTTCCTGGTGAAACTTACAAAAGGAAGGTTAATGAAACAAACTAAAGCCCATAAAAATGCAGCTGAAATCAGGGACTCAACTGATATTCATCAATCATCTATATAATAATTCATTCCAGAGTCCCCTTACCTTCAACTAGAACCACTGCTAGTCTAAATGGTTTACTTGGTGGTTTCACCTAGCTCCACATCCCTGGGGAGTCTGAAGCAATGTATACCAGGCACTTCTTTGGTTTCAGTTACTTCACTTGTCCATTCATCATCAAACTTTGGGCAGTACTAAGAGAACATCAATGAATCTCCTTGGTTCCAAATTATGTACTCCCGATATATAATCACAGCTTTACCTTCATTTAATGATCAGGGTCAATTACCCTAGCTGAATGACAACTCATTTTCTTTCCTGCTTGTCTGTTGACATAGGAGTCTAAAGTGATATGGTGGAAGATGAAGTTTTTCCCGGTGGAGCATTTCCTCTTTAAGAACAGGAACACTCAGGCCTGCAGGGCCTAGAGTTGTGGGATAAGATGCACAAGTGTCCCAAGTGACTGAGTGGCAGTAGTGTTAAGTGGCATCATTCTTATTTCTATCTCTTAGTTTCTAGTACTGTGTCATGTTCTCAGGGTATCATCCCTAAGCCTGTACTTTATCTGCACTTTGTACATGTTATTCCAATGTCCTTTCAAGGAAACAGCATCTGAACAGTGTAGTATCTGATGGGACTAGTAGATGCAATATGATAGTCATGTGACCACTACTGCAAGTCCTTCGCGGTAAAGTGCAGACATTGCATTGATGAGATGCTATGGTGGGACCCCTTACTGGTGGGTGAAACATTTTGTAAGCCCTCAAATAAGGAAATTTTCTGAGGCTGTATGGGCAGGCTAGGTAAACCCTTACCCAGACTGTGGGCATATTCCAGTCATGATGAATCACTCTCTTTTCTAAAGATGAAGAGATCCAAAATAATCAAATTTCCAGCCATATCTGTTTGATACCCTGGAAGGATGCTACCATTTCAGGGGCTTAGTTTTAATCTGTTGCTGGCAAATTGGACTTACACCAACAGCAGTAACTAGATCAGTAACCAGGTAGTGGTAGTCCATACTGTTGGGTCTAAGAAGAGCCACTATTTCTTCCTCCACTTGTGTGCCTACTGGGCCAGCACTGGGGTAGCTGATGACAGAAGCTGATGTCAATGAGTCATTTTGTCTACTTGGTTGTTTAGTATTTCTTCTGAGGAGGACGGTATGTGGTGAGCTTTAACATGCTATGTGGAGTTCCTTTGACTTCATACCCACTTCCCTGAGCCTTTTTGATCCCTTGTTCTATTGTCTGGTGATGAGGTGCTGGCATTTTTACTTCACTTAATGTGGGGCATGTTTTACTTTAACTTTCCTAGAGTTACCCTAACACTGAGTTATCACCATGTTGTTAAATTGTGTACCCCAAGAAAATGCTCCCATATTTATAAACTCTCCCTTATGTAAGGGAACTGCCTCTTCATCAGCTGTAAGCTCAACTCAGATGATTGTAGGAAAGTGGTTGTTCAATGTTTTCTAAGATTTTACCTATACTGTGTCTCAAAGTCCAATTTCTTTTTGGTGTATGTGATGTGCAGGCCTGATAATTCAATGAACTCTGGAGATTTGCCACCTTTATAGTGAAGTCTTTGTCTTGGAACTCTACTTTTCTCCCCTCTAGTTGGAGGAAACGAGATTCTCTTTTAACATTTTGGAGGAGGCCTTCTGGTTTTCACACTTAGCATTTAATTGCTGGATATTCACCCTCAGTGTTTTATGTTCTTTTATTAGAATATCCATTACCCCTAACAACAATCAACTAATTCTACAGTTCCTATACTAACTTTTCCCCCACATTTCTGGACCTGACACATTTCACCTTCAAAGCACTATATTTTTAGTAGTATACTATCTCTACTTGCCACCTTTAAAACTTCTAACAATTGCATTGCTACTGTGGCAGGCCACCAAGAGGTATTCCAGTTCCCAAAATACCACTTTACAGTATATTTCCTCAGACCACTCCTGGCATCAACTGGCCGAGGTCTGGTTCCCTGGGAAACAGCCTGTGAAAGGGAGATCTGCGGTCCGTGGAGTTTAAATGGGAAATGTACTCAGAAACAACATCTGTAATGAAATGAGGGAAGCAGAATAGGGCACCCATGGAGCTACGCTGCCATGCAGCCAAAACAAAGGCCTCATCTAATCCCACAGGGAACTTGGAAGCTGGGAGGGCTCTTCAGAGTTGTAGAAATTGACGCAAACTGGCTGGATCTTTGAACTCTTGCATTGATCAGCCACTGAATGTGGGCTGCCTTCTAGGAGGTATTAATAGTTCTTCTTCAGAGAAACAGCTACTTTGGCAGGGTCCTGGAGAGAGACTCAGCTGTGAGCTCTCAGTAGGCAACACTCCTGAAAGCTGAGGGAATTAGCGCCTTCCTCCTGACTGGGTGGTCCCAGTAGGTCGTGCTCTATAGCATACGTTACAGAGGTTTAGACCACTGTAGACTCAGACGTCAATAAGAGCTTCAATGTATGCTTTGTTTTTATTTAGTCTACAAAATGTCCATTTTGAAAAAGTTACTGCTCATTTCTACATAATGCATTTGCAAAAAGTAAGTTTATTCTCTCTGGTTGAATGTTGTGTTCTACTTTTTAAGTTAGGAATATTTCATGAGTGTTACTGATCCTTAAATGAGAGTAGACTTATTCAGGTCTGCAATTCATTGCTAAAGAATGAAGTTGAATTTTCTTTGGTCTTTTTTCTCTGTTTACTTATTTATTGTTAGAATCTTCCTCTCAGATCTTCAAGGAGAGCACTCAATTTTATGCATATCCCCTAGTCAAGTTTCCTGGTTTTTTTTAAAACTCACTTAACTCTCATGAATGTGATGACTTAGGGAGATACTTTCTGTTTGCCTGATAATACAAGAAACATAGTTTGAAGTAGCTTGTGCCAGGCATTTTAATGTGTCAGAGAATGAATGTAGGGCAAAATATGTCCCTATGATAATCTAATGGCTTTTCAGGGTTTAGCACTTTACCTTTGCTAACTTCCCCAAATATGTAACTTCATTCATTCTTCACTTCCACAAATGCCTATATAACATTTCTAAGATTTACACTTACATATTTCTCATAGAAGAGAGGCAATAAAGGATTATAGTGCAGGGTGAAAGAGACCTAATTATCTTGGAAACTAATTGTGAACATTAGAGAAAAGCTTCCCTCACCCCGTTTTGTTACAACAGAGGGGTCTGTTTTGTAGTTCTGTGCTGAACATATCTTGTTCTTACTATGTAAACCTATATCTTGTTCTTGCTTTATAAACCTCTCTTGTCCTTCCTCAATAAACTTCTTTTCACGCTGGCAAAAAAAAATAAATAAATAATGATTTCACCTCCTGTCAGTTGGGCAAATGTCACCCTTGGATATAATGATGATATGTAAAAGTTGGAAAAATTAAAATTTTCTGCAGAGAAGTGCTTGAGTATCATCAATTTTCTGCTGGAGCCCACAATTTCAACTTCATTGAATAAAATTTTCCCATTGTTCCTGGCATATAATTGACCAATATGATTGCTTCCCTGGGCAGTTGAATCTCTAAATCTATGTGTTTTCATAAATATTTTGATTAGATCATAGGAGAGATTAAAAATTAGGTAATAAGCATATATTGGAAGCCTCTCTGTCCTTTAAAAAATGTTAAATAAAAAGGTAAATAGAAAATGATATAACATGAACCCAAATGATCATTTAGATTGTACAAAAATAGAAATACATAGAGAACTCATTACGAAAATAAACTTTCTCTGATAAATTGTAGGCCCTAAACTTTGTTCTTGTTAATCTTCACCTCATAAGTTTGCTGCATTGTGCATTATTCAGGCAGCCTTGAATAGATTAATAAGACTTGGTTTTCCTCTAAGCAATGAGAAAAAAATCATTTTTGATTATCCAAAAAAGAAAAAATATACAAGTACTACAAATTTTAAGGAAAATAGAAACACTCCAAAATTAACAGGGTTAACAGAACTTTGACGTTATAAAGCAATAGTTATTGTAAAACACCTTAGAACCTCACATTTCAAGGGTGAAGGAAGGTTGTAAGTTGTTAAAGTTTAATAAGGAGAATATGATTTGGGAAATGGAAAAAATATATGAAGTTAAGAAATCTTACCAAGTGAACCTGCTAGAACATCTCCATGTAACTTGCAAAAAAGACTGAAAATATTTTCCTTGGTTTGTAAAGATAATTACCTCCTCATTGGACATCTCATCTGTCAAAAAGACTTACCTACTGAACTCTGGACTTTCTATGTTGATGAGATTGAAATGGCAAGGCAAATTCTATTATACATCATACATTTTTTCATTGTCAAGATACAAACAAATACTGTATATTTCTAATTTTCAGCATAATCATTCAGTCATTCAATTAAAAAATGTTTTCATTTTCATGCAGCATCATTGAAGTTAACTGTGCCAAGAGACATGAAATGTAAAAGTGAGAGAAAAATAAAATCTTGCTTTATAAACCAAATAATCACAAAAATAGTAACTTTTAAGTGAGCTCTAGTTGCATGGAAGCTTTTACAATGATTAAATACTTAGTTCAATTAAAAAAATGCAAGTTTTGATAATACTGTTACCATTTCTACATAAATCAACCCACGAAAAGTTAACCTAGAATAAAATTATAGTATTAAATTGTCTTTAAAACTAATCACCTGATCTAGATATAAGACCTTTTATTTGTGATACAACTTATAAGGATGTTTTGTGTCTAGATTGAGTTTCTTTGTATTGTTATAAAGATGAGATAATATAGATGCTTTTAAATATGCATACACTAGTATGCATACATATACATATGTATACATATAAAAATACTCTCTATTTAAGAGGACTCATGGTGATTACTCTTTTTAAAGATATAAATTATAAGTTATTTTCAGGATAGTTTGTTAAATCAAATCCACTTGTCTTAAAAGAGAACTGATATTATCTTATATAGACTATAGAGGAAAAACATTTCTTTTTAGGAAATCATAATTCATTATTATTACAGAGTAATAAATATGATAATTACTAACACTTTAATAGGTTTATATGTACCAGGAACCATTCTAACTGTTTTATATATATTAACTATAAAGTATACATATTAATTTATATAAACTTCACAATAGCTCTTTAATTACTGATATTATCCTCATATAGCAAATGATGAAACTGAGGAAGAAAGATTAAGTTACTTTCTCAATTTATCAGAGCTAGTAAGTATTTGTTGTATAATAAAAAAAAATCGGCTGGCCTTCCCCCTCACCCCCCCCACCCCATCCCCACCCCCGTGTTCCTGAGAGGAAGCCTATAAAACCCTGGAATTTCCAGAATAATAAGAATGTCTTTGTTATTCACAGCTAGCCTCTGAAAAAACACTTGATAGTTTATGCTAAAAAGTTGACCTATAGTGGACCCCTGGATAGCTTATGCTAAAGAGATAATTCAGGATGAGTTAAACCCATTTCAGGCCATATGTGCCTCTGTAGGCTCACCTGTTTAAATTTGTCTATCTATTGGATCATTTTATTAGATAAGGAACAATGTATAAAGACCACAGAGTCTGTTTTTGTGTGTCAAACAAATATCATAATGTTTTTATTTCTAAAGAAACTTGGAAAACTTTTAAATTCTAAGTATATACCCCCATTGTACACAGTGCTGCTCCAGGCTTCATGGTTCTACGACACACATCCTTGTCTTTGAAGACCTCAGAGGAACATAACTGAAAGAAGTATAAGAGTTAATTGATAGGGGTAAATCATTTTTCAGGGTTAGTTCTAGAAATTCAAGAAGCATCTGTCTTCATCTGGAAATACATCATATGCAGAGGAAGTGTCAGCTGCCTTCTTCATGGGGAGAAGTATGTTTTGTTTTTTATTAACAAATAATAAAAAAATTAACAAATAAAAAACAAAACATACCAAATATAGAAACAAACAGGAAAGGAATCTTTGAAGATTATCACTATCCTTTAAGCACTCATTTGCACTTTCATTTCACATGAGAAATTGCACATGGGAAAAGTTGCTAAGTCTCATTCATATAATCAAAGGGCTTACTAGCTTATATAAGATTTAAAAAAAATAAAATGTAATAATAAATGGTTTATAGTATCTTTACATCAATTAAGCAAGGAAAATTGCATTGTACTGTCTTCTTTTTCCTTAAAAGGATTTATTATTTTACCATAATTTAGTTGTTACTGTGAAAATAATATGCTTCCTCATGTCATCTGGAGTCCAATAAAATTCATCTCTAAATAATATTTATATAGAGCAAATATGTACTAATTGTTCTCTTTACTGCTTTTTTGCTAGATGCCATTCAAATACTATAGAAAAATTAAAATAAAGAAGACTATACAGTAGACAAGAAAAGAGGGGACAAGGAAGAATATATGTAAAACGTTAAATATCTCTATGAAAGTGGGTATTTGGATCCATTCAAGGGACTGATAAAGCTGTTGTAAACACATGAAAAAAATTCAGTCAACTTACAAAGATTTGATAGGAGTTTTCATTCTAATAACATTTTTTCAATCTTACCGAAATTAATTCAGGACAAGAATCCACATGAATCAATAGTAGATATTCAACTGGAAATGAAGTGATTGCTTTAATGATTTCTAATACATCACATCTTATTATATTCGGATATGACAGGTTATGCTGTGCTTCATTGGGTTACATAATATCATTTTGAATATAGCTCCAAGTCTATCTAATATAAGATGATGAATCAGGAAATAAAATGACAATGACTCATTTACTTCTAGGTCCTAAATTAGATTTTTCTGTCCACACAAAAGGAAGCAAAGAAGCCAAAATGGCTTCCAAGAGAGCTGTCTCATTCATGTCAATGAGCAATAACCAACCACAGTCCCCAGTTCATTAGGAGTAGAAACATCTACTGTCTCTGTAAGAAATTACATAAATGAGACAGCTTCTCTGAGAACAGCATATATCTGACTTTCTACTGGTTGGGTATAACTATGATGCTGTCTAGAGGCATTCTGTCAAATTTGAGGAATCAGAACATTGCATTTAAGAATTATTATATAATCTGAGAACACCAGGAAGACCTGCTGTGTTCCCATTATAATATATATTAAGTGAGGAAATAAATTTAATGGTATGCATAAGAAGAATATAATAATCACAATGTAACAGTAGAATGTGTTTGGTATATATTCTGCAATTGAACACAAGAAATAGAAAATTGAAATCAAAACCTTTTTCTTTCTAACTAAGGAGGGAAGAACATGTTTTATCTAGTTTAAAACTAACTCTGGTTTCTGTAAGGCTGATGGCGGGCACCCCTCCCCTCCCTAATGGAAAAAGAAGAAGCCCATGACCTGCCAACGACAATGCCTGCAGGCCCAGCTAAGTTAAAGGACAACCACACCTGGATGGTTACCCTGATTAGAGTCTCGGTTCCTGGAGTCCACACATACCACCGGCCCCTCCTATTTCTCAATACCTGCCCTAAAACTGTAAGGGACAATTCCTTGTTCTCCCCACCTTAAATCTTCCTGCCAAAGAAACCCCTGCCCCCATCCCTAAAAACATATATAAACCCACTCAGACTTCTGGGTGATGCGACTTCCCGGGTCTCTCTCTCTTGGGGCCCGTGAACCTCGCCTGGGAGCGCCCCAATAAAGCCTCGTTGCTTACCCCTTTCAAGTCTGCTCATCTTTCTTTCTCTGGCGCAGACCTATCCAAAAACCTTACAGTTTCATGAATAATGAATATTAAACTGTATTCCAACATGGTAGTACTAAAAGTCTCATCACTAGAAAAATATTAATTTTTATTGCCTAAGTAGAGAGAGAGGTAATCTTAAAGGACATGTGTCCAAAGGTGTTATTGTTAACTTTGTGAGAAAGATGTGTCAGTGTATTGCTGATGCTGAAATATTAAAAGCCTTAACATAAGTAAAAGAAAATGTGACATTTAATAAATCCAGTAAAAAGAGATTAGAATTAATGTGTTTTAACTTAGCTGATCCTGTATATGTCTGATATGCCTTCCCATATACTGCATACTCATTAACTATCAAAGTTCTGTCAATTTATAAACGTAAGGAAAGTAGATGGATTTCATCATGAATTTAATAAAAAATGTTACTTGGAGAGTAGATGATGATGACAAAATGCCATGATAGTATCACTCTCTAGTTAATCTATGAGGTGGAAATAACTATGAACATTAGAGGATCAAATTTTCATTTGTTGGCACACTTAAAATAAACAAACCAAAAAAGAAAACTAAATTATTTACCATAGCTTTTATACTATAAAACTTGAATGTATATCTTTAACAGCTCTACCACTGGTTTACAAAAAATATACTTGTATTCAGAGAATATGTTTATGCATTATGATTGTTAAAATGTTTTTTGAGAATATTTAGGTGCAAAGACCAAAAGATACAGATGTACCATGTCTAATACCGAGTAATACACTTACTTCTTTCTTCTAGTTGCAAACTGATAATTAAATAATAAATATTTAATTATAAATAATAAATAATATAATTAATATAATATAAATAATAAATATTTAATTATACTCCTTTAGCCAGGTATATTAATATTACTTTCAGCATATAGAATAATTTTAGCTTCAGCATTCTGACCACACTCCAAAACGGATGATAGCATTCTATCCAGTAAAAGTCCTGCTGTGGTTTCAAAGCGGCATTAGTTTTCACTGCATTGAAATACAATTGACAGAGAAAGTTGCATTGTCCAACCTAAGGACAACTTCATGTGAAGAGTGGTTAAAGCAAATATACTGCCATTTGCAAAGCACCAGGTGATTCTTTTAGGTGGAAGACACTGGGAAACATTTAAGATCTTATAAATATCTTAACAAAATGGGTATTTTGTTGTAATGCACAATTATGATGTTGAAAAAAGCAACAAGAGGTTTCAAAAATACATTATCATATGAGATTTACTTTTCCTTCTCAATCATTTCATCTTGTCTCAAAGGCATACTAAGCTGCTGAATTACCAAAAGTTAGCTCCTCTTGCATTTTTTAAGTTGTATTAAGTTTTGAAATGGATGGGTGCATCTGTTAGCTGATTCAAGTGATATCATTTATCATCCATGTAAAGCCATCAGGGATATATTACTAGTTTGCAGAAGACATATACTCTATGTTGAAAATCCTAGACATCACATCTAGTAACATTGCCTACATTTTACTCTTATGCCATCTGTGCAGAAACAGAAAAATAGTTCTTTACATCAGCTTAGTCAAGGACAATTAGCTAGAAAAGAAAAGAAAAAGGAAACACATTTGTTATTGTGAATGAATTTTGTTTTCTACTGAGCTTTCAATTATAGTTTGGTTTGGTTTTATTTACAAATTATATAGGGGAATTTTATTTTTCTCTTGTCTTCCCTGTGTATGTTCATTTTTTTATTTGTTGCCAAATATCCTCTCTATTTCTCCCTTCTCCCTCTCTCCTTTACTCTCTCTCTCTGTCTCTCTCTCTTTCCTCTCATCTTCATGTCTGTTAATGACATCTAAAAAAAACTTCTTAATTAATTCTTTACCTAATTGGTTTGTACATTTATAATATTAAGGAGACTGAGATCACAATATACCCAATGAGTCATGGTATTTATGTAGAAGGATCCAAAATAAATATTTTTAAGCTTTTCCCCAGAGATTGTTCTTTGTCTGGGCCTTTATAAATAGGCACATATTGTGACTAGAAAAATATCTACCAAATTGTGACTATAAAAATAAACTAAGACAATGTTTGTGAGTCAACATGAGTACAAGTTTCATTGTAAATTAACCAAGATCCCTCATTTTAACATGAAAACTGGAAAAAATTTATAAAGAATCAGTGTGAACCAAAAGTAAAACTATATACAGTATTCTATGCAACTGTGGAAACAGAATATAGCCCCTATCTGAAAACAATGTTTCACTTTCAATACTTGCTAAAGAATGTTCTGTTTCATTTGACAAAACTATTGATTGAATATTAAAATCTAGGAGACATTTCTTGCTCAATGATTTGATTTGATTTATAAGTTCAGCCATATTGGAAATAGATTTGTAACGTATATATACATATATATACATATACATATATATCTAAAACACATACATGTATGTGTATACAAATATATATGGTATAAGTATCAATCCAAATTTATTTAATGAAACCTGTGAATCAAGATGTATTAAATAATTATAAAGACAAGTAGTAGTTTGGGGAGTAATTGTGTAAGGCAGGATAAAATATTAAACAATATAGAAAAAAATTCTATAAGCATCACAAGTTCTTGGCAAATGCATTATTCAAAATATGATATTAAATGCAAAGCAGTAATTAGCAGATTTTTTTAAGAAAGAAAACTTAAGAATGATTGCATATTAACAAAGAAGTTATCAAATCAATACATGTTTTCTTTTCCTTAATAATGTTTCACTGGAACCTGGGGTTTCTTAGAACGTTGAGTTTTTTCACTCACCATATTTAAAATCAAACATCAAGAGTTTTTGGTTTTACCAAAGACAAAACAAATAGAAAGAAACAAGATGTACATAAATCTTTCCTTTAGTACAGAAATGTTGTTCTTGCTATATTTACAATAAATCAGAAACACAAGTTTTGGACACTACAGAGAACAACTAGGTATCATGACAATAAAAATACTAACTGATATTACAATATAGATGTCTTTTTCTATAAATATGCCATTTTAAAGGTGGCTTTCCTCTCTAACTTAGGTATTTTTCTTTTAAAATATTTGAGTATAATTGAAAATGAAATGATTTATATAATTATAAATTTTTGTCATGAATTTTACTTATTTTGAATAAACCCCAAAGCAGTCCTGAAAGATGAGCAGATATCTATGTAAAAATCATAAATATTGTGGTGTACATTCATTTTCTGTTAAATCAAGCTAGTTAAATTTTGTGATCCTAATTATCATTCATCTACACAAAGAAATATGTTATAGAATTTGAGGTATATCATAATTCATGGCAGTGGGATGGACAGGTAACACATATATGTAAAGATTCAATTGTAACCAACCACAAGTACTGTGGAATTTAAAGATTGTTGTTTTGGAAAGGAAAGGTTGGAAGCAGGACTGCAAGGTCTCTCTTTACCTGTGGAGATGCTGCAGAAAAGGAAGAAGAAAGATGACCTGGTCCAATCCCTTTACAGATATGCTGTAACAGCCCTCCTGGTAAACCACATATATGGTGTTTAGTAGTGGGAGAATCTTTATATTTGTAATTCTTTTGCAAGATATACCTAGTCTGTTCAGGATTGCTAGTGGAAAATAAGCATCTTATTTTAAGATTTATTGTGTAACTCCTTGGGAAATACAATATAAATTGAATAATTATCAGAGTATAAAGTAGATATTTTATGAAAAATAGCTCACTTTTGTGTAAGTGGTGCCCTACATGAATCACTTAGGGATCACATATGTGAAAACCAAATCAGAAAACATCCTGATACACAAAGAAACTACCTGGGGAGCGAAGGTGGTAGTCCCTTACTTCACTCATCCCTTATGTCTCACAATTACTGTTATCTTCACAATTTTGAAGTTGTTAGTAAGCTTTGTTACTGGTTAAGAGTTCTAATTTTTGTGGGATTTAAAAATCCTAGGTTGTGAGTTTTCTTATGTTGGCAATCTGGCTTGAAGGAGGGAATTGTAGCTTTGTTTTGAAGCTACTTGAGCAAAGCAATTAAACTATATTTACATAGATTGTATATTTCAGGGGATTGTAATGGGAGGATTAATGGAGATTATAGGATTTAATACTTCAAATCCATCTACTTCCTGGCACTATCACTGTAGTATAAATAGTGTAAATGCCTAAGAGATAGCAATTCTTATGTGTAACTAGGTACACATCAATTACTTTGGAAAACAGATGAGAATTTATCACTAGTAGTTTTTTATTTCCTGTGCCATTTTTACTAGTTTGGTAGGTCACTAGGTGGGCTTCTGAAGGATATTCAACAAATAAATGACAAATATGGATTCACATTTTAAATATTTTGGTTACTAAGTATGAAATGTCTGATTTCCTTAACTACTAAGTTTGACAGTTGATATCTCTGACATTTCACTTTGACACTTCTTGTTTTATGTTTATTGTGAAGGTATCTCCTCAGTCTCTCAAACACATGGTTTGGCTAGTGATTATCTTTCAATTTTTTTTTTAGAGCAATTTTTGTGAAACAATGGATAAGTTAAAAATTCGTGTCACTTTCAAATATGAGTTCTGTCGTGGAATCAATGCTGTGCAGAAAGCTCAAAATATCAATGAAGTGTTTGGGAAGGATGTGGCTAATGAATGCACAGTACATCTATGGTTTGAGAAGTTCCATTCTGGTGATTTTAATCTTGAAAATGAGCCATGTGGGTGACCTGAGACCAAGGTGGATAATGAGTTGAAAGATGTAGTGGAAGTGAATCCATCTCATCCTATGCATGAATTAGCAGCAAGGTTTCACATTACTATTGAAACAATATTGTACTATTTGAAATAAATCAGCAAGGTAAAGAAGCTAGATAGATGGGTTCTGCATGAATTAAATAAGCATCAAGAAGAGAAATCATCTTGAAGCTTGCCTTTCTTTGCTGTCACAACAAATATTTCTACACTGTTTTGTTATATGTGATGAAGAATGGATTATTTTTGACAATTGCAAGCATTCAGCACTATGGTTGGATAAAGATGAAGTGCTGAAACACAGTCCAAAACCTCATATTCATAAAAAAGAGCTGATGGTGTTGTCTGTCTGGTGGTCCAGCATTGGTATTGTCCACTACAGCTTCATGAAACCTAGTCAATCCATTATAGCAGATGTCAACTGCAACTAATTGGATGAAATGATGAGGATGCTTGTGATTAAGCAACTGAGATTAGGTCAATAGAGGCAGGCCAATCCTCTTGTAAGACAAGGCTCGACCACACGCCACACAAACAATGCTGCTCAAACTACAGAGGCTGGACTTGAAAACTCTCTGTGTCATCTACTATATTCACCAGACCTTGCACCAACTGACTACCACTTCTTCCAGGCTTTGGAACACTTCTTGCAAGGAAAAATATTCAATTCTCAACAATCTGTGGAAAATGTCTTTAGTGATTTCATCACCACTTGCTCTCCAGGCTTCTTTGCTGTTGGCATAAACAAGCTACCATTAAGATGGCAAAACTGTACTGATAGTTTAGGCAAATACTTTGATTTATTGTACTGCCTCCTATTGAGATATAATAAACTTAACTTTTGATTAGAAATTGGACAGTTCATATTTAATGACCTAATAAAAGCACAAAGAATCTGTCATTATATGTAGGGAAAAATAATGACTTGCTAAGAAAAACAAATAGACTTTTAGATGGTTCACCTGTAGTAGTAAATACCTAAAGAGAGTAGAGATCTGTAAGTAATATTTTGAAGGTTTCTAACTCAAAATGTAAAAATAACTTAAGTGTACTTTCAAAAATATTACAAAAATGCCTTTTTGCAAAACAAAATATTATTTGAAATTTGAATATCATTTGAAGTACTCTGCCTCACTCTTAGACTAAATTAAAAACTGAAGAATGAAATAATATGGTTAAAAGTAGTAATATCTTCACTAAATATTGAATATGTTTTGAGTGTTTGACTTATTACTATATAATAAAAATTATAGATAATTAACAAGTTAATAAAGAGAATGTATAAAATACATGATTAATCCTAATTAAACCAAGAAAGGAGAAGACAGAAACAGTGATCTGAAAGATCAATTATAGTAGCTTAGTAATACTAGACAAAGGAGACTATTAGTCAAAGTACAATATTGGACAATGTAAAACATAAGGCAAGAAACACTATTTCAGATAAAGAGGGATATTTTACTATGATAGCAAACTCAATCCATGAGGAAGATTTTAAGTCAGTATCCACCTGAACAACACAGTTTTCAAAATTTATAAATCAAAAATTGAAAGAAAATAAAAAAGAAATAGACCAATCCACAACTGTATTAAGAGGCATTAGTCCTCCTTTCTCAAAAGTTAATTGAATGAGGTTTCAAAAATTATAAAAATATAAATATTCTGAATACTACCATTAACAATATATAAAAATATCAAAGAAAATAGTTTTAAAGTACTATAAAATGTCATACTAAAAATTAAGCAATTATTTTGAAAGAATTATGGGTCCAAAACAAAATCAATACAGGAGTTAGAAGATATGTTGAAATGGTTGATAATAAATATATAATATATGAGATTTTTGCTTCTGGCCAAATAGAGCAACAGGGTCTGGATTTGCCTTCCTACTGGAAACAACTAAAAAATTGGAAAACTTTATGAAACAATAATTCTTAAGACATTAAATGTCAGGCAACAAAGTAGAGTGATTTCTGAGAGACATGAAGCAAATTAGATTAGCCATAGGATGGTCCCAGCTCTCTGCTTTGAAGAGGCTTCAGGGTTGTGGTAAAAGAATCAGGAACCAAGGGGGAAGCCCAGCTGACTTCACAAACTGAGGTGAAGGAGTTGAGTGTCCAGGCTTATCAAGACAGCTAGATAGCTAGGCTTCATAGGGCATAATCCCAGAGAGAATGCTACATAGAAAGAGAAATCTGGAGATCAGTGAAGAGTTCTCTAAGAGGAGTCAGCTAGATACTGTGCATAAGTGTGGGAAAACTACCTGAATTGAGAAAAAGAACCATCCAAAAAGATTAGAAGGAAGAGGATTCAAAATGTTCAAGAGCCCAGGGATCGTGTTTGTCCCTACAAGTCACTGGAAAACTCCATAATGCACAGGGTATTGGTTAGAGTATTCAGAATTGTCTTTCTTCAGGTATAGGAAATAATTAACCCTTGATGAAATGGTGCTCTGCGTTGCTGAGGCTGTGAAGCAATTAGATATCTCAAACATTGCTGATGTTAGTAAATTGCAACCATGTTGGAAGATTCTTTGGAAATATCACCTAAAGTTGAATATGTATTTACCCTATGACTTAGCAATTCCACATATAGGTTAATATCCAGAAGAGATGTGTACTGATGTTTAAAAAACAACATGTACAAGAATTTTCATAGCAGTACTATTTATGATATCAAAAACTGAAAATTACCCTTGTCATTTGCTTCACTGAGGCACAGTGCTAGCTCATTAAGAATCTTGCAACCCTTAATGCAAACAACCAAATGGATTGTTACATTTTTACAATGTATAATGCTGAAATAAATAAATTTCAACTGTATACAATCACATGGATGAATTCCACATGTATACTATTAAGTGAGAGAGATTAGACACGATAGATTATAAAATGTATGTTGGCATTCACATAAAGTTCAAACAGCCAGAATTATTTTATGATGTTTGAGGTCAAAGAAATCACTTTCAGCTTCTATCTTAGTGTTTTCCTGCTTCTTTCTTTGCTAACAATTTATTTCCAAGATAGTCCCAAATGCATCCTATAGAATCTAACCAATAATCCCAATGTTGATGAGCTTAAAATGCCTAATTTTCTAGCCTAGACAGTATGTTTCTTTTCTGCTAAAATTCATCTCTCTTGCAATTGCTATAGAAGAATTTATTACATATTCAACTATCTTCTGGACAGTAAATTCTGTATGTATAAAACCACATGTACTTAAGAAATTCTAAAAATTAACTAATACATTTCTCCACTAAACAAGTTATCCAACTCATGTCCTCTTGCAAGACTATACAGTAGTCTCTCCTTATCCACTAGGAATATATTCCAAGACCTTCGGTGTGTGTGTGAAACTGTGGGTAGAACAAAACCCTATATGTACTATGCACAAATTTCTTTTTCCTTCTTCACAATTTCACAGATAGAAGATTTATTCCTACTGTAGGTATCAGCAACCTGAATATACAAGTGTTTTTCTTTTCTTATTAAATCCAAACTTTCACCTTTTTATATTAAGGAAGCACTTTATGGTTCCTCTTCAGTGTACCTGAATTGCCAGCATCACTACTCTTATGCTTTGTGGCCATTACAAAGTAAAATAAAGATTACCTGAACGCAAGTACTGTGACAATGGTACAGTCAATCTGATAACCAAGATAGTTACTAAGTGAGTAAAAAGTGAGTAGTGTGTACACTGTGGATATGCTTGACAAAGGAACAATTGACATTCCAGACTGGAGGAAATGAGATAGCATGAGATTTCATCATAGTATGCAATTTAAAACTTATGAATTGTTTATTTTTGGAATTTTCCATTTAATATTTTCAGACTGCAGTTGCCAATAGGCAACTTAAACCTCAGAAAGTGAAACCACCAATAAGGGAGGGACTAACTGTACTCTGTCTAGAGTATTTCACTCATCGACTAGCCTTTCTGGTAACTCGGAAAATAAATCTTTACCCCTATATTCTTACTCTTTTTCTTTGAAATAGTCATCTAATACTACTGATTTTCTCCCAAAAATGTTTCAAATGCAGCCATTCTTTTCTATTCCTAGTATTCCTGACTTACTTTAGGTCATTACTATTTCTTAATTAGATTGATACAATAGTCCTTTGACATCAGCTTCTGATATTAGCCCTTTTCTAACATATTTATACGCTGCCTAATAGTTTGATCTAAATTTCACATTTGTACATTCAGTTCAAGATGGCCAGCTATGGTGTTTAATTTTATGTGCCACTTGCCAGGGGGATGGGGTGCACAAGTATTTGGTTGAACATTTTTCTGGGTGTGTCTGTGAGGCTGTTTCTGGACAAGATTAACATTTAAGTTAGTAGACTGAGAAAAGTAAATTGGCCTTCCCAATGTTGATGGGCCTGATTCGGTCCTGAATAGAACAAAAAGAAGACAAGGGAGAGTGTTCTTTCTCTGTGCCTGTATTCAAGCTGAAACATAGGTCTTTTCCCACAATTGGAACAGAGCTTACACGAGCAGATCTTCTGGTTCTCAAACCTTCAGACTTGGACCAGACTTACACCATCAGTTCTTCTGGTTTTCAGGCCTTCAGACTCAGACTCAAACTATACCCTCTACTCTTCTGAGTCTTGCAGACAGCAAATTATGGGATTTCTCGGCCTCCGTACCTTTGTGAGCCAATTCTTTGTAATAAATTATACATACACACATAGATAAACATATATATGTGTATGTGTGTGTGTGCACACGTGTGTGTGTGCACAAGCAAGTATCTCCTTTCTCTGGAGAACCCTAATATGCCAACCAAAAATTTGATCTACCTCTCCATCTACCCAAAGTCTAACAGCTATATGAAAACATAAAAAGACTGTGGAAATAAAACACTAGCTATTACAAAATCTGAGAACTCCTAAAATATAGAAGGAAGATTTTATTAGATTAAATTGAAGAAATAGGTAAAGCTACATCCTAAGAAACCAGTGTTAATTGCAGCAATTTCTAGATCAGCCCTAAAAAGTTTCAAAATTTGTCAACAGTCTCCCTTCCTCTCTCCAAAGAGATTCAGCATCGGCAATGATTTATATTCTCATGCTAACTGAAAAGGCAATTTACTAAAGAAAGTGAGTACCTGTCCTGCTGGGTGGTGAGTGGGAAGCAGAGCAAAATGGAAAGTAATCCTCAAAGAGGGAAAAGCAAAACTAAACTAAAAAAAAATCCTAAGTAGAAAAAATATTTTAAGCTACTTCATTTCTGGACTAAACCTCTTTTAATTTGGCAACTATTGATCCTCCAACCTACCTGTCTATAAAAATTCTACTGTCGATAACTCCTGAATTCTTTTTACTGGATCCTTCTGGAAGCTTCTTATTCAAGAATCCTCAGAGATACAGAAGAAATCATGCAGATTTCTTATTACAATAGAGGGCTTCATTCATGCACATAAAGAAAGTAGGAGGATCAAGATAAACAAAATAAAAAAAAAACAATTTAGAGGAAATAGAGTTAATTCTAAAAACAGAAGAATATTAAAATAAAAATTCATCATTAGTAGAAATTTGAGGGAGATACAGTGTTACCAAAACCAAGAATGATGTACAAAAGTAAATGATCAATTTTACAACAGCTAAAAAAAATTATGAGAATGCATTATCATTCAAATTTTTGTTGTATACATACATGCATGAGTAAAGTAAAAGTGTGAAGGATCTAAACTTTATATCAACCAATTGGTTAAACCCTGTGTAAATGACTCAACTACTTGTCTGAAAAATTGTTTTCCTTCTTCGGACTCACTGATACTGTGTTTCTTTATCTAGGAATGTGAACGCAATCTTGAATTACATTTATTTCTATGCCAAGTCTTTCCTCTTCCACTTTAGGTTCTATGCCTTGGAAGTGACCAACAATTTTCATTTCATTTAGATCCTTTTCAAAGAACCTCTAATTTTGTTTTTCCTGGTGATGACTTTTCCAGCTACTGTGTAATTTTGCTTTCACTATCTTTATTACATAAAACATATTAGGTAGCTATGAAAAACATATTCTTAAATCCTCCCTGATTTAGTAAGAAAAAACAAGGCAGTTATGCTCACTTTTCTTTATCTTTAGAGCCAGGCCTAGGTCCAATAAACTTCTCCATGGACCATTTCGCTCTTAGTCTTCTCAATTCTTACACCACCAGTCTTATATAGCAGTCTTATTAGAGTCTTATTTCACAATTGAAGAAACAGTAGCCTCAGTTCAAGTGACATGTCTATGAACACAAAGCTGTTTTATTGCACAATCAGTACTTATAATTCAGATCTTCTGGCTTGTATTTCATCGCTTCTTTTTTCTCATACTGTAATACATAGTTCATATTCTCAATATTCAGGTGAAGAAAGAACTCAAGAAAGATTAATTGGTTTACTAAAATGTATTTCATTAATTTATGTCAGTTTAGGGGACAGGGACTGTTTTCAATACTCAAGGTCATAAATTACTTATGTCATAAAATTAATAGACATTTACTTTATCATTTCTAATCTTTTTCCTCTCTAAAGCCCCATAAAAGTAGAAATAATGCAGTTAGGAAGAGAAAGGTTCATAAAAATGTTGACCACAAATCTAGCTTAAAAATGAATTAATTAAAAAAACTGAATCAGAAGTTATAATAAGATCATTTTACCAATCTTGTGCTGTCAAATGGGTAAATTATTTGTTTTCTTTAATGCTATTTATATTCTTTATGAAAGGTATTAATTAAATCTTGTTTTTGGAAATGTATGTTATATTTGATTATTAATTTACCTTTTGTGCACATATATGGCAGACACTGTTTTAAGGATTATGCAAACATTAATATAGTTAATCTTTATAACTACTTTATGATGTAGATAATATCATTATCCACAAAATATGGAAAAAGAAACTGATGCACAAACAGGCTAAGTAATTTCCCAAGGCCATACAGCTGCTAAGTAGTAGAGCCAGGATTTGGAGCCTGGCTGTTTAGCTTAAAATTTTTACTATTAATATTTATGCTACCTCTAAATTATGAATGAAAAATACATAGATGTAAAAAAAATTTCCAGTTTTTCAGCTTGCTTCATCTATCTTGTGACAGGAGGAAATGCAGAGAAGTAATGTGATCTTATTTTGATATCACCATCAGATAGAGCTGACTTGAAACAAAAAGTTAAGCCCAATTCATCTCTAACTAATGAGAGCGTGATGGCAATTATTTGTTTCTCTTATCAATGTCATGTCCTATCTCTATTAATACAAATAGAAAAGAATTATTCACTGAGGAAAACCTTGAAGTGATATCTTCTCTGTAAACATTTCATTATGCTTAATACCTTCTTCAAGTACTGAAGAGATGATAACATTTCCTTGAGACTTATTTAGCATTTCTGAGTACCTCTGTCAGGTTTAAGTCTGAAATGTTGGTTCTTGGCACGCTCATGGCCAAAGAATGACCAGACACGCCAAAGTTAGGCAAACATAAAATGAGGTTTATTGAGGAGAGAAAGATAGGATTATAGAGCAAGAGCAGGATATAGATTTACAGAGCATGATACATACGCCACAGAAGATGATAGGGCCCATTATCGCAGCTGAGGGAGAACAAAAGGAAGGCTGCAAAAAGAGGGGCTGGCTATGGTCTGAGTCTTGTTTATAGTGCCCAGATATAAACAAGGTTCAGAGGTCACCATGAAATCACTTTGATTGGACAGCTGGGAGTCACATGACCTGAGCCTAAACTACATGTGCAGATTGTTCTAGTTCAATTTCCAGACTCTATGGTGTCTATGCTGCTTGGCCTGTGGGCTAAAGAGTCCTCTGCCTTCTTTTGAAGCTGGCACACTAAATTATGATTGGCAGATTTGTAGGGTATTCCCTCCTCCTCCAGGTAGGGAGAGGATTAGGGTGGGGCAGGACCAAGATGGGGGCCACAGCGCCCCCTTTAGTCACTTGGATATCCAGAAGCCCTCACTATCTACCTAACACCTCTAGGCTGGAAAGGAGGATGTCTTTAGCCCCTAAATAGACAAGAAAAAGGTTAAATATATAGAAAAAAAGTTTATAAATGCATGTTTCAAGGGCATGATTTCAAAAACAGTATGTAAGTACTCATGAGTAAATACTCAAGAAATGCTTGCCATTTGCTTCACTGAGGCACAGTGCTAGCTCATTAAGGATCTTGCAATTTATTTGGAAAATCAAGACCAATATATCAGAAAGGGTGGACAATTCGTATAATTGCTGTAGTGCTAGCAATTAGTGCAGTAGGAACCAAATGTTTGTAGTTTATATTCTACTCATTATCAAAGGTGAAGAATGGAGGTTGGTCTTAAAGGATGACGGTACATAAACTTGGCAGAAGCACAGAAAGGGCCACAGTTTTCTAGACAGAACAATAAAGAAGGTAGAGATATGCATATTAGGCAAACAGCCAGATAGTAAATATTGCAGGCTTTGTAGGCCACATATAGCCTCTGTCATATATTTTTTCTTCTTTGTTCCCCCAACCATATAAAAATGTAAATAAATAAATAAATAAATAAATAAAATTAGCTGGAGGACTATACATAAATACTTGGGAGACTAGATTTAGCCAGTGGGACACAGTTTGACAATCCCTGATTTAAATGACTATTGAATTCTGCCTGAGTAAATCTGGAGTTGGATACTGGACAATAATGGCAGAGAAGGTTGAAAAGAAAAGATGAGGCCAGATTATTAAAAACACTAAAAGCCAGAATGAAGCATTGGACTTGGATTACATTATTTTCCCTAAACATAAAGGTGAAAGTATTTATGCTCCGATTGACTTCAGATATCTTTAGTATTAAGCCAAATTGTTCTTTTCATTTGAGCCCAGGAAATCAAATACAGGTGTTTAATTAAACAGGAATGTTTAACCAGGTTTTGCTTTATCACTTATTGGGTAGAACCACACTTAAAAAAAAAAATTCTTTTTTTTTTTTTTTTGTGAAGGTACACCTTTTAATGAAATCCAATGATATCTGGTGTTAATATGCTGACCTTGTATGTTCTGATGCACTAACTAAATGAAGCCCATATGTGGTGGTTTTCTTTGGAGATGATGTGTATTTTTGTACTTGTGAAATCAGGGAGACTATTATTGAAACTCAAATCTTAAGTTTTCTATTTGCTCTCAGCAGGGGTGTCCCTGGGTCCTGGGAAGCACAAAGCACATGCTTAGTTGTCAGAGTTCCCTGGTAGAATTTCAGAGACTTTTAAAGACTCCTGTATCCTGACAGCATCTTCACTATCCATACTTGTGAAATCCCTACACAATGTCTTTCTTGGTATGATATTTAAGCATGAACATGAGATAAAAATAATCTATATGTTACATCTCCGAAGTGCTTTGTTATCACCTGGCTTTTACATTTTGATAAATCAATTTCCTATACTGAGTACTGTCTATGTAAAACGTGAAATGTTATGGAAACACGAAAAAATGAGAAAGATAATCTGAGAAGAAAATACTGACAATACACTCTCTTACAAAGATGAATACATGATTTTGATAATGACAACATGAGAAAAATATAGCATAGTGCATACAGAATTGTTTAGAAATTAAGGGAAATGGAGTCAGAGGGAATCAGAATTGGTGAAAAAGAAGCAAATATACTGTTAATTGACATCAGTTGCAATTTTGGAGGAAAATGTCTCAGTGAACTAATAAAACATGATATCCAGAGAATTTTCCTTTCAAAGATTTAGTCACTAAGCATGGGTATGAAAGTTCATAAATGGAGAATGAAAGAGAAATTAAAGAGCAGAAAAATCAAGAAAACAAACTATGAAATAGGTAAAAGTTGCTTAGAAATGCATGTTTTAAACCTACAAATTTTAAGACTTAACTAAAGTAAATTTGATTACATAGAACTATAAATACTAGGCTAGAGACAAAGTATTCCATATTATCCTAGATTAATGGTTATTTTGTGAGTGTGTACAAGAAATGCAATCTAAGTTTTCCCAGAGATTTATCAGTACTGTAGTAAAGTATTCCTAAAGCTGATTGGTGGGTAAAATGGTAATATTATATTTGTTTTATTATTTTTATAATGTATATGTTACTTATTATTTTGTCCAAATAAATATTTTATATTTTTAAAAGTTAGTAATATGAATTTGAAGGTGCTAACTACAGAAATAAGGATGCCAAAATAGTGAAAAATGAACAAGACTAAAAAATGAGATACTAGAACTTGTTACAATATATAGGGAAAAAAAGAAATCAGCAAAAATGTGAAAATTAGATGCTGACTATATAAATATAGATTAACTTCCTTATTTAAAAATTTTTACCCATATGAAATCATGATGTAAAAATTCATATAATTTCTTGAAGTCCAAAGAGTGAAACACTTTTTCCTCCATCTCAGTGAATTTTTCTAGATGTCTGGATGTAGAGGAAAACTCACTGGTCTGGGGCTCAGGAATGTTGAAGGCTGAATCCATCTTCCTCATGAGCAATATCATTTGTTATATATGCATCCTTTTATTTTCTCAAGTTGTATATATTTTCCCTTTCATATAAAAGGAAGACATATTCATATGTGTTGGAATACAATTATTGTCTGAGGACTGAAGTAATCCATGCTGCTTTGGAAGGAATAAACTTACAAGCAAATAATTGCAATGTAGTTTGATATTTTAATACGAAAAGGTGTAGCATATATAAAGAAAATACTTATTATTTATGAGAGTGGCAATCAGAGGTAATCCTCATAAAGTGATCACTGAAAAATCACATTTGTACTGTCTAAAAGGAGTAATAAGATTTCACCAGACAGGAAAGATAAACCAACTACAATAGTAAACTTCTTCATGTTTAAAGATAGTGACTTGGCTTTCTAATATCCAAATTTAGTGAAGTTTTATAAACAAATATATATACATATCTATATATAAACACATATACACACACACACGTACTTCCAATTTGCATTCTGATTTGTAATGACTTCCATTGTCAACATAAAATTCAGGCATTTGATTATTCAGTATATAAATTTATTATGTTTGATTTTATCTTGCAGAAAATTGAGAGTCTAGGGCAAATTCCCTATAGTTTCAATAATTTTCAAGTTTATGTTGTTTGCTGTGCTGTTTATTTGTACTAATAGAGGTTACAACAGAAGAATAAATGAAAGAATTTTAGAGAGTATAGGAAAACAATTTCTTACTATTAATATTACTTTTAGAACTCCAGTGTTAACAGTTAAATGAGCAACCCCTCTTTCACCTAAACACAATCATAAATTCATTAAATATTAAAAAACAAAACAAGCACAAACTACTTATTTTTGAAAAGATAGAATATGTGAATAATTTTAACTCAACCATCCTAATTTCTAATATAGATGGCTATGTTTATTCAAGATGCATTTTAATAAAAATTCCTTTTGTTAATTTATTATTTGTGCAATTTCCCATAACGTGTTTTACAAAAATCACTGCACTCTGAGAAGTTACTTGAGTTTGGTATTACTTTTTAATTATTTATTTATTATTTGTACAAGTTCATGGGGTACATGAAATTTTGTTACATGTAAAAATTATGTAGTGGTCAAATCAGAGCTTTTAGGGTATCCATCCCCCAAATAAAGCACATTGTACCCATTATGTAATTTTTCATCATCCACTCTCTTCTCACCCTCTCACCCTTGTGAGTCTCTCTTGTCCATCACTCCAGTCTCTACATTCATGGATACACATTTTTAGCACCCATTTATGAGTGAGATCATGTGATATTTGACTTTCTGTGACTGGCTTGTTTCACTTAAGATAATGACCTCCAGATCCATCCAAGTTGCCTCAAAAGACATTATTCCATTCTTTTTTATGTCTGAGTAGTATTCCATTCTATATATATATATATATATATATATACATATATACACACCGCATTTTCTTTATCCGTTCATTCACTGATGGACACTTATGTTGATTAGTACTGTGATAAACATATAAGTGCAGATGTCTTTTTGATATATGAATTTCTTTTCCTTTGAGTAGATACCCACTAGGTGGATTGCTGGAGTAAATGGCAGTTCTATCTTTAGTTCTTTGAGCAATCTCCGTATTGTTTTCAGCAGAGATTTTACTAATTTACATTCCTACCAACGTTGTATGAGTTCCCATTTTTCTTCATCTGCACCAACATCTGTTACTTTTTTGGTCTTTTTAATAACAGCCATTCTGACTGGGGTAAAATGATATCTCATTGTGGTCTTAATTTACATTTGTCTCATGATTAGGAAAGTTGAACTTCTTTTCATATAGTTGTTGGCCATTTGTATGTCTTCTTTTAAGAAATGTCTATACATGTCCTTTGCCCACTTTTTAATGGGATTATTTAGGATTCTTTTATTGAACTGGTTGAGTTCTTTGTATATTCTGGATATAAGTCACTTGTTGGATGAATAGCTTGCAAATATTTTCCCTCATTCTACAGATTGTTCACTCTTAATTACTTCTTTTACTGTGCCAAAGATTTTTAGTTTGTTAGTAAGTCTCATTTGTTTATTTTTGTTGTCTGTGCTTTTGAGATCTTAGTCATAAATTCTTTGCATTGTCTATTTTTATACCAGTATCATGCTGTTTTGGTTACCATAGCCAGGCAATATAATTTGAAGTCAGGTAATGTGGTGCCTCCAGCTTTGTTCTTTTTGCTTCGGATTGCTTTGGCTATCTGGACTCTTTTTTTGGTTTTGTATAATTTTTAAAATTTTATTTCAAAATATTAAGGGGATACAGATTTTTTGATACACGGCTTGAGTCAGGGCTATAAAGGCGCCCATCACCCAAATAGTGTTTGTTGTACCCGTTAGGTAGGTTTTTGCCCTTCCCTTCCTTCTCCCTCCCCATTGCTTGATTTTCAAAGACTTTTACTTTCCTCTGTGTATTTGTGTGCTTATCACTTAATTCCAATTTATTAGAGCGTACATGTGGTGTTTGTTTTTCCATCCTTGAGTTACTTCACTTAAGATAATGGTCTCCAATTCCTCTTGAATTGCTGCAAAAGGCATTAATTCATCCTTTTTATGACTGAGTAGTACTTTATGGTATACATATACCACATTTTCTTAATACACTCATGAATTGATGGACATTTGGGTTGATACCACATCTTTGCAATTGTGAATTGTGCACCAATAAACATTTGAGTGCAGATGTCTTTTTGATAAAATGTCTTCTTTTCCTTTGGGTAGATAGCCAGTGGCAGGATTGCTGGATTGAATAGTAAGTCTACTTTTAGTAAAAAGTGAAAGATTTATACGATCTGAAGAGACACCAGAGTGAGTCTACTTTTAGTTCTTTGAGGAATCTCCATACTGTTTTCCATAAGGATTGTACTAATTTTCAGTTCCTTTCCTTTCCCTCTGCATCCATGCCAGAATCTATTGTGTTTGGACTTTTTAATAACAGGAGTAAGGTGGTAGCTCATTGTAATTTTAATTTGCATGTCCCTAATAATTAGTTATATTGAACGTTTTTTCATATGTTTGTTGGGAGAAAATATTTGCAATCTACATTTCTAATACAGGACTAATAAATAGAATCTACAAATAAGTAAAAAAATCAGCAAGAAAAAATTAACAAACCGATTAAAAAGTGGGCAAAAGTGGGCAAATATTGTGACATTTTCAAAAGAAGATAGACACATGGTTTCACATAAATTTTAAGATTTTTTTTTTCTAATTCTGTGAATAATGACATTGGTATTTTCATAGAGATTGCATTGAATTTGTAAAGTGCTCAGTCAGTATGGGCATTTTAACAATATTAATTCTTCCAATCAATGAGCATGGGATGTTTTTCCAAAAGCATGGGGTGTTTTTCTACTTGTTTGTGTCATCTATAATTTCTTTCATTGTTGTTTCATAGTTTTCAGGATGCCCACTTTCTCTATTCCTATTTGATGTAGTACTGAAAGTCCTAACCAGAGCAATCAGGAAAGAGAAAGAAATAAAGGTACCCAAATTGGAAATGAGGAAGTTAAATTATCCCTGTTTGCTGATGATATGGTCTTATATTTAGAAAACCTAAAGATTCTACCAAAAAATTCTTGGATTTGATAAATAAATTTTGTAAACTTGGAGAATACAAAATCATTGTACAAAAATCAGTAATATTTCTGTAAATTGATAACTATCTATTTGAAAAAAAATCAAGAAGACAAGCCATTGACAATAGCTACAAAAAATACTTAGGAATAAATTCAACCAAGGAGGTAGTATTACCTTTGATGGAATTTTTGTTTCAAATTTTGAAAATAAACCAATTACCCTTTTTAGAGCAATGCTGGAAAACTCAGCAAGTGGTGCCATCACATAAAGAGTTAATTTCTAATCCTTTCTGAAGGTCCTGAAGTTTTCACATGGTAATAGTTGATGTTGTGACATTTTATATACTTCTGATCAGTGTGCATATGACCTTTGGAGGTGACTGGGCATGTTTAATCAGAAAGACATTAAAATATAGTTAGTATAAACTGACCAAAAGATGAGAGAAGCCAAGTTATACTTTGAAGATTATTTTTCATTGTTCCTACTTTGAAGGTCTACTTATAGTTATCTTTTACTGTTACATTTGCTTTTTGTTGTTTAAGTATAAAAAGAGCAAGGAATTTTTAAAATTTTGTTATTATAGTGACTAATATGTAGGGTTTATGAAGAAATAAAAGCCAAGCCAAGAGAAAAAGAAGTAAGAGAGGAAGAAAACAGGAAAATATAAATTAAAATAAAATGAAACAAAGTAAAAAAACAAACATAAATATGTTAAGAAATTTAATGAAAGATTTGTCTGTAATAGTGTGCTATCTTGGAGATGAGGAATATTGCTTTACTTTATCTGCCACAAGAACTATATTGTCTCCTTCAATGAGATGACTGCTTTATCTACTGTTATAGTTTTGATGAATATATTTTCAATTTGGTACCAAAATGAAATCTTAAATTTTTTCAGTGCAAGATCTGCTTATCACAGCAGGGGTGAGAGAAGAAACTGAAGGTCAAAGGGGAAATTCCTCATTCTAGCACTTGTTTTTATTAGTGATGCCAATATCCACAAAATCACCGGTGCTCACCCTTAATAGAGAGAATACACAAAAGAAAAATTTAGAAGACAGGATAATAGCTATTCACAATCTCACGTACAAACTACTACACAGAATTCATTCTCTCCACCATCATACACTCATTTTTATTACATTAGGTATAATAATATTTACTGAAGTAATAATTACAATCTAGAACAGGTTTTCTTGATTGGAAAATTCAACACCAATTAAAGTTTAATACACTTTGAAAGAATTACCAGCAAAGCCACACATTATGGTTTTTATTTTAAATAGGAAAGAAAAACTGTTAAATTCAAGTTTAAGTTCAAGTTTCTTCATTGAATAAACAATTGATAGGTATGAGTGAACATATCAGTAGAAATCATGTACAGACATATTTCATTGCATTTTGAATAAAGTTAGTATCAAAGTCATGTATTAATTTATTTAAAATGATATTGCCACAAAACAAATTATAAATTCCTTTTTTGAGAGAAATACTTTCCAAGTTTGTCACAGATATTTATAAATATGTCTTCCTGACCCTTCAAATTCTCAGCCCTTTAAAGAAAGAGTACTGTTGTTTAATGGTAAGATCAATCTACTAACAGTCAGGAAGTTTGAGCTCTGATTTAATTAGTGTTGCTAATTTATCACATTACGACATTACCTTGAAAAACTTATTTAAAATTTTTAAGTCTTTTTTTTGATCTATGCCTTGAGTGCTGTGGTCTAAACCAGTCTGTTCACCTACAATGTTTGTCCTTTTAGAAGCTGACATTATACTAATAAGAATCTGAGCCATTTTCAATATTTTAGAGTGTTCGATAATAAGATAATATCAAGCCTCATTACTTTAAATTGGAATTTTATCAATTTAATGTGATTTCTTATCACATGATCTTATATTTTTTTGATCAAGTTAGAAAACAAATGCCTATTTATATATGTTACTTCTTTGGTAGGTATTTTGAGAATATGGGCTCTGTGGAAGAGAGAAATAAAAGCAATTTCTCTGAAGAACTAAATACTGTATTTTTATATTTAACTATTTACACAAAAACTTTTATGGCTTAAAAGTATTCTTTTATTTTATTTTGAAGTGCTTTTGTATGTTTTTATGCTACATCAAATTTGTTCATTAGTGTATTGTCTACCAGCAGTTATATATAAAATCAACACCTTAATTAGTTTAGTTGCTTAGAATTTTCTCTCTTAGGTTTTTGTTTTATTTGTAAAATGAATTGGTGCAGCTGATTTTTCATATTTTCTGAGCTTGCATGTATAATGTCATCTTAATTCACTTGATTAGATAGGGGTTAACCTTGGGAAATCCATCATAAAATCATCATAAAATTATATACCAAACAAATAATAAATATTGCATTTGCTCCTTGGTTGCTAAACATAATACATCATTGATATCTCTCACTAATTAATATTTATTTCACTCTATTTCTATGTCTGTGGTCAATGAAGTTTTCATTACTTTAATTGAAAGGTAGAAATTTTCATTCTATTTTCTTCCCTTATGCATTTGGACAAGTGACTATAGATTTGGTCTCTAATTTCAAAATCATTTCTTGCTTAGTTACTTGTTTATTTACTGACATTCCTTGGTTAAATATTAAAAGCATATACTAGATAAACATTTGTATTGATTGTATATACCTTACAACTTGGGTGGTGCAAATAATTTTTCATGAATACTCAATTGTTAGTTACAGTTATCTCGTGTCACTATGGAACATTTTAAAATCATACATATTTAATAGTGCGATTCCAGATATTTATTTATTTAATATTTTGAACTGAATTAAGATGATAGCTTAGTATACTCTTACACTGGTGATTTGAATATTCTTTATTTTAATTTACATTATATGGTTAATCATTGTACTAATTATAAATTAAAGTATAAAGGATTTTTGTTTGATATATATCTACATTTTGATCTTTAACAAAAAATAATCTGAGAAACTCAATAAGGCAGTTTTTATTACATAGGGAGGCAATTTAATATACTAGATTATATCATAAATTTGGTGTCAGGGAAATTTGGATTTTTCCTTTAATTTTTCTAGTAAAAACCTGAGAGATCCTGACCAAGTTACTTAATATTTCTAATTCTTAAATTCTCAACTATAGAATAAGAATGATGGCACAAAATCCACAGGTTGTTTTGAACGCTAAGTTATTTGTAAAGCAATTATCAGAGTCCTGTCATTTATTGAATACTAAATAGTGTGCATCAGTTATCAATACTTATTTCAATAAGCTGGGTATATTTTTTAGATGAAAGAAAGGTAAGGATTGGGTGGCTTGTGAAATGACATTACCAACACAATTGAATTACAGACATTATGTTCCTGGTTTATATTAACTTATTCAGAATTATTTTTGCTTTGCTTTACTGCAATAGCACTTTGCCCATATTTCTACTTTAGAATGCAAAGTATGTGATAATTAATCATGGCACTCTTTTACTTGATAGATGGCACCTTTTCACTCACATGTACATTCATGACTCTGGTAAGTATCTGGAACAAAGCATTTGCAGAGAAAATAAATATGTGAGTGAGTGTGTGTTTGAACAGTGAATAGTGGACCATCAATTAATCAGAAATCTAAAAGAGGCTTTATTATGTATATGCATGTGTATTTTTTCTTCAATACTAAACCTTCAAAGAGGTTTTACACATATATATATATATATATATACATATGTATATGTGTGCATGTATGTGTGTGAAAGAGAGAGTGTGTGTGTGTGTATATATGAAGCCTCCTTCTCTCATCTCTATCTTTCTCTCCTCTCAAGATACATATGTTTAAGCACCTGATCTGGAGGAATTTATACCTAAATGTTAATGATGTTAAAAGATCTGGTAGAATCATTATCTTTGCACTTTTCCATTTTAAAGATCTCACATTTCCATTGCTAACATTAGATTTCTATTATAATAAAACAAAAAGTTTATCTTTAAAAGAATTAATATGAGGGTTTTTAATGTTGCTTTTATTTAATGACTTCTATACACATGATGGGAAGGGAGGCACAAAGATTAATAATATAGATACAGCACTTAAGCACACTACATTCCAATAGAGACAGAAGCATGAACCACACTGGAATTAATGAAGGGCATGAAAGAAAACTCTGTGGCAACTGAGGGAGAACTACTTACTGTAAATGGTAGAAGGCTTCATGCAGAAGGTGGCAGCACAGCACCTTTCATTTTCCTGGATTTATTATTTCTGTCTACTCTTTGCCCTCTTTTGGAATCTTTTCCCTATTTTTATTTTTTTCTTTTGGAGAGCTATTCTGAAAATATCCCACTTCATTACCGGTGGGGATAATTTTCATGTGACTTATGGAGACTTACCTACCCTTCTCTATTGTCATCAGTGTTTATTCCTGGCTATGAGCAGAGAAAAATAGTAGACAATTCTACCCCACATGTCTTTTGCGTCTCTTAAATATGCTGGGTGTTTCTACTGACTGAGAACATTTATGGGATTGAAGAAAATTTAAAAGAGGGAAAATTTAAAAGAGGAAATTTTGGGAAGTTCATGAAGAAGAAAATAAAATGTTTCAGTTATCTCCTTTCAACAGAAAGTCTTGACTTAAATTTTATATATGTTAGGAAACAGGCGAATCAGCCATGGAAAGATAGCTAGAAGTGTAGTTTCAAAGGATTTTTTTGCTATTCATGAAATCAGAGCTCAGAGCTAGACTTGAGTGACAGCCCCAGTAAATACCTCCCCAATCCAGCGCCACAATATCTCATCTGTTATTACAAGTTTATTATAAAAAGATTATATACAAATCATTGATCACTTACTTGTTCCTAGAGCAGTGTTTCCCTAGAATTTGACTCATAATATTTATACTAGTCCAAATTAAAAAAAATACTGAAATAAAAATGGATAATCTAAATACTTTACCAAATACAGTCAGACTAGGTCCAAATAAATGAAACATAGATGGAACTTTTTTTAGTAATATTTACTGTGTGTGTATACCTTCATTTGTGTCTGCTGCTGTACAGTCTTCCAACTTCTCTCCATAAGAACACAAGAAAAAAATAATTCCTGGCTGAAAAAGAGAAAGGGATAATAAGAATGAAAAGAAAAGAGGTTTGGACTAGCAGGTTATCTACCTTTTCAAATTATCAATAAGCACAGGTAGAAATACAAAGGGATTACTCTTTAAAATCATAAAGGCTGTGTCACAAACGATATTCTCAATTACTTTTCCTCTTTTTGTTAACTAACATTGTTAATATAACATGACAGATAGAACACCTATGGTTAAAATCCTTTTGCTTTCAGTTGTATTTTACCAGAGCTTTTCTTTTCTTTCTAATTTATTGATTTGAAACAAAGCATACTTTCAAATAATTCTTAAAGTGTTATACTTCTGGTAGATTCAACTCATACATTCTTATTTTAACCTTAATATATGCTTTATATTATCAGGATTAGAAATCATTTTTTACATCCCTGCTTATGGAGAGGTTTAAAATGAATCACCAGAAGTATTATTGCCATTATTGTCCTCCCTATACATATTTTGGTTGGGCGTTAGCATTGATTCACCACAATTTTAGGAAAGTAAAAAGATAAATAATAATCCTGTTTTAAGCTTGAATTTTTTTTTTCCTATCAGTGGCCTTTTTGTGACCTGCTCCATGTGGTAAAATAATGGTATGATCTAACTCAGAATGTAATTACATAGCAATCCATTCTTTTTAGGAATAGCTTTTTAAATTGGTCTTGGCACAAATAATTTAACCTTAATGAAATATTTCTGGTTATGATTAAATTATCTGGTAAAATTAAGAGTCGATCTGGTAAAATGAATATACTATATGATCTGTGAGGCACATACATTAATATAAACGTCAACAATTCTCTCTTGTTTCTGGAAATGTGTGTGTGTGTATGTGCGTGCGCGGAAGGGTTTCAAAAAAAACCAATGACTAATGAACCTTCTTAAAAGAGATTAATAACTTAAGAACTAATATCAGTAAATACACAAGACAAATATTACTAGAAATGGCTTTCAGACTGACTTGCTGTTTGTTGGTTCTTTTGGAAATAATATTTTTGTATAAAAATGCTATAATTTTGATTTACTTGTAGATGTGTTATCACAAATAGAATTTTACTTATACTGTAGTGTGTTTTTCTTTATATTAGCCAATTTATAATAATAAATATTAGAAATAAATACTAGGTAAATAAGATAGCATAATTTGTTTTTCTTACCATGATATGGTAACTAGCATGAAACTACCACTGCCACAGTAAAGTCAAATAGCAGATAAAATATATGAGGCACTAATTTTCAGACATATTACAACTATCAGCACAAAGTTGTGATCTCTTTTAGAAAGAAAACATCCCCAAGCTGAGATTTAGGATTACCTCTGATTTCTTTATGGAAGCACAACAGAATAAAGTGTAAGGAGATTGAATCCAAGCAGAACACGGGATTCTCATGAGCAGGGGGAACACACATACATTGGAGCATTGGAGTGTGAGTCCTGCTGTGTTAGCAGGAATTTGAAGGACAGAGTATCAAAGAGAAGGAAGCTGTAAAGAGAAGGAATTCCAGAAATGTAATAACATAACGTCTCCTTAACTCATTGGAGTTACAAAGTGTGCCCACACTAGCAAGACTCTACAAAGCCTGGCTGGATACAGTTGCTGATGATCTCTGATTTGAATGGAGACCCTGTAGTCCCTATGGGTCTGAGAGATACAAAATTTCCAAATAGCTAAAAGTAAAGAAAACTCCCTGCACATCCTGAACAATTAATTTACATACTAGAAAGCCTTATATTATGGGAAAAGCTAGTTCAGCTCTAAATTAAGAGATGCTATAGATCTAACATAAGAAAGCTTAAGAACAACTCTTTTCATATAGATAAATCTGATCCATTAACTGCCTGTGAGCAAAAACACAACACTCTTTTTAAGGAGATTCAAGAATCTACATTAAAAATTAGTGAGCATGATCAGTGGAAAAATGAGACTTGTAACAAGGGAGGAAATAGTCAAGATAAAACAACACTGAAATAAACCAGATGTTGAGATTAACAGGCAAGAATTATAAAGCAACTATTATAAATATTTAAGCTCAATAGCTTAAGACAAACATATTAAGTATATGGAACAAATGGAAAACTGTAGTAATGTCAAGAATTAGAAAGCTCAATATTGTTAAGGTATCAGTTCTCACCAAATTTATTTATACATTCAAAGTAATGCCATTATAATTCCAGAAGGCTTTTTATAATATATGAATTGCAAAATAGACTTTAAAATGTGGATGTAAATGCAAATGATCCAGAGTAGTAAAAGCTGTCTTGGAAAAGAAATTTGGAGGATTCATGCAATTTGACCTCAAATCACTCTACAATCCTTCAGAAATGTAGACATTATTGAATTGGTATATGGGAAATTAAAAGTTTAAAGAAACAATTTCGAAATCTGTGAATAGACCCATTCTTATATATTCGTTTGTTTTTTAAATGAGATGCTAAAGAAAGTCAGTAGGAAAAATAAATTAAAAATGAAATTGTTAAATTTAAAAATTAATAAATGTTAAATTTAACAATTTAACAAAAGATGTTAGAAAAATTGTATATCTGTGATATTGTGATCTCAATGGTTGGCTTTATAAATTTGGAAAGGAGAGCTTTATTTCTCATAAAGAATTGCAGTCTGCAGGAGTCCATTTTGTAAGCTGGAAACATAGCCTCAGGCAGAAGCCCTGAGCAAGCACTTCAAGGAAAAGGTAAAGGGAACAGGGATTTATGCCTAGCAGGGTGGCCAAATATACATATTTAATAAGCTTTAGGAGGAGTCATTAATATTCATGAAAGGAGAAACACGCACATGTGCAATTGAGCATCATGCTCTTAGTGGGTCCAATGTACAAAAAATGGCAACATTAGCATGATCCAAGGGTGGAGTTTTCAGCCTTCTGACATCAAAAGGTGAAGCAAAGGCCATGAAGACCCTCACTGCTAATCCTCTGTTGACTGGCCAGAGCCACTCCATGGTTCGTGATTTCTCCTCAGGAAGGGATGTTGGTCAGTTATTGTGTTTAAATCACAAAAAAGGGAGGAACAGTCATGAGCTTGGTTAAAATCAATAGTGGAGCAAGTCTTTCCAAAGGACTGGCTTCTATTTAACCTCTAGGGAAGAAATCCTGGTGGTGGTTAGCTAGGGAGGGATATAACAAGGTGTGTCTGACCTCCCATCATGGCTGGGGTTTCAGTTTTTAATGTTTCTCTGGGGTCCCCTTAGCCAAGAGGGGATGTGTTCAGTCAGTTTGGGGGCTTAAGAATTTATTTTTATTTCTCAGTGATATAATAAGTATATATATTTGGCCTCTGTATCCATTCCTGGTACATAACTTCTAAAACACTTGTAATTTCCTGAGTGATAAGAGGGAGAAAAGCATCTTTGTGACTCCTAATGAACCCCTTTCAACCATACCTAAGGTTATGTTAATGAGGAGACTGTGATGAGCCCCTAGATAGCTTCAGGGTAAGAGACAGTTGCCAGAGGAACCAACCATGTGATTAGAAGTTTGGAAATTTTAGTCCCACCCCCTGACCTCAGAAGAGGTAGAGGAGCTGGAGATCAACTTAATCTCCAAAAGACAATGATTTAATCAATTATGTCTATATAATATTCTGATGAGATAATGCTTGATAGTTTCCTGGATAGTTTGAGGATGGGGACTGCTAACCAGAAAGAACAAGCCATGATTAGAAACTCGGACTTTTTAGCCTCAATCCTTTTCCTCCAGGGAAAGGACAGCTGAAGATTAAGCTTAATAATTAATAATGCCAATGTGTTGAAGCTTCCATAGAAATCCCTGAACTACAGGGTTCATTGCCTACAGTGGCACACCCCAATTCCATGAGACAGAAGCTCCTGTGCTCAGGATTCTCCTGGACCTCATTCTGTGTACTTTGTCATTTGGCTGTTCATTTGTACCCTTTATGATATCTTTTAAAATAAATCAGTAGACATATGAAGAGTGTCTCCTTTAGTTGTGTGTTCCATTATAGTAAATTATCCAGCATGAGGAAGGAGTTGTGAGAGCCCCGTATTTGTAGTCAAGTCTGAGAGAAGTATGTGCACCTGGAATACACAATAGTTAAGACTGGTGGCTAAAATGGGCAGTCTTGAAAGACTGAGCTCTTAACTTGTGGTGGGGTCTGCACTAACTCTGGATAGTTAGTGTCAGAATTAAATTAAACTGTAGGACACCCATTTGGTTTCTGCAGAAAATTAGAAAATTGGTTGGTGTAGAAAACTCATATATGTGGTGTCAGAAGTGTTCTGTTTGTAGAAATAGATAATACAATTATCCATATGTAAAAAGTGAACTTTAATCCCTACCCTATATGAATTACAAATATTAATTTAACTTTGATCCTATATCTAAAATAAAACTTAAAACAATAAAGCTTCTTGAACAAACATTGGAGAATATCTTCATGATCTGGGGGTAGACAAATATATCTTAGTACATAGAAAACAACATTCATTTTTAAAAAAGATAAATTAGACATTGTTGAAATTGAAATCATCTGCTTATCAATAGGCACTATTATCAAATGAAAAATTAAGCCATGGATCAGAGAAGCCAATATTTGCAAACCATAACTTGGCGAACGACTTGTCTGCAGAATATATAGAGGACACCTAAACTCAATAAAAAGAGGCACAGAAGCCAATACAAATCTTTTCACAGAGAGAGACATGGGAATGCCTCCCCACTAAAAGACAAACATTTACTTTAGCAAATGAGCAAACATATTGAGAATAACAAGAGCAAAATCTCTCACTGTTGAAGAAAGGGGTTACAGATATGGAATATATGGAAAGGGGGAAATCCATTCTAGTATCTCCTGTTGGTTTGGAATTTGATATGTCAGTATGAACTCATCATATGTCCACTGAGAGTACCCTGAGAAAATGAGATCCACAGTGTGCCTTCTAAATAGAATTAACGTGCCTTCTACATAGAATTAACTGAATAAATCAATCAGATCTCTTTGGAGAAGTTATTGATTCCAAGGGTAATGTACAGAACATATAAAATAAACCTAGAATATCTTGTTTCCAAAAAGTAAGGAAATGCTCAACAGCATGATATGAACATGTCAAAATGACACTGATGCCGCCCTCTTTGGCCAAATGTGAGACATATTCAGCATCAAAAATTATCTTTGAGTGAAATAAAATCTTGAATCTATATGTATGTAAATGAATGAATAAGTATAATGAAATGGGAAAGAAGTGACTCATAGAAATAGGACAGATAGAGTAAGAAAATTATCACCAGATGAAAATATTTTCCCGACATAGCACTTTTTTATTTACAAAGAGAAAAATAGTAACTTTGTAATACAGAAACCTGGGATATCATCATACACAAGTGTTCAGCAGGAACCTCATCAATATTGAGACAAAATAATATCATATGCTTCCTGCTATGCACTATGATACAACATTATTTTAGCAAATATTAGTCAATCATCAATGAAGGACATTCTTTAAAATAACTGCCCTGTATCCCTAAAAATATTCAAAGTTAAACACAAAGAAAAGCTCAAGAACTTTTTTAGATGAAAAGAAGCTAAAAGTCATGGCAATCAAATGTTATATATGATCCTGGATTAGATCCTAGACCTGATGGGGGAAAGAAAATAACTGTAAAGTACATTATTTTGGCAATTGATGAAATTTGAATATGAGTTGTGGATTAGATAATAGAATTATATTGAGATTAAATTTCCTGATTTTGATAACCATGTTGTAGTTATATAAAAGAATACTCTTGTTATGATAAAAGGAACAGTCTCCAAATTATTCCCAAGTGTTTCAGAAAAATAATGTGCATGCACCCACAAATACATGCATGAGAGAGAGAGAGAAAGAGAGAGGTAGAGAGGAACATACACACATACAGAGAGAGAGACTGATTAGAGTGAATGTGAAGACATTGATAATAGGCTGATCTGGATAAATGATATACAGGAGTTTCTTATACTATTTCTGCAAATTTTTTATAAATTTCCAAATAAGTCAGTATAAAAGTTTACAAAAAATAAGATGAATAAAACCATTGAAAATGAAAATGTGAAACAGTGACTGAAAGGAAAATGGAAAAAGTTGGTATAGTCACTTAAAGTATTCACTTGAGAGACTTACAGCTAACAAAATTTCTGGAAGTGATTTTGGTCTAACCCTGTAGTTTTTCACATGGGAACTTTGATCTAAAGGGATTAAATAAATAATTCACAGTACAAAGCAATATAGTTGCAGAGCCAGGCTTATGTTCCATATCATATCACACACAGCCTAATGTCCTTTTACCGTTAAGTATAGTGTCTCTCCTTACAAACTAAGGCATTATATACTAATCAATTCTCTTAATGTGCAAACGAAAAGGCATCTTATGAAATGTGGAGCAGCCAGGAGTCATCCGTAATTTCCTCCTATTTTGCTTGCCTTTCTCAAGCGCCAGGTGAAAATACAAAATTTAGATAGGAGACCTGGTAAGAGTCTTTTTAAAAAAATTCTATTGATCTCCATTAATTTTACATGTTCTCCTACAAAGAGGTTTCATTCTTTCTAAAATACAGCTCAATTTGGTTGTAATGGAATTATTCATTCTCTGACATTATATGGCAATATTTCACTTTTCTAGACATACATGAATATTTCCCTAATGCTGTAAAATAAACAAAAGCTCAAAATATTCATTAAAATAAGAGAGACATGGGATGCAGAAAATGCCTTGGGTCACCTGTACACACATTCACACACTACAGTATGTGGATTATCAGACAATACAAATAATCATATTTCCCACCTTATATTAGTCCTGCATTTTAATTTATTTGGATAACATTTAAAAAATGGATTTGAAGTTCAGACCCTTAACAAATCTATGATATTCTCTCTACCTTGTGAAGTTCATGAAATGAAGATTTAAAACCTGCCTGCAAACCATTGACACTTGAATTGTATAAAAATGAAAAGAAAATACAAACAACCCCACATAATCCATTACATCTTGGCATTTTATAGCCTGTTTATTATAAGAACAAAAGTCACTCTCCAAGAGCATAAAGTAGGAAAAAACTAAAGAAAATATTTGAAATTCTATTTCAAAATGATCCTTTTTATTATCTGAGTTGAGGCTAATTCACTATTTAAATGGTTGCCTCAAAATATTTTAGTAATATATTTAAATACAGATTGAGAGACAGGTATTAAATATAATAATAATAATAATATTATGTATATGTACTATACATATAAAAGATTATCACCTTAGCTCAAACTAATTAATGTTATTGTGGTGTTTACCTTCTTTCTCATCACCTCCAAAATTTTGTTGAAGTGACCTCTAATTTTAGTCCCAGTACATAAAATGATGTTTACTTTATTTCTCTCCTTTCCTTAGGAAATTTTTATGACTTGTTTTAAACTTGACGTTATATTATTACATTATGAATTGTCTTTAAAGGTATAGTTATAAGTTGTGCTTGTTTCTTACTCAAAATGGTTTATTGAACCATCTTCATCATTTGAATTATATTCTCCTGTTTGTACATTGGGTTGGTGGCTTACATTGTTTGCTTATTTTTCCAGTGTACCTTCAATATATTATTTTTTAGTAGTCTTATGACTACTGAATCACCACATGTTTTATAATTGTAAATCATCACAAGTCTAAAAATGTGCTGATAGAGATTAAATTAAAAATTATTATTTTTTAAATTTTAAATGTTTTATTTTTAATTGTGGGTATATAATAGTGGTATATTTATAAGGAACATGTGATGTTTTAATAGAGGCATACAATTTGTATTAATCAAATCAGGGTAATTGGGGTACCCATCACCTCAAGCTTTTATCATTTCTTTGTGTTAGAAGCATTCTAATTCCACTCTTTTAGTTATTTTAAAGTATAAAATAACTTATTATTGACTATAGTCACTTTGTTGTGCTATCAAATATTGTTCTTACTATATTTTTGAACACATTGACCATTCCCACTTCACATTCCCCTACCTGCTACCCTTCTCAGCCTCTGATAACCATCATTCTGCTCTCTTTCTCCATGAGATCAATTGTTTTGATGCATAGCTCCCACATATGAGTGAGAACACATGAGATTTGTCTTTCTGTGCTTGACCTATTTCACTTAACATAACGTTCCCCAGTTCCATTCATGTTTTTGCAAATAACACAATTTCATTCTTTATTGTGGCTGAATAATATTCCATTGTGGAAATGAACTGCATTTTCTTCATCCATTCATCCATTGATGAACACTTAGGTTGATTTCTAAATTTTGGCTATTGTCAATAATGCTGGAATAAACACAGAGTACAGTTATCTTTTTGATATACTGATTTCCTTTCTTTTGGATATATACCTAGCAGTGGGATTGCTGGGTCATATGGTAGTTCTAGTGTTAGTTTATTGAGGAACCTCCATACTGTTCTCCATAGTGGTTGCACAAATTTACATTCCCAAAAACAGTCTATGAGGGCTCCCCATTCTCTACATTATCACCAGCATTTGTTATTCCCTGTCTTTTTGATAAAAGCCATCTAACTGGAGTGAGATGATATCTCCTTGTAATTTTGAATTTCATTTTTCTGATAACTAATTATGTTGATTATTTTTTCATACACTGGCTTGCCATCTGTATGTCTTCTTTTGAGAAATGTCTATCCAGATCTTTGGCCCATTTTTTAATCAGATTATTTGAGTTTTTCATTTTGAGTTGTTTGAGCTCCTTATATATTCTACTAATAGTTATTAATCTCTTGTCAATTGGGTATTTTACAAATATTTTCTCCCATTCTGTGCATGTGGGTGTTCTCTTCATTTTTTGATTGTTTCCTTTGCTGGGCAGAAGCTTTTTAGCTTTATGTGATTTCATATGTAGAATTTTGCTTTGATTACTTGTGTTTTGGAGGTATTACTAAAGAAATCATTGCTCAGACCAATGTCTTGGAACATTTCCCCAATATTTTCTTTTAGTAGTATCATAGTCTCAGGTCTTAGATTTAAATCTTTAATTCATTTTATTTGATTTTTGTATATGATGAGAGATAAGGATCAAGTTTCATTCCTCCACATTTGTGTATTAATTTTTCTAAGCATTATTTATTGAAGATACTGTTCTTTTCCCAATGTACATTATTGGCACCTTTGTCAAAAATAACTTCACTATGAATATGTAGATTTATTTTTGGGTTCTCTATCCCGTTCTATTTTCCTATATGTCTGTTTTTATATCAATGCTATGCTGTTTTGTTTACTACATCTCTGTAGTATAATTTGAAGTTAGGTAATGAGATGCCTCCAATTTTATTCTTTTTGCTTAGGATAGCTTTAGCTATTCTAGGTCTTACATATTTCCATATAAATTTTAGGATAATTTTTTCTAATTCTGTGAAAAGTGGCACTGGTATTTTGATGGGGATTGCACTGAATCTGTAGATTGCTTTGGGTAGCATGGAATTTTTAAAAATATTGATACTTCTAATCCATGAGCATGGAATATCTTTCTATTTTTTTAATTTCTTTTGTAAATATGTTATACTTTTCATTGTAGAGATCTTTCACTTCTTTGATTAAGTTTATTCCTAGGAATTTTATTTTATTAGTAACTATTGTAAATAGGGTTACTTCCTTGGTATCTTTTTCAGATAGTTTACTGTTGGCATACAGAAATGCTATTGACTTTTGTGTGTTCATTTTGGATCCTGCCACTTTACTGAATTTGTTCATCAGTTTTGACAGTGTTTTTTTTTTTTATTTTTTGTGGAGTCTTTAGGTTTCTCAAGATATAAGATCATATCATCTGCAGACAAGGATAATTAGATCTCTTCCTTTCCAATCTGGATGCCCTTTATTTCTTTCTATTATATGATTGCTCTAGCTAGAAATTCTAGTATTATATTGTGTCTTTGGTTTTGCTATCAGGGTGATACAGGCTTCATAGACTTAGTTTGGGATCATACTCTTGCTTCAGGTTTTTTTTTTTTTTCTTTTTTGGAATAGTTTAAGTAGGATTGGTATTATTTCTTCTTTGAATATTTGGCAGAATTCAGCAGTTAAGACGTTAGATCCTGAGCTTTTCTTTGATGGGAGAATTTTTATTATTGCTTCTATCTCATTACTTGTTATTGATTTATTCAGGTTTTGAATTTCTTCCTGGTTCAGTCTTGGTAGGTTGTATGTGTGTAGGGATTTATCCATTTCTTCTAGATTTCCAACTTATTGGCATATAGCTTGTCATAGTGGTCTCTAATGATCCTTTAAATTTCTGCAGTATCAGTTGGAATGTCTCCTTTTTTCTCTCTGATTTTATTTATTTGGGTCTTCTCTCTCTTTTCTTCATTAATCTTGTTAAAGTTTGTCAATTTTGTTTATCTTTTTAATAAACCAACTTTTCATTCTAATGAGGTTTTATATTTGTTTTATGGTTTAATTGCTTTTGTTTCTGCTCTGATTTTTATTATTTTTTTTCTGCTATGCACACTTAGGTTGTTTATTTGAAGCTTTTCTACTTTTTTGATATAGGCACTTATTGTTGTAAGCTGTCCTCTTACTACTGCTTTTTCTGTGTGCTATAGGTTTTGATATGTTGTGTTTTCATTTTCATTTTTTTCAAGAAACTCTTTATTTTCCTTCTTAATCTCTTTGTTGACCCACTGGTCATTCAGGAGCCTGTTGTTTAATTTCCATATTTTTGTATACTTTTAAATGTTCCTCTTGTTATTGATTTCTAGTTTTATTCCATTGTGGTCAGCAAAAATATGGGATATGATTTCAATTTCTTTGAATTTTTTTAAGACTTGTTTTGTGACCTAACATATGGTCTATGGTTGAGGATGATTCATTAGCTAAGTAGAAGACTGTGTATTCTGCAGCTGTTGGGTGAAACGTTCTGTAAATGTCTAATGGGTCCATTTGATTTACAGTGCAGATTAAGTCCAATATTTCTTCATTTAATTTCTTTCTAATCTGTCCAGTGATGAAAGTAGAGTATTGAGGTCTCTAACTATTATTGTATTAGAGTCTATCTCCCTCTGTAGCTCTGATAATATTTGCTTTCTATATCTGGATGCTCCCGTGTTGGGTGCATATATATATTTATAATTGTCATATCCTCCTGATGAATTGACCACTTTTTCATTATATAATGACCTTCATTGTCTCTTTTTACAGCTTTTGTCTTATAGTTTATTTTATCTGATAGAACTATGTCTATTCCTACTCTTTTTTGGTTTTGATTGGCTTGGAATATTTTTTCCATCCCTTTATTTTCAGTCTATGAAAATAGGTGAAGTGGGTCTATTGCAGACAATGTATAGTTGAATCTTGTTTTTTTGTTGTTTTGTCCATTCATCCAGTCTATGTGTTTTGATTACAGAACTGAATCCATTGACATTCAATGTCATTATTGGTAGGTGAAAACTACTGCCATGTTATTTGATTTCTGGTTCTTTTGTGGCTCCTTCCTTCCTTCCTTCCTTCCTTCCTGTCTTCCTTTGTATAAAAGTGATTTTTCTCTTGTTGTATGCTTTAATTTTTTGCTTTTCATGTTTTGTGTACCTGTTGTAGGTTTTTTAGATTTGCGAGTACCATGAGGCTTGCAAAAAACATTTTATAACCAATTTTTTAAACAGTTAAAACTTAACTTTGCTTACAAAAAAATAAAAATAAACAAATAGAAATCTAAAAGAATCTCTATACTTTACCTCTTTACTCCCATACTTTTTAACTCTTTATTTTTTCCATTTATACCTTTATACTGTCTCCCTCTCAAAAAGTTATTGTAGTTATTATTTTTGATAGGTTTGTCTTTTAGTTTTCCTACTCAAGATATAGGTGGTTTATATACAACAATTATAGCATTAGAGTATTTAATATTTGTGTACTCATTGTTACCAGTGAGTTTTATATACTCTAATAATTTCTTATTGTTCATTAACAACCTTTTCTTTCCAAATGAAGATCTCCTTTTAGCATTTCTTTTAGGACAGGTTGATGTTGAAATTCTTCCACTTTTGTATCTCTGAGAAGGACTTTATTTCTCTTGCATGTTTGAAGGATATTTTTACAGGATGTTATATTCTAGGGTTAAGGTTTTTTTTTTTTTTTCTTTCAACCTCTTCAATATGTCATGCCACTCTCTCTTGGTCTGTAAGTTTTCCACTGAGAAGTCTTCTGCCACATGTATTGGAACTCCCTTATATGTATATTTTTTCTTATTCTTGCCCTCTTTAAGATGTTTTATTTATTTGTGACATTGGGGACCTTGATTATTAAATGCCTTGAGATAGTCTTGTTTGGGTTAAATCTCCTTGGTTTTCAATGACCTTCTTGTACCTAAATATTGATACCTTTTTCTAGGTTTGGAAAGTTCTCTGTTATTATTTCTTTGAAAATCTTTCTACCCAATCTCTCTTTCTACCACCTCAGTCTCACCCAAAGCCCTTGCTGACTGATTTATGGCTACTTCTAATGTTCATTCAATGCTCCATGCTTTTTAAACATCAGGTAGTGAATCCTGACAGGACTGAGTCCATCCCTCTGGGCAGCAGATTTCATTCTGACCTAGGTTGGGTCTAGTAATGGCATCCATGAAATAAGGCCTAGAATGAGGGCCTTCAGTAGTCTGCTGCGTATTTTATTTTATTATGGCTAAGTTGTTACCCAAATTAAAAGACAAAGTCCTTTGTACTCTTTCCTATCCTCAAATAAAAGAAGACTCTCCTCAAGCTGCATTGCCTGGAGTTGGGGCAGTGGTGATTCAGTCACTCACTGGCTGCCACTGCTGGTATCTCACTGGGTCATGTGCATCTCAATTCCACTGGCTCCAAGCCAGCACAGCCACAGGGCTTGCCCAAGGACTGTAGTCTTTATGACCTGCAGGCTGCTTTCCTTAGCTGGTGGTGGGGCTGATCAGAACTCAGGTTTCTGCCAATGTGGTAGAGGAATCCACTCTGGTAGGGCTGGTCTTAATGTTTCCTCTGTGGACACCAGCAGAATTCTGGCCTGTGCTGTGTTCCCCTGTTACAGGGTGGCCCTGAGTTCCAATGCAAAGTCCCATAATCACTTCACTCTCCCTCTCCCAGGCACACAGATTCTCTCTCCACTTGGCCAGAGGGTGGGGAAGGGGTGGTATAGGCAATGTAAGACTGTCTTCCTGCCCTCTTCAGTGCTTCTCTCCTTGATATAATGTTAAAGCCAGATACTATGATCACTCTCCTGATTTTTGATTCTTCTGAAGGTTCTTTCTTGTGTGAATATTTGTTGAATTTGGTGTAACTGAGGGAGACTGATTGCTGGAGGGTTCTACTCAGCCATCTTGCTCTGCCCACTCCAAAAATAATTTAGAATAAGGGTAATTGCACTTTTGAAGGCATCCCTTCATTGTTCTTTAACTTCATTGTTGCCAATAAAAAAACAGATGTCAAACCAATCATATTACTGTTGTAAGTAATATGTGCTTCCTTTTTTTACTCTCTCTCTCTGATAACATTAATATTAATATTATTCTTGAAATTATGAAATTTAGGGTGTGTTTATTTGAAGTCTTATTAAATCAGGCTTGCTATTCTTTGGTTACCTACATTTTTAAAGATGTAAACCTTTCTTTAAATAAGAGAGCCTTTCCCTTATTACCTCATTTTTTCTATGTCTTTTCTCATTGTTCTCTTCTTCTTGAATATTTATTAGATGAGCACTGGCTATTTACAATTTTTATCTATATCTCACAACTTTACTCATTGATTTCTTCTCTATTCCCCTTTGTACTGATATACCACAGAACACTATCTTTAAACTCACAATTATTCATTTTTAACTTTTGTTATGTTTTTCAGCCATTTATATTGAAATTTTTATTTTTTTAATTTTTATTGAATTGTAGGTTGACATTTATGGATCACTTTTTAAAAATGAATTCTCCATGCTTTAGACATCTCTCAGTTATTAATTGTTACTGTATTAATTTAATTTTTAAATTACCTTCTATCTTTCTAACAACTCTCTTCCCATAGGTGTTTAATTTTCCATTAAATGTAGTGCCCATCTTTAAAGCTGTTGACATTTCTTTAAAATTTGTTGATTCTTATTGCCCACTTATATTTGAAATGGAGAATATCATGACATCTTTGGTTTATTTTTTTTTAAATGGGAATACTTTTTTTTTATTATAGTGAAGAAAGATTTTGTTTATCAAAGCCCTGTCACTTTAAAAGTATAATGGCCATTCATTTACAACTAAATTGCATACACTAATGACCACTTTGGGAGGCATAATGATGGCCATTCAAAGATGCCCATGCTCTGATTCCTGCTACCTGTGTATATGTTAGATTTCATGGCAAAGAAAAATTAAAGGTAAAGAAGCAATGAAGGTTTAAAATCAATTGATCTCAAGATAGGAAGATTAGTTTAAGATTACCTTAAAAGAACAAAATTAGATTCTAATAGCTGGAAAAGGAAAGGGAACGAAGCCATGTCAATGCTTTGATGCTAGCCCAGTGAGATTCATTTCAGATTTCTGATTTTCAAAACTGTAAGATGATAAATTTATACTGTTTAATCCATAAATTTTGTGGTAGTTTTTTACAACAATAGTAGAAAATTACTACAAATCCTTTTCCAAATGATCTGTTCTTAACCTGTAAGAATTATCTATCGCCTAAACAAAAATATGTCTAATGCAAAATTGACACAAATTTGGGCATTTGGAGCATTAGAATAATTAATTAAAAAGATAGTGCCAATGTGGACAAAATGAAGAAAGCACTTCCTTCATAGTAAGCTTCAAAAAAAAAAAAATTTATTCACCAGCCACAAATTGCAACACAAAACTTGATTATTCATTTCTCAGATGGTACTTATTAGCAAAAATTAAATATAGTCATTTTAATTCAGAATACTAGTGAGTAAAACTCCTAAACATATATCGTGCCTTTATGGAACAATATATTTATATTTGTTCAATAGAAAGTATAATTAATAAAAATCTTATTGAAGAATAATGATCTATTTTATAAGAAAGCAAATATAAAATTTATCTATTTTTATGTATACTCATATATTTTCAAATTAAATCCCTGATTATTATTATACAAACCAATCAATAAATTAGTCATTAAACATATATTTGGTATATTGTCTAGTTTTTCATATCCATTATCTGTATGAATCAATTATTGTTGATTATATATTAATTACTTCCTAAATTGCAGTGTTCATACCAAGCATCTAGTTTATGCTTTTTATCGTTGATTTGGGTTATAAAGCATTGCATTCAACTTTAATAGGCTTAAAACAATGCCCTCTACTTAGGAAAGTTAGTTCCCTTTTCCCCAGACTGAATGACCAAATACAAAAAAATCTACGCTCTCAGAATGTGATACTTTGGGAATAAACCTGAAGAAATACATTCAATGACAGAATAAGATTACTATGGTGGTATAAGGACAATCCTGCAGGGATTGTGAATATCTGCTGGGAGATTGTGCAGATATTCAAACTACTATTATAACTTGGGGAAATCTCTCCCCACAAGTAATAACAGTAATGTTGCCACACAATTCTTTCTAAATATTTTACCAGATATGGGACTTCAGCAATAGAAGAAAAAATGAAAGGGAAATCCAAGGCAAAGTTCATGTAAACATACTGTTTATGACCCTCCATTTCTTGCAGCTGCACTATTATACATCGTTTCACATGCCCTTTTACAGGTCAGCACACCTATAGAACATTGCCTGAAGTGATAGTAATAAATTGAGTGGTATTACTGTTCGTGTGAAATGGACTGACTATAATGTAATTAATGATCATCTTAGAAACATTAACCAATTCACCATGGATGGATATGAAGATATTGATATGGAATTAAAGCAAGGCTCCTCATATATAAGCAATCAATGGTATGTAACAGGAAACTGTCTATTTGGACTCAAATAATATGTAACACTTTAACTCAGTAGAAGGTCCAAAAGTATGATAAATCAAGTAAAAATGAAATATATTTTTTTAATTACATTCCACATAGACTGATAAGATCTCCTCATGAGAAACTTCTGTTTCTTTCAGTAGTTTTAAACAAATATAGTTCCCAAACTCTTATCTACTAAGTTGCAGTAAATCACAGTATTTATTTTTTACAAATAATATCCTTTTTTTCTTCACATAGCTCATTCCTTAAGTGTATCATTTAGCTGTGAAGTAATCATACCTGTTGATGATTGAGTTTTCTTTTCCTATTTTAAAAAATAAATCTACTTCACTGCTCATACATTAGTCATGAGTTAACAATTTTAATTTTTAACTATTATTGTAATCAATGCAATTCTCATCAGTATTACAATTAATATGTTCTTCAGATAGTAGCCAAATATGCATGTATGCATATATATTTTAATATTTTATTGAAATAATCTGTTCTTATGCAATATTAGAGATTTTAGATAAGATGACAATGGATGTAAATGAATTAGATAAGTGAATTCAACTATGCAGCCCCCTATGATGTTTCAGACAACACAGGAAAGCTAGACAATATGTATGTTTATTATGGACACAGCATACATTAGGAGGAAAGTGACACAGATGGTTAAAATCTCCAGAGTTTGAAATATGAGGCAGGGATCTTGTGGTTTTGTGAGTGGCACTGAGGACCGTTGAATAAAAGAAGTCAACCAAATTGATGGTATACCTTCTTAAAGAGCCCATGAAAATGGAGAAGAGGTTACGCAATACATTATCACAGAAAATAAATACAAAATTTAAAGGTGTCAGAGCCTCAATCAGTTGTGCACTCAGAATTGAGAGCTGAAGGATGCAAGTACCACCATGAATATGATTGTACAATATCCACCTTTGGTCCATCTATTCACTTAGTGACTTATGAATGTGTATTCAAATTGTTTCATCATTGCCCTCACAGGCCAGTAACCAGACCCATTGTAGGTTGCAGGGTCAAAATTTTCTTGCGAATAAATAGTCCTACTAACAGAAACATAAACAAGAGACTTGTTAAAAGGAATCTTAAAGCATGATTTTTAATTTCAGTTGGTAATAAACAGCAAAAATAATCTGAATGTTACCAACAGGAACAGTGAAAATCAAATTAGAAATGTAGATTTTATTTTGTTTTAGATTCATCAAGTCTTTTCTAATTTCTTTCATTTTTTTGTTTTGTTTTGTTTATGGTTTTGGAAGAGATCTTAAAGTGGAAAATCAAAAACATGGAACCTTCTAATGATATAGGTCAGATATTTATATTTCCTTCCATTTTCCATAATATTACCACAGATTCTTCTGATAGATATTCTCCTCAGTTTATAGTATATGTGTTTTCTAATCACATAAAACATAAATATAATATTCCATCCCTGAATTTTGGTTAAGAAGATATGAGATCACAATGAACCAGTTGAGCAAATAAAATGTCTGGGCAACATAGTTTTATTGAAAGAATAGAATGATCTATCAATCTTTTTATCTATTCTCTGAATTTTAATCTCATAACCTACATAGACCATGTAGAATTTGGATATACCTAGAAGTAGGAGGTACTAGGAAAGGCTCTGGGGTCTTTACTGTGTGGAGGAGAGGGAATACAGAGCTGCTATTAACATTCCACTTTTTTTCTCCTAAGTTAGGGCAGGACAAATTTGAGAAAAACAGCTAAAAACCTTCAGCCTTCTTATCAACATTAATTCTAACTCTCTCCGGGTATTTTTCTAACATGTCCTCTCGCTTTTCTCCTCTTCTTCAACTCCTTTCTTCTTGTAACGTCCATTCATCTCATTATCATTTTAGTGCTAGCAAAATGCAACATAATCATCATAAGGAAATAAAGAAAATCAGTTCAAATCCCTTGTTTGTTCAACTTAAGCTGAAGTTGGATTTCTATTACAAGATTTAATGACAGAATAATGCTACAGTGCCTAAACACTTGTGTAAAATAGAACAAATAAGTAGACAAACAAAAGCAATGCCTGTTTTGCCAGATTCTGTGTCTATCCTTTGCAGTTAAGGAGTTTAAACATCTTTCACTAAAGGTCTTTCTTGCTTTCTTCTACTTAATTGATCTATGATTTACTTGGTGACATCAACACTCTTTAACAGAATGACCAGTAACAACTTACGTACTTTGCAATGAATGATGAGTTCTCAGTCAGATAACAGGTTTTTGTAAACTTAGAAAAAATGAGTGGCATACTAGTGTCCGTTAGCTCAAGCATAAACCTGCCAATCTGAATACATGACACTTCTTTATCCTACTTGATACTATTGTTTTTTCCCTTAAGATAAACATATAAAGCCCTATTTTCACACATAGTGGTAGAATACGTTCACTATAAATATCTCCTTGTTTTGATTTGTTTTTCCTCGTTAATAACACATTCTTAAAATCTACAGCTTTTTTCCATAAAAGTATTGAACCCATGCCTGAAAAATAACTTATAAATAGAAAAAAAATGACAAGTGCCATGGTTGTTTTTTTGACTCCAATGCATATCAGACACTTATTGAAGAGCCTATAAGATAATTTTTATTTCTTAGTGGTTAACTTAAGGGGGAAAGAAAAGATATAGGGAGATGCGGTGATCTGCAACAGTGGAAACTCTGTACAGTGAAGCTAACAGGGATATCACTAAATGACAATTTAGTGTTGTTGATGGTACAAACACTCTGCCCCAATAGGGGTGAATTTTTTTGTTTTGGGCTCCATAAGACTCATGTCCCAAACACAGTGGCAGCGAAACTTGATACGCTGTTTTATCGCTAGCTGGTTTGAAGCAGAAGGGCAAAATTTGTGAATATATTGAAATATTTGAATTCACACTGGGAGTTTTAAGTCAGCTCATGATAGGGAGTAAAATGTGTCTGCTGTTTAAGTTAAAGAAGAAAAAGGGAACAAACTGTGAGAGGGTTCATATTTTAAAATCATTGAGAAAAATTTTGTTAATATTTTTTGGAAACAAATAGTATTGTACCTGACACTAATTCTCCCTTTCTTAAAAACAGATTTACATTTATAAAAAATTAACAATTAAAAAAGCACTTTTTTATGTATTATGTTATATTGTCTATGGAAAGTAAAAAGGATAAAAGACAAATTGTAATTGGCATATGAAATCTTCTCAGTGCCTATCAAGGAATATGAAAGGAAAGCAAAGAAAAAGTCATTTTTATCTTGATTATAGCTATCATCTCAGGTGAAAGATTTTAGTTTTTAAAACTCAGGTCAGCAACTTGGATTTGTAAATTGAGATATAAGTCTAGTTACATGTAAATATAGACGTAAATATATATATATATATATATATATATATATATATATATATACAGCAATAAATTTCTATGTAGGGATGCCTGATAGAGACAAATGTATAATTTAGCATGTTATTTATCTATGGATAGATATATAATTCTATGAACTATCTTCCTTTATCATTCATCTTAATTCACACACAATTATTTAAATAATTTTTAAAAATTTAGAAATTGTTATTTTAGGTATTACTACTTTTGATTTTGCTGATGGTGGAGCAGAACAGCATTTAGGGAAGTTTTAGTTTAAGTTAAATTTAACATATTAGGTTTAATAAAGATGGTATGATTACAATAAGGGTTATTCATATTGCAGATAAAACACAGTGTGTTGGAAATGTATAAGCATATCTTCGAGACACTGCCATGATGAACAGAAGAACATTCCATAATAATAAAGTCAAGAACAATGAAAAGTAAAATGGATTGCTACCAAAATGAGAGGAAGACACTTATACATTCTTCTTTTGAATAAAATTCTATATAAGACTTTATAGAAAAAAATAATAAATTGCCAACTCATAGCATAACCTTAATGCTTTCTGTGGCAACTAGAGGTTAAAAATGTGATGATTAATCAAATATGCCTACAATGGCAATATTTTACCCTGCAAGCTTTCCAGTCTCCTTATTAACAGCTAATGGGAATATTGAAAAAAAAAATTCTAACATTTGTGTGATATCTGCAATCCAACAGATATCCTTTCATACACTCTGATGCTGAGTGTATGAAAAATGTGATATCAGTCTAATTTAGTATCACATTTAAAAACTAGAATTCTGGAAGTTAGTTGCATACAATCTAGTTTTCAGAAATACTAAAGCAAAATGTGTTATTAAATTGTATTTATCCATGTTAATTGCATTCTTCACATTAAAGACTTCTCATACATTTGAATGTATTAATCTTAACTTATTTTTAAAACCATTGCTTAGCCTTGTATGTTAGGAACCCATTCTACTAAGTGAAGTATCCCAAGAATGGAAAAATAAGCACCACATGTACTCACCATCAAATTGGTTTCACTGATCATCACCTAAGAGCACAATAGAAATAACATTAATCAGGTGTTGGGCAGATGTTGGGGGGAGAGGGGATGGGTGTATACATACATAATGAGTGCGATGCACACTGTTTGGGGGATGGACACACTTGAAGCTCTGATTGGGGCAGGGCAAGGGCAATATACGCAACCTAAACTTTTGTACCCCCATAAAATGCTAAAATAAAAAATTAAAATCATTGCTTAGTGTTTTTAACAGTTCCTGCACCCCAATAATTGTTAATATTTCATGTGTAGCCTAAATCACAGTTCCTTTTACCTTTTATTCAAGATTAAATTGTATGTGTGTGTTTGTGATTAATACAGTTGTTTAAACGGCATGAAGTCATATTCTACAGACAGAATGTTCCCTTACATTGCTCCTAAGAGGGAGATTGAATCATGGCTTTACCCTTGGCGTGGCCTTAGCATGGATATAGTATCCTTCTCAGCTTCTCAACTTTGGGCTTGGCCATGTTGTTTGCTTTGACTAATGAATGGTACGTAGTCATCTATGACAATGAGCCCTTTCTGAATCGAAGTCTCAAGCAGCCCCATGTGGTTCTGCGTATTCTCTTGTCCTTTTGCCATTGCTACGAGAGGAGCATGTCCTGCTGGTCTGATCCAAGGAGGCTGAGGCACACGGAGAGGGGACAGAACTCAGAGCCCTTCAGTGTGGAGAAAAATATCCATGTGAACTCAACCTGGAGCAGATAACCCCCAGGTGACTCTCAGGCTCAGAAGGAAACAGTCAAAATCAGGAGAGTTTGCAAGCTCTCAAGTTAACCCACAGTTAACCATTCAGTGAATTAGCAAGACTTCTGATTCTTAAGGTAGTTTGATATGAAAACATGTTTTTTCTTTGTTTTTGTTTGGTTTCATTTGGCAAGAGCTAACTAATACAGCTACTTTGTTTTTTATGGCTATTCTATATGTTTCTTCTGCTGTCCTTTTTATAAAATGGGTAACTGAAATTAAATAACTTACTAAATGAAGCATGTAAATTTACTATAATGTGAGGAAATCACAGTGTATATCCCATGAGTAGCAGATTAACCAAGAGGTCACATGTGAATATTTAGGTTCAGTTTATCACAAATATTCATAAAGGTAATGCTTTAAGAGTTTTTCTGTATCTTTTAGGACTACCTAACTTTCTTTTTAGTTGGGTAATTGAAAACATTTTTTTTTCTTTTTGATATTTTGTTGGATGCAAGAGTAAGCACTTGACAACACCTCAAAAGTAGATTCTGCAAAGCCACCTAAATATAAGCATTGAAGTTTTATTCTGCTTTAAAATTTACTTAAAACATTTAGTAAGTTTACTTTCTCTGGACAAGCTCTATTTGAAAGAATTCTCCTAAGTGCTGCTCACTGCTCTCAAGACATTTGTAATTGATCAACATTGCACTTATTTTTACCTACTCACGTTTTATCCTCTTAAAAGTAATGGTGCTACTGAGTTAACTTCAGTAAGATGTGGAAGTGAATTTTCACCAACATCCACATAAATTGGATCATTTTCTATGATCTTTACTGTACCATGGCAAACATTTGTGAGATTCTTGGCTGGTGCTACTTGTCCAATGTGTACCTAAGGTCTAAATAACTCAAAGAGAATCCGGTCTTTATTCTCTCATCAGTAAAATAGCTATTTCTGGGAACCCACAGTCACCTGACTGGAACGCAAATTTTGTATCTCAATGGCAAAAGAAATTAAATTGTCTCAGTAAGCAAAATAAACAATGACAGAGTAGCAAAAATGACATTATATTGTATGTATTTTTTGAACATCTAGTAAGTTGAGATGCCAGTGACAAGCTTAGATATAAAAACAGTGTAAAACTGGTTTCACCAATCCAGACAAGAATTTATTTAATCATGCTGCATAAAAAGCAAACTGCATGCAGTTCTACTGTGAATAACTGTCATTAATATTGATTAGAATAACTAGATTTAGACAAGTTGCTGAAGAGAGAGACTTAAAATAATCAAGTTTTAATAGCATTTCTATTTTAGAAAGAATCTGTAAAAGATACAATCCAGAACATCACTTTCAAGTAGCTAGACCTTCCTAAATCCCTAAAAAAATTGCATTTTTAACAGAAATAAAAATAGAAGAGCATGTAATAAAGAAGGTATATGTGGAATATAATAAAATTTTTATATGTATGTTTTATACACACACACACACACACACACACACACGTGTGTGTGTGTGTGTGTGTGTGTGTGTTTAAAAATGCATCTTTCTTCCCAAAAAGTCATACTGATGGGATGTGGAAGAGCTAAAACCATTATGCATGGTAGGCATTACATTATAAAAGATGTTATTTTCTAGTTAATGATGAAAAATATCTGAGATTTTAAGTATTTTTTCTGCCTTTTTGGACAGTCTAGAGATTAAATTCCAGTTATTGGATCAGAATGTCCTATTTATGATGTAATTGAGTAACCTTATCTGCCAAGTGTCTTCCGAGGGACTGACAATATGTTCATTATAACAACTGAGTCATTCTTCTTGTACCAATCAGAGATGACTTAGCATGAGACTGAACTATCACATGCAAATTTTAACTGTTATTTCATTTGAAAATTCAACAGCAAGATGTAGAACTTATAAAATATAGAAACAATTTACACTACAAACTAATTATGAATAAGGGAAATTAATATGGATATTTTATAATGTAGACTCAAGGAAAATGCAGAGTTCTGAATATGGTAAATTAGAAACACCTTTTTTAAAAAAATAAATAAAAACATATTCAGAATTATTTTATCTAGTTCTTACTGAAACTTCTTGGTCTTCAAGAAGAGTTCTATGGAAAATTGGGATTTTCAAAGCCGTCTGAAGGTTTAGATTCAAGAGAGGAACATGCCTGGGTTCTTGGCTCTTGTGTTCAATCTTATCAAGATAATTTTATTATTATCCATTGCTTTTAATATTAAGGTTGTTCAGTAAAATATTTCTTTTATAAATTATTTTCAAAATAACTTGCTGGCAAAAATATTTGGGTATGTTACTCAGTGCAGAACTTTTTAACAATTTCTAATCAGTTGTTAATTTAAAATCTGTGAAACGGAGTTAATAAAAATTGAGCAGATCATGGTGACCTAAAGGCAATCCACTGTACATTAGCTAATAGGAGCAATGTTGCTAGACATCTTTAGTCAAATTGCTTACCCAATTTTGACTTTCACCCATTTCAGAGTAATTTATTTTAGACATATTCTTTCTCTGAATATAAACCTGATAAAAAATACATATATGGCAATTATTTCAGGCACTGAACAACAGAAATACGTGACTGAGATTCCTTAGAGAATGGAAAATCATTAGGTGTCTCACTATTTCCTTGGCCTTCCTCCTGGGGCTATTCTCCTGCATGTCATACATAAGAACTGAGAGAAGAGCAGCTCTCTAAGAATTGGGAAGAATACTTAGACTAATGACATTGTCTCTGCTACTTAAAACTGTCCACCTGTAAGGCTACCAGTTTTGAGGGTAGATCGGTAGAGAGACTACTCTGCAGTAAATCAAGGTTTTAGTACAATCTGCTCTTCTTTGGAGTCTTCTGGCCCCATGGTACTCAAAGTATTCAGTATATATATGGATGCTGTATAGAACATCTGACAAATAACAAAGAGAGAATCATAGTGAAGACCTCTAGGATTTTAAGTCTAATCTATGATAACTTCTACATATGACTATTCTCTAGGGGAAAAATAAAAAAAGCTTTGTGGCTTGCTATCTTGCTATTCAGCCTTCATAGAGAATGAAAGCTTAACTACAATGTGTATTAGTTGACTATGGGGTCTGAGATTTGTATCATAAACTGGGTGTTCTTAAAGCCATAGGTCATAGTTTGGGTATGTACAGCAGTTGCATGAATATGTATATACATATAGGATAGACAGTAGTGTCATAGACATGTATACATATATAATTATATGTGTGTATAATAGACATGTGTTCCATGAAAACGCTCACCAATGTGCGATCACTACAAAGACAGTTCTCAACACTTAGGTAGACAATATGATACCTTCAAAATGGATTTGATTCAGCCTCTTTCTCTAGCCATGGCATTACTTTATTTATGGCCTATTTGTAAACTGACTATGGTGAGAGGGATATGGTCTATGCATGGATTCAGTAACATCTTACCACAGCTGACCCAACTACCACAACTATTGAGTTCATAAGTTACCAAGAATATGAGACCCTGACATGGCACCATTCCCTGGGGACCAGCCAGATTAATTATGTTGGAGCTCTTCTATCATGAAGTAGGCAGAGATTCATCTTCACTGAAATAGATATGTCTTTTTGTCATTTATTTGTCCTTCTTTCCCATAATAATTTTACTGGCACCAACATTTGTGGTCCCCCAGAATGTCTTAGCTACCATTATGACATTCTGTAGAGTGTTGATTCTGATCAAGACACTCATTTTATTGCAAAGTATATGTGGCAATTGACAATATGTCCACGGAATTAATGAACTTACTACATACTTTACCGCCAAGAAGTGGCTGACCTAATTCATTGGTTTACTAAAGATTAAACTATCAGAGACAATACATTGAAAGGGTGGGAATTGCCCTTAAGGGATGCAGCTTTTGTTTTGAATTAGAGACCATTACATGACACTTTCACCTCAATAGTCAGAATACAAAAATTAGGACACCAAGGAGTGACCATAGGAGTGGCTTTTCTCACTTTATTCCTAATAGATCACTTAAACTTTTGCTTTTTGTCCTGGAATCTTTGAGCTCTGCTTCTAAGCTGTAATTAGTTCTCAAGGAAGGAATGCTTCATTAAGGGCAGGAAACACTGGTGCCACTGGTGATACTGATTACCAAGAGGAAACTGTTTTGCTGCCGCACAATAGGAGCACAGAGGACTCAATACTTTTAAGAGGACAGCCTCCTGATACTTTCATGCAAAGAGTAAAGGTAACTCAGAAACTAGAGCAAGCAAAGAAAACAGGACTATCGAGGACTCAAATCTCTGAGAAATGAAGGGTTTGAGCTACCCCACCTGATAAAGAATTTCAGTTAGGTAATGTTCTGGCTGATAGAAAATGAAATACTGACTAGGTAACAGAAGAAATCTGCAGATGTCAAATACAGTCTCATGATCAGTTACAGAAGTGAGGATAGTGGTAGCTTCACATATATTTTCTTTGCTTGTTATGTGTAAATATTTATTTATATCCACATATTACCTATTTTCATTTCTCTCTTTCCTCTTACTATTTTACACACACATTACTGGAGGTTCACCCTACGATTTTTTCCTTAGGCAACCGATGTTCAGTGGGTTGGTGAGTGGATTTGAGAAGTAACTAATGTAGCTAGTGATAGATACAATGACAATTGAGACCTAGTGTTTCTTCATGATGAGGGAGGGTGAGAACTTCATCCTTTGCACAAAAAGCAATTATATCTTATTATGTAGAAACATGAAGTTTTCTGTTGTTGTTTTAAGGATTTGTATGGAATCTGAGTAATGATACATGTAGAATGTGACAGTTATCAGTTTATTAACTTTCAGCAACAGACCCATTTTTTCTTCTGCTGTATTGTTATATTGAACCTGGACACTACTTCTTGGCCAACTGATGTTCATATTAAACTTTGTCAAGAAAGAGAACTAGAGAGAGATTCTAAAACTAGGGCAGGAGGAAGAGGTTATGCTGTTTTGATATTACTCTGGTGAGTTTCTCTGACACCTAGTGGACTACAGTCATGGGCCAGCTGTGGTTCAAACCCTTGGGCAAGTTTCTCCACCACTTGGAGGATTATCCCTCATCCTTCAGCCAAGTTACTTGCCACAACAGTCTGAGTTTTCCTGGGATAGCCCCACTCTTTCCCAAGAGGTTTGAATCCCAGCTTTTGGACCTGTCCCCTACCATAAGTTTCTAAGTTCCTTCCTTGTTTACTTTTCCTCAGCCTTAGAGGTAGATTCAACTTATAAAGTTTGCCACTTCTGCACCCCATGAAATCTTCATTCCATTCACTAATAAATCACATTTTACTAATTCACAATTCTTACTATTTAATTTCCCCTGTTCAAATTATTAGTATAGTTTCTGTCTCCTGACTTGACCGTGTTTAATACAATCACACTTCTTATTGCACCTCTATTCTCTGTTGACATTTCTTTTGCTTTCCTTCTTTCTATTTCTATTATCCTACTTCATTTATTTTCCTTAAGATTAAATTTTAAAACTTGTAATGATATTTATTAAGTACTGCTTTTTTAATTTTTAAAGCCAGAGAAATTAAAGCCTTATTTTATTTAACAATAAATGATACTATTTTTAAAATGCTAGCTATATTTATTTTCTTGTGCTTAGCAAGCCTTTGGTTTTAAGACTCTGGAGACAGTGTCCCATACAGTACTGAATTATGCTAATTCATCAAGCAGAGGAAATATTTCTTTATATCTAACCACCAACTCTCTAATTCCAGATAAGTTTCATTACATATCTTCCATATGTATAACACATGCGCATGAGTGGACATCAGGGTATGAAATCATTAATTCACATGTTGGTAGAAAATGAAATTTAGCCCAGTGTGATAAATTACCTATGAGTAAACTGAGGAAGAAGAAATATTAAACTATAAATATAATTTGGAATAGGAGATAAAGGGAGAAGACATCACCTGTTCATGTGGGTCTTATGATTGCATCCAGTTCAGCCCATAAAAGAGATTCAGATAACAACCCTAATCTTTGAATATAGTTAGAAGCTAAAGCTAGAGAGATAAAACTGTCATTGGGTAATAACTAGCTCTTTCATATTTATTGTTTGCATATATGATTTTTGTTTGGGGTCATACTTCTTTTTCATAGTGTTAATTTATTACCACAATCAGCCTAAAAATTTAGTCTACCTAAATATGGAGAAATTTCATAATGAAAAGATCAAAGCAGGAAAATGTTATAGGAAAAAACTTTCTCAAATATCTGAAAGAAAATTTTATTTTCATTTTTATGTTTTCATTAAAAAGGCAGGAAAGAGACTTAAAACAAAAATTATGATACTTAATGAAGTAGAGGATATATTATTAATATTGACTTAAACCAATGAAGCTGGATTTGGTTTGTAATGGTAGTCAGGTTTTACATTATTGTAGAATAAGTATTAATAAGTTAATTTGTTTAATAATAGTCTATTAACATTTTAATCACAATAAGTTTGTTAAATCCCTCTTTCTCTTTATCAAACTAAATCATTTTCATACTACTCATTTAGATCTCAAGGTAAAGATATTTTTCTTCCTTTATATGCAATCAGATAAAGACCTATGGAACAGATGGAGGGCACAACCTGGGATGGAGCCTTGTAGAGACAGATCTGTCATCAAATCTCCGCAAATCACATTTTACCACTTCATGTAGTGCACACCTGTGGCTCCTTGATAATGTACTTTGCTGCTACACAATAGACTCTACAGCCCTGTAAATGCCTATTTTTGTTGTATTTAAAATGTGACTTAAAACAATATCAAAATAAAGGGGCTGAAGTATCACAGGGAGATAATGTCCACAGGAGGTGCATAAGATGCTTTAACGAGACCTCTTCCTGCCAAAATTCCTGTTTTATATTCTAACCCTGAGTTCCTCAGGGGTGAAAATGGGAGTTTGCCATTAAAGATTGATTTTCTCAGTTTCTTATGATTATAAACACATTTGTTCTAAATAACTGCAATCATAGACTGAAGAAATTCTCCGCTAAGTGTTTCTTCTTGTATGCCCTGTATTTTGCCTAGAACAGGAGTTGGTCTTTTCATAACTGATTCTCAAAACAGCAAGATGTTCAAGGGGTGGAATTTGTAATATTTGATAAACATACAGTCTCAGACTACTTATTTTATAATTAAATCTTTGAAAGATCTCACCCATGCCTAGCTGCTTTTATGCCTCAAGGACAATCAAATCCAAATATTAACTATTGTAGTATATCTATGCATACCTTTATGTTACTCATTGTATCTTGCAAATGTAAATAATGAGTCTATTGGTTCTACTTTTACTATTTTAGGCCAGTGCAACTATAAATCCTCAGTTCATCACTGAAAATGGAAACAAATTGGGTCAATGGTCTCTATAAAACTTTCGCAGTATAGAAATAAAACTGAGTAATGCCTAAACTAAATTAAACAAGAGAAAATTTTAAGAAATATCGTAGATTTTACAAAGATTGAAGCACTTAAAGTTTTAAGACAATAGTTAGTTTAGTATAAAAAAATTAATTTGATTAAATTCTATTTCAGTTCAGAGAAGAGACAGGTCAATTGGAAAAGAATGGAGAATATATACGCAGGTCCTGAAGAATGGAAAACTCTCAGACCTTTCTCTTTGTGGATTCAAGATCTCTAATATCTGTGCATTTCAGTTCTACAACCCTCTGTGTGTCTGTCTCGTTTTTGTTCCTCTTGTACAGACATACTCTTCTTGTCCTACTTGCACACCAATTAAATTGATTGCTCCTCCTCCCCTCAAATGCCAGCCATAGTCCTTGAGTCTACTTTGACTTCAAACTTGTCAGCTAATAAATGTTATTTCTCTTTATATAAATTCAGAACCCCTAAGAAATAGAATCTCACTGGTCCATTCTGACTGGGGAGCTAGGATGGCACTTTTTGCCTGCCTTTATTAGATTATGGCATATATATTTTTTATTATAAAAACTAGAAATCAACAATGAAGAAATAACAGTAAGTATTGAAATTTGGTAAGATTTGAGAAGATTAATGAGGTAAGTTTATGACAGCTAATTTTTTTTAGTAGAATATAAAAACAACTTCTTTGTTTACTCCTATAAACAAATCTTTATTCGTTGTTGTTAGGCAGATTTCTTTTCTCAATTCACCCAACATTCCATACTTAATTCTGTTTCTATGAAATTTGTCATTCTTCATTTCTCGTCTTTTTCTAGAAGCTTCTCTAACAAACATATCAAATGTCGTGGTATGTTTGTTATGTATAAATAACATTTTAATATGTCATCCAATCTCTAATTGTGTCACATATTTATTTAATATTATTTGCTATACATTTATATGTCTCACTCAATTGCAGAATTCTTCAAGTTATACTGCTTCTTGTACTTATTTCTTAATGACCACATCGACATCATCTACTATCAAATTCTGCTGTGAAGCCTGATGCTAGTCTCTTACAGCCAGATGTCATGCATTACTCTTTTTAGAAACCCCAGAGGGAGCTTAGGGCTAGAATGGTAACTGGAGGTAAAAAAAAAAAAAAAAAAAGAAAGAAAGAAAGAAAAAACTGTGTCATATTACAGGTCAAATTACAGGAAGACACTACATAAGCTTATTCTAGAATAGTTTGAGAATATTTCTTAACTTTTGTACCTTTGTTGATAAAATATGTGAAATATTTTTATTACAGATACCAAAAATGTAGAAAATAATCAGAGAGGACAAAAAGATTAGGAAGAGTATTGACTTTTCTGAATAAAAAACGAACTAAGCAATATTTAATTATTACCTTGCGATGCAATTCAGAAAGTAGTATAAATAGTCTGGGCACAGTGGCTCTCACCTATAATCCTAGCACTCTGGGAGGCCAAGGCGGGCAGATGGTTTGAGCTCAGGAGTTTGAGACCAGCCTGAGAAAGAGCAATACCCCATCTCTACTAAAAATAGAAAGAAATTATATGGACAACTAAAAATATATATACAAAAAATTAGCCGGGCATGGTGGCGCACACTTGTAGTCCCAGCTACTCGGGAGGGTGAGGCAAGAGGATCCCTTGAGCCCAGGAGTTTGAGGTTGCTGTGAGCTAGGCTGATGCCACGGCACTCTAGCCCAGGCAACAGAATGAGACTCTGTCTCAAAAAAAAAAAAAAAAAAAAAAGAAAGTAGTATAAATAATTTGAAGAATTCTGAAGTAGAACTCAGCTTTGATCCACTTTATTATAATTATTAGATTATTTTTCATACTGCTTTTATAAGAAATTTTAATATTTATTAAAATACAGCACGTGTTTCATAAATGGATTGTATGCTATGCTGCTGAGCTACTCAATGTAGAGTCAATAGACCAGGTGACAGAACATAGACTATTTGTTATTATACTAGGATGAAAAAAAAAAAATTCACTGACTCCTTCGTTGAGAAAGTCTTGCTATGAAAAAGAGAATATCATTATGTGAGCTTAATGATATAGATGATTATTTACTTTTTGACAAATACTTCTTATCAAGTTGTAGATTGGCACTTTGTATTTATTAATTCTGTTGATGATGAATGATAATTATGCACAAAAGATCCCCTAAGCTATACATGTTTTTGGTATAATTTGCAGCAAGATAGGTATAAAAAGAAACCAAACTTTGTTTGTATATTCAAATTTCTTCTTATAGTTTTGTCCTATGGGTCAGAAGTGTTAACAATTAATGCTCTCCATTTTTTTCTGTGAATATATGTTGCCTTCATTTTGAAAGATAATTTTACTAGAAAGAGAATTCTTGGTTGACTTGTTTTTCATTTCAGCACTTTGTCTCTCCTCGGCAGCCTGTCCTTCATTGTTTCTGATGAGAAATCAGTGAAAGTTCATATTCTTTTCACCTCATAAGTAATGTTATCTTTGTTTTAATGCTTTAAAATTTTTCTCTTTATCTTTTGGCAGTTTGCTATGATGGTATGAGTATAGATCTCTTTTTGTTTGTGCTACATGAGGTTAAATGGAATCAGATTTGGAAAAATTTTAGCCATTCTTTCTTCAATATTTTTCTGTTACTTTCTTTTTCTCCTCTTGCCCTGAGAATTCCATTAGACATTTATTGGTATGCTTGATGGCCCACGTGTCTGAGACCTTTTTCATTTTTATCTTTTTTTGAGATACGTTATTTATAATGAGTAATTTCCAATCATCTTTTTTAAATTAACTGATTCTTTACCCTTTTGGATCTGCTGTTAAACACATTTAGCTATTTTTTTCTTTTACTTTGATTGTTGCATACTTAAATTCTAGAATTTTCCATTTTTCTTCATAAGCATTGTAGAATAATTTTAATGGTAATCATTTCCCTTAGCAATATCATGGCAACACTTTCAAGAAAGCCATAATGCCATCTCACTAATGAGCACAATGAGGATCAGAGAGGTTAAACAACTTGCCGAAGTACATAGAGAGCTAGTGAGTGACAGCTTGGATTCAACCACAGCCTCTCTGACCCCAAAGTTGGTAGACTTAACCACTTGTTATGTTGTCAACATAAACACATGTTCCTGAGCTTCAAACTCCCAACCATCAGATCTTCACATGCGCACACAGAGCTCTATGACAATGGTGTATCTTTCCACATTCTGCTCACTAGGTTATGATTAAGGAAGTAATGAGCTTTAGGAAAAAGAAACTTTGGCTGATGATTTGATGTCTTGACTCCATTCCCAGCATTGTCACTTATAACTGTGTGGTAAGAACAAGTCACTTCACCTGTCTGGGTTTCTATTTGTTGTTCTTTCAGGGGAATGGACTTCGTGATTGTGAAATTCTTTAAGTTGTATCTTTTATGTTTTTGTTACAGCAAAGCTGTATTTGAGGAATTTGAACACTGGGATAAAATGTTTCCATTTCACAGAGCAGGTAGTAGGGGGTCATTATTATTATTTTTATTCCAGAATATTACAGGGGTACAGATGTTTTGGTTACAAGTATTGCTTTTGTACTGCTTGAGTCAAAGTTAGAATTTTCCTTTTTAAATATAGTTTATGTTTCTCTATTTAAAGCCCTGCTTGACAAGTCATTGTAAACATATTTTTCTTTAACTCTTTAAACATACTTCTCTTTCATTCTTTTACTATACATTCATGTGCCACATAACAATTTTTCAGTTGATAACAAACTGCATTTTTGACAGTGGTCCCATAAGATTATAACAGAACTAAAAAATTCCTATTTGCCTAGTAATTTTGTAGCCTTCACATCATAGCACATTGCTTTACTCATGTGTTTGTGGGTTTGTGGTGATGCTTGTAAACAAATCTCCTGTACTACCAGTTATACAAAATATAACACATACAGTTAAGTACAATACATAATACCTGATAATGATAATTAACAACTATGTTACTGGTTTACTATCCTATACTTTTCATTGTTATTTTAGAGTGTATTTCTTCTACTTATATTTTAGGTTGTTAAGTATGAAATGTCCAATTTCCTTAAACACTAAGTTTGACAGTTGATATCTCTGACATTTCACTTTGACACTTTTTGTTTTATTTGTATTGTACATCCTTTAAGGTACATCCTTAGTCTTTCAAACACATGTTTTGGCTTGTGATTATCTTTCAGATTTTTTTAGAGCAGTTTTTGTGAAACCATGAATAAGTCAAAAATTCGTGTTACTGTCAAATATGAGTTCCATCATGGAACAAATGCAGCCCAGCCAGCTTGAAATATTAACAAAGTGTTTGGGAAGGATGTCGCATGATTGCACAGCACATCAATGGTTTGAGAAGTTTCATTCTGGTGATTTTAATCTTGAAAATGAACCACGTGGGCAACCTGAGACCAAGGAGGATAATGATGAACTGAAAGCTGTAGAGGAAGAAAATCCATCTCAATCTACTGTGAATTAGCAGCAAGGTTTGACATTACTATTTCAACAATATTGGACCATTTGAAACAAATTGTCAAGGTGAAGAAGCTGGTAGATGGGTACAGCATGAATTAAACAAGCATCAGAAGAGAAATAGTCTCGAAGCTTACCTTTCTTTGCTGTCACGACATAAAGGCAAATCATTTCCACACTGTATTGTTACATGTGATGAAAAATGGATTCTTTTTGAACAATTGCAAGTATTCAGCACAATGGTTGAGTAAAGATGAAGTGCTAAAACACAGTCCGAAACCAAATATTCATAAAAAAAAAAAGCTAATGGCGTCTGTTTGGTGGTCCAGCACTGGTATTATACACTACAGCTTCATGAAACATGGTCAGTCAATTATAGTGGATGTCTACTGTAACCAGTTGTATGAAGTGATGAGGATGCTTGTGATTAAGCAGTCGAGAATTGTCAATAGAGACAGGCCAATCCTCATGCAAAACAACACTTGAACACGCAATGCTGCTCAAACTATAGAAGCTGGACTTGGAAACTCTCTGTCATCCACCATATTCACCAGACCTTGCACTCACTGCCTACCACTTCTTCCAGGTTTTGGACCACTTCTTGAAAGGAAAAATATTCAATTCTCAACAAGCTGTGGAAAATGCTTTTTGCTATTTTATCGTTCTTCAGGCTTCTTCGTTGCTGGCATAAACAAGCTCTCATTAAGATGGGAAACCTCTGTCGACAGTTTAGGGGCATACTTTGATTAATTTTACTGTTTCTTGTTTGAGATATAATAAACTACACTTCTGATTCAAAATCATACATTTCATATATAATAACCTATATTTTTTAAAGTAGTTAACTGCAAACCAGCCTCAGGCAGTTCCTTCAGGAGGTATTCCAGAAGAAGGCATTGTTATCATAGAAGATGACAGCTTCATTAGTGGTACTAACCCTGAAAACCTCCCAGTGACACAAGATGTGGAGATGAAAGACAGTGCTGTTGATGATCTTGACCCTGTGTAGGCCTGCGCTAATGTATCTGTTTCTGTCTTAGTTTTTCAAAAAGTATATTTTAAAAAGCTTTTAAACAATGAAAAATACTTTTAGTATAAGAACACATAGAAAAAAATATTTTGCATAGCTACACAATGTTTGTGTTTTAAGTTTATTACAAAAGAGTCAGAAAGTTAAAAAAAAAAAAAAAACCAGAAAGCTTATAAAGTAAAAAGTTGCAGTAAGCTAAGATTAATTTATTATTGAAAAAAGATTTTTTTAATAAATTTAATGTAGCATAAATGTACAATGTTTATAAAGTCTACAGTAGCGTACAGTAAGCCCCTAAGTCACTCACCACTCCTTACTCACTAACTCACCCAAAGCAACTTCCAGTCCTACAAGTTCTATTCATGGTAAATGTTCTATACAGGTGTGCTATATTTTATCTTTTATGCCATATTTTTACTGTGCCTTTTCCAAGTTTAGATATGTTTAGATACATAAGCCTTACAATTGTTACAATTGCCTACAGTATTCAGTACAGTAATGTGCTATACAGATTTGTAGCCTAGGAGCAATAAGCTATACCATATAGCCTAGATGTGTAGTAGGCTATACTATGTAGATTTGTGTAGGTATACTCTATGATGTTCACACAATGAAGAAATCACCTAAAGACACATTTCTCAGAACACATCCCAGTTGTTAAGCAATGCATGACTATATTTTTAAGAGCATCTTTGAAGTCTTCATTTGCTAAATCCAACACATAGACCCATTCAGAGACAGTTTCTCTTGACTGTTTTTTTCTTGAGTACGGGTCACACTTTCCAGTGTCTTGGTATATCTTGTAATATTTTTGTTAAAAACTGGACATATTAGATGATATAGTTTAGCAACTTCAGATTCTTTTTTTCTTTCCTTCTGAGGTTTTTATTTTTCGTAACTTCCATTTATTTACTCTTTCCCTATGTGGTATACATTAATTAATGTTCCTAATTTTTGTTTTTATTATTGTATTTTTAGGCTGGTTAGTTGGAAATGTCCCAATGTCTGAATAGATGAGTCAGTCATTGTCTACACAGTGTTTTTGCTCGGATATCTTGAGATTGTAAGACTTCTACTTTATGCCAATAGATCTGTGAGTGAGTTGGAGAGTGTTCCTATGATCAGCTAATTTTCAAGTCTCCCTTAGCTTTTACTTTCCACTGTGCCCTCTTAGGTCTTCTCTATTCATGTGTAGAGTTCCCAGGCCAGCCCAGGATATATGGAGAACTTACCCAGTGCTTCTTTAGCTCTCTTATTTTTAGAATGTCCCCATTAAATTTCTGGGGTGTTTGTTGTTGTTGATGTTTGTTTGCTTTGTTACTTAGAACATAGAGACTTCTGCCTTACGATGTTGTACTTACTAACCTTGAAATATGAGACACAGATTGTTTATCCACCTTTTAACACATGGGTTTTATAATATTAATATACCATGTTTATATCTCAGAGCTTTTAAAATCAGTAATAATCACATTTCACTCTCAGACCTCAAGAGCTCTTCAATAAAGTAGCATGAGTAGGTCAGAATAGTCTGAGACTTGATTCAAAAAGAGCTAGATTTCAATCGAGGCTGCCAAACTCACTTAAAATATAAAAACAGTTTCCAAGTCTTAGTTTCTTTTTGCATATGTAATTTATAAAGTCTGACTATAGGGGTAAAAGTTAACTTTATAAAAATAATTTAAGTAAAACATTTACTAGATTTCTAAAAAAGAAGTTACTCCTCTCTATTTGCCATATCATCAGGAACAATGATATCCTGTTCTCTGATTTCATTCAGAATGCAGGCTTACTGAATAACATGCATGAATTACATGTAATTTTTATCAGCATGGTGCAGCCATATCACTTTCTGGTTTACTTCTGCCCAGTTTTTTTTTTCTAGATGTTCCATTACATCAACGATTAAAGGTTCCTGACTCTTTTGAGTTTGCTCACACTCAAGAAGTTCCCATACTAATGGGATTTAAAGAAGCACTTCCTTGTTTCTTTCACTTAGGAATTACTTAAAGGATTATTAATATCTTACTAAATCATCTCTAATTCCTTTGCGTTTCTCTAATCACTCCCTTCCAAGGTTCTCAAATGACACATCTTCTAAAAGATTGTTGGCTTCTTACTGGATGTTTTCATGAGATAAGCTGAGCTCTGGTGATTTCTTTTTTAAGGTGAAGCCACAAGATCATTTGCATGCTTCCAGTTTTTTCTGTAAAGTTTAAAGATAGCGTTCATCTGGGAGATTAGAGATGTAATTCTCTTTATTGGTTTTCTTGTTTTGTTTTTTAGTTAATAAACAAATGAAGTCTAATTTCTACTGAAACAATCGTTATATTAAAAGATCTTATTACTGTAATATCTTGACAGCTTACTCTGATTCCATCAAGAAATCTACATTTACCCCAACTTTTATGAAAAGACATCATTATTGCTGGGAATTCTTCCATTTGAGAGGCCAACCTGTTATGCTCCAGAACCTTTTTCTATTATTGAGCTGAGTTTTGATTCCAAGCACTCACTGAAGAAATATAACAAATATCTAAGCAAAAAATATAATTTAGTAAACATTGGCCTTCCTTTGATGTACATCAATGACTCTACAGAGATCACAGGCAACTTTTGAATGTATTTTTTAAATTCTGTATCATTAGTAATTCTCTTTCTTAAAAATACATTCTTTGAATTGAAGGAAATATATAATATTAGAAACATAAACTCTGGTGTTAGATTAAATTATCTGAACAATAAATTTTGTTTTTAAAACTTTGTTCCAAAGACTAATAAATGTTTTAAAGCAATAATTTAGTTATCATTTTGGAAGAAAAGTGTTAACACTTAATAGTAAAAGATAAGATGCATAAAGCACTTCTTCAGTGTCAGGGTCTTTATTTTCACAATGTAAATAAATCCTGAAAATCCTACAGATAGGTATCCCTGCTTTTTAACATGGCCACTAAGATTTAGACAGTTTAAGTAACTTGTCTAAAGTCACAAAATTGCTAAAAGGCCAGATCAGTACTTAAAAGCAAACAGTCTGACTCCAGAAACTTGACTATTAAATTTCATGCAATACTCCCTCCCTACTTTGTGTTAATAATCCTGAGTTAGTACATTTCCAAGTAAGTCTGATATAAACATTATTACATATCATCCCCAATCTTCTTTTGGGGAGAAAGTTATGAAGAAATTAGTGCTGGAACTATTCTCTTTGTGCTGACATGCCAGTGAGTGTGTGGATCCCCACTGGCCTTGTTTCCATATTTGCCATGACAGAATCATGAGTTTTCAGCCAAGTGGAAAGATATAGAGCTAGAAATCTGAAGATTTGAATTCTGGCTTTTGCTTGCCATTAACATTTCTAAGACCTTGGACATAAAATTTTTCAGCATACTAAATTGTAAAATCACATTGAATTAAACAATGGAGGATATTCTCTTCTATTTTATAACTCTTTCAAAGGGAGGCTAAATGATAAAATTATTTATGCTAAAATTTTAGGAAGATGCTGTCATACAAATTTATTATTCTTTCAAAAGGATATTCTCTTCTATTTCATAATTCCTTCACAGGGAGGCTAAATGATAAAATTATTTATGATAAAATTTTAGGAAGACATGGTCATACAAATTTTTTATTCTTCAAAAGTATGATTGAAGTGGAGATACTACCATCATGAGAAAACCAATATTTTGATCAGTTATGTTGAAATACTGAAGTTGGAGTCCTAGTTTTAGAGTTTATTTATTTATTTATTTTTGAGACAGAGTCTCACTCTGTTGCCTGGGCTACAGTGCTGTGACGTCAGCCTAGCTCACAGCGACCTCAAACTCCTGGGCTTGAGCAATCCTCCTGCCTCAGCCTCCCGAGTAGCTGGGACTACAGGCATGTGCCACCATGCCCAGCTAATTTTTTCTATATGTATATTTTTAGCTGTCCATATAATTTCTTTCTATTTTTAGTAGAGACGGGGTCTCGCTCTTGATCAGGCTGGTCTCGAACTCCTGAGCTCAAACAATCCGCCCACCTCGGCCTCCCAGAGTGCTAGGATTACAGGTGTGAGCCACCACACCTGGCCTAGAATTTATTTTTAGTCAATATCTTTTTCTTAATGTCAAAACTTATTCATGGATCAGTTACTATTTTCTTAATTTTGCTGAGCTTAAGAGAACTGAAAATCAAAAGAAAATAATAATTATTGTTATGATAAATGTGTGTTGAGCACTTTGCATATGTAACATCTGTGATAAGTAATTTATATGAATTTCTCCATGTAGAAAATAAAAATTTCATATAAATTATAGTTAAGAGAGGTTCTTTGACCTTTCTCAAGTCACATATTTAGCAAATATTAGAATTAGAGCTTGAATTACAGTCCTTTTTATTGCAGAACCCCCCAAATTAGCCAATGGCCTGTACTACTTCTTTAAAGAGAAACTTGTTGAAAATCAATTCTAACAAAAGTAAAAGTAGCAAAAGGATTGTCGGCAAGGACACGTTAGTATTCAGGTAGTCAAAATTCTCATTTTGCTTTTACTTTTAGTTCATACTGGTTTCTTTTTTTATTTCCAAATATTAAGTGGGTACAAATATTTTAGTTACCTGGATCACTTTTGTAATGCTTGAGTCCCAGCTAAAGGTGTGCACACAGCTAAGGAAACAATCAACAGAGCAAATAGACAACCTACAGAATGGGAGAAAATATTTACAAACTATACATCCCATAAAGGGCTAATAACCAGAATTTACAAAAAACTCAATCAAATCAACAAGAAAAAAACAAACAACCTTATTAAAAAGTGGGCAAAAGACATGAACAGAACCTTCTCAAAAGAAGAAAGACAAACAGCCAATAAACACATGAAAAAATGTTCAACGTCACTAATCATCAGGCAAATGCAAATTAAAACCACAGAAAGATACCACCTTAGCCCAGTTAGAATGACATTTGTCAAAAAGTCCAAGAACAATAGATGCTGGCATGGGTGCAGAGAGAAAGGAACACTTAGACACTGTTGGTGGGACTGCAAGTTCATACAACCTCTATGGAAAACAGCATGGAAATTCCTCATACTGGTTTCTTTTTGTTCGTACTCCTGAGAGGTTGACAGGACTTGTACCTTCTTTCATTTAAAGCTCACTGGTATGCAATTTTCTTTATCTAAGATTCAGTTTTCCCCATGGCATATTGGTCTTTGTTAATTCCCTTTTAGATAACTAGTACACATGACACTTTTCTTGAAAAATCTCCAGATGTCTCACACTGTGCAACATATAACAGCTGGACTTCTGAGCATAGTGAATAACTTTGACATTTGCAGTGATAGGATATTTTGCTCTACACTAGCAATCTGGCTCCAATATAATTTCCAGTTTTTTTTTCAATTCCTTCCTGTCGGAGGATTCTGCTTTTGTTGTACTGAGCTTCTCATTATTTTTGGTTTTTCTCACCTCTTTTCTACCCATCCTTAAGTTACACATACAGCCCAATAAGTAGTATAAAATAAAGGTTAAAGATTTGGCCTCAGATGTTGGATGACCAATATCCAAATACCAGTTCCATCATACCAAATTATGTACTCCTGAGAAAGTTGCAAAATCTCTCTCTCTCTCTCTCCTTTACTTTCTGCTATTCCTAAGGGTTGTCATGATTTTCAAGAAGTATGTCATATGATAAATGTTCTATAAACACTAAGTCTTGTATATATTTTTTGCAACAAGGTCCAGCTCAATTGTGACCTCCTCAATGAAAGTGTTCTGTTTTTATCAATGCAGAGTTATAATTTTCTCCTTTAACTACTTATTATCTGCACAACTCATTGAGAACACAATCTATAGGTTGGGAATTTATATTATAATGAGTAGAAGTGTCATTGCTTGAATGTTTTCAGAGTCAGTAAACTCATCATATCACGTGGTAGATTATTCTAGTTTTAGATATTTCCAATATTTAGAACCTAATTTTTATAAAAAAAAGCAGTTGGTCTTTTTTTATAATTTGAACTTTGCATTTTCTGGACTTACAGGTAATAATTCTAATTCATTTTTTATAAAACAATGTTTCAAGTGATCACCACCTTTTTTTCCTTTTTATGTTATATACTCCATTTCTTTTAACCAATGTGGTAGGGTCAAAAAGCAAATAATTTAATTTAAGTTCAGTAGTTTAGTTAATTAATTTAATTTTAATAATTTAATTTACTCTAAACAAAAAATTAGAATTCCTTTATTTTATTGTTTGGCTGGGATGTGTCCCATTCAAGATTCAGGTGTTGTCAATGTGATAGGATTAAGAGGTGGAGTCTTTAAGACAGGATTAAGCCATGAGGGATTCTCCCTCATGAAAGCAATTAAGGCCCTTAAAGAAAAAGGCTTTGCATAATGTTTAGATCTCTTACCCTTCAGCCATGTGAAGACATAGCATTCTCTCCTTTTGGAGGATGTAACAACAAAGCTGTGTCTTGGAAGCAGAGAGAACAGCCCTCACTACACAACCTCCACCAGCCAGCACATCGATGTTGGACTTCCCAGCCTCCAGAAGTGTGAGAAATAAATTTCTTTTTTTTTTATAAATTGCCAATTCTTAGATATTTTGTTATAGCAGCATTAAACAAACTAGAAATCTTAAACATTCTTAATATTAGTGAGTCAGCTAGTTGTGTTTTATATAACTTTCCTTTCAAATGAAGTAGAGCTAGGCTTTCCACTGCAAATTGGGTTTATTTTTATTTACCCAGTTGTTACACAAAAAAATAAAAATATGAATTATTCTTTTCATTTTCATTTCTAAATATTCACATCTGTCTTTGTTACTATCTGCAATCACTCTTATTTAAAAATTTGATCTAGAGAATTATCGTGAGTTTATTCACATCTTATTATACTCATATTCTTTCTTCCACTTAATTATCATTCCATTAAGAAAACTTACTGTCTTGTATGTTTTTGCATCCTCCTTAGCTCCTAAAAAAAGAAGAAATATTTGCTCTGAAGCAAGTTTCTCAAGTTTGTACATGAAGTGCTCTGTAGGATGAGGGGATTGTTTGCAAAAGAAATACAAGTGTTCTCAACTATCTTGCAAATTAGTTGAAAGGGAAACATTTATTTATATTAAAAAATAGCAAGTTCTAAAAAATATGATACAAGTAATATGTAAAATTGAAATTTAGGAAAGGAAAATCTCAAAGCAGACTAAAAGAAGGCTAGATCTTGAAGGAAAATGAGAATATGTATAGGAATCAAAAACATAAGTTATTCTAGGACAAAAGAAGACAGAGGAAGTCATGGGTAGGAAATATGTTACATGTGTGGAGGTAGAGTTGGCTTAAAAAGAGGTCAGGCAGGGTAGCTGAAGTAAGAGTAGTTTTCAGAATATTTTGAAAGCCAAATGTCCTAGTTTTCTATTGCTATTACAGAATACCAAAGACTAGGTAAAATATTTTTAAAAGTAAATTTATTTATTATAGTTCCGGAAGCTGGAAAGTAAAGAAGGGCATTTTGTGAGAGCCTTCTTGCTGCATCATAACTTAGTGGAAGGCATCACATGTCAAGAGAGCAAGAACATGCCTGTGAGCTCAAATCTTTCTTCCTCTTTTTGTAAAGCCACCAGTACCACCATGGGGGCCCCACCCTAACGAATTTATCTAATCCTTATTACCTCCCCAAAGGCCCTACCTCCAATCAACATATTAACTTGGGAATTAAGCTTCCAACTCATTACATTTGGGGGACACATTCAAACTGTAACATCAAAAAACATTTAGACTTGATTCCATAGTTAGTAGGATGTCATCGAAAGTTATTGAGAGGTTAGTGCCGTGATGCTGATTACAGTTTAGAGATTGGCCCAGCAGAGGTATGAGGGAGGGGAGACCAAAAAGGAAAACAGATCTGAACAATGAGACTGAATACAAAGCTGTTTCATATATTAGAGATAGTGAGAGTCTGGACTAAGATCAGGGAGTTTCAAAATATCTCCGTTGAATAAATGAAAACATTTGGGCATTTGAAAAAGTGTGTTAGATTTTAGATTCTTTTTTAGAGGTTTTGTTTCAAAGCACTAAATTTTCAAAGCATAGATTTACCATATGTGTCTAATAAATCAAATTTGATAACTTTTTTTTTCATTCTTAATCTTGCACTCCCTAAAACAAATAGAAAGGCAGTGCCAAGTAAGGATAGTCTGATTCAATTTTCTCTTGAAATTCTCAAGCATTAGCTGTTATTTCCTTCAAATCATCATGTTTTCAGTTCATTTTTAATTTACATTGCATATTATCAACATTCCTGCTAGTGAATTTAAACTTGTTATTCATAAGCAGTCGTTTGCCACTTAATGATGGAGATGCATTCTGAGAAAGGATTTCATCACTGTGTTAACATCACACAGTGTACTTGAACAAACCTGGGTGGCATAGCCTGCTACACACTTAGGCTATGATACAGCCTATTGCTACTAGGTAACAAATAAGCTACGGTACCAAATACTGCACAGTATTATAAAATTATACTACTTTACTACTACTTTAGCTACATAAATATGTACCAGTAACACAGTGGTATTTGTGTATTTAAAAATATATAAATCTAGAAAAGGTATGGTAAAAATACAGTAGTTATAATCTTATGGGACTGTCATGATATATGTGGTTTATCATTGACAGAAATGTCATTATCTGTCAAATGACTGCAATTGAGCATTTTTATTATCAAGTTACTTTCAGTGTGCTTCACACAGAATGCTTCATAATAAGAGAGCTAAAACACAGCTCTTGGTAGTAACATTCATCCTGTGTCAGGCAGGTGGGAGGGAGAGAGATGGGTATATTCACACCTAATGGGTGTGGTGTGCACCGTCTGGGGGATGGACACGCTTGAAGCTCTGACTTTCCCATTTTATTGTAAGCATACAAGAGCAACAAGGCTGCATCACCAAGATTTTGTTTAGAAATCACCACAGCTACTTATCCAATTTTGACACTTACAAGTTCTACCTTTCAAAAAACAACAGAATACAATTCAGGCAAGTTTTTTGTCACTAAAAACAAGGACAGCCTATGTTTTCTAGTAAAAGTTTCTAATAACTAGTTCCTCATTGCCATCTGAGAATTCACCAGAATAGCCCTTAACATCCATATTTCTGGCATGCACCTCAAAAACTCTTCCAGCCTCTAGCCATTACCCAATTCTAAAGCTGTTTCCACATATTTAGGTATTTGTTACAATAATATCTCATGTATTGTTACCCAAATCTGTTTTAGTCAGCTTGGGCTGCCATAATGATAAATCCAACAAAAATTAAAGTAACTTCTTAGTAAAATTTCTCGGGATCCTGTGGTGTGGGCTTGTCAAGATATCCCTACACCTGCCACTGGTGTTTACTTGGGGCTCAAGGTCACTTTAGTTAGCCAAGCGTGAAGTGGGCTGGGACCCAGTTTGTTCTCGCCAGGGTGGCAGATTGATTCCCTTCTGGCCCCAGGTTGGTCTAGAAGCTCCATCTGCACGCACTGGACTGTAATTAGGGGCTGTGCCATTCTGTCTGGTGCTGTTTTATTGTGGTGGGGCCCAGACTGGGTTCCAAGGCAATATCCCACACACACTTTCCTCTCCTCTATCCAAGGGGGTTGAGCCTCTCTTCCCACTGCACAGCCTGGAGTTGGTGGAAGGGTGGTGGAAAATGCGAGGCTGTCTTTCTTAGGCTCTTCAATGTGTCTTTTCTTGTTTTTATGATCTCTTGTTTTCTTAGCTCTTGTGAAGATACCTTTTGGCATAGATAGTTGTTTAAATTGATGCTCTTGTCGGAGGATAATCATCGAAGTGCTCTTTTCTGTCATCTGTCATCTTGGTGTGCCTCTCTAGAGTGTTGTATTTATAAAAGCCAAACATTAGAGATCTTAAGATTACAGAGTGATCAAAGGAAAGATTAAGAGAAGTGAAAGAATAAACAGAATATTACAATTAGCAAGTCATAGGTAATCATCAAATGAATAGGTGTGACATGAAGATTAGCAGAAGTGACATATTGAATAGAATTGAGAATTGAGAGTTTCATTCACTCCCCCTTTCATTTGTTTAAGAAATACTTATTTTTTTTAATGTGTTAGGGGCTATTCTAAGCATGTGGATATAAAACTGTTTCATTCACTCCCCTTTTCATTTGTTTAAGAAATACTTATTTTTTTTAATGTGTTAGGGGCTATTCTAAGCATGTGGATATAAAACTGAACATGGCAATTATGATCTTAGGTCCACAGAGTATATATTCTGATAGCAAGGACAGATTAAGCAAACGCAATGTTTGAGAGGTTCATTTAAACGGTGATAACCGATAGGGAAGAAGGCCAGCTTTATGGACGTGCAACGTGTATGGTCATATAGGGACCTGTGTTTATAAGGACTGTGTACTTGATTTAATGTTCTTCTCTCACCATCCTAAAATCCTTAATAGTTTTTGAACAACGGGGTCTCATATTTTTACTCTTCACTAAACTCTGCAAATTATGTAACAAGTGAGGTAAGTAATAAATGGGGGGAGATGAGGTAAGATAGCTGACAGGATCTAGCATATGTGTGATATATTGGAATAAAAATGAGTTAGGTTTTATTATATGTGCAATGGGCATTCACTAGGATGATAAAAAGAAGAGAAGAAAAACACAATAATAATTGGGCTTTAGGTTGAATGGTCCAATTATTAAAAAGGTTTTTATTATTATAAATTTTATTTCTAGGTTAACATATTCAACATGTTTGTTGAAAATTGAGAGAGTGCTGTCAGAAAAGGAGACATTTCAGAATTAAGTGAAAGCAATAGATTATTTAATCTTAACCTACTTCTTTCCTTTTCTTATTTACCATTTGTCATCAATTTTAGAAGCTTTTGTGTGGATTACCCACAATCTTGAATAGTTCATTTTCTAGATCACATTGTAGACAAACTGAGTTCAATACACACAAGTTGATAGGAGAAAAATATATATTCGTTAATCTTCTGAGGTATTAGTCCTTCATATCCTAATATAAGAATTCTTGTACCATGCCATGTTTTTCTCTCTTGAAATGATTCATCAGCATACATTACAAGTAGGGATGAATGAAACCAAAGTAATTTATGTTCATTAAGTACAGATAGCCCTTCATTTAATTATGTTCTCTGAATCTATTCTAAAACATCTCACCTCTTAAAATTCTAGCCATCATATTCCTTAATGTGACCACATTATTCATTTTAACCATCATAGATGTTGTATTTCTCTTGATTTTGGAAAATGTTTCCACTAGTCCCAGAGTAATAAAGAAAATGTAGACAATGATATATAAAAACTACAATTCATTCTTTAAAACATTATTTTCAGGCCTTGGTAATTAAAAAAAAATACATTTCATTATATAGTAAAAGAGTTTAGATACTTCTTTTATTCCATCACATTCATTTACTCTTAGTAATAGCTTGAACAAAGAATCATAAGCAACATTTGTATTATACTTTCATGAAAAGTAAAGTACCCTTATATTTTGCCATAATATTTTCTTTTAACAGTCTCACTATATAGGAGGTCAAATTTAGAATTTGTCATATTTTTCAATATTTATTAAGTATCGTGGAAACTTACAATTTAGCTGGGAGAAATAGATTATTTTTTACTTAATTATATTTACTTTTGATAATTCTTATAGTTCAAAATGAGCATATCATGACATTATAATTGTAGTTCATGTTCTTGACATATAGAAGAATTTTGTGATTTGCAATTTGGCAGAATGAGAACAACTCCTAAATTATAAATTCAATTTTTATGTTATCTGAGATACTGAAAAATGAGAGATAAAACCATTAATTTGTGTTTAAGCAATCTAATGTCTTTCACATTCATTTTTTATTATTTATCTATAGGTATAAAAACACTACATGTTCTAAACAGATTAAAGATAAATCTCAACTTTACTCCTGTGATCTTTATATGTGCATATTTTTCTCTTTCTCATGAGAAATGTATTCCATGGGAAAAGGGATAGTGGTTTTAAGTGTTAATATAATTCTGTCAGATATTCTGAACATGCTTTAATATAGTTGTGGTCAGCATAATTCACAGAAAATATGTCTGGTAACTTAAGACCTCATGCCTGAACTCCAAATTTTCCTGGGTCTTCCTTTCATGTAAACTTTCAGACACACTGGAACTTCTAACATTTGCCTAAGGAATCTAGACAATGTAGGCAATCTGGAGATAGAGAATTGACAGGAGGTTAGATCAGAGCATCTCATGAATGAAGCATTACACACTAGAAAGAACACAATCGGTGCAGTCATGCAGACTTCTGGCTTCAAAAATTAAAAGACTGAATGATAAGTCACTTCAACTCTCTGAGACTCAGTTTCTTAAATATAAAATGGGGACCTCCCTGTTGAAAGCAAAATAATGAACCCCCAGAGATGTTTATGTCCTAATCCCCAGAACCTGTATGTTACCTTACATGGCAAAAGGAACTTAGCAGATGTGATTGATAAGGATTTTGAAAAGGGGAAATTTCCCTGATTATCTGGTGCATACAATGTAATCACAAGAGTCTTTTAAGTGAAAGAGGGGAAAGCAGGAGAGGGAGAGTCAGAGAAGGAGATGTGACAACAGAAGCAGAAGTTGGAGTGATGTTGCTGACTTTCAAAATGGAGTGGAACCATGTGCCAAGGAATATGCGTGGCCTCTAAAAGCTGAAAAAGGCAAGAAACAGCTTCTTCCCTAGAGCCTCGAGAAGGACCGCAATGCCGCCAACACCTTGATTGTAGCCAATAAGTCCCATTTCATACTTCAGACCTTGAGAACTGTAAGACAATAAACTTGCAAGCCGGAAGATTTGTGAGTTGTTTCAGCAGCGATAGGAAACTAACACACTTCCCATTGTAAGATTTTACAGGGATTAAATTTTCCGGGCTCATATATGGCCTTGAAAAATATTAGTTTTCATTTTATATTGCACAAGCTGTAAAGAAGACTTGAGCAGAAATTTGCTGAGAATTAAATATGTGAATATGCTTCCTTCTAATTTATCTTATCCAAGCAGAAATGACTGTAATTATTTTGGGGAAATGAAAGGACTCCGGCACAGTAAAAAATATGTTTGTTTTTCTTAGCTTAAATAGCTTCAGTGAGCTGAACAGTAATGCTACCTGGCCTTTAAAGTATGGTGAAAGTTTTCCTGTGTGCTGTGCATCACAGCTGAATACTGAATCACTGTAGTTCACTTGTAAGATCACATTATCAACTGTGTCGTTTCCTCTTTACCCTGTGGAGTTCAATCATAGGTTAGAAATTTCAATTGTTTTATAGCTTTAGGACACACATTTAGACTCTTTTGAGTTGACCAAGAAATATAACCTGACAGGATGAAAAACAAACAATTCTACCTCTTGGAATGTATGATTATGTGTTGCTGGTTGGAATTTTACTCCCAGTTTCAGAGCAAGAAACTGCCATGAGAGTCACAGCTTCTTGTATAGCTGAAGAACATTCCAGATGACTTAGCTGCTTCCATTTGCCATAAATAAAAATGCACACATCCTAATTTTTGCACATTTCCTTACCCTGAGTCTGGTTCTTAAAACCATCTTCTTATATACAATGAATGGCCTCAACAGAAAATGAAATATTTTATTTAACAAATTGGAAGGAGTTATAGAACTTTACAGCTTGTTTTATCTGCTATGCTGTGACACACACTTTTAATTATTTTAGGCATATTTAAATGTAACAAATGTCTCAGAGACCTAAGATACAAGATAAAAGTTACAGCTATGATTTATATTAATTTTGGATGATCTGACAGCCTGGAGGTAGAAGTGACTCTTGAGGCCCTGGAATTTAAAACAAAAGTGGATGTTTAATTAGAAAATAAATTAACTCCATACATTTATATTTTTAATGTATTACGTGAATCATTCAATATAATTTCACCTGGAGATGTACATATTTTAATTGCCCTTTTTATAGTAATTACCTTTCTTTTGCTCTCTGGCACTAAAATATAATTTGAACAGCTTTCCTATCCAAGACTCTTGTAGATCTAGCATATTTTCTTAGATTCTCTTTAAATCACTAAAATGTATTAAGGTGATTAAAATTAGCTACATCAGATTTGACCTGTCCCATTTTTAAAATATTTAATTTTAAAAGGCAGATATGTAGAAAAGCTTTCTTTCTTTCGTTCTTTCTTTTTTTTTTTTTTTCTTTTCATTTATGGTTGAAGGCAAGAACAAATTGGCATGTTTCTGTTTAAAAAAAAAAAGCAAAAAAAACAGAAGGATGCCAGCATTCTGGGCTGTAAGGGATAAGGAGACGATGGCAGAAGATGAGCTATAAAGTAGGGTTACCAGGTGGCTTGATGTCCAAACTGGCACATTTTTGAGCATAAGGTGGTGCTATTATTAATAATTACACCAGAAGAGTTTTCTTAATAGTAGTGTCAATCAAAGTTGTGGGGATGTGAGCCCTCTGTCGAGAGAAGTAGTTGTTAGCAGCTGGAGGAAAAGGTATTGGGAGATTATTGTTTAAACTCTTGCATTGGTTGGGGGTGTGACTTACTATCTAATATTATATAATCACCTTCTGTAGAAATAAAATTAAAGCTAGAAAAGATTAAATAAATTAATTGGATGAAGGGAAAATACAAAAAGTGGGAAAAAAAGAATAATATTTTTCTGTCCAACCATTTTGTTTCAAACAGAGTTTGGACAAAGAATTATGAAAATTTATCTAAGTGGCAAATTAGCATATCAGATACTAGATTCCAGTTGTTCTTTTGGCATGCCCAGTGTACTACCATTATACAGCTATGCTTTTCTTGTAGACCACTTCCTCAGCACATGCAGTAAGTCTACAATATTATTTTAAGACTTATAGACCCAGGGGAAAATTCCCTACTTTCAGTGGCTTATGAAAGCTCCAGAATTTACTTCTTCCTGGGGTTAGGTGGGACTAAAGAGAAGAAGAACAACCCTATTCATAATAATACACATTAGCAAGGAGACAAAAGCATATCCTAAAAAGTGAAAAATATAAGTAATACAGAGAAATTATTTTTTTAGAATTTAATGTAAATTGAAAATATAAAGACTTCCTTTTATACTGTATATAAATTATTTGCTACCATATTCAGAAACAAAGTTAGGAGAATCACCAAATAGATGATTCTACTATAAATAAGCATGCAACTTATGAGAAAAAAGACATTTATTAGTAAGTGTGAAGCTTAAAACTATTAAATAAATTATGCTAGGGCAATTTAAAAACATTCTTGAAAACAAAACAAGTTTCAAGGAGTTATAAGTTTAAGGTTGAAATGCTTAAATAGTGTTTATGAAATTTCTGTACTATAGGGAAATATGCTAACAAAATGACAGAAAATTCAAAGTGAAAGTTTTAATAAAGTGTAAAATATAACTTTGAAATTTACATCATTGGAATGTATCCACTGGAGAAATCATTGCAAGGAAAAAACCTGGAGGAAAGGTTGACAATTTTTATATGTATAAAAAGCTGATGCATTTTGATAAGAAAAATGCTAAAGTACAAAACAATAATCAAAGTAAATAAGCTAATTAACAAAAGAAATATAATATATGAGTCTAATGATAAATATGATATGACAATGTTATTTATAAGCAAACAAATGGGAATTAGAACCAAACTGATGTACAAATTGTTCTTGAAGTTGCCATTTGTTTAATAAGAATAATTACTGGTAACATAAGCACTATAAAAAGAGGTGTAAATTCATGCAAAACACCTGCAATATTACTGACTCCAATGCTAGGGCTTAAAGCAGCCCGAGGCAGAACCAACTAACCCACCCTCACTCTGAGCCCCAGCCTTATTTGGCAACCCCCCTTCCTCAGAGATTCACTACTCATGAGACCCTAGAATATGGGTTTTCTATAAAGCAATATATTCTAAATAATTTAAGAAGGCTAAATTCGAAGACTTCTAGAGTGTTGGGGAATTCTGGAGCTTTGGCATGGCCACGGCTGAAGAACCGCGATAGAGCAGAAACACGCCAGAGCAATGGATCATAAATGCCTTCTTCAAGACTGTTAATTTAAAAGCCCTGAGTATAAAAAAGGGTATATTCACCTGCCTTTTATCTTCCTCCTTAATCAGGCATAATTGCTCCATGTTTCAAGGTTCAAGAATCAGGGGATAGAGTATATAAAATAAAACTAAGTATTCTAATACCTGTTTCCTTTTAATTAACACCTGGTTGAGGAAATGCTGTAAAATGAACATTCCCAAGCTAAGTAGCTGAAAGTACACTTTTACATCCAAGTGATTTAATAAAGTAGCTGAAGAAACTTTTTTTATACCCTTATTGCAAGGCCATGACCAAAGAACAAAGAAAACAAAAAACGTGAAAGCATGCAAAGCAATAAAAAATACAGTCTACTGAAAATTCTGTTGGTCTTCATTTTTATTAATCACTGACACTCTTGCCATTGGGATAGCCCTCTTCAACAGTAACAAAAATTTGAATAGTATGAAAAAATACATCCATCTCAAAAGGTAAGACACAGGGGGAGAAAACAAAGAAGAGACAATAAGAGAAAGAGTTAAGGACTAATTTTTAAGGCTTTGAACCAATTCTCTATTTTTTCACTAAGTACATATGACACTGAGTTCGTGTCTCCCTTGTTCTTTCCCTTTGTGGCTATGCTGATTATCAGTGATATCTTAGAGAGACAAACCTGTAACCAAATCAATATAGCTTATGTTTAATGTCATAATTTAAAAAAATTGGAATTTGTCTTACCAAATGCATATTCTCTTGAGATTGTGAACTAAAATAAAATTTCAAGGCTCACCCCCCCCACCATCCCACTGGCTGAGTGAATGGACCCCCTCGTGGCCAAAGGAATATTCTAAAACTAAATTGCCTGCCACAAGGAGGGAAGTCAGACATGCCTCATCATGGCCCCCTGCCTTCTTGGAGACATCCTTTGTAACCCATTAATAGGCCAAAGGGTATGTAAGACAAACCTACAGATCCTCAATTTACACAACAAATCTATGTCCCTGGCTTATCTCTGATAAACAGCTCCTTATGTTAAAACATTCCAAGCCTTTAGACAAAGCTTCATGTCTTTAACCAATTAGAAGCCAAAGAATCTTTAAACCTACCTATAACCTGTAACCCCCCTCGCCCCTCGAGGTGTCCTACCTATTCTGGCTAAACCAACGTTGTGGGGAGCGCGGACGCCATTACAAGATGGCGCCGATTTCCGGTGGCTTGGCTGAGGTAAACAAGTGTGGCGCATGCGTAGTACATCTGTAGGTCTGTTACATAAGTATGCATATGAGGTTTTCTGACTCGGCCTATTGGTGACCGCTTGTGATTGACTTTGACCTATCTCTGTTACTTCCTGTTTCCCTGAGGGTATATTACTGTGTAAAAGCTTGTGCTCAGGGTCTTCCGCATCTTGAAGCTTAGAGGGATCCCCAATAAAGCACTGTAGAAGAACTCCTGTTGCCGCGTCTTCCTTGCTGGCAAGGCGGGCGCAACACAACGTATGCCTCCTATGTATTGATTTATGACTTTACCTGTAACTCCTGTCTCTCTGAAATGTATAAAAACAAACTGTAACCCAACCATAGTGAGTGCACTTGCTCAAGGCTTCTTGGGCATGGCTCCAGGTCATGATCCTCAAATTTGGCTCACAGTAAATCTCTTTACAATTATTTTACAGAGTTTGGTTCTTTTTTTCTGTTAACAAGATCCACAAATCAAAAATGCATATCACAACTGGAAATACAGCAATGAAATATAACCCTTTACTTTTATACTTTTTGATACTATTTCTTACACATATTTTGTTATGACAAATATAACTAAATAGATTTATTTTTTATCATCTAAGAAACTTTAATTAACAACCTTCAGTTAATCAGATTCTCCTTCAAAATGATGCACATTTAACTTATAAAAAAATAGTTAATTTTTTAAAGAAGTTGTAACTAAGAACTTAATCAATGAATCAATGTCCAAAATATGTCCTAGAACCCATAAATGTTTATCAGAGCTTCCAGTTTTTTCTATTGCTGCAATATTGTACCATGAATATGGATAAGTCCATACTAAAGACACTTGATTCTTAAAAAATATTTAAAAGATAATTGATTCTACTACTACATTTACTATCTTCTTTAGAATAGTTCTGCTCTCACTATTACTCTCATCCCTTACATCATCAAATACAAATGTTTTCAGTATTTTCATTCACTCAGTGACCCCCCCAATCCTTCACTCAATTATCCCTCCCATTCTTTAATCTGTATAATTGGCATTATTTCTTAATTTTCCCATGTAGAAGCTATTTAATATAAGCCTCTTTAAATTCATCTTTTTTTCACCTCACAAACATTGTCTTTAGCAATTTATCTTTCTTCACCCTTGAATCATAAGAAAACAACTTTATTCTTTACAGAACTGTTGGTTTAGCTTTGACTAATTCTAACATTTCACACCAACCGACCCACCTTCCTCCATCAATTTCCACACCTCTTTTCTTCCTCTATTTTATTTCTTTTCACTGTACCTTGTTCTCTCACTTAAAAGTTTTTTTACAATTTGTCCACAAAATGTTCCAGCTTCCCATATGTGTGTGCATATGTATATTATATGTATATATAATTCTTAGTAACAAATCCTATCAGTGACTCTATTTCAAGAGGGAGAGCTTAGTATTTACTGAAAGCATAGTAACTAGATTTTGTAGCAGATATTAATGTACTACTTAAGGTTTTATTGATTAATTAAGGTCTAGAGGGTTAGGAGTTAATTGATTTGTTCAATATCACAGGAAAATGATAAAATTGGGATGAAATATGGCTCTACCTGACACCATAGTGCACTATCACATTTATTAGTTTTATAAAAACAATTATTCCCTTCACTACCTGTATACCATGATGCTTCACAACCTTCACAATATGACTTCTGCTCCCACATTTATTTTAATTTATTATTATTATTATTTTAAGAGACATAGTCTTGTTCTGTCACCCAGGCTGGAGTGCCACGGCCTGTTCATAGCTCACTGTAACCTAAAACTGGCTCAAGCAATCCTCCCAGCTCAGCCTCTGAAGTAGCTGGGACTGCAGACAGGCACCATGATACCCAGCTAATGTTTTTGTTTTTTGTAGTAATGGGGTCTCCTATAATGCCCAGGGTGTTCTCAAACTGGCTTCAAGCGATCCTCTTGCCTTAGCCTCCCAAGGTTCTCAGATTACAGGCCACCACAGCCTGGCCCACATTTATTCCTAATCTCCCTTCCCGAAAGTAACAAAGCATATATGTTTGTCATTAAATGCTATCAGTTCTTCCAACATCTCATATTTTTTAAACAGCTTGGGAATTATTACTTGTGACCTTTTCCTAATTCTTATAATTCTCTGTATTTTTGGCTTTCACAAACCACATTCCCCTTGTTCATTTTCACTCTTTATGATTAGCCTTTTTCTTTTCCTTTTCCTTATCGTTTTCTTCCTAGCCTCAGAGTTCTGTCATCTGCTTCTATATTCTCTAATCTCTCAACTACACTTACATTATTATAATATATCCCAACTGAGCTATTATGAGGGCTGAGCAACTGATAATTTTCTCTCTTTTCATTGTTTGAAATGTCAAGACTGAAACTCTCTACAGAATAGGTTCTGTTCACTCAGCTAGAAATGAGATATTGAATATAAAAGAAATCTAATTTAAAAATATTTTTGGAGAAAGCACACCTAGTTTTATTTGTATCTGATTTTTAAAATATAACATGGAATGATAAATGATATTTCAAAGACAAATCATACATGGATAATTTGAGCAAAGAAAATGTAATTCCTTGAAACAACATTAGGTAGCTTATAGAATTGTTGGAATAAGGAACCAGCTTGGAACATGGGCACAAAGGGAACCTAGGTCTATAGAATCACTGCCCAGTCAAGCACAAAAGAAGTGAGGGACCTCTGTCACAGCCACTGAGCACTAGACCACAGCTTTATCCACCACTGCTTCCAGCACTGGTCCTTGGATACCATTGATATATCACATGATGATTTAATGGTCATTTAAAAAAAGGATAGTGTACACATATAGTAGTAACATTCATCCGGTGTCAGGCAGGTGGGAGTGGGCCGGAGAGGATGGGGATATTCACACCTAATGGGTGCAGAGTGCACCGTCTGGGGGATGGACACACTTGAAGCTCTGACTTTGGTGGGACAAAGGCAATATATGTTACCTAAACATTTGCAATATGCTGAAATTTTAAAAAAAGGAAATAAAAAGCAGTTTTAAGAAACATACTGCTAGAGAATGGAAATGGAAGTGGGGAGTAGGTAAAAAGAGCTATAAAAATGAATTTATTCTCGATACATCATAAAATAACAGCATAAGCGAGTTATTTGAAAAATTGAGGGAAATCCTTAGAAAAAGTGAAAAAAATAAATGTTGAAAAGGTTATAATTGGAGATCGAGACTAGGCATATGGAGGTTACAAAGAGAATATGCTGCTTTATATTATATGACTTTTTAGATATGTATAAGTATTTTCAAAATTAAAATAAGCAAATTAAAAAAATTCTGTAACTTATAAATGTCACCATAGCTAGATGTTATATCTTTTTATATTGAACAGATATACCTTCTCTAATTGCTGCATTCAATTTTTCAAAGATGGAAATAATAATAGGATTGATCTCCTCATTCCTATAGGATTGATCTCCTCATTCCCTATTTATTTTAAAGAGGGCACTTCCCAACAATATTTCAGTCTTCTTGTGTGTGTGTCTGTTTGTGTGTGTGTATATATGTATATATGTATATTTTTTGAGATTTTTATCACCCTAATTTAATTCTATCTTGTCTCTTTCTAATGATTTTTTATATATACAATCTTCAAAGTCTGAGACTCCAGCAACGTAAGGAGACAACACATTGATGAACTGCTGCTGTCTCTTCCTCAACTAGGAATTTCATTCAAGGGAAAAACACATTTTGTCATAGAAATAGAGTGATCATGTGATTTGTGGATGTTTCAGAACCTCTTGGGTAAATTCTGAAAAATAATTGAAAACTGAATCATACACTCATATCTGTAGAAAAGTTGTAATTACACCTTTATAAAATCAAATGAACTCACATACGTCCCTCTATGTGTTCATGTTAATGAATTATCATTTGAGAAGGCATTTTGTCATTCAGACTCTCAAATCATCCCACATACATGCTCAAAATTTTTTCCCAGATGGGCAGAGTTGAGCTCAAGGTCAAATCAGATGGTCATTACCAAAACAATTGATGTAAAAAGTATATTAAGATATTTAGGCAATATTGTGATAACAATCAAGAAGGCATGTCAAAATGACTTCAACATTTAGACGATGAATTTCCTGAAGTGGATAGAATATGCATGACAGAGAAGAAACAGACCAATAGAAAGATGCTCAGATTAATCCACACAATACATATTGGATTAACTGTTTTGAAGAAACTTTCAAGATGGGGATTGTGACAATATAGACATACTGTGCATTTTCACTCTTCTCCATATTTTGCTGTTTTTTTCTAAGAAGTTCTTCTTCCTGTTTGGCAAATTCTCATTTATTCTTCTAAAGAGTTTGAATGCCATTTTATCTATGAAGGCCACCTGTTACACAATGAGATTTGCCTCCTCTAGCTCCTTAGCCCTTTATTTCATACTCTTAATACCTTATGAATTTTTATATTTTAATATTATATAGATAGATAAATGAAAAACATATAGACAGACATATGTTGATGTGTGTGTGGATAGATAGTTGGAGTTCTATATCTATATTTATGGTCCAACATAACTAAACTGTGTTATGTGAAAGGCAGAAATTCTGTCTTATTCATTCATGTATTCCTAGTTCATGACACAAAACAGTTCATATGGCAAGTTTAATAGTCAACTGTTGAATTAAATTAAATTAAAAGCTATTTGATGATACTGAGATTAGGTTCTATCATTCCATCAGGAAATCCTTTCAATATATTATCTAATCAATATTAAATATATGTTAACCTTAGTAAATGTAACAAATCATAAAAGTATTTTGAAGTGACAAGGTGTCATGATTAAACAACACAGATGTTTTATCAGTTTGACATATCTTTCTCTGTAGCAAACAAAAAAACTTTGGTCTAATTTATCACTATTTCAACATTAATCATGAAAATACACTTGCAGATCTTGACCTATGTCAAAGCATTTTAATGTCCATTATTTACTTGATTGAATTAGTTTGATATGCATAACAAGATTGTGTGACAGTTTGAGTAAACATTTTCTCAATTTATAAATCTAAAATTAAATAACTTTCCTAAAATTGTAGAACAAGTTAGTGGCAGTCTCTTTACTTACTACTCTATACTCTCTACACACTGTCTTTTTACCTTTCTCTGAGTTGTAATTTGCCAAAAAATAACAAAAAAAATTGATTTTAATATATTTTCTCAAATAGTTTTTCCCTGTTTTTCAAATAATTCTAAGGAAACAGTTTACAGGCAAGGAACAGAGGTCAGCCTACAATGATATTCAACTCATTAGGAAGTTGTGAATCCCTTTAAATCATAAACTCCTTTCAATATACTTAGGTTTCTTCATAATAAGTAGCAATCTTATTTTTGTTAAGTGCTAAGTGAATTTCTTGGTGCATACCCAGTAACTCGTTACATGTCTTTTTAATAAATTAATTATAACTTTATACTTCCAATTCATCTGATGAAAATTTTATTTGTTTTTAAAGATTTCCAAGTGATTTTAACCCGAAGTCAGAGTTGGATACTATTCATTTTGTAAGATGTCAGAATACAATAGAACAGTGGTTCTCAATCTTGGCTACACATTAGAATTACCTTGGGGACATTTTTTAAAGTTCCCTTTTTAAAGTTGTGGACAGACTTCAACCCACACCAATTAGATCAGAATTCCTGGGGTGCAACCCAGGTATCTGTAGTTTTCATTTTTCCCAATTGACTCCAATGTGCCTCTAAGTTGAGAGCCAATGCAACAGAGGAGAGCAATTACCCTGATTACTTTAATTGATTTATCACTATGTGAGGATTTCATTATGTCATTTGTTGCATTACAAGCTTATACATTTTGGCAACATGGCTGTAAGTATGACATGGACAGATCTCTTTATACTTGTTCTTTTCTTAAGTAAACTCAAATTATTGTTTTGCCCATTAAGTTGTACTCAGTAAGTTGTCTATTGTCTGCATGTTGGCTTTCTTCAAGAGCTAGCTTTCTGTCTTCCAGAAGCACTCTGCCGAGACACTGCTGGTGCAGAGGTACAGACTAATTAATTAGTTCAGTTGGACCCATGACAGTAAAAGCTGCCATTCCATTTACCTTTTGCCTGCTTGTCCAGGCTGAACAGTCATTCAAAGTATAATGTGTCATAGGAAATGCTGCCACTAATGGTGTCCACATCTAGCACTCACTATTCCAAATTATGCTGCCATTCCACACCATCATTCTTCTGCATCGTGAAGAGATCCATTTATTAGAAGAGATCCTACGTGGCACCAATTATTTTCACAAAAGACAAACTGGAAACAGGTCCCATAATTGCATGCTCATCAACCAGTCAAGTCTATAAACAAAATCACTCACTCCCTTGTTACATCTTTTACCTTCGTCTGTAATTCTCTGCCTATTGACTGCAGGTCTTTTTTTGTGGTTGATTTTCATTTTAATTCATCAACAGTAGTACACTTTCAGTCCAAGTGCCCTAAAACCTTAAAAATTGCGTAGGATGTTTCCATACCTAACACTTGCTTGCCTATACTGAGAGTTAATGTAGGAAAGCCATTACTGGGGCAATGAACATCAGGCCCGAATTATGTTGCTAATTAGCAGATTCAGATGCTGGTAAGAAAGTCAGTTTTTTCTTTACTACTGCAATGACTAGGAGGGAATTAGACCAGTTATTCCCAGCAGAACCTCATCTTACTTTTATTGTTCTCACTCTTTATCAGTCTGTCTCTGTCGGTACTCTATGTTCTTATTTTACATATAGCAGATTAATTATATCTGATACATATAGACTCTGCAAGTTAAAGTTCTGATTTTTAAATAAACTGTGGTGACATATGTTGCTTTATTTCCAACTTCCCTCCTGAAACCCCTCTGTGGTCATTCTACATGCTCTGTACTTTAGAATATCTACCTTATTTTTAAAAATATATTCATTTCTCCTACCTCATACTCTCCACCCCTCCCCACCCTGGATCTATTTGTTACACATTCCAAGATTTTCAAAAGAGGGTTATTGCCTCATTGTAAGTCAAGCCAAAACAGACACGGCTTTCCTGATCAAAGTCTGGAGTCTCCCAAGTACTTGCAACTTCAAGGGTCGAGGCTAATTATTGATTGAATACTCCATAGAGATTTTTTTCTAACAACAACAAATCCCCCTCAAACAAAAAAGAGCAAATAAACTAAAAACACAAAACCACTCATTTAAGGCCTCTCCTGCTGCTCTTTACTCTGCACAATTCAATTTGAAAACCTAATCAAGCAACCATGCTGAGGACAGTTACAAGACAGGGCAAACATAGGAGTCAGACCCCTGCTTTGCCAGGTTCTTAGAATGGTGAGTCTTTTCTGGACCCCGAAAATAGCTGTTGAGGGGATGGAGCAACCTCTGACTAAGATGCATGACTTCTTTCTACCATCATGGGATAAAGAAAAGCTGAAATGTGGCACAATGTATGAATCCTAGGTGTCAATTCTAGGAGAGAGGGTACATGTTTAAATGAACATATCCCTTTCTCTAAAGGTAAACTTCATCACCATTATTTCTTGTTGAGTTAATATTTTTCAGGCACCTTAAAATTCATATAAAATAGTTATTTCTAAAACTTCTTTAGTAGTATGTGAATTTCCGTTATTCTGACATTTAAAATGTTTTAATATTTTATATTAAAATGTGTTTTTGTTATAATTGGCCATAGGTCAAGTCAGAGTACTCATAGTGATGGCTATGTCTTCTCATTATTATTGTCTGCAATTTATTAAAAATATCCTGCAACCCTTGAGTATCAGATTAATTAAAATGGGCCTATTCACCATGCTTCCTGTAGTAGATTGAATGAAGACCTCCAAGCAATATGTCCATGTCCTAACCCTTGAAATCCGTGAATGTGTCCGTATTTGGAAAACAGGTCTTTGCCAATGTAATTAAATTCAGGATATTGAGCTGAAATTTTCCTGACTTATATGGGTGGGCACTAAATCTAATGATGTGTCTTTATAAGAGATACACAGAGGAAAGACACATGTGAAGAAGGAGAAAGGCATGTGAAAATGGAGGCAGAGATTGGAGATATGCAGTCCCAAGTCAAGGAACACCTGGCCCCACCAGAAGCTGAAAGAGGCAGGTAAGGATTCCCCCTCACAGCCTCCAAGGGAAGTATGATCCCGTTGATGCCTCGATTTCAGCCTTCCAGACTGCAGAACTATGAAAGAATGCATTCCTTTTGCTGTAAGCTACCAAGTTTATGGTAATTTGTTATGGCAGCCCTAGAAAACTAATACACATCCCCATTTCCTGACAATTCTATATAATCAATTCTATAATTATATGTTATATATTTTATAATAATATTATTATAGTAAATAACTACAGGTAAATATTAACAAAGCCAGATTGAAAGGGGAAGGGAACTTGGTGCATTAAGAACTGCCACCTGAGTCTTAAGAGGGCTGCAACAGAGCTTCAGAGTGAAAAGGAAGTGTCAGAGTGTGAGGCCAGCAAGGTAACTGCGTAACAGAATGTAGGCTTTGATGCCCTGGGGAAATGAGCACACTTTATGCTGGGGGTTCCTCTTTCTCAAAGAACATGTGTGAAAACCCCTGGAAATGAAACTGTGCGACATGGTAATCATGGTTTGTCCTCCTGGAATACCACATTCACTGAAACATTTGAAGGAAAAAATAACAGTGTATTTGGTAAGTGAGTTGGCAGATGTGTGTCAAAACACAAAGATATAGTATGATATAGGAGATACAGTTAACATAATTTTTTAAAATCTATAACATGAAACCTCATACATGGCATGACTGTGAGGGAATGGAACTAAGGAGAGCAGGTTTGAGTTAGGCATCACATCCACGTGGAAAAGATTTACCCTCCTCTATCATTAGTGGAAACTCCTTAGGAGAAAACATTAAGAAATCTGAGTTGATTAGAACAGTACAATCGACAGTGTTGATAGCAAGACCATTAACAATAGTAGATACTATTTATTGATCACTTACTGTGTAGCAGATCCTATTCTAAATGCTCAGATAATATTTCTAATGTATTTTTATCAAGAGTTTATAAGAAAGGTAGTAGTATGACTGGTATTAAAGGTGAGGAAGTTGATGATTAGACAGTTAAGGCTACATATGAAGGGATAAGGATTTAATTATCAATATCCCTGAATTCAAGGTCCTCCTCTTAATCAATACATTATATTGCAAAGATGCTTGAGAACCTCATTTTATAACTTATTTTCTCATTTTATAACTTAATGCTCTAATTACATATTGATTTAGAAAATGAAGTGCTAGATGTCAGCAGAATTGCAAGAAAATTGAAATTTATTGCTAGTAAAATCTTGTTTTAGATAAAACCTTATTTGTCTCATATGACAAGGCATAGTCACTCAGCAAGTTAAAAAATACTTGTTTCATAGGTAAAGAAATTGAATGAACTTGGAACTTTGAAAAATTGTGCAAGTGCCAAACTTTTTGTGGCTTTTATATGTATGTAATAGAATCAGACTATATGCTTATGATGAACAAAATAGACATTTCTCTTGTTTTATGCTGAAAGAATTAAATAGCTTTTTTGTTTTTGTGTTTCTTTAGTCAGACTTAGGGAAGATTTCCTAAGCATTAGTTGAGGGAGAAAGTTTTTCCCTCTTTGAGTCTGTGCTAAATTTGTCCCAGAGGGTCTCCAGGGCATGGAAAGACCTGGAGCATTTTCAATAGGGAGTATGTGGATTGAGGTGAACTGTCTGTGTTTTAGTTTCTGGAAGCCAGGATGTAAAAGACTGAGCTTTAGAATTGGGTATAGATCACATGTAGCAATTATACCTGTTATCTATGTGTCTTTAGTAAAGTCCTATTAATTGTTAACACCCACTATCCATGTGTGTGTCCTGGAAGTTAGGGAACGATCTGTACTCACCCTTGGAGGAAAATTATTCAGTGGGAGCGATTCAAAAAGCAGTTACTTTCTCATTGATTGTTAAAATGTCACTTTTACCCTGAAGGGACAGATTGTGTTTATTTTCTTAAAGTACTGCTATGTAGCAAATTACTGACAGTTGCTGTCATCAGAGAAAAGGTCAGCAAATTTGGATATGCATAATTCATCATATATTCAATAACTATTAAAAATTTTACCACAAGATCATCAACTGCCACTTTGTGATATAAGCACTGTTCATCATTACTGCCCTTCTTTTATTTCAAAATTTTATTATGAGCATAACATGTTTTGAGGTTTTATTTTATAAAATTAACCATGTTGTGAGTGCATACATTACTTTATGCACATCTGAGTCTTGAACCCACATTCCCATCCAACCACCCTCCTGTTTACTCCCTCCCCCTTTTTTTAATGGAAAACATCCTTTAAAGTATATACCTACTATTTCCAAGTTTTATTTATTTTTAGTATCTTAAGCCAACACCAATTAGATTTCTGATCCCACCAAACCATTGAAACTTCTCTTCTTAAGGTCACCAATGACCATAAAATAATTAAACCCATGAACATTTTTTTTAGTATCCATTTTACTTAATCTATCCACAATATTCGACATAAGTGATTAACATCTCTTCCTTGAAACATGTTCTTCATTTTGTATCTGGGTGACCACATGTTCCATGTCTTCCCAGTCTCTTTTACTGGTACTTTTATGTCCCAAACTTTTAAATATTGAAATGCCCCGATGTTGTGTTCTTGTACCTCTTCCTTCTTCTGTTTATACTCTCTTGGTAAGCCCATCCAGCAACATGTCTTTAAATACCATTTAGGACCACGATTGCTCAACCCAGATCTCTTACTTGAAATCAAGATTGAGCTGTCTATCTATCTATCTATCTAATCCTTCTGGACACACACATACATACACACATATCTCCACTTCAACATGTAGTAGAAGCTCCCAATTTGAATGTTCAAACTGAACTTATGCTTTCACCCTACATCCCAAATGACTACCTGCTTCACATAGGGTTTCTCCAGTTATATTTAGGCCAAAATCTTTGTGTCATTTTTGACTCCAATATTTCTTCTTTTCTTCAACCTCCTCATCTGGTCATTTCAACAAATACTGTCATCCCTACATTTAAAATACATCCAGATTGTAGTCAAGTGTGGTGGTGTATGCCTGTAGTTACAACTACTCAGCAGGCTGAGACATGAGAATCTCTTGAGCCCAGGGGTTTGAGGCCAGCCTGGGAAACACAGCGAGACCCTTTCTCAAAATGAATAAATAAATAAATAAATCCAAGTTGTTTAATGGGTATAGAATTTCAATTTTGCAATATGAAATGATAAAATATGGTGAAATGAGTTCTGAAGATTGCTTGGACATCAATGTGAATATTCTTAACACTACTGAACTGTACGCTTAAAAATGGTTAAGGTGGTAGCTTTTATGTTATGTGTGTTTTACCACAACTAACAATATTTAACAAAACAGAAAGTACAAAAAAGTTTAGAATTTGATCACTCCTTGCTACTCTCACTCACAATACCCTAATCTAGGCTACCATCATCTGTTGTCAGGATTCCCACACAAGAAAGTAATATGATAGAGAGAACTTCTGGTAGATCTCTCTGCTTCTCCCCTACTTCTTTGCAAGTCTCTTCTCCATGAAACAGCCAAAGTTTATCATCTGACATTAAAACATGTCAGATGATATCTTTCCTAATTGCTTCCTCTCCCACTCAGGGCAGAAGCTAAAACCATTGGTGTGATCTGTAAGTCTCTATTACTTCTGTTACCTCATCTTCTGTGACTCACCCTTTTACTCCCTCTGCTCCAGCCACACTGGCCTCTGCAGTTTATCTGTCATTCCTATTTAAGGTCTTTGTGAATGTCCTTCTACCTATCTAATATCCATAAGATTAACTCTCTCACTTTTTAAAGATCTTTACTTAAAAGTCACCTTCTTGGTAAGTTTATGTTTTAATTTAAACCCCTGCAAATGCTTGACATTTCATTTCTCTTCCTCTCCTTTATATGTTCTCCTTAGCGCTCATGTAATCCAAATAAACCAAGTGTGATAATAAAAACAAAACAATAAAACAAAAATACCCAAAGAGTTGCATTGGCTTAACTCAACAAATGTTCTTTTTTCATGCATATCTGGGACCAATATAAGTAGGCAGAATGGGATCCTTCCAAGTTTGTTCTTGTCTGTATTCAGCTAAGTAATAAAAGAGAAGAGTGTGGCAGATAGTATTTTCCAAATATGGTCTCAACAATTTTTCCCATCTCACACATTCATCCTGCAATGTGAGGATAGCACTCCTTCAATCAAGAGAGGTGGTTCTATGTTCCCTTCCTTTGAATTTGGTCATGCTTCTGAGTATGAAAGAAATGATGTGGTGTGACTTTTGAGGTTAGAGCTGTTTCTCTTAGGATGCTCCAATATCTACACTGTGTGGAAGCCCCAGCCACATGGAGAGATAATGTGTTAGTCTTCTCTTACAGAGTCTCAGCTGAGTTCCCACGCTATAGCCAGTATTAGCCAGACAAAGAAGTGAAGGATCTTCCAGATGATAAGCTCTCAGCCACAGAGCTCTCCAGTCTTCAGATCTTGCCAACTAAAGATACAGATATTTAGAAGCAAAGCCAAACCATCCCTCCTGTTCCCTGTCCACATTTCTAATCTACAAACTCCATTGGTGTAAAAAAATTGCTGTTTTGCACTCTTCCACTTGGAGGTTGTTTGTTGTGCAGCGATAGATAAATAGAAAGAGTCAGACCCTAGCGAATGCACATCTGCTCGTAACTATTTTGGCTGAAACCACTTCATTTTTACTATCATTCCTTTGGTCAGAATTCAGTCATTTGGCTTAATCTAACTGCAATGGCTCCCATCATGTTAGAAGTCTGGAAAATGTAGTCTCATGCTGTGGTTAATGATATGAAGATGTTATTATGCACTATTGGCCTCTGCCATAGTCCTTCACTATTTAGTCCTTAATTATTTATCTTTATTTTCTAACTCCCAAACTAGAAGATAAGCTGCATGCAGATAGGAATTTTTTTTTATCTGCTCACTTGTGCCTAGCACATAGCGGGTACATATTATTATAAATGAAATGAGATTTTTTTTCTTTTTATCCAGTATTCAGCATTTAATTTTAGTATTTTTATACATTCACATATAATTTCTATAACATTATAATTATATGTTTTTAAATTATTTTAAAAGACTAGAGTTTATTTTTTATAGCACTGATAAGTTTACATAATATTGAGTTCATGGTGCAGTGGCATGGGCCTGCAGTCAGGGGTCGTGTGATCACCTGATCAGGAGGGTCTCCCCCAGAGATCATTCTCAGAATTCAGGAGATTCTTCTCTCTTCTTATACCTGTATTCAGTCTAGCCAAGTTACCGTAATGGGAGTTTAAGCTATTTTTATGAGTAAGCTTTGTTTTAAGGCTCATGAGAGTTACATCTATGCGGAGGGGGTCTTGTCTCCTGGAAATCCTCAGGCCAGTTTGCATCATACTGCTCAGTGACACATAGTGTAAGCCCAGCAAGATGTTTGAGTGGGCCTTATGGCTACTATTAATCTTACAGCCACAATTTGTCTCTTGTAGCACACCATAGTCCAATGCCTGTGGATGTAAGCATGGTAACTGGGTCCTGGTATGCTGTGTCAAGAGAGTGCCTAGGCTAGCAGGTACTCATCAGAAAGTTACTGAATAAATAAATAAGAAGGTGAGGTGGTTGTGAGGAAAAGTTCTCTGGAAGAGAAAAATGTGGACCAATGCAAGGGTTTGTCTGTGAAAAGAAATTTGAGACTAGAGGACTACACAGGAGCATATCGCTCACAACTTCTTTAGATACACTCCCTCTTGTTTTCATCCACTACTTATGAATCAAACAGGTATAACATGAATGGAAACGAAAAAGCAGGCCCTTTAGAATTTCTATAAGACACAGAGAACCAGGACAGCACTATTTGGTGGCCAAAGTAATTTTCTGTATCATCCATCACTCAGCGGTGAAATGACGTTGGAGGAGAAATTAATCAATAGAAATACCTGAGTCACAACAGAGCACATAGAATAGTATAGAGACAACAGTCAGGAATCAGAGGAGACAAAGCCAGAGAAAATGAGGGCACTGCAAGTTAGGGGACCAACTTTCTGAAGCTGGATGATCCAGGGAACTCTACACCCAATGACTTTAGGAAAATATTGGGAAAGAATTGAGATGGTCAGTTTGTTTGCCCAGAGTTTATCCAAAAACTCAACCAAGAGAAAATACAGTTTGTGTGAATCTACTGTGCTCCCTTCCTCACCCCTCTGGCTGTTGTAGCCTGTGGATATAGCAGATACAGCTAGAAAGATATCTAACAGGCTCTACAAGAGTGATCTCCTCAGGTCAACCTCGGATCATGACTTAAAGCCTTCTGTATCTTTCAGACAATAACCTTTTTTTTTATTAGAGCAGAAACTGGGAGAAAGGATATTTTTCATTGGCGGTTGTGTCTTTCACAAGCCTGAGACTTCTTATCCTATATAGAGACAAATCATGATTTTGAGACTTCGTCTAATTATATTTGTTCAAACATAACCCCCTCTAACTTTTCCTTTAATACAATTTTTATACTGTCTTTTTTGCCTTCAATTTTCTATGATATGCACAGACATTGATTACTTTTTAAACAAAAACATCGTTTTTTCTTCATTTTTATGTTATTATTACATTTAATCTATTTTCTGCTCACTATTTTCCAACTGTACACAGGTACATATTTAAGACTTATTCTTGATTATATGTAAGTGATTAGATTCATTAATGATTTTCACCTATTTTTTACAATTCTCTATTACATTGATATTGCACAGCTTAACTTCTCTTATGTCAATATGAAAGATACCTGTATGTATGTTCAAATTTTTTTATGTTAAAACATGAAACTTTTCGTTATAGAGTCTATGATACTATGTCACATAAAATAAATAAATAAATATATTAAGAGGAGTACCAATAAAAACAAAGAAGTTCAGCTGGTTTCAACAAACTGCTACAAGTGAAACATGTTATAAGACTAAATGTAGACATAAGTTTAGGAAACATTAGATGACAGAAATATCTACACAATAAAAGTTTATTTTCTTGGGAATTTAACTTCAAAAGAATAATTTCAAAAGTTTAACCTATTATACTTGAGGACAAATTCTACTTTTAAGTCTTAAAAAGAATTGGGATATTTAGGGTTCAGATATGCATATGTATGTTTAGAAACTCCAAAGAAAAATGAAGTTCTGTTACTGTACCAAAAAGGAAAGAAAAATCAGAGTAATAGTGCACATTGCTGTTCTGACTGATTTATAATACTTGTGGTCATTTCTGTATCCTGAAAATTTGTGCTGCTTCTGATTGCCATTAAATTAGCTATCCTCCCCCACCTTTCCTCCACCTGTAGTTATAAATGTATTTTAATGCCTCTAAAACGCCATTTGTTTTCTGATAATAAACTACCTGAGAGTAAGTCCTACATGTGTAGAAAGCTGGATAAAGTGAAGAACAAGATTATCTACCCAGAGGTATAATGAGAAGATAAAGCAAATAAAAATGTTTATTTCATATGGTGCATTTGAAGGAATCACAATTAAACTGGCTTTTTATTATTTATAACTTTCTAATGCCAACCTGAATAACAAACAGAGAGAGGTTCTCTAAAAATATTGAGTTTAATCAGAAATAGCAGGGCACGACAATGCAAATATGCATGCCATGGCAACATGGGCATGCTCAGAGAGGCAAAGAAAGACAGGGTTTTTAAAGGCAAAATGATGAGGATTACATACATTGTTTTAAAATAATCATAATCCTTGGGTACAGGATAAATAACAAGAGTGGCATCAGACCAAGTTGAACTGGCAGTTGCTGTGCTAATGTCCTCAGAGGAGTACTATTTTGTGCAAGGTTGCAGTGGCCTTTGTTCAACACTGTGGTTCTGACAGAGTCTCCTGTGATGTTCTTGCGTTCAGGCATCTATCCATGTGTGAGCATCCTCCCTTCATGGCCTTACTTGACTCCAAACTCAGGGTTTGACACAAGTGACTCCATTTTGGATCTGACAGCTTTCACAGTTCCCCCTTTTTTTCAAGATTCTTCTCAAAATTACTGATGATCAATAACCCTGTGGTTAGGTTTGATTGTCTCTTGATGCCAGATTGGACCAGTTCAATCCTGGTCTGGTCCGACATCGAGGGAAGCGATTAGTGATTAGGAAAAAGTGTTAGAACACTCTTAGTCACATGTGAGCAACAAAAGAGGTTTGGAAGGAGTGGCTTTTAGGCTAAGTCTATATATATGAAGTTCAGTTTGGCCTGTTATGTAGAATTAGCTATCATCTCAAAGCACTGGGCCAGCATTATTCTGTTAGGAGTTGTATTTCTGTAGAATTTTGACAGGCAACAGGCACAAAATTTTAAAAGGATAATATAGAGTAGTAATATGACAGTTCAAATTTGCATGGTATTTTTGAACCATGACCCTAGACTTGAAGTCAATCAACTGAATAAATCAAATGATCACAGGGAACTAGGTGACGCGTGTTCTAACCATGGGGCCTGCTTTCTTATTTTGTGTATTTGCATCTTAACTTCCCCAAAGGAATTTATCTAGGTCCAGCATGTGATCTCAGCCATAGCACAGATACCAACTTGTTTGACTAATAGGTAATCAAGAACTATTCTGTTATCTAGGACTACCTTGGAAGGAGAAGTTGGTGAGTGTTATTTGAACAGTAATAGCTTGTGCACTAGTCTGTGAGAATTCCTATGGTAATGGATGGACTTAACAATATTCATTAGTAGCTCTGCCGTACTTGGATACAAGGGCCTTCACACAAAAAGCAAATCTAGAATTCCACACCCCACCAGCTGGTAACTCACGTTTGACTCTTTGATGTAGTGTGAAGGGGCTGGACCAATGATTGTTCTACTGATTGGTTTCAGATTAAGTACCAACAACAAAGTTTTCAAGTATCTTACTCCACATTGGTCTCCTATTAGGCATGTATATAAGCATTTTGAGGCCCATATGGAGGCATCACCTCCACAAAAGTAAATATACCTGAAAGGAGCACAGAATATTCTTTCATCTGTGAATTTTCTGTATATGGTAGAATTAAATCATAGTGTTGATAGTTCTTCCTCTTGAAATTGATTCCAATATGTTTTTTACATATATTAAAGACATCTGAGGAATGGTTTAAGAGGGGATGACCCAATGAATATTTCTAGGATCCTGTTAGCAGATCACTGATGAGAGTATGTAAGGCAAGGAACAGGATTTGATATGAGAAAGCTAAACCCTATATGAGGGTCCAAGGATACATTTTGTACAGGTAGGTGGACTTGGAATGTTAGGAAATTCCATTACAGGTTGAACTAAGAGATCACTAAAGTCATGGAAAGATTGAGGTTTTTGATGACAGATCTAACAATCAGAAATCTGTGGCAACAGACTGGGAAATGTGAATAAGGGCACTGTCCTTCCAGGGAAAAGAGGAAGAGAAAAAAGAAGTAAAAATTAAAAATAAGAAAAACACATACAGCCTTAGTCCAGTTATCTTAGGAAAAGGCTGTCTACTAAGATGTTGTCTGCTTTAAATCCTAGAAATTTTTGGTTTTAATTCATAGATAGGAGTGCAGGTCCACTCAGGAGTTGACGAACAAGATCTGCTATGAGTTTTTCCAGCCAGGTTGGAGGAAATGTAAATGTGCTTTTTTAATGGACCAAATCTCCTGGCTGCAGGTTATGGTGTTTTAGGTCTTTGTCTCCCAGAAGCACACTAGTTCATTGGTCTTACAGTTATCATAAGCCTGTATTCAAGAGTACATGTTAGAGTCTTTTTCATAAATTGGATTGTAGAAGAATCAAAGCAATAACTTTGGATGACAAAGACTAGAATAGCAGTGTTTAAAAATCTGATGAGGGTTCACCATAACCAAAAATTGACAAAGAAATGCAGTTATTCCTATGGCATATAACATTTTAACATAATAATAAGAATTATAACTGATGACATATTAAATGACTAGAAATGTTAATTTGTGAACCTTTTTGTCAATATAATACCTATAAATGTAACTTAGATGTAGCATCATTTACTGTTTGTCAATGCTTCCCATCTGATTCCATTTATCAAATCAGCCTAATTAGTATCTCTCTTTCATTGATCCTTTGAGATGTTTCAGGTCCCTCTGAAACATCTCAAAGTTAGTTTAAGGTCAAAAGATATTTTTCAGAATTTAATCTTAAGGAAGTTTGTCGAATATATCAAAAAGTTTAAAATATTTAATCAAAATGGATCACAGTTCACTGTGAAATACTATTGATTTAACTAGAGTGATAGTTAAAAGACTTCAAAAGGAAATACAGAAAGTTACAAAGTTGGGGAAAAAACAAAAACAAAAACTTTATACCTTTAACAGAGGTAACTCAGTTTGCCCAGTTAATCAAAAGCCCTGACAAAAGCAACATGGAGCACAGAAAATTATCTTGATATGTCTTTATTTTCCTACACCAATTTCTAAAAGGTAAATGAAGCCTCCTGCAGTGTGATTGCTTCTCCTTATAGGAAGACAGTTTAGACAAGGTAGAAGTTGAGCCTGATAAAAAGGTACTTGAATTGAATCAGATGTTGTAATGGTGTGTATCCAAGGTTATGCGTGTAGTCTATATTACAGAGGAACATAAACAGGAAAACCAGTATCACGAGTAGGGGAATACATGGCTCTCAGAAAACTAAAAGCATTTAAAATTGCCTGGTTACATGGGACAATTCAGATGCATCAAAAAAAAAAAAAAAAAAGCCAAGAGTACAGAAGTTATATTGAAGAAAATCATTGATCTTCGAGGCCTTTGCTTTTATGGCCTTCAGCATGAGGCTATAATAGCAAAGTTAGAACTTGAAAGATAGAGGAAAAAAAGGCTGGCTAACAAGTTGAAAGGAAAGATGTACCTTCTCAAAAAGAGAAAGAGAACCAAAGGCAAAGAGGTATGACCTGCAAATCTCATGCAATGAGATGCAGCAAAAAATTGAACTTCTGAGATAATGAAACTGTAAAGCTTCAAGAGGAAAATTCCATTTTGAGAGATAAAATTACTACTTTAAATGAAGAAGATAGCAAGTGTAACCTGTAATTAGGGAAATTAAATGAAAACTGTAAAACAGGAAAAAGCCACAATTCTGAAGATGGTTGAACATTTAAAGAAACAGATTTCAAAATTAAAAATCAAAACCTCCTGGAATTTTTTTTATTTTTAAGAGCAAATCAATACTTCATGAAAATCCTGTTGTTTACTATAGATGACCAAATTCTATTTTTTGTACCAGTGTACCTTTGATATTAATGCTCAATTTTAAAAAGACTTATAAATAATTATCTTTTAATTTTAGTTAACTTAATCACACCTAAATTCTGATTTGTAAGATTCATCCTTCATAAACCTTTCACAACTTGCTTAAAACTTCAATGACTTTTCAGACTTTTTATAACTTGATTAAATCTTCATTTATGCCCTATATTTTTCTTTCTTATCCTTGAATCTAATCATGCTACTTAAGACAAATATTTATATTCCTTTTTTCCTTATCATTTTAAACACAAAAATCTTTCTCATAGAAAAAAAAATTCTCTCTCTTTTTACCTTTTGTTATCAAAAATCCATCCTCATAACTTTCTTTGCATCCGTGTCCTACTTACTGGTCTCTTCCTGCTTTACTTTGTTTCTTTTTAAATTCACATTTTGAACAAAATTCCTTAAATAACCTTCAATCTAGACAAAATTATTCTTTTTCTCAATATAAGAACACATACATTTTTATCATTTTTGTGTCTGTCTTATAATTTTTCTCATCAAACACACATCTTTCTTATATACTTTCCATGTAGCATTATGCATATTAATTAGAATTTCTAACTTTTAGTAACCTTAAATTTCCAGTAAAAACTTAGGAAGTAATTTTGAACTGTTTTCCACATACCAATGTTTGATGAATACACATTTGATAATTGTTTAGATATAGCTCCAAATATTTGTGTTTCTATAAGATTTAAAAAGGCAAAAATAAACTTGAACCAATGTTTAATAATTAATATTTCCATATCTTAACTTACATAAAAATGACTCAGACATTTTATGAATATCTATTACTTAATTTAATATTATTTTAAGATTTCAAAATGAGGTTGATTTATAAATGTTTATCGTGTTTACATTTACCTCATTTATTAATTTTAACAATTATGTCTAGATTATTTATGAAAACTCAGATATTTGACAGAGCTAGTCGTCATAGCAAGCTATTTCTCTGTTAAAGAAAATCCATAAAATTTAATTTTTTTTTATTTTACTGCTGTGTTTGATATACCAAAAAGCAACAGACACTGCATTGCACTTTCATCTATACTTTTGTTCTGAGCTCAAACTCATACCTTTATGGTCTTAGACATCTAACAAAAATAAAGTGGTCTATCTTCATCATATTTAATGCCAACAGTTTTAAAGATATGCCCACTTTAATTAAAACAACAATAGTACATTACCAATTTTTTACTTAAGTTGTGTGAACTTGAAAAGCATTTGGGTTAATTACTCTTTTTTTCTGATAAATTACTTAATTTAAGTGCTTTTGTTTCCATTTAAGATAATTAAATAAAGCTTTTTAAAAACATATTTTGGTAGAAAAAATGTCATATCCATATAAAGACATAAAAACATACGGACAACACAAAGATTTTATGGTTTTTCATTTAAAATTTTAGTTATGAAACAGTAAAATACAGTAATATAAACTTACTGGTTTGTAAAAGAACATTTAGATTTAAATTATGCTTCTGATAAAATAGAACATGTTAAGGTTACCTGAAAAGGGGGTTAAACTTTAAGACTTTTATTTACCCTTAATAGGTAATCTTATGAAGACTGCGGACCGAATTTTGGGTAAAGCAGTTTCCATAGCAGTTTGGTTTTAAAATAAAAAGCTTTAAAAAAAAAAATAAAACTTTTTTCCCTCTTTTTAGTTTCAAATGAACATAGGGGTTAATTCCTTGGATGTTTGCAATTCAGTGGGATGCCATAAAAATAATCTTCAAGTGGGCTTTGAAATCAGTAACAACCTATTTTTGTTTCAATTTGTAAGACAAGGACAACAGACAATGCAGCAGTGAGTTTTTTCTTAACACAAGTGAAAAAATATTCAGATTCAGAGTAGGCAGAGAGAAAAATAAGGTGAGAGGTTAGAAGCGTCTACATGCTGGTGTTCCAGTCAAGCTATTTAACCCTATAGTTATCTTATTTTTAAAAAATTCAGCTCTAGAAGGAACACGCTTGGGGAGCTCAAATGATCCTCATAATGGCCATTAGCTTTAAATTATACTTGATGTAATGTGTCCATTGATTTAAAAATATGCAGAAGAATGGACCTTAATGTTTGAACTTATAACCAGCTGAAGTTCCTAAAAGCCCAATAAGCCTTAATACTTGAGAATCCCATTCAATTTCTTATTAATCTCTCAAGAACAAAAGAATATACTATAAGTACTGACAGGAAAATTTAAGGGTTTGGGGAAAGTGTTTTGTTTTAACAAGTGTCCATGGCACACAATTTTTTTTAACTGCTCGTGAATATCCTTTGCCCTAGATCTCTGACCTGTGATCGAGTTTTCCCAGTTGCATGGAAATTTTCTTGAAATTGGCAAGTGAATCTTGCCTGTCTATGACCTAGTTTATCCTCATGTGAGAGACTTTGTGCTTTGAAGACCATCCTCCCTCATAGATGGTGGTGACTACTTGAAAAGCTTTTAATTGCACAGCTCATGCTCACTGTTAGTATGTTTATTTTTCTCCTAAAAGATGTATAGAAACAATTGGAAAATAAAGTAAAAGAGCCAAATCATTTGCAGACGTGCATAAACAACCAGAAACGAAACTCAAAGAAAAGTAATCACCAAAATTTTAAACCAAATACAAAACCATTTGATTTGTATTTTGATATAAATCAAATAAAACATTAAACCAGGTGCACAGAAAAAAACAAACAAAAATCCAAGAGTGAATGCACCAGATGAGACACAAAGTGTCCACAGAAAAAACATAAATTCTATAGAAACCAGAATATTCATCAAAAGCCAATGTCCTTACACCAGAGAGGTCTTGCCAGAAAAGACAAAATGTCTTTCATAGTCTCAGGAAGGATGCAATGTTCTCCTGCCACAAGGAAGGAGCTTGGCCTAACCTGAGAGGAAGACTCTCCAGGGCAGAAAAGGCAAGCTGTGGAACCATACAGCTCAAAAATGCTCCAGTGGGTATTGCATGAAATTCCAGGAGCTGCTGATCCCTCTGAGGTGACCTCACTTAAGGTCCCACTTCTGACACCAAATTATGCAAACTTAAATAACAAACAGAGGAAGACTCTCTAAAAATATTTAGTTTACTTGAGCATATGAGGGCATGGCAATTCAGAATACGTATTCCATGGTACATTTAGGAAGACAGAGGAAGATAAGGGCTTTTAAAGGTAAAATGAAAAGGATCACATAAATTGTTTTAAAATAATCATCCTTGGCTACAAAGATCAATAACAAGAATGGCGTCAGCCCAAGGTTGAATCAGCAGTTGTTAGGCAGATGTCCTAGCAGAAGTTTTGTGTGTATGTGTGTGTATGTGCGTGCGTGTGTGTGTGTCTGTGCACAAGGTTGCAGTGGCCTCTGTGTAAAGCTATGGTTCTGGCAGAGTCTCCTGTGATAGTTCTTGTTATCAGACAAACATGCGTGAGGGTCCTTCCTGCATGGCCTTCCCTAGGTCCATTCTGTCAGGGTTTGACGCAAGTTACTCCATTTTGAATCTGGCAGCTTTCATAATAGCACAGTAGAAACTGTGGCATATATTACTATTCAGAACATGATTTATAGATGAAGTTGATGAACTATAGTTTATGTGGCATGTCAAATTCCAGTTCCCAATTTGTTGGATTAGATATTAAAGTACTTAATAGAAAAGGGCCCACGATACCTAGGGAAAATAAGAGGTCATGGAAAGACAAAATGGAATGGTCTTCTATTCCCTCAGTATAGTTCAAGGCCCTAGGTCCCTGGGGAAAATTTACTAAGATTTTTCCTAAAGGAAAAAATTTAAGCTCTTTAGAGACACTGCTATTTTAGAAGTTGTCTCCACATGTGTCCTGTCAGATAATCTGAGTTTCATATCTCTGTACCAGAGAGTGTCAGGCATTAGAGTGGTCAATTCTCTTAAATCTGGAGTCAGAATATTTGCATTCAAATATTGTTTTGCCAGTTTATGATTCTCTAAATATCATTTCATCTTGTTGTGCTGATTTTCCTAATTGTTAAATTGAAGCAATAATAGAACCCATTTTATAGAATTATTTAAAAGAGTAACATATATATAATGCTTTGATCAGGTTGTGAGACAGAATAAATGCTCAATAAATGCTAACTATTATTATTTTAGGTAAAAGCTTATTTTGATTTGTTTAGAATTGCTTGCATCTTTGAGCCAAATCAAACTAGAAGATTATGTCTCAAGTTTTTATAATCCTAAAATCAACACAATGTCAAAAAACCATTACAGTGAGCCCTGATATTACCACAAGATACTCTCTTTCACTTTACCTCCACATTTTTAAGACTTCTCATTCTACTTTATTACACCCAATCACACTCTTACCATGAAAGCTGATTTTCACCACATCTAGTAGACAGAAATTGTTTTTCTGAATTTCACTGCAAGAATTTTAAAAAGTAATATGAAATAATGAGAAGAACGGGACATTTGAATCAAATTGGATTAGTATTAAATCTCAGCTCTGGAAGTTACCAACTCTGTGACTCTGTGAACTGTTTAACTACTTTGCACTTCAGTTTCCACATCTATTAAATGCATTTCTCTTTGGATTAAACAAAAAAAAATTAAAAAGATACATGGGAGAGTGAATGGTACATATTAGATGCTCAGTAAATAGTTTTCCTTCTAGCCTAACTTTTTTTCCTAAAGTCAAAAGTTTTGCTTAGTCTTCATTAAAATCTTCCCTCACCATGACATCACTGAAACATCTGAACAAATTTTACTTTTTCCCTGATGATCTCAGTATCTTTTCTTCAATCACATGGATCTGTTAAGTGTCTGCAAAACTGTGTTGAACATTTTCTCAATGACTCCCTTTTACCACTTTAATTTTGTCATTAAATATTTGATATTTTTCTTTCAGATTCCATCTCAAGCTCACAAATACTTCTCTAATACCCTCCAGGTAGACCTCATTCACTGATATGACATCAACATCCATTGCTTTGCAGATGGTTCTCTAATCTAGACTGTTAACTTACAGACTCCATAGAGAATTTAACAACCTAGTAGGTATCACTGCTATCATAGTTTAGGTCATGCTTATTCCCAGGCTACCCTATATAATAATATTAGAAATTATTCTTTTTTTATTTTGCTTTATGAGGTTTTTGTTTATTCATTTTATAATATCTTCCATGTGATTTGTCTTTCTCTTTCTCTCACGTGGTACTTTGGGATTAATATTCTAATTTCAGCTGATTTATAAATGGGAAGGGTCAAATTACACATTCTGATATTTTTATAAATCACACAAATTTCCTTTTCTAATATTATTGATCACCTTTCTCTTTTAATCCTAAAATCTTGCCTATTTTTGACATTGCTCTTGCAATGACATTAGACTTTTATCCTCTCTTTGATGGTGCTCAAAAACAGTACCCTAAAATGAAGGCCTCAGAAGCAAAAGTTCTTCTTTGACCTTCCCTTGTCCTCCTGCCACTCAGTCTCTTTCTTCCCTGAGGCTAGCCATAAGACACTAGAATCACTCTTCCACAAGGTAGGCCATAAAAGCCAGAATCCCTTTTCCTGAAAACCAGTCATAAAAACTTAAAAATTATTTTATGTTAAAACTGGCCATAAAGTAATTATCTGACCTACCTTGTTACTGTAGGCCATAAGACCCCATTCCAGAGAGGGCTCTGACCCATGCCCAGAAGGAAGGAATGCATGCTCAGAAAGGCCAAGAAAAATCTAGACAGACAGGCCTTGCTGGGTTTCCGCACTCAGTCTGGTAGCATTAGATCATATCCTTTGTGTCCTGTTATATTTTTACATGCTGTCCATGCTTTGTTGAACCTATGCATAAAAGTGGTCAATTTCTTCTGTATCTTTGAGTTTTCATCCTGAAGGCTCCCATGTATACACATTAAAATAAATAAGCTTGTCTCTTATTAATCTGCTTTATTGTGAGTTGATTTTTCAGTGAATCTTCTGAGGGTAGAGGAGAATTTTTCCTTTTTCAAAGCACCTCTCTGTGATTTTTCAGCCTTGGAAATATTATTCCCTTCTCTCCTTTTCTCTGAACTATTTCAATACAGTCATACTTTACTTTTCCTGTGCCATTCTTACTTCTCCCCTAGAATATCAGTTCCTTGAGGATAAAGTCTTAATTATTTTTTGAATCAATATAGTGTAATGGAGGGAACACAGACTTTGGAATTAAATATAGCTAAATTCAAATTCTAGCCCTATTACTTTTAAGTTTTAAAACTGAAAGCTATTTTTCCTGTTTGAATGTCAATTTATTCAACTATAAAACATAGCTACTACACACTGCCTCAGAATACAAGGGCATAGAGAATATGATGAATACATGCTCACTTGTTCTTTACCAACTTTCCCTCCCATTAATAAAGCCCCTGCTTTGCTTACTGTGACTTGAATGTAGTGAGTATTCAATAAATTCACAGAACAGGAATAAATTATAAATATTATATATTTCATTTTTGTAGGAATCAAGGCCCTTGGCCCCCTAAAAGTTTGCTTAAAAACCACTGACATGAGGCAGATTGATTAACAGAGAAAAGGGCATACAAATTTATTTAACATGTATACATGGGAGTCTTCAGAATGAACACTGAACCTCCAATGAGGTATAGAAGTTTATAAAGAATGGGGGCTTAGATTGTGGCAAAACAGGTTTCAGTGTCAAGACAGAGTGTGGGAGGGAGAAAAGGAAGAAAGTCAGCTAGCAAAGAAGGTATTTTTATGTAGATGAAGCCTCACAGGTAGCAGCACTTAGAGAAAATAGATGGTAAATGTGTTTTTTCAGACCACTAATGGTGTTATACTCTCAGCTAATTTTTCTAGATTAAATAAGGAAAGATCTGGCTGTATTAACGGAAATTCTCTACAGATGCAAGTATCCCCCCACAAAAGACAGCTTTAAGCATTACTTAGTCAGCTGGACCTGAGGCAGAAACCTCAAAATATGTCAAAGAAATACATTTTAAGGTAAAATATTCTAATTTCCTTTAATTTCAAATATTAAATATAATTAATATTTCTTTAATATTTTTATATTTTAAATATATAGGGTTTATTCAAAAAATTTCAGAATAATTTTATTAGATGTTATCATTGCCATTAGACAATGATAAAAATTACTATTGATATTTTAATCTTTCATTTGCAAGTTTAGGGGCCAAGGGAAAAACTTTCCCTTCACCCTTTTAAAGACTTGTGAAAAATCAACTCACAAAATTCAGATTAATTGGAGAAAATGCATATAAATTGATTAACATATACATAGGGAGAATCAGAATGATCACCCCAACCCTCCAAAGGGGTACAAAAGTTTATGTACAATCCTAAGGTTACTGAAAGAATGGGGGCTTAGAGCATGGCCCCAAACAAGTTATAGTGGCAAATCAGGTTATAGTGACAAGACAGGTTATCAGAGGGAGAGATGAAGAGGCTGGGTTAGCAAAGGTGGTCTTGTTTTGTAAATGAAACTTCTGGAGTAGCAACTCTCAGAGAAAATAGATGGTAAATGTTTCTTCAGACCTTTAAAGGTGTTAGACTCTCAGTTAATTTTTCCTAGATCCAAAGGAGGAAAAGCCCGGCTGCATCAATTCAGAATCTCTACAGATGCAAATTTCCCCAACAAAAGACAACTTTGTAGGGTTATTTCTGTTTTCTGGTTTTGTCAAAATATGTCAAAGAAATATATTTTGAGTTAAAATATTTAGATTTCTTTCATAAGCACAGCAGAGGTACTCCAGAAACGATATTAAAATATAAGAGAGATTGGCTCCAGAATACTTTTAAATAGATATTTTTCTACTGAGGTTGGCAAAATGTCATATTTTTAAAATCCAGTTATTTTCTAAAAGTTACCATATTTCAACTAAAATAGTAATAGTTCTAGAATATGTCTCTGTCCTGTCCATTTGTATGCCAACAAGAACAACAAAGCCTGCTTACAGAAAATTTGCAAATAATTATCTTTGTCTCTCCATTCAAATGGATCATAATTTTTCTCAGGTATAGGGATGGTTTTCTGTAAATATGCCCATTAGCAAAATTACGATTACAGACAGTAAAATATCTTAACAGTCTGTGTGTGTGTGTGCATTTCTTTCTTTCTCTCTCTCTCTCACACACACACACTCCTACACAAATATACAAACAGACACTAGTGAAACCACCCTTTATAAAATAAAAGTACTTAAGGTGGGAGTGTTATTGAAACTGTAAGGGGACACTGGTCTAGGTGCAATGTTAGAAACCTTTTCTTTTTTATTAAACCAATAATATTTAATTGGTCTTACTTATCAAAAAAATCATACAAACACAGGTTATTTTGTTTTTGTGAGGTTTTGAGTTTTATAACATTTGTGTCAAAACTTGACACCTTCAAATATAAAAATGACCTGCAAATCCAAGCAAAATTTATACTGACAACTTTGAAGACATTTTTATTGCTGGTTTATCAATTATTTTTAAAAACTAGCTTATTTACAAAGATTACTAAATTCATGTGAACTTTACCTTTGGGTTTATTTATTTAAGTTATGAGAGCTCCTTTTATTTATAAGTCAATTTTAGTAAAACATAGGCATATAATAGACGTACATACACAAAACACATATACAAGCACACATAGTTTCACTAGATTTTTTTTCATAACTCTAGCCATGAGATCCTCTGTAGTTCCACATAAATCTCTGTGCATTATGTTTCCATTCCTTTCTCTCCCTGTCCAACAGCAGGTATCCCCACATCTTGTGATATTAAACTCTTTTCCACTGTAACACCTGCTGTCTCAGTGTATTGGCTTGCTCTTGATCAGCAGGCAATTAAACTGCTTGGGTGGTAACACTAGCTTCTCAAAAACCTACATGCCAGGTTGGTACATGAATAATTTCTATCAAGTTTTCAAGAAACAAATTATTTCTAGACCTAACATACTTTTCAGGGTGTGATATATAACAGGAATTTCTATCTGAGAACAAGATCTCATCAGTATAATATGGAGCAAGGCACATTTGAAACATTCATACCATCTCCAGGGAAAAGAAGCTCTACCTTCAAAATATTAGGAACAAATTATTTCTAGACCTAACATACTTTTCAGGGCGTGATATATAACAGGAATTTTTATCTGAGAACAAGACTCATCAGTATAACATGGAGCAAGGCACATTTGAAACATTCATACCATCTCCAGGGAAAACAAGCTCTACCTTCAAAATATTAGGAACCAAAGATGATTTGCTGGTTACATAATTTTTAAATGAAATTAAGTGTAGAATAAGATGCTTCAACATTTCAGTTAGCACAATAAACTAGGAATGCTTAAATCCTGTTCTACTTTATCAAGTTGGATAGTTATAACCAGTATAAATGGACCTGTTTAATTAAGTAGAAGAGAAGAATTAATTTTTGAAAGGGCAACGGTGGCCAAAATAAAAAAGGAAGAACCTAACAGTGAGATACAGGAAGGATAGGAAAGAAGGCAGCAAATTATATCTCTAGACCTAAGGCATTTCCATCAGGGTTGAAAAAAAAAAATAAATAAAATAAAATAAAATTCAAATTTCCCCTGAAAAGATAGAGTGAGAGTCACCCTGTTTGGATTATGTCTGTTTGGCCATATTGGGTTACCCTTTGCTTTTACTCTCTTCTCTTACCTTGAATGCACTAGGTGCGTGCTTCCTGGTAATTCTCTGGTGAAAGAGTTTAGGAGAGAGGAAACAACTTAACTCATGCCATGATCCTGTTTACATCTTCACTCGGTAGATTAAAGAGCACTGTTTCAAGAATATAGAAAACCTGATTAAAAATAAATGGTGTTTTGATTTCCCATTTATTATGATCACTTAGCTTATGGTTACATAGGAAAATCCAGAGTAAACAAGACATGTTTAAAGTATTGGATTTTCCTCAGAATGAAGGAATATTATAACTGAAAAATGAAACTATACAAAATGGTAAAAAACATTTAGGGGGAGTATATGTATGTATAAACATAAAAGAACATTGTGTAGAGCAACAATAACTATGTCATATGAGGATTATGCCATTTATAGGTACATAACGTAGCAAAAATAGCTCAAAGAGCAAACATAGGTTAATAGAGTTAAAAATATTATATGTTTTTTGTATTCCCTGTGATAGAGCAAAATACTAATTTAAGGAAGATTATAATAAGTCAAGAATGCATCCTGTAAATGTCTAGGGTAACCTCAGAAGATATAATAAAAGGTAATAGAAGAAGTAAAATGTAATAACAAAAATAATGCCTACCCACAGATAGTGAAAGAATGATAAAGAAACAGAGACTAGATGGGCTACACAGAATATATATATATATATATAAACATATATAAGGGGGTTTTTATTTATAAGAAACTATTTTAAATTAAAAAGAAATTTATGACAAAAAGGTGCAAGAATTGAAAAAGGTATGTTATTGCAAACTGAAGTTACCCAAAAGATTTTATTGTCAAAACAGATGCATGAAACAGAATTACTTTACTAGTCAAGATAGATTTTTAATAATATTTTTTAAGGATGTAAGTGATCCAAGGATAAGAACAAGTGAAACAGGCCCAGTTCTAGCAATATAGCTCTCTCAGTCTTATCTTACCACATTAGATGTACTCTTGACTTAGTTTAGCATACAAGGTCTCTAACTGATGTCAGGGATTCATATCTCTTATGCAGAAGAGAACAATTGCAGTGATAAAACAACTTCATTTTATATGGGATAATTATGTAAATTTTATTATAGTTTACAGAGAATTATATCTTAGCAATCCATAGATTCCAGGATTTTTTTTTACCATAAGCAAGTCTAGGCAACTAGTCATATCCTCCTAAAAGTATTCTATAGATGAGGATATTTTCATTAGTAAATATGTTCTTTTGTTTTCCAGTAGGTCTGTTGTTAGCATGTTTAAAAGATTAACCTGTGTTGTTTGGATGTTTTATTTCCCATGAAAATTCTCCTTTATGAAAAAAGAATGGATTACAAACTTACAGTTTAATATTTCCCTTCCTACAAATACTAATCAAAAGAAAAATAGTGTGTTTGTATCAGAGTAGACTTTAAGGCAAGGAATACTAGTAGAGATAAGAGAGATATTTAATATAAATAAAAACTACATTTTTAAGTAAACATAAGCATAATAAATATATATGCAATAAATAAAATAACTTCAAAATATATAAGCCAAAAATTGATAAACATTCAGAGAGAAAGTAGCTCCTTAATTCTAGTTGGAGATTTTGAAATATATCTCTTAGTAGATGAAGTAATAAATATACAAAAAGACATAAAGACATAGAATTAAAGAACAGTGCTAACTTCACCTAACAGATGTATTAAAATACTGTGCTTACCAACTGAGGATTACATATTTTTTCAAGTAAGCAATGAACTTATTTCAAAATAAACCTATAGAAAGAAGAGATGCTCAGAATTTTTAATTATCAAGATAAATTAAAATTCAATGTCATATCATTATACAGTTTCTAGAATTACTAAAACAAAAGATCAGCAATATCACAGATAGCAGAGGGTACAAAGCAATCAGAATTCTCATATACTGCTGGTGTCATAATAAAACTGAGTATTCAATAAACGTATCATCCAACAATTCCTCTGTGGGAGTTTACTTGAGAAAAATATAAACTTATATTTACTAAAAATCTAGTATGTGCTTGAAATTGAAGAATGCTATACAAGAATGCTAATTGAAATGTTATTCAAAATAACAAAATTAAAAAAATCTAATATCCATTAAAAGAAGGACCAAAAAAAGGAAGAAAAATAGAATACAGCATATACAAGCATTGGAGTATTATTCAGCAATTAAAAAAGGATAAAATACTGATATGGGTTAGTACATGAATGTATCTAAACAATATTCTGTTGTGTAAAAAACAATCATATTTTAAAAAGTAGAACTTATACTGTTCCATTTACATGAATTTCAGTAACAGAGAAACAAACCTGTCAGAAAAGTGTTTGGTTCTGGGATTGAAAAGAAGAAAGAAAGGCAAAATAGATGAAAGGATAGGATTCCCAACATAAAATTGAAATCCTCTATAAAAGATCAAATGAACATCCTGGAAATAAAAAAGATATCTAAAACTTAAGAACTCAGGAAATGTTTTTACCACATTCAAGTTTTAAAAATACGAATAGAAATACGGAAATGTAGGAGAAAATGAAGAACATCAAAATGGACAATTATGCAGATTATATAAATAAATATGGACTATGCAAAGTAATAATTGTAACATTTTTAAAGTTAAAATTATACATAGTAATGAAAGTCTAGAAAGCAATAATGTAGAGAGTGAGAGTTGTGTAAATGGGGTATAAAAATTCTAATTTTTCTGCAATATAAGTATAATGGTAAATATATTGATTTCTATTAAAGAAATGAATGAAGAAACTTAAAAAAGAGTATATAAATAGCATGTAAATAAAAGAAAAAATAAAATAATAAAACATTGATAAATCTGAAAAGTTCAAAGAAGAAAAATATAAGCAGATGATCAAGGTAGGAAATCAATGGTAATATTGAGAAAAAAATAGAAAAAAACCCCAACATCATAAGTAATTATATTGAATATAAATGTACTACATAAATCCAAGTAAAATATAAAACGGTCAAGTGGTTAAAAATGAAAACTTATGTGTATATTACTTAAAAATATGCATTTTACATATGTTGGGAAAAGTTAAAGGTAAAAGGATATACATAATATATTATGCAAAAATTACCTAAAAGAAAGCTAGCATAGCTGTAGTAATACCAAACAAAACATTTAAAGCAAGAAGCACTACTGGACATAATATAAGATATTTTTAACCATAAAAATTTATATCTAACAGGAAACTGCCAAAATTCTAAATCCATATTTACCTAAATAAAGAAAAAAGCTAACAGAAATAAAGGAATAAATAAATTCACTTCCATAATTGTAGATTTTAACAAAAATCTGTAATAACTGTTATAACAACTATACCATACATCAATAACAATTTTAAATGACAGATCTGGTAAAGAAATTAAAATAAATGACACATGTAGAACACTATCACAAGTTTGACGGAATTTATAGTCTTTAAAAAACACATTGAATATTAACCAAAACCAAGTTTATACTGCTTTTTAAAGAAAGCCTAAACAAACATCATAAGATTTTAAACTTTTCGTGTCTTCTAACAGCAAAGGGTACAGGTACAACTAAAATATATAATTGTAAATAGAAAAACATAAAACTGTTCAAAATTAAGCAATATATCTCCAAATCTCAAGGAAGAAATCAATTAAAATTACAAAATACTATGACATTAATGAGTAGTAAGTATAATATGTAAAAGGTTGTGGTTTGCAGCTAAAACAGCAATATAGGAAAATGTATAGTTCCAAATGCATATATTGGGAAAGAAAAATGCTGAAATTCAGTGATTTGCCTTCTAACTCACTAAACTATGAAATGAAAAACATCAAACCAATGTTAAAGAATGTAGAGGAGAGCAAAGATAAGTGCAGAAATCAAAGAAATTCAAGACTGATGTAGAGAAATCTCAGCAATTGTAATGAGGACATATAAACAGCTTATAACAACAAATTTGAAAAGTTGACAATTTGGATTAAATGTATAGGCACTTCAAAATAATTATGTTATCCAAAAAGCAAAAAAAAAAATCCCGATAGTCTACTTTCTGATAAAAAAATGGTAATATATTGTTAATAACTTACATCCATATACACACATACAGAAGCCCAAATAGCTTCATTAATTATTTCAAATGTTTAAGGAAGAAATAACACCGATCTTATACAAAATACTTCCAGAGATTAGCATAATGACAAATATTTTGTAGCTCCTTTTTTAGTAGGCCAGCATCACTTCCATACCAGTACTGCACAAGGAAACTAAGAACAAAGAAAATTGCAGAACAATCTGTCATAAATGTAGTTGCAAAATTTATTTACAAGCTATTAGAATATTTAATCCAACAACATACAAAAATAAAAATTTAAAGTAAGCAAAAATATATATTCATAGATGCTGAAACATAATAATTACATGCCATATGGCTTTTATTTTTGAAAGAAAATGACATGCTGATTCTATGTAAATACATAAACAAAAAATAACTATGGCAATCATGAGAAAGAAAAGACTTAATAGTTTATCAGAGTACTGAAACCAATATAAACCTATCATAATTAAGACACTATGGTACTTGTACAGAATAGGAAAATGGCAAACTAAACCTATTTTTAGTTTGAAATAGGAAATATTCTTGCAAAAACAGCACATCAGGAAACAAATGTTTGTTTTTTATTAACTAGCATTTGAATAATTAGATATCTATATAAACAAAAATATGACTAATCTTATCTGGCATTGCTTCACGTCATTCAACAAAATTCATTTCTGATGGATTGTACCTAAATGCCAAATGTAAACAATAAAGTTTTTTTTTAGAAGAGAACGTCTTTATGACCTTGATGCAGACAAAAAATTCTTAAAGGTGACACAAAAGTCACTAACCATAAAAGACAAAGTAATACATTCATTTATATTGAAATTATGGACCTCTCTTTCCTTAATAGAAAGTAAAAATGCAACCCATGAAAGAAGAAATATGTTTACTATAGGTAGATGGACAGATAGATGATAAATAGAAGATAGACAGATGGATAGATGATATGTAACTAGTTAGATGGACATATATCTGACAAAAATCTCATATCCAGAAAGCACAAAAAACTACTACTCTTAAAGAAAACCAGCCAGGAAGCCCAATAGAAAAAATAGGCAAAGGACTCTCACAGACACTTTAAAAATAGAGTATGCAGATTGCCAAAATATCACTAACTTCATCAGTGATCAGGGAATTGCAAATTGTAACTAAAAGGGGGCACACAAACACACACACACCCCAGATGGATATAAAAATGTGTGTAAAATACGAAACATTGGTGATAATACGAAAACGTCAGAATTTTAATACACTGTTTTTGGGGACGTAAATTGACACAAGCACTTTGTAAAACAGTTGAACATTTATAGAACCTGTGTTTTAGCAACTACACTCCTAGGTGCATTCCAACAGATAGTCATATAAGTTGTTTACCACAAAGCATGCAATAAATTTTTCCTAACAGCAGAATTCATGGCATTTTTAAACTGGAACCTACCCGAATGCCCAATGACAATAGCATAGAAGAATAAATTGTGCTATATTCACACAATAAAATATTTTACAGTTATGAGATTAAATGAAGCATAAGAAAACATGGCAAAAGAAATAAATTATACAAATATAATGTTGAGCAAAAGAAGCCAGAACAAGAGTGTGATGATCAGTTTTATGTGTCAATTTAGCTAGGCTATAGTCCCTCGCACTCAATCAAACAGTAATAGAGGTGCTACTGTGAAGGTATTTTACAGAAGTGTTTAAAGTCCATAATTAGTTGACTTTAAGTAAGAGAAAGTTTCCTAGATAATCTGGATGGGCCTCATTCAATCAGTGCAGTGTGCTCAAGAACAGAACTGAGGCTTCCCTGAAGAAGAAGAAACTCTGCCTATGGACTGAAGTTTCAGCTCATACCCGAGTTCCAGTTTGCCCTTTATATTAAGAACATCTTCACCTAAGGATTTCACACATGCCCAGCCAGCCTACACAATCATGTAAGCAAATTTCTTGCAATAAATTACATATACACACACAGACACACACACAAACATACACACACATATACTACTGGTTTTGTTTCTCTGCTTGAAACAAAATGTATCTGGACTGATACAGTGATTCATTTTTATAAAGTACAAAAATGAACAGAACAAATCTATGCTGTTAAATGTCAGGATAGTGGTTACCCTTGGTAGAATGTTGTAATAGGAAGAAAATAGGGACATTCCAGATCATTAGTAAAGTTGTATCTTTTTATTTTGATGCTGGTTATATAAGTATTCACATTTTTATAATTCAATGAGCTCCAAGCTCATTTACTATGTACATTATGACATTTTTCTGTATGTTATAGTTTAATTAAAGAGGAAGAAAATGAAAGACCTTGGGATTATGAGAATCTGGAAAGTACCAGGATGAGTGGACAGTGATTCAGATTTCTTACTAGGGCACACTACCCAGATGTTGATAAAACCACTTGGATGGTAAAATCAGGCTGTTTCTCTGAGTGTTGAAAGAATCTGGAGGCTGAAATGAACTGTCACTACTAAGACATTATGAATAGGAAGAACAAGCCAACATATTGATGAAATTCTCTTGTCTCTTTTTATTGTTTTTCAATATTCTTTTAGTGTCTCCTATTTTCAGAACCTAATGGAAAGCTATAAATGAAGGAATCTGGACAGGCAGTTTGCATTTAGAACTGAGAAGTAATAATAGTCAAAAAATAATTCCAAATGACCTAATATAGTTGCTATAAAAATAAGATGAGATAATGCATTTGAATTTCTTAGCCAGTGTTTGGAACACTTGTATACACACAAAATGATTAGTTTTTATTCATAATGTCACAAACATAACCTAAAATATATTAGATGTATCTTTGAATAAATTATTTGGGCAGATAGAGCACATTAATTTCAGTGTATAGGTACAGTATTTACTTTGTCTCCCTATAGCTAACAAATAGTGGCAGAAAAAAATCAGAAACCCATAAGGAATTCATGGAACAAGCCATTTACCAAGATTATAAAGAAGAAAAAAAAATGAGGTAAGAAGCCTATTAGTTTGTTTAATGAGGGACTCTAAAATACTAAACCCTCATTCTATCAAAAGTTATATTTTTACTCATGAATCATCCATACAATTCTTCAGAAACGATGGTCTTTATACTCAGTCTAGCTTTGATCATTGATTTATGCAATTCTTGAATCCTATTAAAATAAAAGTATGCTGAAAGATCCTGATGATTTTCAAATTCAAGATTGTAATAAATATCAAAATAATTTTTGGCTAAGAAGGTTACCATTTCAGTTCAGGTTTGCTACAGTAGCAAACAGCTCACAAATCTCAGAGTTTCACAATAAAGCAATGTTTTATTTCCTGCTCTTATTGCATGTACCTTACAGGTCTACACTAATGTAGCAGAGTAAAAGAAAATATGACTCTTAAAGGTTTGTCCATTAAGTGAAACAAGTTACTTTTATTCACATTTTATAGGGTAAAGCAAGTCCCATGGCCAAGTTTGATATCAGTGGAGCAGGAAATTTTAATTGTCTGACAAAGTAGGTGATAGTGAATATCTGAAGAGTATTATCATCTACCACATCTGCTATAGAATTGCATTCAGAAAATTCATGATTGTATTGCCAATTTAAGACCTGAAGTTGGGTAAGAGTCAAGTAATGAAGAGTCTAATTCAAAGGTCATGGATATATTATAGATTCAAATATAATTATCTCACAGAAGATGGGTTAGGAAATCAAAGCTGATACATTGAAAATAGTACAAAGGGCAAGGGATGCAAAGAAAAAATTAAAAACTGAGGTTAAAAAAGTAAACATAGATTGAACAGAATGAAAATTTTAAGAGAAAATAACAGGAGTCATGTTATCAGGATGGCATAAGAGGAGATCTCAAGACTGCATCATCACACAAAACCAAACATTTAGCAATATCCGTGGACAAAGCTGTCTTTGTTAGAGTTTTGGGGTCCAAGTAACAGGTTATAAAATACTGGGTAGGCCCAAGGCTGAGGAGTTTCTTTTTGAGAAGGCAGGCCCACTCACAGCAAGCAGGTCAACCAATAATGGTCCTGGCTATGGACTGGAAGTAGTACTGTCCCCTGTGGACTTAACTAGGGCCTCACTTGTCAATGGTGCTAGCATCATCCACTTCCAGCAAACAACTTAGCAGGAGCCATGCCTGTGTGTGCCCCTGGTAATGGTCTGAATAGCTTGGACCAAACTTTGGCCCATGAAACTGTTCCATGACCCAGCTCCAGCCCTGCTCTAACTTGGTCTGGAGGCTCTCCTGACTACCCACAAGCATGGTGGGAGCCACCACCACATGGGCTTCAGCAACCAAACTGCCAACAATGGACTCAATGTCAAAGCCATCACAGCCACAGCATCTGGCTCCATTTCAACTTGTCTGTGATCTTGGAGAAAGTCTCCTCAGCTAGGAGAAGTCTTTACCTGCAAAATCAAGTCTGTCAAGATTGAAAGAGATGCATGCTCTTTTAAATGAACAGACACAAATGCAAAGGTATACAGACCACAATGAGTCAGGCAAACCTGACAACAAGAAAGGAAACTATAAATGCTCCAGTAACTAACTGTAAAGACATAGAGATCCATGAACTACTTAGCAAAAAATTTTAAATAAGCATTTTAAATAAGCTCAATGAGCTACAAGAGAATAATGTATGAACAAAATTAGAAGTTTAAAAAATAGAAAACATCAGAAGAACCAAATAGAAATCCAGAAACTGAAGAACGTAATGACTGAACTGAAAAATTCAGAAAAATAGAAAGCTTCAATAGCAAACTCAATTATACAGAAGAAAAAAAATCAGCCAACTGAAAGGCAGATCATTTGAAATTATCCAGTTACAGGAACAAAAAGGGGAAAAAGTAATAAAAATGAGGAAGAAAACCTATCTGACTTAAGGCACATGATGTAAATCAAAATGCACATACGAAAATTGCAGAAGGAGCCGAGAAAGAGAAAGGGGCAAGTATATAGTCAAATACTATAAAGATTAAAGTCCAGAATGTGTTAATATAGTAATGGTGGTACATACATCACTTTTAAATTTAGTGCAAAAGTTAAAAGACAAAAGTATTAAAAATAACTGTAAAGGATAATTTATTAATAGCTACACAATAGAAAAAGATGTAATTATTGCATCAATAACATAACATTTAAGGAAAATATTAGTAGTATAGTTTTTATATAATTTTTTCTTTATTTTTTTCTTAATATTTTTTATTTCAGCATATTGCAGGGGTACAAATGTTTAGGTTACATATATTGCCTTTGCCCCACTAGTGTCAGAGATTTAAGCATGTGTATCCACCAGTGTGCACTGCACCCACTAGGTGTGGATATACCCATCCCCTAATACCTCCCCCATCTGCCTGACACCTGATGAATGTTATTACTATATGTGCACTTAAGTGTTGATCAGTTAATACCAATTTGATGGTGAGTACATGTGGTGCTTGTTTTTTCACTCTTGGGATACATAACTTAGTAGAATGGGTTCCTGCTCTATCCAGGATAATACAAGAGGCGCTAGATCACCATTGTTTTTGTGGCTGAGTAGAACCCCATAGTATACATATACCACATTTTATTAATCCATTCATGTATTGATGGGCACTTGGGTTGTTTCCACATCTTTGCAATTGTGAATTGTGCTGCTATAAACATTCAAGTGCAGATGTCTTTTTTATGGAATGCCTTTTGTTCTTTTGGAGAGATGCCCAGTAATGGGATTGCTGGATCAAATGGTAGTTTTACTTGTATCTCTTTGGGATATCTCCATACTACTTTCCACAGAGGTTGTACTAGTTTGCAGTCCCACCAGCAGTGTATGAATGTTCCTATCTCTCAGCATCCATGCCAACATTTATTGGTTTGGGACTTTTTGATAAAGGCTATTCTTACTGGAGATAAGTAAAATCTCACTGTGGTTTTGATTTGCATTTACCTGATAATTGGGGATGTTGACCTTTTTTTTTTTTTATATGTTTGTTGGCCATTAGTCTATCTTCTTTTGAAAGTTTCTGTTCATGTCCTTTGCCCACTTTTTGATAGGGTTGTTTGATTTTTTTCTTGCTGATTTTTCTGAGTTCTATATAGATTTTAGTTATCAGCCCTTTCTCAGATGTGTAACATGCTAATATTTTCTCCCATTTTGTAAGTTATGTGTTTGCTCTTGTGAAAGTTTCCTTGGCTGTGCAGAAGCTTTCTAATTTGATCAGGTCCTATTTATTTATTTTTGTTGTTGCTGTGATTTCCTTTGGGGGTCTTTATAAATTCTTTGCCTAGGCCAAGGTCTATAGGAGTTTTTCCAACATTTTCTTCTTATAGTTGAATGGACTAAAGAACAACAACAACAAGATCCAACTATATGTTGTCGACAAGAGACTCAGTTTAACTTTAAGGACACAAATAACTTTAAACTGAAGGGATGCAAATTGTAACCAAAAAAGGGAGGAGTGGTTATACTTCTAGCAGATAAAATAGATTTTAAGTGAAAAATTGTCATAAGATCATTATATAATGGTGAAGGGATCAATTCATTAAGAGGACATACAATATTAATATAAACATATGTGCACCTAACATTGGAGCACCTGAATATATAAAGCAAATATTAACAAAATTGAATGAAAAAATAAACAAAAAACAATAATAGCAGAGGACTTCAATACCTCACTTTGGCAATGGATAGGTCATCTATGCAGAAAATCAATAAGGAAACAGTGGACCTGAGCAACATTACAGAACAAATATAACAGACATATGCAGAAGATTCCACCCAACAGCAGCAGAATACATATTCTCAAACACACAATGACATTCTTCAAGACAGATCACGTGTTAGGTCACAAAACAAATCTTAACAAATTTAAGAAGTAAGAAATTGCATCAAATGTCTTTCCCAACCAAAACAATATGTAACTAGAAATTAGTAATGAGTAAAATTAGAAAATTCACAAACATGGAAATTAAACAACACAATGCTGGACAAACTATGGGTCAAAAAAGGAATTGAAAGGAAAATAAAAACTATTTTGATGAGAATGAAAACACATCAAAACTTATGAGCAGAAAAAAATTTAGAAGAGGAAAATTGTAGCCCTAAATAGCTACATAAAAAGAAAAGAAAGATCTCAAATAAACAACCTGTTTCACCTCAAGAAACCAGAAAAAGAACAAACTAAGGTGAAAATTAGTAGAAGAAAGTAAAAAGATCAGAGCAGAAATGAAGGGAGTAGGAACTATTAATAGAATAATAATAGAAAAGATCAAAAAAACTAAGTTTTTTAAAAAATAAACAAAATTGACAAGCCTTTAATGAGTTTAAGAAAACAAAAGGGAAGAGTCAAAGAAAATCAGAAAGGAAAAGGAGGCATTACAACTGATACTACAGAAATAAGAAGGATTATAGAGGTTGCTATAAACAATTATACCCCTAAAAGTTGGATAGCTTAAATGGATAAATTTCTAGAATCATACAACCTACCTAGACTATATCATGAAGAAATAGAAAATATGAATGGACTAATATCACATAAGGAAATCAAATCGGTAATAAAAATCTCCCATTAAAGAAAAGTCCAGGATCAGATGGCTTCACTTTTGAACTCTATTAACCATTTAAAGAAAAAGTAACATCAACCCTTTTAAAACTCTTCCAGAATATTGAAGAGAAGAGAATACTTCAAACTCATTTTGCAAAGCTGCTATTTCCCTGATACCAAAGCTAGACAAGGATACTACATGAAAAGAAAATTATAGGCCAATATCCTTAATATATGTACATGTAAAAATCCTCAATAAATTATTAGCAAACCAAATTTAATAGCACAATAAAAGAACCATTCATTATGATGAACTGGGGTTTACCCCTCGTGTTCAAGGCTGTTGAACATAAACAAATCAATAAATGCGATAGGCCATAGTAGCAGAATAAGGGATAAAAACCACATGATCATCTCAATACATACATAAAAAGCATTTGATAAAATTCAACATCTTTCCATGATGAAAATTCTCAACAAATTAGATATAGAATGAATGTGCTTAAGCATTGCAAATGACATATATGTCAAAATCATATTCAATGGTGAAAGCTGAAAGCTTTCTTTCTAAGATCAGGCACAAAATAAGGATGCCTAGTCTTGCCAATATATTATTCAACATAGTACTGGAAGTTCTAGCCAGAGCAATTAGTCAAGAAATGGAAATTAAAGACATCAAAATTGGAAAGAAAAATATAAAATTGTATCTGTTTGCAAATAATATTATCTTATGTATAGAAAACCCTAAAGACTCCACCATAAAAACTATTGGAACTAATAAACAAATTCAGTAAAGTTGCAGGATACAAAATCAATGTACCCAAATCAGTTGTGTTTCTTTCCATTAACAGCAAGCTGTCTGGAAAAGAAATTAAAAAAAAAAAATCCCATTTCCAATAGCAAAAATTGAATAAAATATTTAGAAATAAATTTAACTAAAAAGTTGAAATAGCTACACTTTAAAAATTATAAAACATTAAGAAAACAAACTGACTACCCAAAACAGAAAAATCATGTCCATGATTTTTGGATATGACCCCAAAAAGCACAGGCAATAAAAGTACAAATATATAAGTTGAGTTGCATAAAACTAAAAAGCTTTTGCACAGCAAAGGAAATAACCAAGTCAAGGAACAACCTATAGGATAGAAGAAAATGTTTGTAAACCATACAAAATATGTAAGAAACTAAAAATAAAAAATCCAATAGTAAACAAAAGTTTAAAAATGAGTAAAAGAAACTGAATAGGCATTTCTCAAATGAACACATACATACAAATAGCCAACAGATATATGAAAAGGGGCTAGATATCACTAATAATTAGGGAAATACAAATCAAAACCACAGTAAAATATTACCTCACTCCTTTTAGAATGAATGATATTAAAAAGACAAAAGATGAAAATTTTTGGCAAGAATATGGAGAAAAAAAACCTTTGTCCACTGTTGATGGGAATGTACATTGGTACAAACATGAAAAACAGTATATAGGTTCCTCAAACAATTAAAAATAGAACGAATATATGATCCAGCAATCCCACTACTGGCCATATATCCAAAGGAAATAAAATCAGTAATTTGAAGAAATTTCTACACTCTCATTTTCACTGCAGCATTATTTATAGTTGCTAGATAGGAAAACAATCTAAACATTCACTGACATGTGAATGGATAAAAAAGTGTGATATAATATATATACATATATGTATCATATATCATATATCTATATCTATATACAGGCATATCTATATACAGGAGATATTGCTGGCTGGGTTCTAGACCCCTGCAACACAGTGAACATGACAAATAGTGAGTCACACAAATTTTTTGGTTTTCCAGTGCATACAAAAGTTATTTTTACACTATAATTTAGTGTATTAAGTATGCAATTGCATTATGTCTAAAAAACAGCACACACACCTTAATTTAAAATCACATTATTTTTAAAACATTCTAACAATCATCTGAGCTTTCATTGGGTTGTAATCTTTTTGCTGATTGAGGATCTTGCCTCCATGTTAATGGCTATTTGACCGAGCAGAATGGTGTTTTCTAAAAGAAGACAACAATGAAGTTTGCCACATCAACTGAATGTTTCTTTCACAAAAAATTTCTATGCAGCATATAATGCTCTTTGGTAGCATTTTATCTATGGTAAAACTTCTGTTAAAATTGGATTCGATCTTCTCAAATCCTGCTACTGCTTTGTCAACTGAGTTTATGTAATATTCTAAATACTTTGTTGTCATTTCAACAATGTTCACAGCATCTTCACCTGGGGTAGATTCCATCTCAAAAAGCCACTTTCTTTAATCATCCATAAAAAGCAACTCCTCATTTGTTCAAGTTTTATCATGAAATTATAGCAATTCAGTCACATCTTCAGGCTTCTCTTTTAATTCTAGCTCTCTTACTAGAGACTATAGTAAGACTATAGTCGAAAATGCTGTATGCATACTTGAAATTTGTTAAGAGAATAGATCTTGAGTTTTCTCACCACACATGCAAAAATGGTAACTGTATGTGGTGATGGGCGTGTTGATTAGCTTGATTGTGGCAATCATTTCACACGTATGTACATATCAAAACTTCTTGTTGTACACCAAAAATATATATTAAAATTTGTCAATTATACTTCAATAAAAGTGACAAAACTTAAATAATCAAATGAAAAGAAAATAATTGGTAATAAAACAATCTTGCTATTAAATCAAAAATTAAAGATCAGAAAATAAGGAAAGGAAATCTAGGAGAAGATAAAAGAGCTACTTGGAATTTTCATACAATTGAGAAATAAAGAAAGAGGTATGAATGCATGTTTCTAGTGCCTGTAGTTTCCAAATATTTAATACAATAGTGCTGAAGTAGCACTGGAGATAATTCCAAAGGATAGCAGTAAAAATTAGGTGAGGTATAAGATTGGGGATAATTTCCAAGTTCCCAAAGCTGATGGTGCGGTAGGAGAAGTTGAAAATCCTGGGACCTCAACAATATCAGCTAAGATAGTTTCTAATATCCAGCTAGAAAAATAGACACAGATAATGTCATTAAATGCTTAAACTTTTACTATTCATGAACTACACCTCCGGAATACAGGAAACAAAAAAACACTAAATCTGCCTGAGAAACATGATATATTGCATTCTAGGGTTTTCATTTGTTTTAGAATTTTGCTTTATGGAATGGGAATTATAATCACAAAATGTTTGGTAGAGCTTATTCTCAAAAGAGACCAGTAATAACTCTAGTTTTCTTTCGTATTTCACACATTCATGGAACAGCAAATTGTAACAGAAATAGCTATAGTAATAGCAATAGAGATGATTGTTTCTGTGCAATTGAAGCAGAAAACTGCATGCAAGGAAAACTTGAACTTTGACAAATTGAGCCAGGGAAATTGAGAATTATTTTCCACGATGCTAGTATTCCTCATAGGAAGAAATTAGACCAAAATCCAGTAGCATGGGATGCAAAAGTGAACAAGTTTTATTAAATGATAATGCTAACAAGAAAGAAAAAAAAAAAAAGAATTACAACCTTAGGTAAACCTGAAAACACATTCCACAAAAATGTTAGGAACATTTTCTTTCCTTTTTGTCTCTTCCTTCTTGAGGTAAAAATGTCACCAAGATTAACAGCTGGTAGTCTATTCTTCCATACTTTTCACCACTGTTATGCAAATATGTGCAAATTCCCACTAACCTAAAGATACCATATTCATTCATTTTTTCATTCATTTATTCATGAAAATGGTCAGTGTTTGCTTTTGAGTATTAATAGCATCTTACATAGTTGCCTTTTACAGAAATAATACCATTTCTCCAAAATACTTTTTCCCCATAAATTATTATACATAGAAAATTAACTTCAGGACAATTCATATAGACTTGATTGATTGCATTTAAAAGCTGGACAATATATTTTAATATGTTAAAATTTATCTAATAATTTTGCTACAGAGGACTATGTTAACTCTTTCCATTGGTTTAGATCTTATACCATTTCTCATATAAATGCTATCATTTTCTTACTAATGATTTCTAAGTGTTTTATAGTTTGGGACACTATTGTAAGTGGATTTTTTTTTTCATTTTCATTTCTAAGTTATAATGGTTAGTATAGGAAAAAATTTTCCTACAACTAACTTAATAATATAATGGTTTATTATGTTTATCATATTATCTCCAAATATGAATAATTATAACTCCCCTTTATGATATATTTGCTAATTACTTTATTCTCTTATCCAATTTTATTGCCTAAAAAATCCCAAGCAATGTTGAAATATAATGTTGATAAGAAGTGTCCTGTCTTCTATTTAGAACTGAGGAAAATCAGTAAGAAAAAATCGAACAACCCTATCAAAAAGTGGGCAAAGGACATGAATAGAAATTTTTCAAAAGAAGATATAAGAATGGCTAACAAACATATGAAAAAATGTTCAACATCTCTAATCATCAGGGAAATGCAAATCAAAACCACAATGAGATATCACTTAACTCCAGTGAGAGTGTCCTTTATCAAAAAGTCCCAAAACAATACATGTTGGCGTGGATGTGGAGACACATAAACACTCATACACTGCTGGTTGGACTGTAAACTAGTGCAACCTCTCTGGAAAGCAATATGGAGATACCTTAAACAGATTCAAGTAGACCTACCATTCAATCCAGCAATCCCATTATTGGGCATCTACCCAGAAGAACAAAAGTCATTCTATAAAAAAGACACCTGCACCCGAATGTTTATAGCAGCACAATTCACAATTGCAAAGATGTGGACACAACCCAAATGCCCATCAATTTATGAATGGATTAGTAAAATAACAGTGATATGACATCTCTTTTGTTCTCCTGGAGAGAGTTGGAACCCATTCTATTAAGTGAAGTATCCCAAGAATGGAAAAATAAGCACCACATGTACTCACCAGCAAATTGGTTTCCTTGATCATTACCTAAGTGCACATTTGGGAATAACACCAATTGGGTATCAGACAGAGGTGGAGGTGGGGAGAGGGGATGGGTGTATACCTACATGATGAGTGTGATGCGCACTGTCTGGGGAATGGACACGCTTGAAGTTCTGACTCAAGGGGATGGGGGGAGGGAATAGGTGTATACCTACATGATGAGTGTGATGCGCACTGTCAGGGGAATGGACACGCTTGAAGCCCAGACTCGGGGGGATGGGGGGGCATGAGCAATATATATAACCTGAACTTTTGTACCCCCATAATAAGGTGAAATAAAAAAAAATAAAAGAAGTGTCCTGTCTTGTTCCTGAAATTTTATATAATACCTTCAGGAATTTTTACATTAATAAGGCATTTGTGAATGGCCTTTTATTACGTATTTAGCCATATTTATACAGTTTGCTTCTAATCCTATTTTACTTAAATTTTTATTATTACAAGCTAGAGTAGGAGAAAGTGTAGTAGAATTATAATATATAATTTTATGAAGTTATAAAAAAGAATGAATGATACCCATTTCAATTGAATAAGGGCAGAATTTTGTCAGGTGATTTTTTAAGTGTATATTATAAAAGTAAATATCTTCTCCCATTTGTATTGATGTAATGCATTATATTTATAAATTATTTGATGTTACTACCCTGAATCCCTCAAATAAATGCCATTTTTATAGGATATTTTAATAGCAATCAACTATGATATCCATCATATCTATCATAAATTGTTAAGTTATAAATTACTAATAATATGTGCAAGAGTATCCATATATAATCACACCACCCTTATATTAAAACAAATGATAATGTTGGGGCTCAGGACACACCACCCCCAAATGTAACAGTAGCATACAAGATATGTCATCCCAACTATACTTATTTGGTATATTTTGAGCTGGTTATTCTGAAAAACTACAGACTCAGGAATATCTCTGAAAAGCTGCCTTTTTGTAAATTTATACCTATAAAGGAAATCTACATTAGTAAAATATCTGTCTCAGGAAGAGGGCTGCTCCCAGAAAACTTTGATTACCCCAGAGACTTTTTATCTGTATAGCAAGATAAAATTTATTCACCACACATTTCTTCCCCTCACATACCCATAACTTGTCTCTACACCCTAAAGAAGCCCCAAGCCCCTGTTTGTTTCTGTAGCTCAAGATGTTATATAAGCTTCAATCATATGGCCCTTCTTTGAGTCTCATATTTTGTGAGACTCTTGTGCATAGGTATGTAATTACTTTTTTCTCTTGTTAATCCTGTCTTATGTCAATTTAATGTAGCCCAACCAAAGAACCTAGAAGGGTGGAGGAAAACATCTAAATTACCAAGAGAATGCATAGTAAAAAGCAAAAATAATTTATCGTAATTACAACAATAAAGATAATACAGGCAATTTAAATATATATATATATAACACGAATGACAAATCCATAAAATAAGTCTTCTAAAGACTGAAAATATTAGCCATATTTCTTACAAAGAAATCAAGGATAAATTAAAAGAAAAATCATAAGCACATGGCAAGGTGAATGAACAATGTGATATAGCTGTATAGATAAAATACAGTTTAAAAACAAAGCGGAGGCCAGGAGCGGTGGCTCACGCCTGTAATCCTATCACTCTGGGAGGCCGAGTCGGGTGGATTGCTCGAGGTCAGGAGTTCGAGACCAGCCTCAGCAAGAGCGAGACCCCATCTCTACTAAAAATAGAAAGAAATTATCTGGCTAACTAAAATATATATATAGAAAAAATTAGCTGGGCATGGTAGTGCATGCCTGTAGTCCCAGCTACTTGGGAGGCTGAGGCAGTAGGATCGCTTAAGCCCAGGAGTTTGAGGTTGCTATGAGCTAGGCTGACGCCATGGCACTCACTCTAGCCCAGGCAACACAGAGTGACTCTGCCTCAAAAAAAAAAAAAAAAAAAAGCAGAATTGTGTCAAATAAGATGATGGTAAGTTTAAAAATCAAGAAATTATAGTATATTCTAAGAAAATATCATTGTCCAAGGCTACATCAGTTAAAGAAATAAAATTTAAATATGTCATTAACTAGGTGAGAATAACAACCAAGGAAACATCAAATAATCTTTCAATATACCCATAACAATACTGAATCCAAACTGTTTTACATGAGATTTTTATAATATTTTTAGGGCAACAGAGTAAGCTTACATGTTTAGTATTGCTTCAGCACACAGAACAGCTAAAAGGATTTCTCACTGCATTTTTGAACTCAGCATATTTCTTACAAATTTGCAAAGGATAGCATTAAAAAGCACATATTAAACTCTGTATATTTGTACATTAAATTAAGCATCATGTAAAAAATTAAATATACCAGGATCAAATAGAGTTTATCCCTAAAATTCAAGGATGAGCCAATTAGAGAATTCATTAGCTGAAAATTAGATTAAAATAAGCTAAAGATAGATTTGATAAAATTCAATATTCATTCTTGGCAAAACAATAAGCCCAGAACAGACTGTTTCTCCAACATAATAAAATAAAGATCATAATCATATTATTGCAATGTTGAAATATTCCACTGATAAAAGCATTTCTATTAAAAGTCAAGAACAAGACTTAGGATGCTCATTCTTACCCTAAATCAATGACATAAGAACACAAAATAAGAAGAAATAAATATGGAAAGACAAGGGAAAACATTTCAATGTTTATATAAATTGCTCAAAAAAGAGAATTAAAAAATTAACCAGTTGTAACTGGTTAATAACCAGTTTCAAAATATTTTAAATGCAACTCTCCTAGAAAAAGAAATAATACAAGATGATAACAAAAATAATCTCATTAGCATAAATTTCCCAAAATAATAAGAAATTTAATCACACCTATATATGTGCTATATAAAGAGAACAGAAATTTAACTATTGGACAAAATAATTTAAATAAATGTAATGGGATAGCAAGTTTCTAGATGAGAATGCTCAATATTGTCAAAGATTGACATATTAGTCTATTAGTCTATTTATTAGGTTTACAATGAATATTTTCATTAGATTTTAGAACTGGAAAAATAATGATTCTTAAGTTCATCTAGAAATATAATGTGGAAATTCATGTAAGAAATGTGATGGAAAGACCTGATTTATCATATAATAATATAGCTTATAATTTTATAGTAATTAAATCAATAGATACAATTACCAAGTTATATGGTGTAAAGCAAGCATATTAAATTTAAATTTAGGAATATATTGAGGCATATAATATAAAGATGGCATCTCTTTTCAGTGGGTAAAGGACAGATACTTATCCTTTATTTAATACCAAAGCAAAACTCATCTGTATTAAATGTATAATAAGGAAAATGATATGTATATGTTCTGAAGAAGTCCATATATGTAAATAACTATATAATCATAAGGAAGGAAATAATGTGCTTAATAAAGAAGTCAGTGAGCTATATAAAATTTTTAAAAAATTTTTAAAAATTATTAAATGGGGACAAACATCAGGAAAACAATTTGCAACAATTAACATAAAATGGGCTTAACATGGGTTTAAAAGTATTTCTATAAAAGAATAAAAAATTCAATTTCCCAATTTTTATTAAAAAATAAAAAATTGAATTGCAAAAGACTACTTGTGAAAAATATAATTCAGTGACAATGTTAATTATATTAAATATATTATTTAATAACTACATATTAATAAATAGGTAGTAAGCAAACTGAAAAACCCAAGAGTACGCTGAACTTAAATAAAAAATGATTTGCTTCAATAAATTTTCATACATCAGGCCGGGTGCAGTGGCTCACGCCTGTAATCCTAGCACTCTGGGAGGCCCATGCAAGAGAATCGCTCAAGGTCAGGAGTTCGAGACCAGCCTGAGCAAGAGTGAGACCCTGTCTCTACTAAAAATAGAAAGAAATGATTTGGACAGCTGAAAATATATATAGAAAAAAATTAGCTGGGCATGGTGGCACATGCCTGTAGTTCCAGCTACTCGGGAGGCTGAGGCAGAAGGATTGCTTAAGCCCAGGAGTTTGAGGTTGCTGTGAGCTAGGCTGATGCCACGGCACTCTAGCCAGGGCAAAAGAGCGAGACTCTGTCTCAAAAAAAAAAAAAAAAAAGAAATTTCATACATCTAAGGTAACATTCAAAGTTAATTAAAATCATATGCATTTTACTATGAAAATTATTTCATAACATAATTCATGTGCATAAAATATTGAAGATTTAAACTTTTATAAAATAAAATAATTGATATAAAACTAAGGTACAGAAATCTGTAAGAATATCTATGTATTTATACATATATAAAAATATAATAAAAGTTATCTCTGGCTGGAGCTGTTATTTCTGACTAATGGAGATATTATATATTCTCATTTTCACTGTGTCTTCTTTACATTCTTTAGAGTTGTAGGTTACTATTATAATTTTAAATGAGTTTTCTGTTATCCAAGTCTGTAGGCTAATCTGTACAACTATTGAAGCAGGATGCCTAAACAGAGCCTTGGATAACTTGTGAAAAATATTCTTTATAGACATGTTATCTCACGAGGTACAATCAACTAGCTAGGACCTAAATTTATTCATTCAAAGTCAGCCTCATGGTTTTTCTTTTAAAATCACATGTGTAACTATGGACATGTTATAAGACCAACAGTTTGGGGGGCTGCCAAGAAAGGAAGCAAGGGACAATGCTTATGAAGTCAGTGGTTGTGGGTTTGGTGACTAGGAGAGAAAAAATATTTCCACGAAGAATATTGAAAGAAGCAATTAAACATTTTTGAAGATCTATGCTGATTTTACAATTGTCTTTATGATCCACCCTGTGCCCAAACTAAGATAACTGTTATGCAGTTTCACTTAGATTCCAAAGTAAAACTAATAATAGATTCAGATGAGCAAATATAGCATTGATACAATGTTAGAAGTTGGTGTAAACAATAATGTCTGTCCCTTCATCTGCACACTGAGTATTGCCACTGTCACTGGAATTAACTTTTCCACAATGTGTGGGCAATTTTTAAGTAGAAGTTAACATTCAGCAATCAGAAACATCAATCAAAATACTTTCTCAGGTATAGGATCTCAAGTTTTAATGATGAGTATACTTTATTCAAAATGACATTTGTACAAAGAAAATAAAAAGAATAATTACCTTGGCTGGGCGAGGTGGCTCACGCCTGTAATCCTAGCCCTCTGGGAGGCCAAGGGGGTTGGATTGCTCGAGGTCAGGAGTTCAAGACCAGCCTGAGCGAGACCCCGTCTCTACTAAAAATAGAAATAAAAATTATCTGGACAACTAAAAATATATATAGAAAAAATTAGCCGGGCATGGTGGCGCATGCCTGTAGTCCCAGCTAGTTGGGAGGCTGAGGCAGTAGGATCGCTTGAGCCCAGGAGTTTGAGGTTGCTGTGAGCTAGGCTGACGCCACGGCACTCAAAAAAAAAAAAGCCTGGGCAACAAAGTGAGACTCTGTCTCAAAAAAAAAAACAAAAAAAACAAAAAACCAAAAAAAACAATAATTACCTTTACTTGAGTTATAAAAACTTTTCACTTAATTAGCAATGTGGCATTTAAACAAGTTCATACAAATCCTGATGTGAGGTACTAACAGGAATTGTTCTGATTATATTAATGAAAAAATATATATAAGTACTTCATAACTTTTGTGTGTGTGATATTAACATTCAACTGTGACCATTGGGGCAAGGATTTAGATGGCAAGAATAATATTTTTGTTTTTAAAACTAATATTTTAATTTTCAGGGTATAGAAAATATATGCCCCATATAGAAAAATTTGGGATATCTAACAGTATAGTAGAAATCACTTCTGGTTAGATCACTCATAGATCCATAACACTTTCATTAGATAATATTTTTACCAATATTAAATAAAATTGATTAATATACTTACTTGCTTCCAGCTAGTTCCTTTTTCCCCCTCACTTTCTCCTTCACTCTTTTCCTTTTGTTTTTTCCTTCTTTTCCTTCCCCACCCTCTCTCCCTTTTCTCTACCTTGCTTCCTTCATGCCTTCTTTTTTGTCTTTTTTGCTCTTTGTCTCTTTCTTATTTATTCTTGTTTATGTACCATCTGGTCTATCAGCCATCTAGCTTCCCATCTTTTCATCTATTTAGAGTTAAGATCATATTTCATATACAGCATCCAATTTTGCTTGCCATTTGAAAAATTAGTTTTATATTATGACCATTTGCTCAATGCATTTAAATATTTGTTACAAGCACAATTTTGAATGGCTATATGAAATTCCACAATAAGAAATGCTTGATTAAATCATTCCATTAATGTTGCCCTGAAATCCTTTTTTCACAGCTGGTTTTGAACTGCCTCTCCTTATTGTTGTTATAAAACTATACAGAATTTCTGCCCTCCAGATGATTAAAAAATATTACAAACATTTAGAATTTAGATTAACTTTCTACATTCACTTAGAAATATTAGCTGAACATATCATTTAGTTTAGTGTGTGCGTGTTTTTATAAATTTCAGCTATTCTAAAAAAGTCATTTCTTTCATGGAAAGAGATTATACTTTTAAGAAATTGTGAAGATATAACACATACTTAATCTCATCATTTCAGCTATTTTTTCTAAAACTCTTCCTAATTGACTGTGCCCACAGGACCTCGGTCAGAGAGAAGGAAAATCAAAGCAGAAACAGAAACACTAAATTGAATTATATGAGCTAAGTAGAATTATTGTGAAAAGGAATTAGCCAATATAACTACATGTTTTTCTATTTTTATTTGCCAATTAAAAGTCGTTATGGTATCAGAAACAAAATCATCTATGAGTTCTTGAGCAGCAAAAGAAATACTATAGCCATTGGTTATTTCCAAGCCAAGATCAAAATAAAGGTTTTGAGACAGAAAATTGGTACTCCAAAGTAATGTATTTGAAAATGAAGGCTGTTGAGCCACAATATGGAGCCATAATAGTCATGTCTGGGGAATTCTAGACATTCTGTAACTGTTTTTTAGAGTTCAGAGAAATCAATCCAAGCAATCTCACTTGCCTCGCCTACTGTATAATGGTTGTGCCTTAAATTTTTCCTTTATTTTTCCATCTATGACTCAAGATTAAAAAGTGCCAGACCATGAAAGAAAGCTACAGTATAAGTTCATATTGCAGTAATTTCTCTTTGCTGTGCTGTGAATTTTTTTCTTCCTTCTTCTTGCTCTTTTTTTCCCTTTTTATAAATGATGTCTGAATCAATTATAGCTGCATAAAGGGTAAGCCGCTGATATGAATACCAAGAAAATTGTGATTTAGTAAAATAATAATGCATTAAACTTGGGTGGCACTGTTTCTCACAACCTTTCCCAAACATTAATCATCCTCAGACTTCCTCCATCAGGCAGATCAGCTCTCCCTGTATCACAGCAGGGAAATTTGAAAAGAGGCAAAATGATATGCCTAGAATTGTCAAACTTACTAAAAACCAAAATGAAAACAGAAGTAAAAATTTCTCAAAAATAAACCACAGCTTGGCACTGGTATCTGCCTGTCTTTATTTTCTAGATCGACCATCCCAGCTAAGCAGACAGCTTGCTTATTGACAGATTTATGCATGGGGAACAAAAAAGTCAGGAAGGTCACAATTCCCTGTGCTCTGAAATAAATATTTATAAGAAGGAGCAAGCAATTTTTTCAGAGGTCAATATTCTCTTTAATTAATTTACTTTTATTTCTTTTATAATGGATCATAAAGTTAGGGATGTATTGGAGAAGAACCCTCTTCCACCAAAGCAGCATCGACCAGGTACTCTATCCTCCATCTGGGAAAATAAATTCTGACATGAAGGAATTGAATTTCAGAGATTTTGGTGGTACACAACAAAAATTTCAAGTATTTTGAATATCCTTGGGATTATTTTGAGTTGTTCCTTCTGAGTTGCTTTGTGTTTCTCTTCTCTCTCTTTTATTCAATGCCCTCTACTAAAGCACACAAAGAACACACCTGTATTTAAACAAGTCAGGTTTATGCCTCTTTGTACCAAAGGAGAATGCACACCATGGGGAACTGCGGAGCAACTCAGTAAGTGGGTGTTAGAAATGATCCTTGTTTTACCGATCTTGAGGAGGACTCAAGGAAGTGAGGCTCACTCTCTGGATTGGGTGATATTATGAAATGAAAACAATTCTATGACAGGGTTCTATCTAGAAGGACAAATGAGAACAATTCTAACATTATTATTGGTAAAGAGGTAGCAGTGACTCATATTAGCCAGGTTAAAGGAATGTTAGTCATTTACATGATTTGGACAGTGCTTGTGTTTTGCCTGTGTACAGACATTATTAAGAGATCTGGTCTTTGTCCTGGTCTATCATGGTCACAGAGACCATGTTTTGTGAAATTGTTTATGTCCAATACAGGAACATGGAGGTCTAGTTATGAGAGCCAGACCAGCTCACAGAAACACTAAGATTCTGCTGTTGCTACTACCAGGCCAACTCCTGGAACTCCGAGGCTGCTGTTCTCTTTCTCATTTTATCACCACACAATCCAAAGCCTGAATCTCACGTCTTATGGAGACGATATACTCAGAAACCAAGTAGGCACTAGATGAGAAAAAAAGGAAGTCAAAAGAAGGGAAATGAGTTAAATTTCACTGTAGTGTAGACAAAAGAAGCCTTTACGAATAGTCAATTTCACCTGTCTCATAGACTACAGACATATTTAGAACAAAAGCCAGATATAGTCATGAACAGCATTCATTTGACCTTAAGTAAAAAGAAAAAAGAGAAAGAGAGAGAATGAATTTACCTAGGAACATGAGGCTGAGTAGGATTTAGAGAACACAGAGAACCTGATTACATAAAAACCAGAGTTCTCCATAGGAATTAAGAAGCCCTGTGCCATTATCATCTATACCTACATCTCATTATAATGTAGAAACACATGTATTTTATTGGTGAAACAGAGTTTGGAGTTTGGATTCAATATTCAGATATGACACTTTTTCTATATTTAAGCATTTTTATTTCTTCATTTCTACATGTATTTATGCATTAATTTATTCATTTCATATGAGTTACCAAGAGCACATTAACTTACTAAGTGGAGTGGATATTGAATGAAACAATCAAATACGCTTCCTGCTTTTTCAGAGTTTACAATTCATGTGGAAGATACATATTTTAAAACAAATTAGAAAAGTATTTAAAAAAGGATTACTCTCCAATGTGGGTTGCTGTCTCCCTCCCACATGGGAATCCTGAGAAATCCAGAGAAAGGAGAGAAAAGTGAATGGATTTGGGGAAAATAAACATCTAATTGTAAAAAACTCCTGAAGAGAGAAACTTCATTTGTGACTTGGTGAGGGAAGAAAACTTCAGACCAGGACAAGGGACCAAACGCCACAATAAGGGAAATGGTTTGGGGTAGCTTTATAGTTAATCTTTTTCCTTGCCCCACTGTGCCAAGCAGGGCAACACCAGGAAACCAGAGTTCTATGGAGAGAGGATCAGATAACAAAGGGTGTTGCTAACCACCCCTCCATTTCCATACACAACCCCTTACACACCAATGCTAAGGGACCATAATGTTAATAATAATAATAATAAACAGCTCTTGGAAAAGAGCAATATCTATAGTGGAAGTTCAAGGAGTTACCATGGGAAAGTAGTGGGATTGATGTTGGGGAGTAGAACAGCCAATAGATGTGGTTCTCTGTTCTAAGTAACCCCCATACATATGCGTGCACGCTCACACACACACTTACACACACACACAGACTCATCAGCAAGGACAAAAGTAGGCCCAAAGCTTTGAAATTGCCATACAGTATGTGTTTCCAATCAAAGTACTTGATAGCCTCAGGAGAATAGAAATTCATGGGCAGGAAATAATCCCAACCATTATTACGTAAACAAACAAATAAATATTAGGTTGATGCAAAAGTAATTGTGGTTTTAGCATTGTTGAAATTTGCTGTTTGATATTGGAATACATTCTTAAATAAATGTGGCTATGTTATACATCATTTTAATGCACATTTCTCACTTTGTTTTTTTGCTAATGACTTAATACTTGCTGTTTATTCTATATTTATTTTAGACTATGGAAATAATGTTAGGCAAAAAGCAAATTCCAGTGATTTTCTTATTCAAGTTCAAAATGGGTCATAGAGCAGCAGAGACAACTCGCAACATCAGCAACACATTTGTCCTAGGAACTGCTAACCACTGTACAGTGCACTGGTGGTTCAACAGGTTTTGCAAAGAAGGTGAGAGCCTTGAAGATGAGGAGCACAGTGGCCAGCCATTGGAAGTTGACAACAACCGAGAGCAATCATTGAAGCTGCTCCTCTTACAACTACATGAGAAGTTGCTGAAGAACTCAAGGTCAACCATTCTACGGTCATTCGGCATTTGAAGCAAATTGGAAAGATGTAAAAGCTCAATAAGTGGGTGCCTCATGAGCTGACCGAAAATCAAAAAAATGATGGTTTTGAAGTGTCATGTTCTGTTTTTGTATACAACAATGAACCATTTCTCAATCAGATTATGATGTGCAACAAAAGGTGAATTTTTTATGACAACCGACCACAACCAGTTCAGTGGTTGGACCAAGAAGCTCCAAAACACTTCCGAAAGCCAAACTTGCATGAAAAAAAGGTCATGGTCACTGTGTGGTGGTCTGCTGTTGGTCTGATCCACTATAGCTTTCTGAATCCCAGCAAAACCGTGACATCTGTGAAGTCTGCTCAGCAAATCAGTGAGATGCACTGAAAATGGCAACACCTGCAGATGGCAGTGGTCAACAGACAGCACCCAATTCTTCTCCGTAACAATGCTCTACTGCCTGCAGGTCGCATAACCAACACTTCAAAAGTTAAACGAATTGGGCTAAGACGTTTTGCCTCATCCACCATATTCACCTGATCTCTCGCCAACCAACTACCACTTCTTCAAGCATCTTGACAACCTTTTGCAGGGAAAACGCTTCCACAACCAGCATGTTGCAGAAAATGCTTTCCAAGAGTTTGTGGAATCACAAAGTACGGATTTTTATGCTACAGAAATAAACAACCTTATTTCTTGTTGACAAAAATGTGTTGATTGTAATGGTTCCTATTTTGATTAATAAAGATGTGTTTGAGCCTAGTTACTTTTGTACCAACCTAATAACTGCTCAACAAGTACAAAGAGAATTAATAGAAGACAGAAAGATCAAATAATTAAATACAATAGATACCATCAGAGGGATAGGAATTTTATGTAATAATGAACACAGTAAAAGAGATTTGAAGCTGAGATGAACAAAGAAACAGATGCAGAGAAGGAATAACATAGTAGAGTATCAAATTGAGGAATTCTCCAAAATAACTAACTTACTATATGAATAAATAAATAAAAGCATCAGAAAGGTAATGTAGGATGAAAACTATGTAATAAATGAGACAAGAAACAATTTGATGTATTAACACAATAACAACATATTAACATAATCGAAATTTGGAAGGCAATAAAAAATAAATGTAGAGGGAAAATATTTGAAAAACATAATCATTGCAAATTGGCAAAAAGTAATAATAATGGATCTCAGATTGCAAAGAAGCATGGAGAACTAACTAGATACATGAAGGAAATCTGTACCTAGATACTTTACAATGAAATAAAACCAAGGAATTATAGAAGTTAATTTGAAATAGTCCAAAAAGTGAAGGATTAGCCACAAAAGAATAAGAAATGTATTGGGATCATATTTGAAAAATATAAATTGAAATAAATAAGAAAATGAAGTTCTATTTTCAAGATATTAAAGAAAAATAATTTGAAGCATAAACCTTTATTTTAAGATAAATAATTTACTAAATGTGAGGGCACAATAAAGATATTCTGAGACTGATGATACTGTTGAAGTTGAATTATTTTTTAAATATTCTTGAAGGACATATTCTAATTATCAGAGACATAAATCCAAGAGAAAGCATTAGGATGTAAAGGTAAGATCAGCAATTAAATACATAAATAGTTTATTTTCCAAAATATCCAGGATAAAATAAAATGATACATTTAAAATTGAGAAATGGTATTCTGAAAACATCCAAAATTACATAAATTAATTCCTATAAAAAATTTAAAGGAAAAGAGAAGTCTCACTTTATCAAATAAAAAGATGACAGCATATACTATAGTATATACAACAAATTCCTAGTAATCAAAACAATATGGAACTAGTTTAGAAACAGCAAATAGACTAATGAAATAGAGTAGAGAAAACAGAAAAAAATCTATGTATATATGAGAATATTATTAAGGCAGGGAAATATGTATAACTTTAATAAATGCTATTAGGGTATTTCACACTATGTGAAAAATAATGAAGCTGGATTTCTACTTTTTACTATAAACATAAGTAAACTCACAAGTGGAATAAATTTATTTGTGTGCTATGAATAAAAGGAGTATGATTAACTCAACCTTTCTGAAAGTACAAAAATGGAGAAAAAAGCAAGTAGTCACAACAGTGCATAAAGTAATATACGTATTTGGTGCTTTGCAAGCACTAAAAGTCTATACAAAGTTTATTCCAGTCTCATGGTAACTTTTAGAAGCACATTTAGAGTCTGTAAGTACTTGTTATAACAATCTAGGTGCCTTAATTTGATTATCATTTTTATCAGTTTATGTATAGGACCATGAAACATAAAAAAGATTCTCAGTAGAAATATAAAAAATCTGTTTGGGCCTTGATAATCACCACTAATGTTTTCCTCTTAAGGAGCAAACACTTTTTGCTTTAACTTCAGAAAGTTTAACATATCATTTTGTAATATTTATATAAATACTGACTTTCAAATTAACTTATAAAATAGCATTTCTTTTTGGAAGAAAAGAAAAATAAAGCCACTAATAATAATCAGCATATATTTAAGGATAAATAATTTGGCATCAAATTGTATTCTTATAAAGTAAATTAGTAATATTTCTAGCTTAAATTTTGCGCAATTTGAACCAATTTTCTTGGCTAAAATACAGTCAGATTTGTCTGCAAGTGAATGTATAAAGGAAGATTATTAAAGGAAAAGATTGTTTCAGATGCTTAACCAAAATTTGCATTATGTAATTGGTCATTCTTTCCTTTTCTGTAATGTATTATTCCTAAGCATTTCAAATAAAGACATATTTAGCATCACCAATGAACATCATTTATTTTTTGATAACTAGGTAAAATTTGGAAAAATAATAAAATTTTTGTCTCAAACCATTTTGGAATTTTTTAAACTAAATTTTCAAATTTATTCCCCAATCAGCAATATTTTATACCTTAAAAAATGTTGCCCTCACATTTTTAATTTCTTTTAAACTAAGCAAAAATTCTGATAAGATTAGAGTAAATGCATCATCATTCTAAGTTATATTTTAGGGCAAAGAATTTGCCAGCAATATATTCATATAAATCTTGCACTTGGGGCATTTTTCTTTTGTCTCAATTTCAAAGACATCTTATTCCACTCTGCTTCAGGTATATTTGTTGGGATTAGATCATTGTTTACATTTACTTCATTGAGGGAACTCTGCTAACTGCTGACAGCAATGCTGAGTGCCAGTGAACTGCAATGTGCCTCAAATTCATTGAACAGAATTCATCTACTTAAAAGTGTCCCTTTAAAAGTTATGTTCAATTTTAAAGTAGATATCTTTATCAATTGTTTAATAGTATGTCTTTCATCTTTTTGGTTCTAGACATCAGGGTCTCATAAGACAGAGATAATGTCCCAATGACAGATTCTTACTTAAAAGTTATTGTTTCTTGGAGAAATACTGGAGTATGTTAAAATAGTTTTAATGGAAAAATAGGAATATTCCTATCTTAAAAAGAAATGTATTTTTCAAGAAGAACTCCTAAGGACTTTCCTCCCTTACAAATCTTAGATATAAAAAGAATATTTACATTATCTGAATCTTAAGGTCAACATTCCATAAGCACTACATGGATATGTGTGAATTAGATTTGTTTAGAAAAAGAGAAGGAAAGGAGAGCGAGATTAACAGACTCCACCAGGAAATCAAAGATCTGTCTTTAAGTAATCACATTTGTTAAATTATAGTTATGATCATTTTCCAACAATGAGGATCAAATATATTGAACAAATATATACTTAAAAGGAGAAATGTGTCTTTAAAAGTGCTTATATTCTCCAAGGCATCTAGTAAAATGCAAGTATTTACTTGAAGTCTATTGCAGAGTTTTGATCTCAATACATTTCCCCTACTAGGTTAATGGAAGTCCAAAATTCCAACTGAGCTCTTTTTCAATACTTTCTAACTTCCCTTAATCTTTTTTCATATGGCTATTGCCATCTATGTTCATAAGGGAGAATTCAGGAAATTTTTAAAGCAGCAGCTATCCATTAATTGCAATCCAGCCACAATATTCCATGAACAGACAGAAGGGGCCCAGAGCCAGAAAATTCTGACGTTTAAAAGGTCCTGACACTATCCAGAGACTCATGCCCCGTTACAAGACAAGGATTCTTGACTCTCACAATAGGGCTATTGTGTAGCTGTGCAGCATAGCTCTGTTTCAGATTATTTCCTCTTTCTTTAGGACAGCATGACGTGAAAGGTCAAGAGTTTGCTATTAGTCTTTCACCCTACACTTTGAAATGGATTCTTTTCAGCTATTTATTATGATTATTCATTAAAAGTTTTCTATATTATTGAAAAGACATTTTACTTTATTGAAAATAATTTGAGGAATTAATTATTAAATAATGTGCCTACTAATGATGTTTCACATTCTCTTTATTATAAAAATTTGTACATTTATTTTAATATTTGTATGGTTTGTATTTGAATTGTGTTCCTATAAATGTTCCTCTGATTTCTTCTTGTCAGGTTTCTAAGTATCATTAATATAATGACATTTATTTGTTCTCCATATATTATTAGCAGTGTATTTGTCTGTAACTATATGGACACTATGTGGTGAGCATTGGATTCGAATAACTTACCTAATTGGAGAAATTCCACTATGAAAACTACAAGTAAGAGAAATGTACTTGAACTAGCAAGAACCTAAAGGAAATGCATAAGAATACAGAGCTGCCCCTGAAATTTCAGGGAAGAGATCCCAGACCTCAGGACTAGATTGGGCTATGACTTCACATGATTATTTTCATGGTCTCATTTACTTAATACTTCCATTTGGACTCAAGACTCTGGTCTTGTGAGTCATAATCTAGTGCTCACTCCAGCATAAAACTAAGATTAATCCAAGAGTGATCACAAGTCTCATGGGTGTTGAATATAACTGAAATATATATCTCCTGAATAGCCCATTCATTTTTTTCATTTTGAATTAAGCTCTTATACAAAGATATGCACTCATATCAAGAAATCCAGAAGGACAATGGCAGATTTAATGTCTTTAAATAGAAATTGCAATGAACACTTGTGGACCTTTCCTGAATGCATTTGTGCTGAAAGAGTAAAGAATATGCCATCCCAAAATATGCCACTCTGGTATATTGACTATTTTGAATTAAAAGCACTTGGAAAAACAGCAGGTGTGAGAAGATCACTTTGAACTTCATGCTGTTTCTTAAAATCAGGACATGAAATTATTATGTAAAAAATATCCTTTCTTTGCTGACCAGAAGGAAAGTATCGTTTTTATGCTTAAGGACAAGAATCTGAGACTAAGGGAAATTTGTGCAAACAAACCTTGTTACACTAACCTTATCTTCCCGGCCACTTCACTCAACATCCTAGCCCAAGTCCCTTTGCCTTATCACATTTTCATTACCTACTATTCTTTTTCCAATTTAGTATATAAGTCTTTGGGTCTTCATTTCCTTAGGAAGACTCCCATGTCACATAAAACTTGTAATATATACATTTCAATGTCTGTCTCCTGTTGTTCTTTATGTTATCCTAAGAAAGTGAAAGGAAAAATTTGCCTTCCCTATAGTGCCTCATGGTACAAGTTCACTTTGAACAATGAAATAATTATACATGACATGATTCCTTATATGAGTGTTATGTTAAACAATATGTGTGCCTATGAGAAGAGAAATACTAACATCAAACCCACACGTAGCCACACACTCACAATGTTCTGCTGCCCTTTGTGTAGGGCTCTAGTTCAGGGAGATACTAAAGTGCTATATAACCAAAGCTGTAGAAGAATGACTAATCATTTTGTTAGCAAGTGCTCCTCAGCATTAGGCAAGCAAAATTTTTTTGCATTGTTGATGGCTGAAGACATTGCTCATTTGAGTTCCTAACTGATTCGTGTTCTATGCTAATATTCACTGAGCTGGTGGTAACTATGTAATGACTATATTGCAGACATCATGCTTCTTGAATGGAAACATACCTAATTAACAATATCCCATTCAAGGACATTCTAAAAAATAAAATTTCTGTAGAGCACTTCACATGCTTGTGCTTCATCTTTCTCTGGTCACTCTTAAATACAGAAATGGGAATGATTTGCCACTGAAGATAAGTTCAGAAAAAATAGAGATTCTAAATCTTGGAGAAATTTTGGAGGATTGGATGTTATTTTCTCCTATTCCTACTTGCTACAAGAAATCCACACCAATAAAAAAAATAAATATAATTCTTCTCCCTAATTTCACTAGGTAAAAGTAAATGTTCTTGTCTTCTGTAATGAGATGTTGTCTGTGGCAGTTTTAATTTATTACCATATGTTATATACTTCAGAATATACTTTATTTTAATTAATTTTTCCCGTCTTCTCTAAGATTTTTCAGATCAAGAATGAGGCTTAATCTTTTTTGTAACTCCTGGAGTACCTAATTCACTCTGGATGCTCAGCAAACTGTGCCACTGGAGATTTTATGGATCATCACTCATAGCCCCATCTGGATGTGTTGTTACAACCACGAGGAGAAGAATAGTGCAACAGAGCTGTTCCACTTGTCCACTTGACAGCTGGGGCAAAGCCACAGAGCTCAAGGATTTCAGAAGTGTACCTCCTATATGACTGCAGTAAACTATTGGTAGGGCAAAGATTGTACAAACCTGGAAGAACCTCCAGACATGTCGCTGTTCTGGCAACAAAGAATTTTACTTGTAAAGAAAAAAAAAAATAAGTACAGGGTCTGCTATTTCTTCCTATAGAGAAAAAAAATGCGGTGTTGAGTAAATTTGCAAGTAATAAAAAATCTCCAGGTCATTCAACAAATACTTCACATATGATCCCGTTGATGCCTTACCATATAGGGTAGAATATGCCTGGAAGTCCCTAACGTAAAATTGTAAAAAATAGGCAGTCAGTAGGCATCGCGTATGTGTGAGAAGGTGGAGTATTAACGAGGAAGAAGAGTAAAAAACAACAGAGAACGAAGATTTCTAAATGGACTTTGAGAAAAGAACACATGTAGTGTATTTACATATTTCTTAGAAAATGATACAAATAGTCTAGTTAGCTCTGCCTACAGCTATGCTTATAATCTGTCTAATGTGTGCTTGCTTTTTTGCCTGGAAAGTCAATTTTCTTCTCATTTAGAAAGAAAGTTGGCTAAAAGAACAGAGAATTGCAGATACACAGGATGTATTGAAAACGAGGTTTATTAACTTCACATTTTCTCACTAGAAAAGCCTTTCTACTGTTGTAAAAAGAATAAAATCCGATACATAACTTTGGAAACATTTTTCATAAGCCTTCACCATGAGCTCTTCATTTGTCTCAGGAGGAAATTGAGTTTTGTATTTGAAAAATGTTACTGGAATGCATTCAGTTTCTATATTTTCCATGCTTTGATTCAGAAATATGAGATAGTATAATGTATTCACTAAATCTAATAGTAGATCATACATGTATGTTTTAAAATTTGAACCAATTTTGTTTCATAATCACAAGTATATGAATTATAGAAATTAAACTATGGATAAAAGAAACTACAGAATTTGGCTCAACTAAAAGGAAATCTATCTAATTAAAAATGATTGTAATACTTTTCAAATGCCTTCAGATATGTTAGTTTCTACAGTAACAATGAGATTTTGGATCTAGTAAACTTATGTATTTCTTTTTCTCCTTAGAGACATATTACTCGTAATTTTCACATAAATGAGAAAGGCTAATTGAAATACTAGACTTTGGTTCTTTAATGTTTGAAACCCATTATAAACAGAGCATTGCTTTCCAAAATGCAGTACCTATGTTAATTTTAATGTTTTTTGTTTTGTTTTGCTTTGTTTTTTAATTTGAAAACATAAAAGTAGCATTAAGAACCTTCATAGATATGGTACTCAAAACTCTAAATTTATTTAAGCAAAATATGAGTCAATTTAAAGATTTATTTTTATTTAATATTTGATGCATCTGACCTTTTCTTCCATTCTTGTCTTCTTTTGAGATAATCAAGTACAGATGGTCCTGACTTACAATGGCTCAACTACCATTATTTGACTTTACAATGGTGCAAAAGCAATGCAACCATTTTGTTTTTCACTTCAGTGCAGTGTTCAATAAATTATACAAGATATTCAACACTTTATTGTAAAATAGGCTTTGTGTTAGATGATTTTGCTCAGCTGTAGACTAATGTAAATGTTCTGAGTACATTTAAGGTAGACTAGGTTAATGATGCTCCATTATAAGTCAAGGAGCATCTGCATTTGTTTTTGTTTTGTTTTGTTTTATTTTGTTTTGCATTCCTGTTAACTCCTGTACTGGATTTTTCTGTTATATGTCTTTGCATTATTTTTTTAGAAGTTGCTTTAGCAATAACTATTTATCATGGTCACCATTAATAAATATTACATTACTTCACCAAAAATGTAAGTACTTTGCAATTGATTAATTCCATTTATTCCTTTACATACATTTTTGCTATGGTGAATATTATGCATATTATAAATCCCACCATCTGCTACTATTAATTTAGCCTTATGCAGTCAATAATATTTTAAATACATTTTAAATACTCATTTGTATCTATCCACATATTTATGGTTTCTATTGATTTTCTTTTCTATAGATCCAGGCTTCCACCTTGAATTATTTCCCTTTAAAATAAAGGCATTTCTTTTGTGCCTTTACAGGTTTTTATATTTAGCACAAAATTATTTCTGAACTTATGTTTGTTTGAAATATCTTTATTTCACTCTCAATTTTAAAGTAGATGGGGGATATAGAATTCTAGTTTGATTTATTTTCTTTCAGCACTGTCAAAGTTTTGTTACATTGCTTTTTATTTTCCACTGTCTCTGACAAAAGGACAGCCATAAAGCTTATCTTATTTTTTTTCCCTCAGAATGCATTGTATATATTTTTACTGGCCTCATTTAACATTTTGTTCCTCTATTTTTGAATTTCAGCACCTTAAGTATATTGCACTTAGTGGTGGTTTTCTCTGCTGCTATCTTGCTTGAAGCTCATTAAGTTCTTAAATCAGTTAGTTGACATTTTTCATGAATTTTAGAAAATTTTCTGTTGTATATTTTGTCTACTCTCCTTCTGGAATGCCAGTCATACCTAGATTCGATATTTTGATGTAGTCTCACAGGTCTCAGATACTCTAATCTTTTATTATTATTATTACTCTCTTTGTACTCTAGTTTATATAATTTCTATTCACTTTATTTCATTTTATTAATATTTTCTTTGGCTATGTCTAGCCTTCTATTATTTTCATCCATGAAATTCTTTGTTCAGGTATTTTATTTATCTCAATTATAATTTCTCTTAGGATCTTTTATTTAGAGACTCCTTTCTTTTCTCAGATTTCCCCACCTATTCACTCATTTCTTTCCTATGTTTTCCTCCAAACTATTTAAAAATATTCATTAGTTATATTAAAATCCCTGTCAGATAATTTCAATACCTGTGCCGTTGATAAATTTATTTAACTTACTTGCATCTTTTTTTCCTTTTGATTAAAATTTCCATTTGCCTCTTAAAAAAACAAAGTAGCTATTTTTATTGTATATAGATGTTACAAATGATACATTATAAAGACTAGATTGTATTAACTTCCATTATAGAGTATTGGGTTTTTCTGGAAGGAAGTTAAGTTACTGTTAGATCACCTTGATCCCATTTAGACTTAGTTTTAGGTTGGGGAGGTGGCTGTATTTCAGTTTTGTTTTCAGAATTAGGGTGCCACTGTTTTTTACAGAGTATGGTCCTTATTCTTACATTTTTTTCTGGTTGATGAAAACTCAAATATTCCCTCAGCAATATATCTAAAAAAATCTCTGTTCACGTCTCAGATATTATGTTAAGGATTACATAATCTTGGACTTTAAAAGAATAGCTCAGGATTCTGTCAGATGCCCAAGAGCTCCACTACACAGATTTCAGAATCTCCATTGCAAGCCCCTCTTACTGGGTGCTGTTGCTCAAAAACATCCACCACCTCATTACCTATTTAATACGTTTGTTCTACTCACCAGGACTGCCACTACCTGTTCAGGCTATACCTAAGGCTTAGGAATGGCCTTAAACAGAAAGTCAGCCAAGGTGTGGGCGGAGCTCACCTTGGAGGCATCTCTTCTTCAAGTTTGGGAGGCTTGTACTCTCTGTTCTTTAATACATAAAAAGAGTCCCTCCACATAGTTTGTAAAATTTTAGAATTGTTCAAAGTAGGACAGTAAGTCTAACACCAAACCCAGAAGTTAACATGAATTTATTTTGAAATACTGTTTTATTTACCTTTTGGAGATTCTCCTATAATTGGCAGACAGCTTACTGTGAGTTCTTTTAGTGATTCTAGTGAAAATTATTGGTTTGTTATCCTGACTAATATGTTTTCATTATTTTTAAAGATATTTTACTATACTTAGTAGTTTTAAAAGTCCCTTGATTTTTTTTCTTTACAACATCAATTTTCATTTTCTCTTATTCTAGGTATAATTTTTGTTGTTGTTACTTTATCCTCAGGAGTTAAATTAAATTAAAAAATGTAGCCACTTTATTTATTAATATTAATAATTAAACCATACTTTGTTTTCCTTGAGCTTTGTGTGATGTTTAAAACATGTTATGTACATCTCAATCTCCCAAGTTATCAAATTTACTCTTAAATTGTATTACTTCTGATTTAAGTATATTTGTATACTTTCTTTGAGTTTAATTTTCATATTAATAGAAATTATTCAGGTTTAATTCTAGGTTTTTATTGATTTCAATATTTATGACATTTTACTTTGGACAATATTTTGATTCTTGAATTCTTCTTTGTGTTATTTATTATTCTACTGTAATATTTTTTCAATTATTGCTTTTTAGAAAGGTCACATAGATGGATAGTTTGTGTCTCAGCAGATCATAAAATAAAGCTTTTCCCTCATATTTATAAAATAATTTTACTTTCTAAGAAGTCCTTGCATCATATCTTTTTAAAATTATATTTATACGTTATTTTATAACATTTATAGCTGTGGAGAACAATTCTGATGCCAGAGTTATTCATCACAAACAAATCAAATATAAAAACTCTTAATGGGCTACTGTTTTCTTTCCATTTTGTTTATTAGATTTCATCTGTATCTTTGGAATTCATGAATGTATTCAAATGTATCTCAGTACACTTCCCTATAATAAAAATATCCGATTCCTTGTGAACTCCTTTCGTTTTGAAGACTAAATCTTTTATTCTATTTAGGAGAATTTTTAATGAAATATTTTATTGAGAAGTCATTGTAGATTCAGCTGCAGTTGAAATAAATAATACAGAGACATCCCACATACCCTTTACCTTGTTTCCCCCAATGGTACTATCTTGCAAAACTATAGTACAATATTGCAACCATAATATCAACATTGATACAGTCCATCAATCTTATTGAGATTCTCCAGTTTTATCTGTATTTAGCGTGTATGCTTGTGTGTGTGTGTATGTGTGTGTCTATTTAGTTTCACACAATTTTGTCATGTGTGTAGGATCGTGTCTCTGCCACCACAGTCAAAAAACAAAACAGATCCATCCACACGGGGATTCTTTGTGTTGTTCTTTTATAACCATATGAATGTCTCTCTTTAGCCCCACCCTCATCCTTAATCTCTGACTGTAACTAATTTATTCTCCATTTCTAAAATTTCATCATTTTAAAAATATTGTATTAATTTAAATGGAATCATATAGTATGTTACCTTTTAGCATTGTCTTCTTTTTTTCACACAACATAATTTTCTGGAGATCATTTTTCACTGTGTTATTACTCCCACTCCATCATCTTTGTTGCTCATTTCAAAGTTTTCTTGCACCTGAATGTGATGTACTTTATGTCTCTTCTGACATGACAATCATCTGCTCTTTTTGAATTTTGAGATTCTTAAATTTAAATGTACATTAAATAGTTTGGATTCTTTTTAAATTTGTTCCATTGTTACTCCTTCCAACACATCTTAAAATTATGTAAATAAATATTCTCTTACATAAAAAAATTCTCTTATCCAAACATTTTTAGCTGGTATAATCACCTGTTCCTCCTTCATTGAAGTGATATTTGCTTTCATTTCAATAAAAATATCAATTTAAACACATTTAAGAATGTTACTTATATAGGAAATATTTCCTGTGGTTATTCATATGGATCTCACTATTTTATGAAATAGTGATTTTTTTTCCCAACACCCTCTGATTATTTCCTGTTAATTTGTATGGAAGGATGATAATATCAGTAGTGCTGTTCATTGATAGCCCCATCACAAATGTCTGAGATTTTGGGGGGTCCACATCAAAATTAAAAAGAAACTTACAATGTTTGCTTTGTGGTTTAGGGTTCTGGTAGAAGTTGGAGGTAATCTTACATAGAAGTTTTCATTTATTTATTTGTTTTTGTTCTGTTCTGTTCTGTTTTCCCTGTATGTTATCAACTGAATTGTGTCCCTGCCAAAAAAAAATTTGTATGTTGATGGCTTAACCCTAATGTGGTGGTAGTTAGAGATGAGGCTTTTGGAGATAACTAGGTTGAGAAGAAGTCTTCAGTGTGCCCTCAAGATGGAACTAGCACCCTTACAAGTGGCCTTATAAGAGGAGGAAGAGATATCAGAGCTCTCTCTCTGCCATGTGAAAACAAAGCAAGAAGCAGCCACCTACAACCCAAGGAGAGAGCCCTCTCCATACACTGACCCTGCTGGCACTTTGGTCTTAGACTTTACTGCCTCCACAACTCTGAGGAAATAAATTTATGCTGTTTCGATTATCCAATCTTTGGTATTTTTTTTATGACAGCTTAAACTAAGACACTGTATTCATATCAGAATATTAATTTTGTATTTGTTTGTTTTTTAAAATTTAGAAGATTGGTGGAAAAGTAGCAAATTTTATTATTGGGGAACTGCTTTTTAAAGTGCCCAATTGATGCAATCATCAAGTATTTATGACTATTTACCATATGTGGCTTTCCACTATTGATGAACTTCCAGAGGGGCTCCAATAATTGATATTTTCTACTTATTAGCTGTCCAGTGTCATTACATTGCTTCTAAGTACTTCCCAATAAGATAAAATTTATTAGTAGGCATTTGCTGTGCTAGTGTTATTTATGAGGAGTTTTGACTTTATCTATTATAAACTTGAAATTGCTTATCCATTTCCTCAATTTAGATCTACAATTCCTCTTAGTTGCCTGATTTTTTCTAACTTTTGACATTCTTTATGGCAAATAACTATAGTTTCTGGCACTTTGGTGGCTGAATAATAAACCCTAAAGATATTTACATCCTGATCCTTAGAACCTGTGGATATGTTACCTTATGTGGAAAAAGGGACTTTAGAGATTCAATTACAAATACTGAAATGGGAAGATTATCCTAGATTACTGTATAGTCTCAATGGAAACAGAAGGACCTTTATAAGAGGAAAGCAGGGGGCAGGGACACAAAGAAGGTGATAAGATGACTGAAGTAGAAGGACACAGAGAGAGATTGGAAGATGTTATGTTGTTGTTTCTGAAGATGGAGGAGGAGGCTGAGAGCTAAGGGGTACAGGAAGCTTCTGGGAGCTGGAAAAGACAAGGAAATGGATTGTTTTCTAGAGCCTGCAGAAGGAAGGTACTCCATTTTAGAATTTGTGACTTTCAAAACTGTAAGAGAATAAATTTGTTTTGTTAAGCAGCAATATTTGTGATAATTTGTTACAGAAGCAATAGAAAACTAATACAAATACTAAAGTATGTGTTTTGGGTTTTAAGTGAATTCAATGAAAAGTATGTGTAGCATTTTATTAATCTACAAAAAACTTGCTCCTCATTATGCCTCTCTTGATAATGCCCATACATGTACTCAAAGTTCACTGTTATTAAACCTGTTCAAACCTAAATATTGTCAGTTTTATACCATCATCAAAATATAATAATCTTTTTTTATTAAAATTATAATAATAGTCAAGTATTATTTGACCAATATAGAAATATAAAAAAATGCTTAAATTGTTTGGCAAGATTTTCTGAGGTTGTGTATTTATTTGGTTTAAACTATAAACCAAATTATGTAAGAACAATGCTTTATTAAGAACTGGATTAATGTTAATATATATGTGGTTTACAAAGAATTTTCTGGATGGACTACTTAGATATTTATTTAAGTCATGTAGCAATACAAAAGAAACCCCTATTAATTAAAGTGGCATATGCACTCTCATGAAATGAAGATTTTAATTCAGAGTGGCACTTTTGCCATTAACAGAAACAACTAGCACAAATTTTAGTCATGTTGATAAGTAAAAAAGGAAATTCTCCCTTTCTGCTATAAGGTTACAATAAATGTGCTTTATTTCTAAAAAATATATATGAAATTTAGAACAATCATCTTTCTAATAAAAAGATCTGCACATTGTATTTAATGATTTTGAGAGCAAAGCAGAGTTATGGTATGTTTTCACCTAATTGTAATATTTTTAAAAATAATTCACAAATATATATTTGTATGTAGCTAGTCATCAATAACTACATCAGTAATATATATATGTGAAATATAAGACAAGTGGATATATCCAGAAAAGTTACCCAATAACTTCCTTTGAATTTGGGGTGGAGAAAGAACCATTTTGAGAGACAGACAGAAAGAAAGAAAGAGACAGAATCACAAATCTGGTCTCACCTATAATCTTACCTGTAGAATAACCTAGACAGGGTAATACTGACTGTTTTGGCAGTATGTGATCAACAAAATAATATGAATTGGGCTACCCAAAAGGACAATCTCAAAAAAAAAAAAAAAAAAAAAAGCAAGATTTCTCATAGATATATGCTTTTGTTTGTTTGTTTTTTTATAGTTCTAAAAATTATTACTGGGACTTACACTTCTTGGAAGATGAGGTAGAGGTGCTTTCTGCTACCAGTATGTGTAAGTAAAAACCCTTACATAAGAAGATTCCAAAAGATGGAGAGAAGAAAGAAGACTTCCTAGAGACCCTGGGACCCAAGGAATAGGTTATATGATTTTTTTTCTTTTTTTTTTTTTTTTGTTTGCCCCATGTATTCCAGTCTGAATACTGGAGAAGCTGACAATCTGAAAATGCCAGTAGGAACAGACAATATGTCCAAGAAAAGATTCCTTTTTTTTGCTTAAGGACCAGGAAAGTGGCAGCCTAGCAATGCAAGAACTTTCAAACAATAATCATTCTGCTTTATCCAAATGCCACAGAAAAAAAATCATAACTCTTCCTCACGCACCAACACACATGTGCCAGCAATGTTGAGTGGAGAACCTAGGCTTACATTCTTGGGGACTATAACGAGGCATCCCAAGCCACGGTTGGGTTGGTATTAGAGAAGGTGGAGTAGGGATTTGGAACTTTTAAACCCAGTGGACAGTAACAAGGCCTCCTAGTGTCAGTGGAAAGCAAATGGGAAGCCTGGAATTTTACCCCCACCTGGTGGTAATGAGGCACTCTTCTCCCTCCTTGTTGGGTCAATGTCAGAGTCAACCTAGTTGAAAGTTAGGGACTTTCACCATTAGTAGGTTTTTAAAAGTTCACCCTTCCAACCATGGTGTCAGTTAAGGCCACACCTTGGGAATAGTATAGCAAGGTGACCTTCCCAGCCAGGGTGGCATTTGGGGGTGCCTAGCAGGGAAGCTTGAATTTCCAACTCCACTGATGTAGTAAAAGGATCTCCTCTCCCACACCCAATATAAATGGAGTCCTAGTGGAGAATCTAGAGTCCCAACCCACCGACCAGTAACAGGACTTCATTTCCCCTTCACCAACCAGTGTAGGGTAAGAAGAGGCCTGATAAAACACAATCTTTAAGTAAGATCCAGAGTCCTATAACAATATCACAAATCACTATAGCAAGGATGTGGAAACAACCCAAGTCTCCATCAATCCATGAGTAGATTAATAAAATATGATGTATGTATACAATGGAATACTACGTAACTATAAAAAATGACAGTGATCTAGCACCTCTTACATTCTCCTGGATAGACCTTGAGCCCATCCTCTGAAGTGAAGTATCACAAGAATGGAAAAATAGACACCACATGTACTTGATCAACACTAAGGTGTTCAGACAGTAGTAATATTCTTTGGGGTAGGGAGGGTTGGGGGTGGGTAAACTCACAACTAATGGATGCAGTGAGCATTGTAGGGGGGGAAAGGGCACATCACAAATCATGGTTGGGATGTGGCAAAGTCATAACATGTAACCAAAATGTTTATATCACTATAATTTCCTGAAATAAAAAAAAAATCACTCTTCATACCAAGAGTAAGACTTTAAATTGAATGAGAAAACACAACCAGCAGATGCCAGGATAAACATTACACAGAAGATTGAAATGTTTGATAAGGATATAAAACATCTATCATAAAGATGCTAAAATGAACAATTATAAACATGCTTGAAACAAATAAAAACTCTCAGCAAAGAAATAGAAGATATAAAAAATAAATAAAAGGAAATTTGAAAACCAAAAAAAAAACATAATCAAAATAATAAAACTAAATTTAATACATAGGCTCAACAACATCCTGGAGAGGAGACAGAAATGAATCAGTGAACTTAAAAATCTAGCAATAACAATTAGCAAATCTAAATAACAGTGAGAAAACAATCTGAAAAATCAAAACTTGAGGAATGTAACTACAATAGAAAAGATCTAATATTGATATAACTATAGCCCCTGAATAGGATGAAACTGGGGTTGGAAATGAAAAATTTTTCAAAGAAATAATTACTGAAAATTCCCGAAATTTGGTAAAAAAAAAAAACCCACAGTAGATTCAAGAAGCTGAAAAAACTGCAAAATCATAAACCAAAAGATATCCAAACCAAGTCCAATCATGGTCAAAATTTTGAATATTAAAGACAATGAAATCTTGAAAGTGGCTGGAGAGAAAAATGCATTACATTTAGTGGAAAAACAATTTGAAAAGGAGCTAGTTTCTTATCAAAAACCATGGAAGCCCCCAAAAAATGGCACACCAATTTTGAAGCACTGAAAGGAAAGAACTGGCAATACAGAATATTAAAGATAGTTTGACTGGACTCTATATCCAGGAAATCAAGACATCCAGGTGAAGAAAAACAAAAATAAATTATCAACTTGTTTAAAGAAAAAGAAAATTATAAAAGAAGGAATCTTGGAACATCAAGAAAAAAGAGAACATGGTAAGACCAAGAAGATAGGTAAATTAAATGGATTTCCTTAAACTTTTGATTTTTTAAAACTATGTTTGATGGTTGAAACAAAAATTATAAAGATCACTTTTTTAGGTGCACCCACAAGAGTCCTATGACTAATTTTTCTTCTTCTTATGCACTTCATTTATTCCTTAGTAAATTTGATCTCGTAGTCAATCTCTAGCATATTTTTTTATTCCTTTTATTTTTAATCTATCCATTCTTTTAAAAGCAATATGCTTTCTCTCTTTCTTTTTTCCTCAGACTTGTTTTTTTTTCTTTGAATCTGCCTACCTGATAACTGGTCAAAGTTTCCACTTCCTCATTGACATTACTGCTGCTGCTATGTTGAGAGGTGCTCCCATGATTCACAAACAAGATTACTATGTAAAGAGATTCTTATTTATCCTTTTCTCTAAATAATTGCAGTCATTTTCCCATAATTGTAGTTATTATATTCCCCATAACTGCACTGACCATTGTGAGCTTGAATTCACACAAATCCATCATATAGGTAAAAATAATTTTAATATAACTATTTTTAAGCAAATAAAACTTAAAATTTTATTTATTGAAAATATGTGGTAAGAAATTTGAGGATCAGAGTATTCTTTTCACTTAGAAAGCAGACACTATATTTCAGCAGTGCTTGGTGTTACATCCTGAGACTAGTTAACTTGTTCTTCCCAAATAAAGCATGCTCAAGTCACCAAAACAGAGAATTAATATTTATGTGGGCATAGAAAAGAGTCAAGATTTTCCTACATACTTAAAATTCAAGAGGGACACCTTCAGTTTAAAATTAAACACCAGCACATGGTTGCACATAGTACTCCCACATACCAGTTCTGTAAATACATATAAAATATGTTTTGTGGGTATTTAATTACTTCTCTTCAAAACAAATTTCTGTTGTCCATTATGGATAGTTTGTATTACTTATACACCATTATCTTGACACATACTGAAGCAATGACTTGTGTTTGCAGGCTTCTCAGGATTATTCATATTTAATGAGTAATGAATGGCAGAAGAAACTAAATATTTTTGAAACTCCCAGATGTTGAGCATAAAAAATATATTTGCTTTAGTCCACAGAGCTCCCAAACTTTCTGTTATATCAGAGGGTGGAAAATTACAACGGGAATAAAGACAAAGAACAAGTTAGGTAGCTGAGGTATGGCAGCCTGCCAAATAGCTATGGTAAGCCTGCATTATTTACTGTGCAGCAAGCGAAATAGCGTTCTACATGGTGCAGAAGTAATTAGGGAGTGATGCCCTATGCTACTTTTAGTCAACACCATTTCAGGGAGGTAAAGTAATAATCTGGGATCACTCTCATTAAAGTAACCTCAAAGCTAAGGGGATGTATTACTAATATTATGTATGTATTTTTTTTACTTGAAAATAATATTTTTTCTTACCTGAAAAAAATCGTATTCCTTTTCTTATTTGAAATGATCAGAAAGGATTGTGGCTCAGAGAGCAGACACCATGAGGAAAATACAGGAAATAAAAACAAGAGAAAGAAAGAGATTAAATATTTAATTGAAATTCAAATCTACTCAATGGAAATTTAATTTTGGTATTCTATATAACTCCAAATAAGATTAATTTTTCAAAATTATAAAATGCAAATAATAATATTAAGTTCTGTTTTATTGGATTAAAATTCTATCATTTTATTCTTTGCTTTATTAAGTTTTTACTTGACCCAAAATATTTACATAGTATAAGTGACAACAACTGGGCTTCTTTGATTTTGTTTTATTCTATTCAACCATGAAATGGAATCTTGTTAGGGAAAAACAGTTAATCAAAGTTTGTGAACAACATATAGCTAAGCACAACGAATACACAAAGAGTAACATAATGAGTTGGTTTCTACTCCACAGAGATGCAAATCCCTCTAGGGAGAAGAAACAACACTAAAGGAAAAAACTGATAAAACAAAACTGCAGAACAATATATGTAAGCTTTATTGTTCCATAAGTTTAAAGATGGTCTGAAATTTTGGCAAAAAAAGAGATGGTTGTAGCTTGAGTAGTAGGATGAGGTCTCATAGAGGAGAAATGGTTAGATTTCAAGCAAAAGTCTTAGTATGATTAGGGAAGGCAGAGGGAATGGGGTCGTTGTTGCTAGTCCAGGAAGAGCACGAACACAGCTGCAAAGGTAGAATATAGATTAATGTGAGGAGGGAGCAAAGGGAGGGAAGCAAATACAAATACTGGTTTGTTTGACATGTAAGTGTCTCTATGGTAGACAGGATAATATCCTCTCAAGATGCCCATGGCCTGATCCTCAAGATTTGCACATAAGGTAGGTAATATATGGCAAAGGGAATTAAGGTTGCAGATGGAATTAAGGAGGCTAATCAGCTGACCTTAAAATAGAGAAATTATCCTGCCTTATCTAGGTGGGCCCAGTGTAATCACAAAGATCCCCAAAAGTCAAGGGAAACAGAAGAATCAGAGTCAGAGAGAAAGATGTAACCACAAAAGCAAAATGGGAGTGCTAAGATATGAGAAATACTCAACCCTCATGTGCTGGCTTTAAAAATGAAGGAAGAGGGCCACCAGCCAGGGAACACTGGCAGGCTGTAGACACTGGAAAAGGAAAAGAAACCCTAAAAACTCCAGAAAGAAAAAAGGCCCTAATGGCACCTTTATTTTAGCCCAATAAAACCTGTGTTGTTCTTCTAACTTACAGTACTGTAAGTGTAGGGGAGGCAAAACTTTTGCTCTACCCTCTTAGGGCCCCAGCTGGGCTTAAATTGACATAAATCGATTAAGAGGAGAAAAGTATACAAATCTAATGTAAGTTTTACATGACATGGGAGTCCTCCTAAGGAAATGAAGACTCAAAGAAGTAGCAAAACCTAGATGTTTTTAGTAGTAGGATCAACAAATACAGACAGTTATGGAAAAGCAAATAAATTATATCGGGAGGCTAAAGGAAGATAAGAATCATTTTAACAAGGTCTGTTTGTACAAAATTCTCTTGTCTATAATTCCCCATCAAAGAATGTTTCTTGTCTCCTGATGCAGGAGGGTATCTTTCACATGGGAATTTTTATCTCCGGTTTGCAGGGGAAGATTAAAATGCCCTTCTAGCATCTTCTATTTTTCAAGTGCCTTTAGCTCGAAGTCCTCCTTATGTCAAAGTGGCATATTTTGGGGTGGGATATTCTACAACCCTTCATAAGATAATAAATTGTTTTACATCACTATGCTTGTGCTAATTTGTTCTAGAATGTCTGAAAGCTTGAGTAGTCATTTCAAGTGTTAACAATCAATACTCAGATAAATAGGGATATCTTTTATTAATGGTATGAAAATGGAAATCAACATAATATGCTAATAAAAATACATATTTTAAGTCAAAAAAATTGGTGAAAAAATGACTGAAAGTGAAATATCAATGATGAATATAATATTTTTGCAAATTAAATAAAATGGCAACAGGATAACTTTTCTTCAATTGATTTTTCAACCACCATTTTTATAAATTATGAGAAATTACCAAAATCTTTGAATATCAATACCTTAATTTAGTATTAATTAGATAAAAATTTCATATGAAAGTATAATGTGTAGATAAAAATATTTTATGGGAATAGTAAAATTTCAGATATGTACATATATACATTATGTAGTAAAAATATGTCATTCTAATGTGTACATATAGTTATTTCAATTTTATTTTTAAAAGGAGTGCCCATTACAAAAGAGTAATCTGTAAGGTAATGGTGACTTCAAGTTTATTTTTTCAATTGAAACAATATAATTAATTTATTATTATTTTACATTAATGATTTAGGTCCCTATGCTTAAATTTAATCATAATCAACATAATTCACATAGTGACTCTGAAAAATAACAAAGTTCTTATAGCTTATTTAATCATGGATCCATTCTCAGTATACCATGTTTTTCCTCTTATTAACAGCAAATGCCTCAAAAACTATAAATAATTCTTTTGTTGTTGTTGTTCACCATTATTTTGAATAGAAATAGTTTTAATGGCTACTGACCTTTTACCTAGTTCATTTCTTTCTTTAGACAGACCCCAGGGATATCTTACTGATTTGAGCATATTTCATATCATCATCTTGGGACTCTCTTTGTTGCATTAACAAATGAGTATTTCAGACCACCAGTCCTCAAGGTCTTTCAATAACTCTGAAATACCTATCTGTATACTTAGTTATTCCAATATGTCTTTGTGAATAAAAACAAGCTGTAAGAATGAACACTGGCATGTAAACCTCAATCTTTTATTTCTTCCCATTTCACAGGGTTATCTATGTTTAACACTAGTTCCATAGTAATACTTCGGTGACAAAAATATGCTTTCACGCTAGGAATACTTTTTGACAAAAGAAAAAGGAATAAAGACCATAAACATTTCTATCATAATCATATTTTCGTAATGAATTGCATTACTCTTTATTTTCTGTAGAACTATATATTTATTCATGAACAACACATATTCAAAGCTTTAAGAATGCTTTATTTAGCAGTTATGTTATTTTTATAAATAGTATAAACTACATAATTGTTGAATATCTCTTTTAGCATTCAAGTTTCTTCCTTTCTTTTATTTCTTCACTGCTGTTCTCTTTGTACTTGGGAAATGTTAACTATTTCTCAATAAAAAAATTGAAGCTCCAAAACTCCAATTCTCTCAAATAATAATCATTTGACTCTATTTACCTAAAAAAAGATTTATCGGATTTGTAGGCCATCTACAAACTACAGAATATCAATGGAAGGAACATTAAGAAATATGTTATATATCTAAATTGTTATATACCTAAATTGATATGTACATAAACCTAATAATTCACTATAGAATTATTTCTTGCTTTATTTCTGGCCACACCATGAAATGTTTCTCAAAACGTCTGGTCTATGGACTTCTGGAGATCCTTGAGATAAAAACTATTTTCATAATAACAGGTGTTACTTGCCTTTTTCACATCTTTGACACTTGCACTGATGGTGCAAAAGCAGCAGTGGGTGAAAGTGCTGGCACAAATCAGAGCATGTAGTCTCTTGCAGAAAAATAAAACATAAGTTTCACTTAAGCCGGTAAAATTCATTCATTTACTTAAATAAAATCAAATATACCTTTTCTAAAAACACAGACTTTTAAAAAATATTTTTGTGAGAAAATGGGAAGCAAATTATAGTTATTCAGACTTCATCATTTGACACACATTTTGAATAAAGTGAGAATTCTACTTCAAGGGAAAAAATGACAGTATTTGCAACTATGATAAAATTAAGCCATTAAAAGAAAATTAGAGTTTTGGAAAACTTGTATTTGTTACCATGAGCTTGGCAGCATTTCAATTCTTAAAGACATCTCTGATTAAATCACTCTTGGTACTGACACATGTAATTTTCTTTTGATATTTTAAAATGAAAAATGACAACATTTAGAGCTACATAATACAATGAACTAATATTTTTCCAATGACTGGTCCATGATGTTACAAGTCATTTATGGGCAAAATATTCATCAATGAATTATAGTTTTCAGTGTACAGATCTCTTACCTCTTTGGTTAAATTTATTACTATATATTTTATTTTTTTGAAACTATTATAAATGGAATTGTTTTCTTGATTTCTTTTCCAAAGAGTTCCTTTGTAGTATACAGAAACACTATTTATTTTTGTGTGTTGATTTTGTATCCTGCATCTTCAGTGAATTCATTTATTAGTTTCAACAGGTTATTTAGTAGAGCCTTTAGAATTTTCTCTATATGAGATTATGTTGTTTGCAAACAGAAACAATTTTATTTTGCCCTTTCCAACTTGGATTCCTTTTATTTCCTTCTCTTGCTTAATTGCTTTGGCTAGGATCTCCAACATTATGTTAAATAGAAGTGATGAGAGTGGCCATCCTTGTCTTTTTCCTGATCTTAGAGGAAAAGCTCCAACATTTCACCACTGAGTGTGAGGATTGCAGTGAGTTTGTAACATATGGACTTTATTGTGCTGAGGTACATTCCTTCTATTCTGATTTGTTGAGAGTTTTTACATGAAAGAATATCAAATTTTGTCGAATGATTTTTCTGTACCTATTGAGGTAATTATGTGGTTTTTGTCCATTTTGTTAATGTGGTGTAGAACTTTTATAGATTTATGTATGTTGAGCCACCCTTGCATACCTGGAATAGACCCCACTTGATCATGGTGAATGATACCTTTAACGCACTGGTGAATTCTGTTTGCTAGTATTTTCTTAAGGAGTTTTGCATCTATGTTTATTAGGAATATTGTCCTTTAATTTTCTTTTCTTATTGTATCCTTGTTTGTGTTTGGTATTAGGGTAATACTGGCCATGTAAAATGGTTTTGGAAGTGTTTCATCCTCTTCAGTGTTTTGAAAGACTTTGAGACAACTTGGTGTTAATTATTCTTTAAATGTTTGGTAGAGTTCTGCATGGAAGCAGTCAGGTCCTGGGCTTTTCTCTGATGGGATACTTTTTATTACTGATTTAATCTCTTTATTCAATATTGGTCTGTTTAGATTTAGGTGGCATGTGTCTAGGAATATATCCACTTCTTCTAGGTTAACCAATTTCTTGACATATAATTGTTCATAGCAGTCTCTTATGATCCTTTGTATTTCTGTGATATCAGTTGTATGTCCCTTTATTCATCTCAGATTTGTTTTGTGTCTTTTTTCTTAGTCTAGCTAAAGGTATATTGATTTTGTTTATCTTTTTGAATAATACAACTCTTAGATTTAGTGATGTTTTCTATTGTTTTTCTAGTCTCTATTTCATTTATTTCTGCTCTATATTATTTCCTTCCTTCTACTAACAAGGGGCTTAATTTTTTTCCCAGTTCCTTGAGGTATAACATTAGCTTGTTTATTTGAGATCTTTCTTCTTTTTTGACCTAGGCATTCATTGCTATAAACTTCCCTCTTAAAGCTGCTTTTGGTGTTCCTCAGAAGTTTTGGTGCATTATGTTTCCATTTTTGTCTCAAGATATTTTTAAATTTCCCTTTTAATTTCTTATTTGACTCACTGTATGTTTATAAGCATGTTTAATTTCCGCATGTGAATTTCAACTTTACTCTCATATTATTGATTTGTAATTATATACCACTGTGGTCAGAAAAGACACTTGATATTATTTTAATTTTTTAAATTTGTTAAAACTTGTTTTGTGTCCTGACATAGGATTTCTCCTGGAGAATATTTCATATGTGCTTGGGAAGAATGTGTTTTAAGCTGCTGTTGGATGGGATGTTCTATACATGTCTGTTAGGTTCATTTGATCTAAAGTATAGTTTTAAGTCCAAATATTTCCTTATTGATTTTCTGTCTGGATAATCTGTCCATTGCTGTAAGTGGAGTACCGAAGTCTCTTGCTATTACTGTATTGTAGTCTCTCTCTTTAAATCTATTAATATTTGTTTTATATAGTTAAGTTCTCCAGTATTGGATTCATATATATTTATAATTGTTATACTGTCTTAATGAATTGACCCCTTTTTCATTATAATGTAATATTCTTCTTGTCTCTTGTGGAAGTTTTTGATTTACAGTCTATTTTATCTCACATAGATACAGCTGCTACCCTGCTGTATTTTGATTTCTATATGTGTGGAATATCTTTTTTTTAATCCCTTCACTTTTAGTTCATTTGTGTCCTTAAAGATAAAGTGAGTCTTTTGTAGGCAGCATATATTTGGATCTTAATTTTTTAAAATCTATTCAGCCACTCTATGTCTTTTAATTAGATAATTTAGTCTATTTACATTCAAGGTTATTTTTGATAAGTAAAGACTTACTATTGCCAATTTTTTTAGTTGTCTTCTGGTTGTTTTGTAGATCCTTTGCTCTTTCCTTTCTCTTTTGCTGCCTTCCTTTGCGATTAGGTGATTTTCTCCAGTGATATGCTTTGATTCCTTACTTTTTATCTTTTATGTATACACTATAGGTTTTTGCTTACTTAAAACATCTTGAATTTATAAGTGGCTATTTTAAGCTAGCACAACTTAATTTTGATTGCGTAAAAATACTCTACATGTTTACTCAACCCTCCCTCACACATTTTATGTTTTGAAGTTACAATTTACATATTTTTATATTGTATCTCCCTTAACAATTTACTGTAGCTACTATTTTTAATAGCTTTGTCTTTTCACCTTCATACTAAGACTAAAGACAGGCTTATCTGGGAAACTTCTTTACCAGTCATCCTGTCCAGAGATTCTGGGCAGGCCATCTATCACAGTCTGCAAGTGAACTTACTGATATTGTCCTTGGGTGGGCTGGCCTAGTGCCTGGGTCTGCAGATGGGTGGGCCTGACACTTGTTTCTTTTTCTTTTTTTTTTTTTTTGAGACAGAGTCTCACTTTGTTGCCCGGGCTAGAGTGAGTGCCGTGGCGTCAGCCTAGCTCACAGCAACCTCAAACTCCTGGGCTTAAGCGATCCTTCTGCCTCAGCCTCCCGAGTAGCTGGGACTACAGGCATGTGCCACCATGCCCGGCTATGACACTCGGATCTATAGAATTAGGCCTATATCTTGGATCCAGTGGAGTGGACCTATTAATTGGGTGCCCAGGAGTTGGATCTACAGCCTGAGTCCATAAAGGCAGGCCTGAAATCTATATATTTGAGGGCAGGACTGGAACCTGTATCTGTGAGGGCCAGCCTGAAGCCTGAGTCCACAGAGTCTTACCTGGCTCTGGGATATCACTTGAGTCTAAGTCTCAGAGGCTGGTCAGGTGCTGGGTGGGCATGCCATCTGGGTTCACTGAAACCTGAGTCTTCAGGAGTTGTCCTGAAGCCTCAGTCTGTGGGGGCTGTCCTTGTAAGTTTACTGGAATAGACATGGAGCCTGGGTTTTCTGGAGGCTGGGGCCACAGAAACTGGCCTGGTGCCTGGGACTAGTCTGGTGCTAAGGAAGGTCTATATTTTGGGTCTGCAAGGTCTGGTCTGGAGCCTGGGATTGTGGATGGTGGCTTGCTAGTAGTGCCATGGGGACTGGCCTAGAACATGGAACCATGGGGACCAACCAGGTGCCTAGATCCACTGAGTTCTAAAGGCTGTGTGTGTGGGTGCTGGCCTGGAGATGAGGTCTGTGAGAGATGGCCTGGAACCTGGGCAGGTCTGGAGTCAGAAACTGTATAGGTTGACCTGCCTCTGGGTTGGTCTGAAACCTGAGACAGGGCTGGGTTCTGAGTCTATGATTGCTGGCCTTATGACAAGCTACAGGAATCAGCCTAATCCTAGGGTCAGCCTGAAACCTGAGTCTGTGGGTTTGGCCTGATGCTGGAATGATCTGAAGCCTTAGGCCCACTGGGGTAGGCCTGGTGCTGGGGCAGGCCTAGAGAATGAGTCCACCTGGAAAGTCTGGAGCCTGGAGCTACAGGATACCACCTGGTACCAGGTGATGTTTGGGGGTTCTTTCTGTGAGTACCCTCTTGGATCCTGAAGCCACAGGAGCTGGCCTGGCACTTGGAAGGCCTGGAGGCTGAGTCCTTGGGTTCCAGCCTTGTGCTGGGGCAGTCCTGGGACTGAGGAGGCCAACCTGGTTTGGGGCCAGTCCATAGACTGGGCCAATAAGGTCAGCCTGCTGCTGGGACTGGCCTGGGGATTGAGTCTCCTGGCAGGCCTGCAGCCAGACACTGGGCTGGGCCTGGAGACACAATCCATGGGTACTGGCCTGGAGTTTGGGGCCGGGGGGGTCTGCCTGGTGCTGGGTTTTACTGGGGCAGGCCTGGTGTTGGGGTCAAAGGCAAAGTTCAGTGCTCACTTCCCTCTCCTTTTTCCAGGGGGAGGGTATCTCTCTCTCTACTCTGATGCTTGTGGGAAGGGGTGATGCAGGTAATGTGAAACTGTCCCTCCTTCCCTCTTCAATGTGTCTTTTCTTGTTTCTGTGCTACACCCACATGCTGTAATTTCTTACCTAGTTTTCTTAGCTCTTGTCAAGATATTTTTTGTGCATGAATAGTTGTTCGAATTGATGTTTCTGTTGGGGGGGCACAAAGGCTGGAATGTCTTATTTCACTATTTTGCTCCAAGATGTTTTATTTCTTTACTTAAGTATTTGTTACACAGAAGTTCACTCTGAGATAAATTGAGCTGTCCATTATGCTTTGTAATTTTTGGTGTATATATAAGCTATATTAAACAATAAAATGTTTTAATAACAGAAAGTTAGCTAGAGCCTTCTGGGAAAGACTTTCATATTATCATGAGACTCCCCATCTCCTGTGGGAAGTAATGGAGAAAGCACACAGACCAGATTGGCATTTATGACTTCTATAACCAGCCTTGGAATAATTCTGAAGCTCCCAAAGTCAAGTACTTAATAATTGTAATAAAATACCTGTACATTCTTTAGGATTTGAAATACAGAATTTTATAATATCCACATAATGACTATATTATTTCTTTCTTTTGGTGCTTATACTTTATTTACTTAAAACTATTTCACTGGCTAGAGAATATTGCGTAGTATTGAATAAAATAGGTAATGCAGCCATTCTTGTTTTTTTCTTGATCTCCAAAAGAAGAAATTTAACATAAGTATGATGTTGCTGATTTTTTTGAAGTACTTGTACTATATTGAGGAAGTTTTTAATGTATATGTAAATATATGTATTAATATACATATAAAAAACAAGTTTTTTAACCATGAATAAATGTTGAACTTTATTAAATGATATTCCTACAATTATTCAAATGATCATATGCATTTTCTCCTTTATTATGTTACTGTAGTAACATGACTGATTTTTTTAATGTTAAACCAAGCTTTCTTTCCTGGAATTAACCCAATCAAAAAGTATTCCTATTTTAAACATAAATATAAATTTTTTGGATTTGCTTTGCTATTATTTTGTGGAGTATTTTTGTATATATGTTCATGCATAATGGCCTGTAATTATTCTTTCTTGTGATATCCTTGTCAGGATTTGTTTTTGTTGTTAATCTAGCCTTTTAAAAATAGATTGATAAATTCTCCTTTTATTATTTATTATAAGAGTTTGTCTACATTTTAAAATTAAACTCATTATTTTGAGATAATTATAAAATCACATAGAGTTGTAAGAAATAAAACAAAGAGATCCCATGTGTCCTTTACCCTGTTCACCACAATGACAATATCTTTTAAAACCATACAATATCACAATTCAGATGTTGACATTGATAGAATCAAGACAGAAGAATTTCATCAATAAAACAGTACACTGAGTTGTCATGTTACACACACACCACATCCTTCCCAACCCCTGCTTCCACCTCTGGATGCCACTAATCTGTTTTCTATTTCTATAATAATTTTTAAGAATAGTATATAAATGGAATTATAAAGCATGTAGTTGTAGTTGGCTTTTTTTTTTTTTTTTAATCAGCAAGATTCTCTAGAGATTCATTCAGGTTGCTGCATCTATCAATTGTTATTCATTTTTATTGGAGTATAGTGTCCCATGGCATAGATATAACAGTTTGTTTAACCATTCACCCAGTGAAGGACATTTGGGTAGTTTCCAAATTAGGACTATTATGAATAAAGCTGATATATGTTGATATATAGGACTTTGTATGAACATAATATTTTCCTTTTTCTGGGGTTAAATGCTTTGGCATGCAGTATCTGAATTGTATAGTAGTTGCATTTTAATTCTACTTATTTTTCCTTTGCTTTTGTTTTTTATTGAGGAAAAAGTCCCATACCTTAAAATTTAACCATATTAAACTGTACAATGTACAATTCAGAGACATTAGAGCATTCACAATGTTGTGCAACCCTTACTTTTATCTAGTTCCAAAGCATTTCATCACCCCCATGGGACAGTCCCTATCCATTAAGCAATCACTCCCCACCCCTTCTCCTCCTCCAGTCCTGATAACCACTAATATGCTCTCAGTCTCTATGGGCTTAAGTATTTTTCATAATTCATATAAATGGAATAAGGAAATTTATGATCTTTTGTGTCTGGCTTTTTTCACTTATCATAATATTTTCGAAGTTCATCAATATTATAACATATATCAGTACTTCTTTACTTTTTAGGGTGAATAATATTTCGTCATGTGAATGTACAACATTTTGTTTATACATTTATTTTGTGATGGATATTTGAATTGTTTCTACCTTTGGGTTATTGTTGTGATTAGTGCTATTATAAACATTCATGTACAAATATTTGTTTAAATACCTGCTTTCATTTCTTGTGGGTATATACCCAGGAGTAGAATTGTGGGGTCATATGGAAGTACTATAACTTGTTGAAGAACCTCAAATTGTTTTCCAAATGGCTGCACTATTTTACATTCCTACCAGGAGTGTAAATGATTCAGTTTCTTCACATATTTGCCAGCCTTTAATTATGTCACTCATTATGTAGTCATTCTAAGAGGCATGTGGTGAGGTTTTAATTTTCATTTTTCTGAGGGCTGAAAGTGTTGAAGATATTTTATGTGTTTATTTGACAAGCATATATCTTTTTATCTTTTTTGGATAAGTGTTTGTTCAAATATTTTGCCCACCATATTTATTTATTTTTACTATTGAGTACTGAGAGTTTTCTATATATTCTAGATACTAGTTCTTTGTTGAATATGAGGTTCGCTAATATGTTCTCCCAGCCTGGAACTTTTCACTTCATCTTTGTAACAGGGTTTTTTCAGAGCAAAAGTTTTTAATGTGTTAAAGTCTGAATAATCAATTTTTCCTTTCTCGGATATACTATTGGTGTTAAGCCTAGAATTCTTTGTCTAGTCCTACATCCTGAAGATTTTCTGCATTTTTAAAAGATTTTTTATAGCTTTACATTTTAAAGTCTGTGATCCATTTTAAGGTTGCATTAATATAAGGTGTCAGGTTTAGTTGAATATTCTTTATTTTTTTTCTGCTTAAGAATGTACAATTGCTTTAGCACCATTTGTTCATTCCTCCATTGAGTTGCTTTTGCAACTTTGTCAGATATTAGATGAGCATATTTGTGTGGGTGGATTTCAGGTTTCTTTATTCTGTTCCATTTATCTGTTTCCACCAATATCACATAGTCTTGATTACTGTAGCTAAATGATAAGTCTTGAACTTAGGTAGACTGGTTACTTCCACTTTATTTTTCTATCCAAAATTATTTTAGCTTTACTACTTCCTTTGCCTTTCCATATAAATTTAAGAATAATCTTGTCTGTATCTACTATATCTACATAAAATATCTGGTATTTTGATTAAAACTGCATTAAAACTATTTACCAATTTGAATAGAGCTGAAATCTTTATTATACTGACTTCCAATCTGTGGACATGGTTTGTCTCTCCATTTATTTAGATCTTTTTGATTACTTTTATTGGCATTTTTAAATTTTAAGAATACAAATTATACCTAAGTGCATACCTAAATATTTGTGGCTTATACCTAAATATTTCATTTTCTTTGGCACATTATAAATAGTATTGTTGTGCTCTTAATATCAGCTTGTACTCTTATTTTCAGTTTCCACATGTTCATTCTCTGTATATAGAGATAATCTTTCTGTTTTGATCTTAAAACTTTTGGCCTTTTTCAATTTACTTACTAACTATAGGAGGAAATTTCTTCCAAATTGTTTGGAATTGCCAACATAAACAATCATGTACTATGCAAATAAATACAATTTTATTTATTCCTTTCAAAAACCATCTGTATGATTTTTATTTTCTTTCAATGCATTATTGCAGGGTTTTTTTATTTCAGCATATTATGAGGGTACAAAAGTTTAGGTTACGTATGTTGCCCTTGCCCCGCTCCCCCCAAAGTCAGAGCTTCAAGCATATCCATCCCCCAGACGGTGCACATCACACTCATTATGAATGTATACCCCCCATCCTCTCCCCCCCACATGACACCCCGTTAATGTTATTCCTATATGTGCTCTTAGGTGTTGATCAGTAAAACCAATTTGATGGTGAGTATATGTGGTGCTTATTTTTCCATTCTTAAGATACTTCACTTAGTAGAATGGGTTCCAGTTCTATCCAGGAAAACACAAGAGGTGCTACATCACCATTGTTTCTTATAGGTGAGTAGTACTCCATGGTATACATATACCACATCTTATTAATCCACTCATGTATTGATGGGCACTTGGGTTGTTTCCACATCTTTGCAATTGTGAATTGTGCTGCTATAAACATTCTAGTGCAGATATCGTTTTAATAGAATGCCTTTTTTTTCCTTTGGGTAGATGCCCAGTAATGAGATTGCTGGATCAAATGGTCATTCCACTTTTAGCTCTTTGAGATATCTTGTATTACTTTCCACAGAGGTTGTACCAGCAGTGTATGTGTGTTCCCATCTCTCCACATCTATGCCAAAAGCATTTGACAAAATTCAGCACCCTTTTATGATAAGAACGCTTAACAAAATAGCAATAGACAGGACTTACCTCAAAACGATAAAAGCCATATATGACAAAACCCCAGCCAACATCATACTAAACAGGGAAAAATTGAAAACATTCCCGCTTAGAACTGAAACTAAACAAGGTTGCCCTCTATCACCACTTCTATTCAACACAGTGCTGGAAGTCCTAGCCAGAGAAATCAGACAAGAGAGGGAAATCAAGGGCATCCAAATGGGGGCAGAAGAGTTCAAGCTATTGCTCTTTGCTGATGATATGATCTTATATTTAAAAAATCCCAAAGATTCTGCCATGAGACTACTGGAATTGATAAACAAGTTCAGCAAAGACTCAGGTTACAAAACATTTTCAATATCAAAGATATTTTTAAAATTCTAAAAGCTATCAGAGAGAAAAAAGAGACTAGCTATAAAAGAATAATGATCAGATTAAGAGTAGAGTTCTCACAAGCAAGACATAATGCAATCTTCACAGCAACCTGGAATTCCGCATCTAGCCAAACTATATGGCAATTATAAGAATAAAATATTTCAGTTGTCTAAAAACCCAGTAAACACACAAGCCACACACCTTTGCTAAAAGTGACACACACTGATGACTTTGTTGGTACTGTAGCCCATTGTCATTTTTTACCGCATTTTTTCTTTGCTAGAAAATTCCACATTCCATGATAGGAATTGAAAATACCACTACGGCAGCCTTTCTGCAACTACGAAGAGAAATATTCCTGACATATGAGGATGGCAGAGCAGTAAAGATGAAAGTAACTGGGTACCTTGCAATTGCCCTTCCTTCAGACTTGAAGATGTGAGAAAGTATATTTGTTTTATTTATTGGTTTTGATTGAATATTTTATTATTTTCAGCCAAACACATGCCAAGTGATATGGACTACTTTAACAAATATTTATCATTTCCTATATATCAAGCACTAGGTATTTAGTAGTGTACCCAATGGAAATGTTCTTCACTCTCATAGAGTTTACCTTTCTAATAAGGAAGAAAAATTAATTTATAAATAAATATATGGATGCATATATCATCAAACAGGTAAATATTGGATAGTATTGGAATATCTTTTACCTAACTCCTTAGATTGACTCTCTGCCATTTTATACTATTTTTTTTTTCCATGGAGTTTGACCTATATGAACTATACTAGAAGGCTCTTTTGCCTAAGGACAATTGAGTTATTGTTTCTCGTATGCTATGCTATCCCTCATTGGTTTTCTTATGCCATTTATAAGAGAAAACATTAGAAGATTATGTATTTACAAAAATGATGTGTGGATTTGTAGGTCAGGATAATTCTTTTTAACATTAAGTGCAATGGGAGAACTAACTGAATCTGTTATTTATGAGAAAGAAAAAAACAAATTACATTTTCTAACGAGAAGAAAGAGTGCTCTGAATAAATTACAGAGGAACAGAAGTGAGATAGAGGTGAAAAACTATTATGGAGATAAAGGGAGGACCATTTTTGAAGTCAGAATTGTGTTTTTATTTGTTTTTTGGGGCATAGGTTTTTTTTGTTTGTTTGCTCTGTTGCTCAAGCTTGTCTCAAACTCTTGGTCTCAAGTTATTCTCCCACTTCAGCCTCCCAAAGTGCTAAGATTACAAGCATGAGCCATCATGCTGTCATTAAAGTAAGTGTATTGGAAATAGTAAAGAATAGACAGCAGTTAATGGTTTGGAAAAGACCAGACTTGAGAATACTTGTTGATAGACTAGAAGTAGAGGTAAGAAAAAGTGAAATAAAAGGTAATTTATTGCCTTTAATTGAAAATATTAATACTATTGTATATTTAATAAATATTTTATATTTTATTATATGTTGAATATTAATAACATTTAAAATATTTTCAAAATTATCAAAAAGTAATAAAGTTTCCCATAGTATCTGTTATCTAATATTGAGTTCTTTCCAATTACATCACCATAGTGTAAATCAAATGTTTCAGTTAACTACATCTATGGGTATTAAATTCAGAAAATACCTTTTTATGGGAATTCCAATTTATTAATAAAATGCTAAACACTTCTTTAGGATCAACAAGATTACAATTCTTTTAGTAAATCTCTCATTTGTTACTATCATGACACATGGTTTAGAATCTGTCAATAGAGTTTTAATCCTCATGTCTAATTCTTCAATTCAGCCAGTGTAAATCAACTTACAGCATTTCTTACATTGAACTTTGATATTTAATTATTTTGTTCAGTGAGGAAACTAACAACATTGACTTTATTATTCTCATGTTCCATTCAATTTATTGACATTCATGAACATTTTTTATGAATATCAAAATTCATGACAACTTAAAATTTGTCTATTTATAATGATTTATTTGTTTAAATAGTCTACAGTTTTAAACAGGTATGCAAATGTAACATTCATAGCAGAAAATATTCTGGATGAATATGTTTGTTCTGTGTTTGAAACTATACACTAGTTTTAAAAAGATTTCATGATATAATATCATCAGCCAATATATAAATTCAGTCTACAAAACCGAGGGTAAAAAATAAAAGGTGATAGATCCTACCTTTTCATTAAAAAAATTGTGCATTTAATGACCAATAAAGTATAATTTTACATTTTATTTAATCTCAAAAATCTGTTTTGCTATTATGTTGGTATGAATTATTCTCAACATGCACAAATAGTCATAGCTTTTTTCTATCTGTCCTTTGGATAATGGATATGAAAGCTTGCTCTGTTAAATGCAAAGTATTATTTGAACATAAGTTCTTGTTATAAAAATTTTATTTTACTAGGGACAAGAAAAGATACATCATGTATACATACTTCAAGATAAATATTATATGTTTTTTTTTTTCCTTTTCAAATCTTGGTATTAACCCAGGTCATCATTAGTCTTTCAACCTAACTGCAAGGAATTCATTAAGTTATTAAATTTTGTATTAAAAAAGCAGAGATGCCAAGTGAACCAGATTTTTAAAATGTGTTTAGCTTTTTTCTTTTCTGGATTTAAAGAAGTTCAATAGATTAACGCTTTCTAAAGTCAATTAATTTTTTTCAAATTATTTTCTCTACTTTCTATTTTCATAAAAAGCTTAAGCTGATAAGTGAAAAAGTGTTGATTTCTGTTTTTCCCTCTTTCTTCTTTGCTATTTCCTGAAGTTGTCACTGGAGATATTTAAAAATCACTCAGGAAGCTGACTGCCACTTCCTGCATTATTATCATTTGATTTTACAGCCAAATAATCAGTTTAGAATTCCTGAGACAGACAGATGGGAATATATAGAAAGAAAAACTAAATGAGAATTTCTCGATATATCATTTTCCATTTACTGTGTAGAAACCTAAGTAAACATATTTTAAACATCTATATATTTTAGAAATTTATAGTTAAATATTAACATTGCATTGTATATTATAATAGCAATGTAAATGCATATGTAACTTAGCCTATTAAAGGTCTTCAGAACACATTAATTCACAACTATTCACTGAATAGTTTTCTATGTTCCAAGCACTGCTTTGAGTGATAGGGATAGAAGAGGAAAAAAGGCATAACTCTTGCTTTCGAAATGTGTCGGTAACAGACATATGTACATGCTGTAGGATAACATAGACAGCATTTCACAAAGCCTTTGTGATCTATTCCTAGAGGGAAAAATGCCTAAGTTGATACCTGCAGTTCAAACAGGACATAGGAGAAGAGTTAGCAAAGAATTCTAGCCAGGAGGAAGAGAGCCTTCATATACTATAGCTCTGAGGCCAAGATGCATTGAGAACACACAAGGAGCTTTACGTGTGTGGACTGTATGTTACAAGAGAAAATAGCCATGAGGTAAGGCTATAGAGTTTATCAGGAGCCAGGTCAAAATCAGCAACATTAAGGCATTTGGATTTGATCCTGGGACAATGGGGAGATTATGGAAATCGTTTTCAAGAGCTGTACCTATGCTCAGATTTGCATCAGTGTGGACAGTGCAATCCCAAGTTTATGTGTTAGGAATCAGGAAGATCAGGTGTGAGGCAGCCTTAGGAAAACAAGATTTGATGACCTACACTTGTATAATGATGACAAAGATGAAGCAATCTTAATAAATATTTAGGTGAAGAGTAGTACAGACGAGACCAGGAAAAGACACCTTAGTCTGAGAAGTGAGTAAATTATTTAATAAATATCAGAAAGTTTGCCAAGGAGTATTTCCCTTTTAGCACTTTGAGTTATGTGGTCATTTAAATACATATACAGTATTCAATATACAAAGAATAAAGTATGAATTTTTTCATCATGTATAAGTTCATATTTACAAAAGTTACTGCTGTGCACTATCTCCATCACTCTGAAGAAATTTATTTGTCACCACAAAATAATCCTCATCATTTTTATTACTATTGTGTAAATGAAGAAAACATTTAATTATTTTAAAATTCTACAAGCATTATAATTTGGTACATATTTAGGCTTTATTTTAATGATATGCTTTTGCTAGAAAAGAATTCATTTCATAGACCTCTTTGAAATCATTTTGAAAATCTATCTTTACCACATAATCACATTCCTCTTTTTATAATGACTTTTGCTGTTATAAATAGACATCGGGAGATTGAGTTCCAGTCAATGATAATAACTTAACCATATACGGTACAGTTAATTTTTGTTACTAAGTAAAATAAATAAAATATTATTTTAATCTTGCTTAAAACTGAATGCTTTTAGATTTCATGTATGCATTAATGAACCATTATACCCTGCACAATTATTGGTTAGTTTTTTTTGTTGTTTTTTTTTTTTTGAAAGAAAAGAGGCTGAGAAGGGTGCAACTAAAGGGTGCAGTGTACACTGTCTGAGGGATGGGCACACTTGAAGCTCTGACTCAGGTGAGGCAAAGGCAATATACATAACCTAAACATGTGTACCCCCATAAGATGCTGAAATAATAAAAAAAAAAGAGGCTGCAAATTTGACTACATATTATTAAATGTCTCTTTAAAAAATAAATCGTGAAATACTACTTCCATTTTTAATAAAGTTCCCTTCTTCTTACTTTGTTCTTAAATAAAAAAAACAAGTTCAAAGTTAATTGCAGTAGGCTATCACTTTCCTTTGCCGAAGGCAATATAACTTCTATAGAATCATTTAACGTTTCTACTGATCACTAGTTTCAGTGCACTTTACATACCAAATTCACTAGCAATGTAAGGCAACTACTTTAAATAGGAAAGGATTTATCCCACCCCACCAAGCTTTCTTCTATACCTAACACTGCACTTTTACCTCATGATTCCTCTGTAATAATGTTATACATTCCTTTGAGATAAGTGTAATCTTTATATTTAAAATATTTCTAGCCTTAAAATGATACTATCAAGCTGGGTGCAGTGGCTCATGCCTGTAATCCCAGCACTCTGGGAGACCAAAGAGGGAGGATCACTTGAAGCCAGGAGTTCAAGACCAGCTAGGGCAATGAGGAGAGAACATATAAATAGCAGGGTGTGGTAGCACGTGACTGTAGTCCTAGCTACTCTGGAAGGTGGGTGGAAAGATCACTTGAAGCCAGGAGTTTGAGGCTGCAGTGAGCTATGGTTGGGCCACTGCACTCCAGCCTGGGCAACAGAGCAAGACCTCCTGTCAAACAAACAAACAAAAAAAGATAATATCAGACAACCTAAAGACAAACCTATATGTTTTATTTTATTGCAAAATATAAGAAAGTATGTTTTTCTATTGTTTCTTAACCATGTGATATAATATGTACTTATCCAAAGCAGGTTTGTCTGATAGCAAAGGAGTTTGCTATCAGAATCATTAGGTATAAAAAATCATGTATATTTTAGTTATTGTTATAAGGTGATATGTATTGAATTGTTTAAATAAACATAAAAGAATTTTTATATAAAATTTGAATTTATACAATCACTTATTAACAAATACCTCTTCTATAAAACGCCTGGTGTCTCAACTTATGAGATTTCTCTAATGAGAAAGGAAGTCTGGAAAGTAAACATACGGTCTCTTGACAACTCATTAAACAGTGACACCTTCTTGTACAATACCAGCTGTAGCCACGTTCTTCAGGCACACTGAATAAGATTAGAGGAGAAGGATGTGGCAGTTTGGGATATCTGATCAGCAGGATTACTTTCAGTACTAGCCTAGAGGCTCTTCTGACCATCATCATTTACTTCAGTGTCCTCAACTACATGATTTACATATTCAGACACACTTACTGTCATAGTATGCTCATGCACCACCCTGACTGAGAATACGAAACATGTGATCAGTGGGAAGCCCACTGTTCTTTTCCAGGAGTGAAATTCCATAAATCTTAAATGGAGTGGAACATTGCTAAATGTGCTGTGGAGTCCTTTAGTATCGTTTACCTTAGAAGGTTGGGGCTCAATTATAGCATGGAATAAAAGTGTCCTTATCTGTTTCCAATTTGCTAATACTTCCATGTTTGTGTTAGGAGTGACCATGAAATTATATAATCTCTTGTAATATTGTCAGCTATGTTTTCTACACCTAAAATTATTTGTATCCTTTAGACAAAAATATCTGAGACAATTTCAAAATCATGACAACAGTCTACATACAACTACCATTCAAAAGAAAGTGGAAAGCCATTCTGGCAAACTGTGATTAGATGGGTGTTGTGCCACCCAAAATATCATCCCTCCATTCAAAGATACTGCCGAGTCTTTAGGCAAATGAGAAATTCATTAGCATGGACTTCTGTAACAATCCAAAATATATCTTTTAGAAATCTACTCTGTTGCCAAAGTATAATTATGTCGATAAGGTAGAGAAGCAACCATTGCATGGACCATTGAGTGACACCTGGGTGACCCTGAGATGAGATTTCCTTCTATGAACTAATAGTGAGATCCACTATTTTTGGCATGAAAATCATTTTGGCTGCAGCAATAGCAATGATTGTCTACATTAATTGTTTACATTATCAGCCCCTATGACGGTTCAAAAGGAAAAGTGGAAGTCAGAGGCTGGGTGTTAGGGTGTGAGCTAGTGCAAGTGGGTTTTGAAAAAAATTTCTCAAGAAAAAGATTAGGATAGAAAGAAGAAAAGTTTATTTTTCTTTTCCAGAGTGAAAAGGGTCAGCATAGAAGTGAAAAAGAAGGAGATAATGTTGACAAAGAGAACCAGGTATTCAGGCTTTTATTTGGGAGTTGTAAAGGAGGAAAAGAAGATTTATGGCTGGAGCAAAATTAACAGGGTACTGTGAATTGTTATCTGTCTTTTTTCCTTAATGGCAGGCAGATAACAGAAGTGGCTGTCTTTCCTTTGGAGACAGACTTATTGCTTGATTGTGATCTTGTCATTGATTCTGCCCTTGAGATACACTTTCAGGCAGGAACTGAGGTCTGTAGCTTGCACCCCTGCTGTCCATCGTGTCCACTCAGGAACTCCTCAAGGCTGTAAAAGCAAATTCTAAAAGGCAGTTTCAGTTGACTGTAAGGCAGAAAGCTTTACATTCCCTTTCTGTCTGCTTGGCGCTTTTCAGATGTTGTGAAAACAGAACCCCAAAGGGTGCCTGTCAGAGAGGGAGAGAGAGAGAGCAGAGAGAACACTCCTATGTTGATTTTAGCCCTTATTATGGGTAAAATAATTTTTCTGTTATTCTGCTATTAAGGCTGTCCTTTTATTGGAGAGACACTATTTCAACTCTTTTTCCATGACTCTGGAAAGTTTTCATCCTGCACAGATTTAACTTGGTTACCAATAAGTAAGAGAAAAGCATTCAGAACGCTTCCCCTCATAACCCATATGTACAAAAGGTGAAGACAACATTGTATCTAGTAGGGGAAATGTATGTGCTTGTGCAAACACACACACATTCACACATCTAAGATTAAGGTGCCATCAGAGTTGATTTCTCCTGTGGCCTCTCTCCTTGGCTCGCAGATGGCTGTCTTCTCATAGTGTCCTCACATGGCCTTTCTTCTGTGAATGCATACTCCTGATGTATCTTATTGGGGAATCCACCCTTATGACTTCATTTAACCATAATTATCTCCATAAAGGTCCTATCTCCAAATTCAGTCTCATTGGGAGTTAGGGCTTCAACATATTAATTTTGTGGGGAAACAATTCAGTCCATTACAGGGAGAAAAGGGGATTAATCACAAAGCTTTTAGAGAAATTCACATAGTGTTGGAAACTGATGCTGTTAGTAAAATGAAAAGAAGAAAGTGAATCTGAGATATATTTTGGAGATATAATAGATAGGGTCATCTTAAATGGTGCCTCCATCTTCTTTACTCTGAGTTGAACAATGGGTAAAATGAAGGCAATATTTATATCTATTAAGTAGACCAGAAGAGAAAAGCTCTGAGGCTGAGGAAGGAAAGAGACATAGGTTCATTTTGGGCCTGTGTGTGATACTATGCTTGCGAAATACCTGAGGGAGAACTCTTAGAAAAGGATATACTTAAGAACAATTCCATATACCAAGTGAAATATACTCTGAAAAGGGAGTAGAAGTGAGGGCTAGGGAATAAATATATTCTGAAAACAAAGAATAGCATTTCTAATGGCGCCTGGATGGCAGGAACTTGTTTTGCACAGAGATTGTGGTTTTGGTGAGTTAGAGAGTAAAACAATTTTTGCTTGGTCTGTGAAAATAAGTAATTCAAAATCTGAGCTGTTGGAACTCTAAATTATTTTGAGCCTTAAAGGTATGTGATTATGGGGCCTGAGTCATGTGACAGGCAGTTGTAACCTAGGTAGCTGTAACCAGGCAGCTGTAACCTTTGTTTCTTATTTTAGATTGGCCTTCTCCCTTGCCTGCATTGTTTTGCAAGATGTTGTAAATGACTGAAGAGTGGCATTCACCGTGGATCTTCATTATAGATTAACCACCCTCTTAGCTTTCTCACACAAAGACTTCACATTGTCTGAAAATGGAATGTTAAATACACTGTTTAAATTGGAAAGGAAATGAAAACCAGCTATAAAGAAAAGAAAATAATTTGTATAGAAAAGAAAACAAGCTACAACTAATTAATTTGTTGTAACTCTTAAACCAGCCTTGTATAGAAAATATTATAATCCTGTTAAATTTTCTTGTCTTATGCCCAAAAAGCAATAACTTAACTTTTAACTTCAGAGCACTTTACCCCATTTCACTGGAGTCTGTATATCCTAGATAGCCGCTCCTAGCTTTTTGCTTGAATAAACTCTTTAAAACCTTTCAGTTATTTCAGGTTGACAGGCCTAATTCACCTTATTAGAGAAATTGGCTTTTCTTAATTCAGAAATATTTTTTCTTGGAAATTTGCACGATAAGGTTTGTAACTACAAGAAAATACGCAGGAAACAGTCAGCTTGGTAACTCTCAAATAAAACTATTTTTAAATAAAATACTTTCATTTGGTGAGGAAAAAATACCTTATATGATTGTGCTATGTTTGATCCAAAATAAGATGATATAAAAGAAAAAAACATAATAATTTCCTGAGCATCAGGTAAAATAATCGTATTGAATTTAATTTCTGTATAAACTCATAGAGTTGGAATATACATAATACTAATATTATTTATACTTGATTCATTCAGAGTACTTTCAATACTTCAGACTCTATATCAAAGATTAATTACTGGGATCATTATCAAAGGCCAAATGACACCTTACACATTTATAACTAATCAGCATTAAGTTATAACCAGAAAATTATCCTGTAATTATTAAATAAAGTATCTTTATTTACATTGACCTAGCCCTCCTCTATTCATTTTCAAATATATGATACTCAGCTTTGGAAGTTAATGCAGCTAGGCTTTCTTATGAAAGCAATGATTAAATTAGATGTTCACAATACTGGGCTTCATCAGAGCAGCATTTTGGGGGTATAACCAGACAAATTCCAATTGTAACTAGAATTTTAAGACATGGAACATAAGGACAAAGTTAACACCCAGTAACATTACAAATAACTGTGAATTTCATCATTCTGGTTAACAAATAAAAGTTAAGTTTGTCTTCTGGGAACCTCAACCATGAATTATATTATTCTTAACAGAATAATAAGCACTTCTACTCTTCTACTAAATACACCTTCTGTGAAGTGGGGGGTTAGTGAGCTATTGAATTTGATTTAAAAAAAGGGTGAAATCTAGGCCATTATACTTCTAAAAGAAGATCAGTAATTGAATCACTTTTTTTTTTCCAGACAAGTTTTACAAAAAATGACTTTGAAAATGTTAGGTGAGAGTTGGTCATGGTTTTCCATTTTCATCTGCTGGTTTTGTTTGTATTTCTATCTTTTGCTTTTGTTATTTTAAATGAAGGCAAGCTGAATTCTTTTCCTATGAAGGAGTTAGCCTTGTTTAATTATTGAGATAACATGTATATCCTTGTAGAATAAATAATTTGATCCAACTTACTTGTGAATTTACCATGTAGTTTTGATCAACTTAGTACAATTTAAAAATTATTAGCACTAAGTATCAGTCACTCTAAGAGCATTCAAGTTTAGATGTTATTTGATAGGGTTTCAAAGTGCTAAAATAAAGTAACTCTTTCAAATATCTAAGCTTTGTGCATCAAAAAATGGTCATAATTCTCTCTGATTAACAAGTCATTGAATGTTTATTGAAATATTGAGATGAAAATAAATTTTTGTAGTCACAATGAATTATGTTTAGGATAAGAAAAATTCTGTGTTAAAGATTACATAAACTAAGGGAAAGACTCTCTAAGAGCAACAGACAGCTAACTAAAGATGAGCATTCACACTGGTAGTCATATATATTCCTCTACTTACACTTAAAAATGAGGTCTCAACTGAACAACAACAAAATAGTATTTTCAATGGAAAAGAACTCAAATTCTGGAAAATAATTTAAGGAGGTTTATTCTGAGCCAAGTATGAAGGACCATGAACTAGAAGCCTGGAGTAAGTGGTCTTGCCGTGGTTGGGTTACAGTTTGGTTTTATACATTTCAGGGAGACAGGAATTACATATAAAGTCATAAATACATGCCTGAAAGGTATATGTTGGTTTGGCTTCAAAAGGTAGGGCATCTCAAAGCTGGGGGCATATAGGTTATAGTGGGTTTAAAGATTATTTAATTCAAATTGATTAAAGAAATGAAGCTTTGTCTAAAAAGGCTTGGAATGTTTTAAGTTAAGATAAGAAGGTCTGTTAATCAGAGATAAGCCACCAGACGTAGACTCATGAGATCTGTTGGGTAAATTCATGGTCTGCATAGGTGGTTTAAGCTTTGTCTTGTATAGCCCCTTAGGCCTATTAATGAGTTACAAAGGATATCTCTAAGAAGGGAGGAGGGGACGTGATGAGGTGTGTCTGACCTCCCTTCTCATGGCCAGCAACTCAACTTTAGGGTATTTCTGGTCTTCCCTTGGCCAGGAGGGGGTCCATTCAGTCATCTAGGGGTGCTGAAGATCTTATTTATTTCACAGTATATAATCACATGATCTTAGATCCTAGATCCAGAAGTTTCCTTGCCTTAAATGTCAATTAGTATCAGCTTTCTTCCAAACTAGGCATTCATCTACTTTAATTCCTGACAGATGTTTCCTCAATCATTTTTAATAAGAAAAAAATTCAAATTTGAGAGGACATTTTGGTAGACTCTCCAATATTTATTCTCTTCCTCCCAAACCAAGTACAAGTTTACTGTATTAGTCTCAGTAGTAAGATAGAAATAACCTTAGTAATCTCATCTCCTCTGGTTGATTTGAGAAATTTGTATGACCAAACTGTGGGCAATAAGACATAAAGAAATATATGTTAGGAAGATATAGCCCCAGTTGCTACTGACAGCTATTTATTGATCATAAGGATAATTAAGCATAGAATGAAGCAGTCAGAAAAGACCAAAAAAAGTAAAGTTGCAAAAAAAAAAAAAAAAGTGGATCTTTGAAGATATGAGTGAATGACTCATCCAACCACTCCCAAAACCCAACTTACCTCTAGGTGTTTTCTTATATGAGTGGATACACTTGCTTTTGTTTTAAGAGAATTTGAGTTGAATTATCTATTTTAATAACTTCAGCTGAAAAATGTTAAACAGCAAATTAACCTGTATATTGATGATCCTTCCTTATGTGCTCATTATTGTGTTGATTTCCCTCTAAATGTTGACACTTTAACTGAATACAACATATATGAGATGGTCAAATAATTTGAGAATATGGAAATTTTATGGTCTTCTGATTGGGAAACCAAGCATTAAGTGTGATGGGCACAGGAACATGATATCCAGATCTTCATCAGGAAAGGACTTGTGCCCAGGTGCAGAGAGCACGGTCAGCACAGCCTCCAGCAGTCAACTCCTTTACTGTCTGTTTCAGCTGCCTAGAGCCAGTTCTCGCAAAGTCACAACCTTCCTACGATGATCTGCACCTGTTGACTGAGCGAGGTGAGGCTAAAATGAGCTCATCGTTTCAATCTAACACTGAGAAAGTCTGACAGTCAACATTTGCTTTAGTGTGCCACATAAAATTGGATGAATCTTTGCTAGGCCTTTATCACAGTTAAACTTCTATCTCAGACCAATCCTGCTACCTCCACATCACTTCCATAATTGTTGTTCCTTAATATATATCATGTAACTCAAACTCTATCACAGTGTCTATTTCTATAAAACTTAAGCAGCCACAATAACTTGCCAAAAACTTACCTAAGCCATTTTTAGTATATGTTAACAACACTAATGGTACATAGTAAGAATTTGAAGTAGTAAAATTTCTCAAGTATTTTACTTAACATGTAATCAAGACATAGAGCAATCTTACACGTCTCATCATCACATTTACTAAATTTTCTAGTATTTTCAGTTTATTTCTTCAACTTCTCCATTAAGATATAAACAAATGTACATGAAGATTTTTTCTTTTATGTCTGCATGGTGCTTATCATGTTAATTTTATGTCAACTTGGCTGCATCACTGGGTATACATTCTGGGTATTTCTGTTATGATATTTTGGATGAGGTCAACATTTATATTAGTAGACTTTGATTAAAGTAGGCTGTTGTCCATAATGTGGGTGGCCCTCACCTAATAAATGGATAAAACAAAAAGACTGGACTCACATAAGCAAAAAATAATTCTCTAGTATATTGCTTTTGAAGATTATCTGAATCATCAGTTCTTTCTTGTTCTACTGGTACATTGGCTTTCCTGAGTTTCAAGTCTGTGGGCCCATTCTGCACATTTTGGACTTGATTGCCTCTATAATTGTGAGCTGATTTCTTATAATAAATCTCCATATAGATGTGAACATATGACCTATTGCTTCTCTTGCTCTGAGAAACCCTGGCAGGTACAATGTTTGATATGTATAATAGATGTTCAATAAATATTATAATATTTACTTCTAAAATTAATCAACAGTTTAATTTCCTCTAGAAAATGGCTGGCCACAATAGTTTCTCAATAAATATTGTATAAGTCAAATAATTATTGAAAAGATGAAAACATTAAAATTAGAAGTCAGATATAGAAGGCATTTTTTCTATTTAATTTCAGGGCTATATCTCTGGTTAAACATAGTTATCTAAGAAAAAAATATATTATGAAATAAGAGATTGTTTAGAGCTAATTCCATGGAACCATAATTTAGTGTCAACCACATGACAGTAAAGCCTTTGTTGGCTAATATATGGGACCCAGCTGACAACAGACATACCTCATTCATTCGCTTTTGAAAAATTTGTAAAATTCAACATGGCACAGTACATTTCTTGTAAAGAATGTGCTATATAATTAATGTTTGAATACCCGTCTTTCCAATGGCCACCAACTGTTGCAGACACAATTATGAGAGACAAATTATGAGGGGCAAAATAATGAATGATATGTATAAGCAGTATAATGCACACCATGAGCAATAGTAGAAAAATTCAGTCTAAAGTAGAGCTAAAGCAGTAGACAGAGTGCCAGGCCCAGAAATAGACAGAAATGTCCAGGAGTTCATATTTTAAGTTATAACAGAAGACAAATGTCAAAGTTTTCAATGACAGCCAGAGATCTAGAAACAACTTTATTGGGGAAAAATGTCCTAGTGAGATGTTGACAAACAAAACAAATCAAAGGACACAATATATCAATCTGGTGCTATGGCTTATAAATTTGAGCACTTAGAAATTCAGAATAGAATAGACTCTGTCCTTAAGTAGAATTTTAATCAAAATATATGATGCCTATATGACTGTATATGTGATATTCTTAATATCATCTCTGAAGATTTCTGAGTCTCCAAAGTAAGAGATTGTTTTGACATGATGAATGAAAGAAGATGGGGGGAACCAGACAATAAGGACATAAAGAAAGAGATAGAAAAATTCGGATAAAAAGAGAAAACAAGGCCAACTCTGCATCAACTAAAAAAATGACAACCACGATAAAATATTAAAAAGAGTGTTGCCACTAAGAAAGAAAGCCAACAAATCAAATCAGAAAACAAATTTAATTCAGAAAAAAATGAAAATAACATAACAGTCAATACAAATATGTATATGTATGTTTTAAGGACATAAATAAGTTATTCTTTTAAAAATGGACTAAAACCTAAAGAAATAGCAAACATCCTCTAAGGCAGATGGCTAGGGCAAATAGGAATCCTAAATGTAAAAATTATTCAGTGAAATAACAAAAAAATAGATTTTGACAAAATCGAATCTAGTTAAAATAGAACAGATAATTAAATAATTAGTGGGTTGAAGAAATGTATAGAAAAAATTTATCTATTATGTAGGACTGTTTAAAATAATTTCTATAAAAATGTAGTTAATTATACAATGTGGAGTCCTTTGTTACTACTTCTTTCACTTAATTTGATGTTTACAAGTTTCATCCATGTTGTAGTATATATCAATTTTTTTATTGCCTAATAACATTTCACTGTGTGAATATACCACATTTTATTTGTCCATTCAACAATTTATTGACATTCGGATTATTTCTACTTTATGGCTATTATGAATAATGCTGCTGTGAATAATTGTGTATAAGTTTTTGTGTGAACATATGCTTTTACTTCTCTTTGGTATATAACTAGGAGGAGAATTGCTGGGTAATATGGTAACTCTATGTTTGACCACTTGAGGAGTTGCCAAACTATTTTCCAAAGTGGACACACCATTTTACACTCCCACCAGCAGTGTAAGAAGGTTCCAATTTCTTCATATCCTCACCAGCACTTATGATTATATGTTGTTTTGTTTTGTTTTTAATTTTAGCCACCTTAGTATGCGAGAAGTGGTATCTCCTTGTAGGGTTGTTTTGTTTTGTTTTGTTTTGTTGAGACAGGGTCTTGCTCTGTCTCCTGGGTTAGAGTGCAGTGGCATCATCATAGCTCAGTGCAACTTCAAACTCATGGGCTCAAGCGATCCTTCTGCCTCAGCCTCCCCACTAAATGGGACTATAGGCATGTGCCACCACACCTGGCTAATTTTTCTATTTTTTGTAGAGACGGGATCTCCATCTTACTTGGGTTCATCTGGAACTCCTGGCCTCAAGCAATCCTCCTGCCTTGGCCTCCCAGTGAGAATGGCTTTTATCAAAAAGTCCCAAAATGAAAAATGTTGGCATGCATGCGGAGAGATAGGAACATTCATACACTGCTGGTGGTACTACAAACTAGTACAACCTCTGTGAAAGTAACATGGAGATACCTCAAAGAGCTAAAAGTTGAACTACCATTTGATCTAGCAATCCCATTACTGGGCATCTACCCAAAGGAAAAAAAGACATTCTATAAAAAAGACATCTGTAGTAGACTGTTTATAGCAGCATCATTCACAACTGCAAAGATGTGAAAACAACCCAAGTGCCCATCAATACATGAGTGGATTAAATAAATGTGGTATATGTATACCATGGAGTACTACTCAGCCACAAAAAACAATGGTGATCTAGCACATCTTGTATTATCCTTGTTGGAGCTGGAGGCCATTCTACTAAGTGAAGTAACACAAGAATGGAAAAACAAGCACCACGTGTACTCACCATCAAATTGGTATTAATTGATCAACAGTTATGTGCACACATGGTAGTAAGATTCATCGGGTGTTGGGCAGGTGGGAGTGAGGAGGAGGGGATGGGAATATTCACACCTAATGGGTGCAGTGCAAACCATCTCGGGGATGGACACACTTGAAGCTCTGACCTGGGTGGGGCAAAGGCAATATACATAACCTAAACATTTGTACACTTGTAATGTGCTGAAATAAAAAAAAAAAAAAGATAATGCTAGATATTGGCAACATTGAGGGGAAAGGACATTTTCCTACATGCTGATAAGCACATATATTTGCACAGGCATTCAGAGAAACAAGTTAGTGTTATTTATAGATCATTAAAATATGAAGTTACGTATTTTATGTAAATTTACTTATTTAAAATTCTTTTGTGAATTATCATTTATTGTCATCCTATACTCCTGATTACCACAAGGACAAATTTTCTTACTTAAGTATACTTCTTTCAACCTCAGGAAAACTCGTTGAACAAACTCAAATGGTGAGTTTAGAAGGAAAAACTGGCCACATGCAGGTCATAATATACTTTCAATACAATTTTGGATAGAAAGTTAAAATCAAGCCACTGTTCAAATATTTTGGTTTGACCTAGGAATATTAAAAAAATCAAACTGTAGTATTTCGGACAATAAATTTTAAGCAGACATTGAAATATTTCACATGGTAAAAGTGAGTAGATTTAAACTCTAGGGGTGTTTTAATAAAAAACGCCAGAATTTTTTTTAATTTGATGGCTTCTTTTGTGTAGCAGGATTGGTTTTATAGTTGTGTGGTTGACTTTTGGTGGTGGAGACCTAAGAAATGTTGATAAACAATTATCTATGGATCTCTTACATTTATGCACAACTTTTAACAGAGCTTATTCTGGACAATCTATTCAAAGATGTTTGTATAGAAAACAGCCTTGGAGTATAAAGCTAGTTTCTCTCTCTAAGATAGAGGGCAAATATGTCTGCTGTCTAGGACAGTAGAGACAATGTTTCCCTCTGAGTAAACATAGGGCATATTTGCTAATAATCTTCCTATAAATTTGAGGGTATTCTAAGCTTGTGTTTCCTCAGTTGTGACACGAATCTACTGTGAGAGAGGAGGCAATGAAAACATAAAGCTCATGCCCCTTGTGCCACAAGTAATAAAGTCCTCTGTCTCTGACCCAAGAATCTTATTTCTTCTTCCAGCTTCCAGGGAACTATGGCAGGTTAATTTGTTATTTGTAAGTAGGGTAAAATAGCAAATCCTTCCCCAAGTTCTTGAGGGAAAAAAAAGGCATTAAGGATTAGGTCATATGCTATTTTGGTATTCTGATTGATATTTTGGTGTTTATTTTTACAGAAAAATGCATTTAAAAATTAATGTGAAAGCCACAGTACAGCAAAAGATCCATAGGTTTTAGCAGGAGCAGGTCTTAATAAGGTAACGGATCTGAAAAACTTTAAAAATTATATGGGGATCTCAAGAAAAGAAGGGGCCATACAGTCAGCCTCAGAGTAATGATAGGGTTTTGGATTGTAGTTGGCTTCAGGTTGACTTTTGCTACACAGAATTCCTGGCCTGATTTGCTAATGAGGGTGGGGCAAAGTTAAAAAGCTTTACATTTTGGTGAGGAAAACCACCAATGCCACTAACCTGAAATGCAGCTGGACTCTGTTGGCGCCATAGAACTCTAATGAAGTTCTAATGTTAAATCATTATTCTTAGGTATGGTAAGCAGTGATAGATCTGCTGACTTATTTTTTTTTTTTTTCCTTAAAATGGGCTTTGAGGTCTAAAGAAGAAACTCTGGGAGTGACTATCTTTGAATTAATGTAGTTTGTCCAAGTTGACTGTTCATTCCAAGACCTATAGATATGGCGTTAGTTTTCTGAGATGTAAATTATGACTTTACCTAGAGAAGAGGATGTATTTTCTTAATAAGTACATATGAAAATAGGAGGCCTTTATGTAAGAATTTATTATTTTGGATTGAAGAAGGACAACTCTATGAAATCCCTAAAAACTCTGTTTTTCTAACCTTTCCTACTAAAAGTCTTGTTGATGGCCTAGTGCCATTGGCATCATCCGGGATCTCACATCCTGATCTATTTCTCACACCTCACTCCATGAATTAGAACTTGCATCTTATGAAAACTTTGGGTGATTTTTATTTGTGCTGAAGTTGAGAAGTACAGCCTTAAGCAAGCTAGATTGTCCCTGGGAATTAGGAGTGCTCTGGAAATCAAAGATAAACCACATGAAGGCAGATACTTGATTATGCTGGATGTGAAAAGAGGCTTCCTTAGAAGGAAGCAAGAGCTCTCAAGGACAGACTGTACAAATAAAACAAGAAAAGATGAAACATTAAAAATCAGGATACATTGATATAAAAAGAAATACTTTTGTTCTTCTAAAAAGATACTTTAGTCCTTACTAGGTCAGAAACGGTGACTGGGACCCTATGAAATCCAACAGAAGACAAGCATCAGTTCTTAGAGAGCAAAATGGAATGACTTTCTCAGAGACACCCTGGCTGCAGAAAACAATGGAGTAGGTACTTCTTAAAGATACAGGCAGAAAATAAGGGTGGGGGGGGGGAAGCAAGCATAGTTACACAAGTATTTACATAAGATTTGGGAATTTTTAACTGGAATTGACGAGGGAGACAATTTAAAATGTTTATGTTTTGCTAGGTAAATTTAAAGGTAACTGAATTTGTGTCTTTGTGTATTCTATTATTTCCTGAGGGTCCCGAGGAAAAACAATTAAAAATATATGGAAATAAAACTCTAAGGGAAGACAAAAAAATAAAGACTTTTAAGAATGGGCCAGATAAGATAATAATAGACTGGCCTAGAGTTAGTCTTCTGAATGGAATTATTCAATGTATGTATTCAGTGAATGTAGATACATTTTTTTGAATAGCAGATGATTTAGGTAAATACAAAAGGCATTGATTATAAAATCTTATTTGAATTATGGGAGACCACACAATTTCAACCCTCAAAGGATATGTTAGAAAAATATCTGAGACAGGAAGCAAATGGAAATGGAAATTTTAAAAGTTATTTGATTCCAACAAAAAGTACATTGATTAGGTGAGGAAAGAGTCAAACTACAAATGGTTAAGCTATTATAACTTCAACTAAGCCTTCCAAAAGGGAATTAAAATACTAGAGACATATCCTACTATAGTAAAATTTCTACTGTAGGAAAATATGTAGCGTAAAAAATGCTATCAAAATTCTTCATTATTCAAAAGGAAAAGCAGAGTGATAAGAAGCACATGACAGACACATCAATAGTGGTTTAGTTCAGAAAACACTTGTGGATAAATATTCAGCTGAAACAAATATAGGGTTGGTAGAAAGGTGCCTGTGAGAAGGGGGTTCATAGTCTTAAGCTGCCATGTGGCACACTATGGAGAGGACTGCTCACAAGAGATAGTAAAGGCCATGCCACTAGCAGAGAATACCTCCATGTAGTGTTGTCCTGCCAAAAATGTGAAGCTCCAAGGGGAATTGTAAATTAAGAGTTTGAATATGCTGGATGAGAAAGAAAGGCTTGTCAAATAGGACCTGGTGATTGAGACTGTCACCATTGCAAATTTCTAAACTTCGCCAGAAGGCAGCAATATCTCAAATGCTATTCTGTATGAGGGAAGATTTGCATAATAGAATTTCCCCCCAGATATCCTAAACGTAGTGGCATAATTAACCTCTTTATGTAAGATTTTTCTCTATCCAGCCTGCATTCACAAGCCATGGGCTCTAGACACCTGCATAAATGACTGACACATGGTAAAGCTGAAACTCAGATGTTCCCTCTTTGCCCTGTTCTCAGATATTGTTAAATTTGTGCTATGGTCTTTGGCACACTCTGTATGGGTTTCTCAAAACAAAATTTTGCCGCATTTTACTGTATTAGTGCTCAAGATATGACATACTTTCTAAATTTATTGGAAGCTATGTCTGTGCTGAAATGATCTACCCTATCTTATCACCTATTAATTTTTTAAAAAGTGAAGCATATAAGACCCTTGTCAATGATCTATAATTTCTGTAGGAACTAACCAACTAACCTATTCCAGTGAGACAGCAAGACCACAGATGCTCAAGAAGCTATAGCTCTACAAGCTTGCAGAATTTCTTTGACCTACTTAGGTAAAATTGTGAAATAAGGTAGAATAAAGGCTTGAGAAAAAGGTTAATATGATAATTTTATACTTTAGGCTGTTTATGAGAATATTATTTTGTGATTAAATTTCTATGGACAAGGAAGAAAATTTAATTTTCAGGAAAATTAATGATTGAACTTTATGTTCCTTGTCAATTAATAAGATGAATGGTTTATGTTTAAATTTAGAAAATCTCCATTGACTTATTTTCTTCCATAATTGTAATATTGTCATCTGGTCAAAGACCAGAACTTCTAAAGAGTTATACTGAGCAACATGGCAGATCACTGTCAGAATAGAACAAAAAGGCAGAGGAAAGATAATTCTCCCTCTCTACTTGCACAGGGACATACATCTGTTCCTTCCCTCAGATACCTGTGTTCCTGGTTCTCTAGATTTTGTTTTTAGACTGGGAGTTACACCATCACTGCCCTCTCCTTCATTTCTCGGACCTTAAAATTTGGACTGAATTTTACAACTGTCTTTCTAGGTTCTCCAGCTTACAAACGACAGGTCATGGGACTTCTTGGCCTCCATCACCATGTGAGCCAATTCCTGTAATAACTCTCCTCTTACTTATATCTATCAATATCCTATTGTTTCTGTGTCTCTGGAGAGCCCTGGCCTTGCCATTCTGGTTTTGTTTACTCATTATCTCCTTGTTCTGCCCACTCCAGTCACATTGGCTTCATTACTGTTCCTCCAACAATCCAGGTATTTACTTCCCTCAGGGATTTTGCACTTACTTGTTCTTTCCTTTGAGTAGAATATCTTTCTTCTTTATAATATAGCTTTTTGATCTTCCTTTTCTCTCTCAAAGTTAGTGTTCTCAAAAAGACCACCCCAATATGCCCTCCTGTTCTTTTCGTCATGCTACTGAGCACATATTGATTTGATATACTCTGCATTTTATTTTATTATTTTTTCTGTCCTTTTAACTTTCTCATCTGTCATTCTAGAACATAAGAACCACAAGAAGAGAGAGTTTTGTGTTTCTTGTTATAGCTCAACAAGTGTGTCTGGCTTATAGCAAGCATGCAAAATTTTTCCTTACATGGATGATATATTTTACTGTGCTTTTGATTTTTGTCAATCATTTTTCTTTAGAAAATATTAATTTTGTGTGCTGTAGAATTTCACATAATAGAAAATACAGGGCACAGTCTTTTGAATCTGGCATCTTTCACTCTGCCTATTTTTGAGATCTATTCATACCACTAAATATATTAGTAACTCATGTATATTGGTGAATAGAATTAATTTGTAGGAATGTACCATACTTTATCCATTATGCTGTTAAGAAAGGAGAATCTTTTGTTTCCAGTTTTGAGTCTACTGTGAATGAAGCTGCAACAAACATTTATGATACAGTATTTTTCTCATTTATATTCATTTATCTTGGATAGATACCTAGAAACTGAAGTAGTTATTGCATCAGAGATTGCCAAAACTATTTCATAAGTTGTACCATTTTGCATTCTTATTTTGCATGTCCAGAAATTATGAGAGTTTTAATTCCTTCAAATTATCACCAAAATTGGTATTATTATGTTATAAATTCAAAAGTATGTATAATGTTATCACACTGGATTTTAATTTGTGTTATTAAAATGAATAAGAAGGCTCATGAGCTTATTGCCATTTGTATACAATTCTTATAAAATATGTTTTTTGTGAATTAACTTTTATAAAATCTTTTGGTCATTTTTATTGTATTATTTATCATTTTACCATCAAATGTATTAAGGAGTAGTTTATGTATTCTGGATATAAGTAATTTATCAAAGCATGTATTATTTTGACAAGTTACTTACATCTGCACTAAAATGTTTATAGCAGCACAATTCATAGTTGCAAAGATGTGAAAACAACTAAAGTGCCCATCAATACATGAGTGTATTAATAAAATGTGGTATATGTATACCATGAAGTTCTAATCAGCCATGAAAAACAATGGTGATCTGGCACCTTTTGTATTATCCTAGATAGAGCTGGAACCCATTCTACTAAATGAAGTATCACAAGAATGGAAAAACAAGCAGCACATGTGCTCACTCTCAGATTGGTTTTAACTGATCAACACTTAAGTGCATATATAGTAATAACATACACTGGGTGTCGGGCAGATGGGAGGGGGGAGAAGCGGATGGGTATAGTAATACCTAATGTGTGCAGTGCACACTGGGAGATGGACATGCTTGAAGCTCTGATTCAGGTGGGGCAAAGGCAATATATGTAACCCAAACATTTGTACCCCCATAATATGCTGAAATTTAAAAAAAAAGAAAAAAAAGCATATATTAATAATATTGTCTGCACAACTGTGGCTCGCCTACTCATTCTCTTAGTAATGTCATTGAAAAAGCATAATTTTTAATTATTTTTAATTTGTTGGTTTTTTTTTTCTTTTTTTTTGGATACAGTCTTACTCTGTTGCCTTGACTAGAGTGCAGTGGTGTCATCACAGCTCACTGCAACTTTAAACTCCTGGGCTCAAGCTATGCTCCTCCCTCAGCCTTCCGAGTAGCTAGGACTACAAGCATGCGCCACCATGCCTGGCTAATTTTTCTATTTTTAGTAGAGATGGGTCTCGCTCTTGCTCAGGCTGGTCTTGAACTCCTGACCTCAAGTGATCCTCATGCCTCAGACTCCCAGAGTGCTAGGATTATAGGTGTGAGCCACGGTGCCCAGCCTAAGTTTTTTTTTTTAAAACAAATTTATCTTTTCTCTTTTATCATCAGTATTTTTCTGCATTTGATTAATAAATTATTGTCTACCCTAAGGCAAATATATTGCAAAGGTATTCTTCCTCAGTTTCTTCTAGAAACATTATACTTCAGTTTTTATGTTTAAGGTTATTGTACAATTCAAATTAATTTTTATGCATATGTCAGGTATAGATTGAGATTCATTTCTTCCCACATGGACAGTAAGCTTTTCTATCAATATTTTAAAAAAGAATTTCTTTGTAGATCTGAGAAAAAATGATGTTGATATTTTAATAGGGATTGCATTGAATCTGTAGATCACTTTGGGTAGTATAGACATTTTAACAATGTTGATTCTGCCAGTCCATGGGCATGATATAGTTTTCAATTTGTTTATGTCCTTTACTATTTCTCTCCTCAGTGTTCTGTAGAGATCTCTCCCTGTAGAGATCTTTCACCTCATTAGTTAAATATATCTCTAGGTATTTTATCTTCTTTGTTGCTATTGTGAAGGGTATTGAGCCTTTGATTTGGTTCTCAGTTTGACTGTTATTGGCATATATGAATGCTACTGATTTGTGTACATGGATTTTGTAACTTGAGACTTTGCTGAATTTGTTAATCAATTCCAGTAGTCTCATGGCAGAATCTTTGGGGTTTTCTAGATATAAGATCATATTGTCAGCAAAGAGTGATAGTTTGACCTCTTCGGCCCTCATTTGGATGCCTCTGATTTCCTTCTCTTGTCTGACTCCAGCACTATGTTGAATAGAAGTGGTGATAGAGGGAAACTTCATCTGGTTACAGTTCTAAGTGGGAATGTTTTCAGTTTTTCCCCATTCATCATGATGTTGCCTGTGGATTTACTGTATATGGCTTTTATCATTTTGAGATTAGTTCTGACTATGCCTATTTTGTTGAGTGTTCTTATCATAAATGAGTGCTGAATTTTGCTGAATGCTTTTTCTATGGTTATTGAGAGGATCATATGGTCTTTGTTTCTACTTCTATTTATATGGTGTATTACATTTATATATTTGTGTATGTAGAATTATCCCTGCATCTCTGGGATGAAGCCCACTTGGCCATGATAGATTATTTTTTTGATAAGCACCTGAATTCGGTTTGCTAGGACTTTATTGAGAATTTTGGCATCTATATTCATAAGGGATATTGGTCTGTAGTTTTGTTTTTTTATTGAGTCCTTTCCTGTTTCTGGTTTCAGGGTGACATTGGCTTCATAAAACATGTAGGGGAGGATTTCTTCCTTGTCAATGTTGTGGAATAATTTCTGCAGCAGTTCTTCTTTGTGGGTCTGGCATATTTGAATGTGAAACCATCTAGTCCAAGAGGTCTTTTTTCAGGAAGTTTTTTTATTGCTGCTTCACTTTCAGTATTTGATATTGGTCTGTTCAGGAATTTTAATTCTTCCTGATTGAGCCTAGGGAGCCTGTGTGTTTCTAAGAATTTGTTCATTCCCTCCATATTTCCAAGTTTATGTTTGTAGAGATTTTTAGAGTATTCATTGATGATATTTTGTATTTCCGTGGTATCAGTTGTTACTTCTCCCTTTTCATTCTTCATTGAGCTTATTAAAGTCTTTTCTTTTATGATTCTGGTTAATCTAGTGAAAACCATGCCAATTTTGTTTATTTTTTCAAAGAACCAGCTTTTTGTTTTATTAATCTTCTGTATAGTTCTTTGCTATCAATTTCTTTTAGTTCTGCTCTGTTCTTCATTATTTCTTTTGTTCTGCTGGGTTTGAGATTGGTTTGCTCATCCTTTTCCAGTTCTTTGAGCTGATTCATTAGATTGTTGATTTATAATCTTTCTACACTTCGTTTGGAACCAGAGAAGACCACATATCGCAAAAGCAGCCTTAAGCAAAAAAAAAAAAAAAAAAATTGCAGACATCAATTTACCAGACTTCAAGCTATACTACAAGGTTATAGTAACCAAAACAGCATGATGCTGGTACAAGAAGAGAAACATAGACCAACAGAACAGAACTGAAAACCCAGATATAAAACCATTCTCATATAGCCATCTGATCTTTGACAAAGCAGACAAAAACATACACTGAGGAAAAGAATCCTTATTCAATAAATGGTGCTGGGAAAGTTGGATAGCCACATGTAGAAGACTGAAACAGGATCTACACCTTTCACCTCTCACAAAAATCAACTCCCGGTAGATAACAGACTTAAACCTAAGGTGTGAAACTATAAGAATTGTAGAAGAAAACGTTGGAAATCTCTTATAGACATTGGCCCAGGGAAAGAATTTATGAAGAAGACCCCAAAGACAATCACAGCAACAACAAAAAGTAAATAAATGGGACCTAATCAAATTAAAAAGCTTCTGCACAGCCAAGGAAACTATCATGAGAGCAAACAGACAACCTACAGAATGGGAGAAAATGTTCACATGCTACACATTTGATAAAGACCTGATAATTAGAATGTATATAGAACTCAGTAAAATCAACAAGAAAAAAATCAAACAACCCCATTAAAAAGTAGGCAAAGGACATGAACAGAAACTTTTCAAAAGAAGACAGACTAATGGCCAACAAAGGTATGAAAACGTGCTCAACATCTCTAATCATCAGGGGAATGCAAATCAAAGTGACATTGAGATATGATTGAACTCCAATGAGAATGGCTTTTACCAAAAAGGCCTAAAACAAAAAATGTTGGTGTGCATGTGGAGAGATAGGAATACTCATACACTGCTGGTGTAAGTGCGAACTAGTACAATGTCTATGGAAAGTAATATGGGAATACCTCAAAGAGCTACAAGTAGAACTACCATTTGATCCAGCAATCTCATTACTGGGCATCCACCTAAAGGAAAAAAAGACATTCTGTAAAAAAGACATCTGTACTCGAAAATTTATAGAAGCACAATTCACAATTGCAAACATATGAAAACAACCCAAGTGATCATCAATACATGAGTGGATTAATTGTTTAGGTTGGAACAATCTTCTTCTCCGAGCATTACTCTGAAGTTGCCATAGCAAAAATTTAGTAGATCAGAAAATGTAGAGAAGAATTGAGGTAGACTCCAACAAAGTGAGACGATACTAGTTGGTCAGATTCTCTCACCCCATTTCTTGAAATTTTCCCCAGTTGTGTCTATCCTAGTTATATGCTGGTATTAATTGGAAAAAATATTTAAACAACTTAAAATGATGGTTTCTCATTTGGAAAAAATATTATAAATGTATTGATAGGAACACTGTTCATAATTGTCAAAACTTGACAATACAAAGGTCTTTATTTATATATATGCAAAGTGATATCAATTAAAGCAACAGCAAACAACACAAAGAAAATTTATTTTACGTATTCTTTAAGCAGTTTTACAGTTACCTGATAAATTCAAGAAAAAATTCTAGCAGAGAGAGAAATATCAAACAGAAATTCTGGATTGTTTTGTAGTAAAATAAGGATTATTAAATTGAAACAATAAATCATTAAAAAATTGGTATTTAGAGGATTACTTTCATAAGAAATTTGAAGAACCGGATATACCTGTGTAGTATGTGACTTTCACCATTGCTGCTGTTTCTTCCAGGTCAATGTACACCCACTTAAGGGGAGGTTATGGGCAGCAGAAAATGAAATCTCCATTATCTTGACTTATTTAGTGACATTGGGAAAATTATCAGAGCAATACATATGGGATCATGAAGAACTGAATGGGGCAGAATTAATGTTAGATCTTAAAAATAAATTAAGTAAATATAACATGTCTCTCTCTCTCTTTCTTTATCTATCTCTCTGTCCTTCTCTTTTTCTCTCCCTCTCTGTTTCAGTCTGTTTATGTTGTCATAGTAAAATATCTGAGAGTGAGTAACTTATAAACAACACAAATTTATTTATCATATTTCTGGAGGCTGAGAAGTCCAAGATCAAGGCATTGGCAAGTTTGAGGTCTGGTGAGGGTTCAGTCTTTGCTTTCAAGATTGTACTTTATTATTGTATCCTCATATGGTGGAAGACAAAAGGGAAAAAAAGGCCTAAGTTAGTTTTCTCCTGGCTTTTTACAATGTATCAATTCATTCCTGGGGGCAGAGCTTTCATGACTTAATCATTTGCCCACCTCACAATGGGGATTAAATTTCAACATGAATTTGCGAGGGCATGCATTCAAACCATAGCATTCTCTTGTTCTTTGTACTTGTTCTTGCTCTCATTGTCCTGTTCTCTCTTTTTATATTTTTTCTAATGTTCAGCTGGGTGAAAAATTGCTCTCTATATCAATAATCCTTAATTTTGAATGGATGGTAACAAGTCTCTAGTCAATTGAATTTAGTTTTGCTATTTATTCTATGATCAATTCTTTGCATATAACTGTGTATTTTGGATTCTAATCTCGAAGTTATGCTTTCAGTAGACTGTATTTTAAAATCTATTCATTTTCCATATTTGTGACTTAGTTCCTTATAATTTTTTAACATTGGAGCACATTCATAGGCATATGCCAATGAAAAACTTAAAGTACATTTTTGCTTAATTTTCATTTTGTTCTTATTGAATCCTGGAAATTATAACCATTATATTTGCTTGGTGCCATTTTGGTGCCTATAAGATAGAGTTGCCATTTAATGTTGCCAGCATAGGGGTTCTTAACTTTGTGTTCATGGACTCATGAGGAATATATGGAAGGTCTTCACTGTCAACAAACACTTTGAAATTTAACTTATTTTTTTTCTGAAAAGAAAATCTATGTTGTCAGGTTTTCAAAGACCTGTGTCAAAATATATTCATCTCCTACCATATCTTTCAAATCAAGTAAGTTACAAGTTCTTTATAAATAATTTTAAATTATTCATTATAGTAGAAATGGCTAAGTATTGCAAAAGGTTGCAAATTTTGCAAAGTCTTTGATAATGGTACTTTGTTTCATTCTCTAAGGTAATAGGCAGAAATTGGGTCCATCTGGCTGAGTTACATGTGGGCTAGAATTTGGAGCAGATTTGCTTCTCTGCCATATACAGTAGTATAGATGAGCAGAGACAAAAAGTAGAATCCTCAGATAGCTTAATCTAGAATAATATAAGTGCTTAAAAACCAACAAACTAAATCTGAAAACTTATCTATGTATAAACTTGATTGTAAGCATTACAAAAATGTTACTGAAACCACGAAATTTGATGAAAGCACATCAATTGTAGAATATTAGGTGATTGTGTAACTGAGGAACCCAATAAACAAACAGTGTAATTAAATTACAAACTGCGAAGGATAGGAAAAATAAAGAGGTAAGGAGATGAGACAAATACTCCATGAGTAAGTCCTCAATGAAAGAAGATTTTAAAAAAATCTTACTCTTATAGCTTAATATGTGGCTTTGTCAATAGCATTCAAATGAGAGATGAAAAAGCTACTCTAAAAATAGTTGGATCATAATAATATAATAGGATATATAATAGTGAAAGGTAAAGTGGGAGGCAAGATGGGCAGAGAAAACATTAAAATATGTCTTAGGAAAAGGAACCTAATGAGAATTGGCCATGGCTCTCTGACCAGCACAGAAAAGGTTATTTTTTAAAAAGCAAGAGCTAGAGATAGTTGTAAATTTTCAGGAGAAAAAATACATTCCCTTCACTTGGCAGGATTAGAAGGATTATTTGATACAAAGCCACAAGTTGAGAGCAAGCTAAGAAGCCTGTGATGACTTCATGGCCCATAAATTCTCAAAAGGCAGCAACCATAGCAAATCACAGTATAAGCACAAGGCCAATAGGCGGGTGTTGGTGGAGAGATAGCTGCTCTTCCAGGATGTAATGGAGTGGATTTTCATCCTATTTCTAAGATCCATTGCCTGCTGTGTGGGCAGAAAAGGAAGATGGAGCACACACTGAGGAAAAATTGTCCAGAGTCAGCTTTAGATAAGTCTAGAGTCAGTTTACTTACCGGAATACTGAACAGAGAGGGATTGTTAAATCTGAATCAAAGACAACAAGGTTCCACAAGTTAGTGAAAGGATTCAGCCTTGCAAAGGCTGTTATGGCCCAAGAAACTGTGATGCACAGTTGGTGTCTACTTTGAGTGAAAACTGATGTTTTATGGTTCATTAAATTTCATAAAGATTTGTGATCCTGTATTTCAGATATTCGAGGTTTCACTGGGAGAGAGAACACAACCATGTAGCAGTATTCCAAGAATTCAATTTCCTGGAGGAAATTATAATAGTTCAAATTAAAGTTTTTATCAAGAGAGATTATCTTCTACAATGGATAGTTTAAATAGTTACTCACTTGGAAATTGAAGTTTAAAGGAATGACCCTATCATATTTCATTTGTTCTGCAACATTGTGAAAAGCTAATATTTAAATTTCTGTACTGAGGGTAAGAAAGGACATGTATAGTGTGAAGCAATGGAAGAAGAGGGGAAATATTCCTGCCTATTGCAGGTGTAGTATTGCTAAGTGTAGGAGCAAGTAAGAACTTGACAAATAGACATGAGCTTAGAAAGCTGGCAGACAGGACTTCAAAATCACAAAGCAACAATGACTTGTTTTACTTTCTACCACATATCTAAACTACAGTTGAATTTTACTGAAAACTTTTATCTTAGAGAAGTCAATCCTGTATTCAAACTACAAATAATGAACTATAACAGATTTAGAAAATGGATTCTTCAACTTTAGGACTATTGACATTTTTGGTCAGGACAACTGTTTGCTATGGTAATTACCCAGTGCATGCTAGTAACTGGCCTTCTCCCAGTTGTTAGAAATGTTCCCTACAAGACAAAATTGCCTTTGATAAGAACCACTGCATTATGCAACTGGCATTTGGCAATGTCTGGAGATATTTTCATTGTCACAATTTGGGGGTGGAGGGTGTTCTACAAATAGCTAATGAACATAAGTGCAGGATGCTTCTAAACATCCTATAGTGCACAAGACAGGCCCCTACAACAAAGAGTTATTCAATCCAAAGTGTTAATAGTTCTGAGGTTGAGAAACCCTACTTTATAATAATAAAATTAAAATCCTCTCCATTGAGAGTAGATCTCTTTGAGCAAACACATTTTTTAATACATAAGACAAACAAGAATAATTTGAGGGGTAGCAGAGTAAAATACTAAGGAATCAAAATTGGATCCTAATATTATCACCACATCAAAAAGAAACCCTGAGAACATCAAACATAAAAAACAAATATTAGAAGATCAAAGTATCTGAAACAACACAGAGTTTTTCTGAGATCCCGTCTTAATTAAACAAGACTCACACAAAACTTTTCAACATGATGCATAAGGAGAAGATATGATTAGATTTTCTAACAAGTGTAAAGTAACCAAGGTGCAATCCATCCTTGCAGTGAGTAGCTATAGCTTAGCTTCCATCCTTGCAGTGAGTAGCTATAGGTAATAAAAAGAGAGAAATTTGAAAACACAAATTGTTTAAAAAATTTGAAGTGAAAAAAGCTTCTTCCTCATCAATTTCAATGGCTCTAGAGCAGCGGTCCCCAAACTTTTTGGCACCAGGCACTGGTTTTATGGAAAACAATTTTTCCATGGACCAGATGGGGGATAGGGGGTGGAGGGTGGGGATGGTTTCAGGGTGTTTCAAGCACATTATATTTATTGTGCATTCAAACCTCTCTGCTAATGATAATCTGTATTTTCAGCCACTCCCCGGTGCTAGCATCACTGCCTCAGCTCCACCTGAGATCATCAGGCTTTAGATTTTCATAAGGAGCATGCAACCTAGATCCCTTACATGCAGTTGGATTATGCTCCTATGAGAATCCAGTGCCACTGAGGATCTTGCAAGAGGCAGAGCTTATGCGGTGATGTGAACAATGGGGAGCAGCTGTAAATACAGATGAAGCATCACTCCATTGCCCACTGCTTACCTCCTGTTGTGTGGCCCAGTTCCTAACAGGCCATGACTGGTACCGGTCTGTGGCCGGGGGTTGGGGACCGCAGCTCTAGAGGATGTCTCTGTTACACTGTTCAATGTTACCTTAGGACACTAAAGAGGATGAATTTATGGAAATGGAAATTTTACTTTATTTTAAATGATTATTTTCTTTCCAAGGTAGGATGTTCTGTAAAACCTCTGGTTCTTACACAAGATACTTTAAAATTCTAGTGACTGTTACCAGACATCACAGGTTCCTCTAACACAAGGTAAGGATCTCCTATCTCATGTGTTTACCACTGAAGTAATGTCACAGTGCCTGTCCTTCATTCCTAGCCATTCTCATGATTGGCTAGGAATACATTTCTTAAAATAATTATTTTATAGTACTAAGCCCTTATATTATAAAATTGTTAAGTCATCAGAAACATTCTACATATATGACAGCTATGGAGAGCTCTTTAAACCATCAGAATTAAGCTGTTTGAGTCAAAGATTCCTAAAGATTTGGCACAAATATTTCACATTACTGTGTGAAAATGTGTGCTCAGTATGTGTGAACGAGTGAGTTGTAGGATGCAGCCACCAAAGGACCAAGGTAACTGGTGCTGCCTGGACCATAGTTCCCCACCCCAACCCTAAGAATGTTGACCAGATTGTAGGAAACACAAATAGTCAATCCCATTAAGCAGAGAGCAAATAGATTAAGAAAGCAACCAGGTAGCTTAACACACCATCAATGATTTTTTTCCTTCTTTCGCATTCCCTTTTCTCCTCATAGTATAAAAGACTGCACAGGCATGCATTGTAAGCACAGAGATGTACCTTGTCTTGCTACCACCCAAGATTACCTCTTTGTCTTTCTTCGTAAGTTCCCACTGAATAAATCTTTGACTACCTACAAAGCTGAAGTGGTCTGCCTCTTTATTTGCTCTGAGCTTCTCCTGCACTTATGCAGAGAAACTCTTGGTTCTGGCAGGGAGTTTTCCCAATAATTGTGTAAACCAGAAATACAAACCACTAAAGAAGTTAGTAAAACCAAAGGGAATCTAAATCACTGAACTTTGAGAATCTTTGGCCAATGTTCTGAGCAAAGCCACTAATTTTCAAACATGATGTGATGACAAGATCACTTGTGACAATTTCAGCTAATCTGATATTTTCTCCTTTTTATTTCAATAAATGTATAGGGGCTATAGTGTTTTTTGTTACCTGGATGAACTGTACAATGCTGAAGTTAGGGCATAGTGACCTGTCACAAGAATAGTGTACATTTTACCTGACAGATTTTTATCCTTCACCCCTTCACCCATCCTGTTTCCTTAGTTTTTAATGTCCCTTGTACCACTTTATGAAAATATATACCTCTCATTTAGTTCCCACTTAGAAGTGAGAACATGTGGTATTTGTATTTTCATTCCTCAGACACTTCACTTAGGATAATGGTCTCTAGTTCAATCCAAGTTGCTGCAAAAGACATAATTTCATTCTTTTTTATGGCTTAGTAGTACCCTATAGTATATACATACCACGTCAACTTTATCCACTAATCAGTTGATGAGCACATAAGTTGATTTCATGTCTTTGCAATTGTGAATTGTGCTATGATAAACATACAGCGCAGGTGTCTTTTTGTAAACTGACCTCTTTTTTGGGGGGTAGATACTCAGTAGCAGAATTGCTGGACTGAATGGTAGGTCTATATTTAGTTCTTTGAGGAATCTCCATACTGTTTTCTATAGAGGTTGTACTAGTTTACATTCACACCAACAACTTATAACCATTCCCTTTTCACTATATCCTGACAACATCTGTTGTAGTTTTAATTTGTGTTTCCCTGATGATTAGTGATGTTGAGAATATTTTCATACGTTTGTCATCGATATGTCTATCTTCTTTTGAAAAAAAATCTGTTCATGTATTTTACCCACATTTGGGGGTTTTCTTTTTTATTATTTTTTTTATTTTTTGGTGACCTGAGTTCTTTGTAGGTTTGGGATATTAGTCCTTTGTCAGATGTATAGTTTGTGAATATTTTATCCCATTCTGTAGGTTGTTTATTTACTCTTGATTATTTCCTTTGCTGTGCAGAAACTTTTTAGTTTGATTAAGTCTTATTTATTTATTTTTGTTGTTGCTGTATTTACTTTTGGGGCTTAGTCCTAATTTTTTTTTGCCTAGGCCTACGTCTAGAAGAGTTTTTCCTACATTTTTTCTAGAATTTTTATGTTTTCAAGCCTCTCATTTAAGTCTTCAATGCATCTTGAGCAAATTTTTCTATATGCTGAGAGATAAGAATCCAAATTCATTCTTTTGTGTGTGGCTATCCAATTTTCCCTGCACCATTTATTGAATATGGCATCCTTTCCCCAGTGTATGTTTTTGTTTGCTTTGTCAAAAATCAGTGGGTTGTAGCTGTATGACTTTGTTTCTGGTTTGTAGCTATATGACTTTATTTCTGGGTTCTCTGTGTTGCATTGGTCTATGTATCTACCTTTAAAACAGTACAATGCTGTTTTGGTTACTATTGCCTTATAGTATAATTTGGAGTCAGGTAATGTGATGCATCCAGATTTGTTCTTTTTTCTTAGGATTGCCTTGACTATTTGGACTGTTTTTTCATTCCATATGAAGTTTAGGATTGTTTTATCTAATTCTGTGAAAAATGACATTGCTATTTTGATGGGAATTGTGTTGAATCTATAAATCATTTGGGAATTATGGATATTTTAATGATGTTGATTCTTCCAATCCACGAGCATGGGCTGTTTATCATTTGTTTGGGTCATCTATGATTTCTTTCATCAGTGTTTTGTAGTTCTCCTTGTGGAGATCTTTCACCTCTCTGAGTAAGTATATTCATAGGTATTTTATTTTCTTTGCAGCTATTATAAATGGTATTGAGTTCTTTCTTTGAGTCTCAGCTTGACTGTTATTAATGCATAAAAATGCTACTGATTTGTGTACATTGCTTTTGTAACCTGAGAATTTACTGAATTTATTGATCAATTCTAGGAGTCTTTTGGTGGAGTTTTTAAGGTTTTCTAGATATAAGATCATATTGTCAGCAAACAGGGATAGTTTGGCCTCCTCTTTCCCAATTTAGATATCCTTTCTTTCTTTCTCTTTCCTGATTGCTCTGACTATGACCTCCAGTAGTATGTTGAATAGAAGTGATAGTGGGCATCCTTGTCTTACTCCATTGCTTAGGGGGAATGCTTTCAGCTTTTCCCCATTGAGTGTGATATTGGCTGTGGGTTTGTCACATATGGTTTTTATTATTTTGAGATATGTCCCTTCTATGCTTAGTTTCTTGAGAGTTTTTATCATGAAGGGGTGCTGGATTTTATAGAATGTCTTTTCTACCATCTATTGAGATGATCATATGATTTTTTTTCTTAATTTTGCTTATGTGGTGAATTACATAAGCAGTAGTAGAATCAGGATTCTAGTTCTTCCTGATTCAGTCTGGGAAGGTTGTGTGATTCCAAAAATTTATCCATTTACTCTAAATATTCTAGTTTATGTGGGTAGAGTTTATCATAGTAGTCACAGATGATATTTTGTATTTATGTTGTATCAGTTGAAATGTCTCCTTTTTCATTTCTTTTTTCTTTTTTTTTTTTTTTTGAGACAGAGTCTTGCTCTGTTGCCCGGGCTAGAGTGAGTGCTGTGGCGTCAGCCTAGCTCACAGCAACCTCAAACTCCTGGGCTCAAGCGATCCTCCTGCCTCAGCCTCCTGAGTAGCTGGGACTACAGGCATGAGCCACCATGCCTGGATAATTTTTTCTATATATATTTTTAGGTGGCCAGATAATTTCTTTCTATTTTTAGTAGAGACAGGGTCTCGCTCTTGCTCAGGGTGGTCTCGAACTCCTGACCTTGAGCGATCCACCCGCCTCGGCCTCCCAGAGTGCTAGGATTACAGGCGTGAGCCACCACATTTCTTTCTTTTTTTTTTAAATCCAGAATATTATGGGGGTACAAACATTCTGGTTACATGAATTGCTTTTGTGTCATTTGAGTCAAAGTTATAAGTCTGTTCATCACCAATATAGCACACATTGTACCTGTTAGGTGTAAACTTACCCTTGCCTACTCCCTACTCTCACCTGCTTGGTTTTCACTGAGTTTTATTAACACATATGCACATGAGTGTTGATAGATTAGTTCCAGTTTAATATTGAGTACATGTGGCATTTGTTTTTCCATTCTTGTGATACTTCACTTAGAAGAATGGTCTCCAGTTCCATCCAGGTTGTTACAAAGGATATTAGTTCACCATGTTTTTATGGCTCAGTAGTACTCCATAGTATACATATACCATATTTTATTAACCCACTCATGTATTGATGGGCACTTGGGCAGTTTCCACATTTTTGCAATTGTGAATTGTGCTGGTATAAACATTCGAGTCCAAGGGTCTTTTTTACAAAATGTCTTTTTTCCTTTGTGTTAATACCCAGTAGTAGGATTGCTGAATCAAATGGTAGTTCTACTTTTAGTTCTTTGAGGTGTTTCCACACTACTTTCCATAGAGGTTGTATTAGTTGCAGTCCCACCAACAGTGTATAAGTGTTCCTTTCTCTCTGCATCCACACCAGTATCTATTGTTTTTGGACATTTTAATAAAACCCATTCTCATTGGTATTAGGTGATATCTTATTATGGTGATATCTATTTTTGTTCTTGTTGTTGTTTTGGTATCCTTTTTATTTATTTCTGGTCTAGTCTTTATTATTTCCTCTGCTTGAGGTTTTTTTTTTTTTTTTTTTTTTTCTATTTTTTAGTTCCATGAGGTGTGACATTAGGTTATTAATTTGTGATCTTTCTGTTTTTTTTCACCTGGACATTTAAAGCTATGAACTTCTCTCTTAGAGGTATCCTAGAAATTTTGGAGGCTTATGTCAGCTCCTTATTTAATTTGAACATTTTAAAAAAATTTTCATCTTGTTTCATCATTGACACCAGGATCATTCGGCAGCAGATTGTTTAATTCCCATGTAATTATGCCATTCTGAGAGTTCTTCTCAGAATTAATTTCTAGTTTTATTTCACTGTGGTCTGAGAAGATACATGGTATGATTTTGATTTTTCTAAATTTTATGAGACTTGTTTTGTGACTTAACATATGCTCTACCTTGGAAAATGTCTCATGTGCTAAAGAGGAGAATGTATACCTGCCATTTTGGGGTAGAATGTTTTATAAATATATGCTAGGTCCATTTGTTCTAGGATCTTGTTTAAGTCCAGTATGTATGGGTTTTCTGCCTTGATAATCTGTCTAGTTCTGTCACTAGAATGTTGAACTCCACAGCTATTATTATACTGCTGTTTATTTCTTTCCTTAGATGGAGTAAAATTTGTTTTATGAATCTGGATGCTCCTATGTTAAGTGTATATATATTTAGAATTATTATGCTGTCTTGTTGAAGTGCTCCCTCATTATCATTATATAATGACTATCTTTGTCTTTTTTTACCATTGTTGATTTAAAATCAGTTTTATCTGATATAAGAATGGCTATAATTGCTCTGTTTTGGTTTCCATTTGGGTGGAATATTTTTTCTACCCCTTTACCTTGAGCCTATGAGATTCTTTGCCAATTAAATGGGTTGCCTGAAGACAGCATATTCAGATTCCATGCCTACAGAATAATTAAAGCAGATTTTGTAGAAAACCTTGTTAGTGGTTATAGATTTCTTTTCTTCTCCCTGACTTTGTTGTGCTTATTTTATATAATGTGATCTAAAGTCACTGCTCAGTAAATGAAAAGTAAAATACATGAAAATAAAATCTCCCTGAAGAACTAGGGAGATTCTCTGTAGAAAAATGGCCTGATTTCTTCTGAGTAGTACTGGGAGGAAACAGAACTGTATAAAGTTCATATTAAATGAGGTAGAGGCAATGATCCTCAGCCATGGCTGGGCAAGAGGGCAATGTAGAAAGAGAAATTTGTCACTTGACAAATTAGTCACTAAACTCCAAGACTTATTTGTGTGTGATACTCTAAGGGAGATTTGAATAAAGTAATAGCTTAGCATTGTGATACATGTGTTATAAATAGCAGGATAATTTTAAGAGGAATAACTCCTGAACCAGTAGAGCAATTTGGAAGATTGTACTGTGAAAAATATAAAATGATTGACATTTTTTTGGTTAAATATGAAGTAAAATAAAGCCTAAGAATATTGGACGAAAGGAAGTGATTTTATGTTTAAAAAGCCACAGAGTATACTTTATTATCCTTTTTATTAAAATTCTTTGCCATGAGTTTTAGAAGGGCAGTGGCAATGCGAAAAATAGCAGATTATTGAATAGATTATAGTTTGTAATTAAAGGACCTTCACCAAGGGTACTAAAAAATAACTTAGGAGATAGTGTCTTTGGCAGAGAAAGATCTGTATTTGGCAAAGAAAATATATGATAGTTGGGAAGTTACTGGTTTAGATTTTCTTTTTTAAGAAGGGAGAAACACACATGATAAGAGTATCTCATAGTTTATTTTGGGAACCTGGAATTATTATCATGATTTGTGGTAGACAGATTTTAAGGTGGCCCTGTAATCCTCTCATCCTGATGTTCACATTCTTGTATTATATCCTCATCTTTAGTGTGGGTAAGATCTAAGAAATGCTTCTTATTAGTAAAATATGGCAGAGATGATGGGATGTGAAACTTGTAAGTGTGTTGCATTATATAAGATGTCATCTTGAAAGACTCACTGTTTTTCTCTCATTCTGGCTTTGAAGCGGGCATTTCGTGAGAGTGCCTATGGGAGGGTCCACATGGCAAGTAAATGTGAATGGTCTCAACAAACTGAGAATATGCCTTTCCTGATAGTCAGCAAGAAGCCAGAATATTTAGTCATACAACCACAACAAAATGAATTCAGTCAACAATCTTAGTGAGCTTGTAAGTAGATCCATTGCCAGTCAAGCCTCCTGATGAGAAGAACTGAGCCTTGGCCAAGATCTTGACTCCAGCCTTGCAGAGGACCCAGTGAAGCCATGTCCAGACTCCTAATCCAGCCAAACTGTGAGATAAAAGGTGTATGTTGTTTTAAGGTCCTAAATTTTTGACGGGTTGTTACTTAGCATAAAAGCTAATACACCATTAAGAAACACTAGGAAAGAATGGATGATTTTTGTGTCTGCAAAATGAAAATTATTACAAATTGAACTGTATTAAGTATACACTTATTAATTCTGCAAAGTAATCTTAAAAGATATATATATATATATATATATATATTTTGTTTTATAAATGAGAATACTGATGCATGGAGATGTTAATAAACTTACATAATTTACCTAAAATAGACCAGGAACTGCCAAACAGTATTTATCCCCTCTGTGCTATGTCCTTAGTGTCTCACAATATGAACCTTTGTAACTGGAATACCCATTCTCTTCATACTCACCAGAGCACCAGGGCAGCCCCCACAACCCCATGCTCCAGATCAGTCCCCAAGGACCCAGGCTTTGTGTCAGCCCTAGAATCAGACCATCCCTTACAGAACTAGGCTACAGCATTGCCCATGAAGACCCAGCCTCTATGTCTTCCCCAGTGTCAAGCCAGCCCAGGCTCTAGTTTGGCCTCTGTGGATTCAGGCTCCAGGCCCATACCAGTACCAGGCTAGCACCCACAGACTCAGCTTCCAAAACTGCTCTAGCTCTAGGCTGGACCTCATAGACCCACACACTAAACTGGTTCCTGTGTACCCAGACTCCAGGCCCACATGCCCACTGACTGACCCAAGCACCAGATCAGGTAGCCTGAGGACTTTATCAGCAAGCTTGTTCACAGACACATTCAGACAGCCTGTGCAGAAACTCTAGATACACTTTCTGATGAAGGATTTAGCCTACTGAGTCTAGCATGTAAAGATTGGCAGTGGTATCTATTTCTTCAAATTCTCAGAGATAAATGTAAGGCCACAAGGATCACAAAATAAACAGAGAAATATGATACTACCGAAAGAACAAAAGAAATCACCAGTAGCAGACACTAATAAAAGAAAAGAACTACAAATCGCTTGAAAAGAATGCAAAATCTTAAAGAAGGTTCAGTGCGGTAAAAGAGAACACAAATAGACAAATAAATGAAATTAGGAAAATAATACATGAACAAAAGAGAAGTTCTTCAAAGAGATAGAAACCATGAAAATTACCAAACAGAAAGTCTGGAGTTAAAAATCATAATAACAAAACTGAAAATTCCATAGAGCTTCAACAATAGACTTTCTCAAGCAGAAGAAAAATTGATCTCAAAGACAGGTCACTTGAAATTACCCAGTTAAAGCAACAAAAAGAAAAAAAAATAATAAAAAGGAGTGAAAAAAGCCTAAGAAACATAGGGGACACCATCACGTTATGGTGGGAGTCCAAGAAGCAACAGAGAAAGAAAGCAATAGAAAAGATTAATGCAGGTAAGTTAGTTTGTTGAAAAGATAAATAAAACTAACAAATTTTAGTCAGAATAACTAAGATAAAAAGAGAGAGGACTCAAGTAAATAGAATTACAAATGAAAGAGGAGACATTACAAGTGATACCATAGAAACATAAAGAGCCATGAGACTACTCTGAACATTTATATACCATCAAAGTGGATGGCCTATAAGAAATGGATTAATTTGAAACATAGACAATCTACCAAGACTAAATCAGCACTAAAAACACCTCCCAAAATAGAAAAGGTGAGGAAACTTATGGTTTCACTGTTGAATTCTACCACATATTTAATTAAGAATTAAAGTTGAACCTTCTCAAACTCTTCTTAAATATTGAAGAGGAGGGAACATTTCCAAACTCATTTTGTAAGACTAGCATTACCTTGATACTCAAGCCTGACAAGGATACTACTAGAAAAGATTTAAGTCAATATCCCTGATGAATGCAAATGCAAATATTTTGAGCAAAATACTAGCAAACCAAATTCATCAGGACATTAAAAGGATCAATTGGGATTTACCCTGGGGGGTGCAAGGATGGTTCAACATATGTAAATGAATAAAAGTGATACTCCACATTAATATAATGAAAGATAAAAAATATATCATTATCTCACTTGATGCAGGGAAAAGCATTTGACAAAGTTCTGTATCCTTTTATGATACAAATACTCAATAAATTAGGTATACAAGAATGTGCTTCCAAATAATAAAGACCATATATGAGAAGCTCATAGCAAACATTATACTGAAAATCAGGAATAAAAGAAGAAGTAATCAAAAAGCAATACCAGGGAAATGCAAATCAAAACCACAATGAGATATCACCTATCTTCGGTGAGAATGGCCTTTTTCAAAAAGTCCCAAAACAATAAATGTTGGCGTGGATGCAGAGAGATAGGAACACTCATATACTGCTAGTGGGACCGCAAACTAGTGCAACCTCTGTGGAAAGCAATATGGAGATACCTCAAAGAGATACAAGTAGATCTATCATTTGATCCAGCAATTCCATTACTGGGAATCTACCCAAAAGAACAAAAGACATTCTATAAAAAAGACATCTGCACTCGAATGTTTATAGCAGCACAATTCACAGTTGCAAAGGTGTGGAAACAATCCAAGTGCCCATCAATATATGAGTAGATTAATAAAATGTGGTATATGTATACCATGGAATACTACTCCACTATAAGAAATAATGGTGATATAACACCTCTTGTATTTTCCTGGATATAGCTGGAACCCATTCTACTAAGTGAAGTATCCCAAGAAGGGAAAAATAAGCACCACATGTACTCACCATCAAATTGGTTTCACTGATCAACACCTAAGAGCACATATAGGAATAACATTAATCGGTTGTCAGGCAGATGGGAGGGGGGAGAAGGGGATGGGTATATAGATACATAATGAGTGTGATATGCACCATCTGGGGAATGGACACACTTGAAGCTTTGACTTGGGGGGGAGGCAAGAAAAATATACATAACCTAAACATTTGTACCCCCATAATATGCTGAAATTTAAAAAAATCAAGAAAACAATCCCATTTACAGTAGCTATAAAGATAAAATAAAATATTTAGAAATAAACTTAACCAAGGAGGTAAAATATCTATATGCTGGTAACTAAAAGGCACTAATGAAAAAAACTGAAGAAGATTCAAATAATTGAAAAATTTTCCAGAGATCATGAACTGGAACAATTAATAATGTTAAAATGTTGATACTACCCATAGTGATATAGAGATTCAATATAATCCCTTTCAAAATCTCAATGACATTTTTCACAGAAATAGAAAAACCAATCCTAAAATTCATATAGAACCAAAAAAGACCCCAAATAGCCAAACCTGGGGACATCAAACTACCTCATTTAAAAATGTACTACAAAAAAACTATAGTATTCAAAACAATATGGCATGAAAACAGACATACAGACAAATGGAATAGAAGAGAGAATCCAAGCACTACAGTCAGTTGATTTTCTGCAGAAATGCTAAGAGCACACAATGGGGAAAGATGATTCTTTTCAGTAAAGAGTTTAGGGAAAACTGGATGTACACATGCAGAAGAATGAAACTGGACCCCCTTTTTATACCACATACAAAATTCAACTCAAAATGTTCTAAAGATTTACATATAAGACATGAAGCTATAACAGAAAAAAAAAAAAAAAAACAAGGGCCAAGTTAACAAAGTCCTTAACATTAGTCTAGGCAATTTTTTAAAGACAAGATCACAAATGCAAAAGCCAAAAAACTCCAAAAATAGTCAAATGAGATTACATCAAACTAAATCTCTCCTGGAAAGCAAAAGAAACAATCAACAGAGTGGAGAGACAACTTACATAATAGGAGAAAATATTTTCAAACCATACATCTATTATAATAAGGGATTAATATCCAAAATATATAAGTAACTCAAACAACTCAATAGCAAGGAAATAAATATTCTGATTAATAACTGGACAAAGAACCTGAGTACGTACAAATGGTCAATAGGTGTATGAACAACTCGTCAAAATCAGTAACTATGAGGAAAATGTAAATTGAAACCACAACAAAATATTACCTCATACCTTTTAAAATAGCTATTATCAAAAGGATAAACTATAAGTGTTGCCAAGGATGTAGAGAAAAGGAAATATTTTACACCATTGGCAGGAATGTAAAAGAAATGAAAAATGAGATGAAAAGGATTGTGATCGTGTAGGGCAAGATAGTTGAAAAGCAATTGAACTTTAATGTAATGTCAAGAATACAGAAAAAATTTAAAAATTAAAACTATTGTCTCAATGAACTATGGGACAACATTTAACAATCTAACATACTTGCATCTGAAGTTGTAATGAGAAAAGCATAAGAACTGTACAGAAAGAAATAAATGAACAAAATTAGCAATGAAAAGCCAAGTATTTTTAAATTTGTGAAAAAAAGATAAAAGACAAATATTCAAGAAACTCAGTGAATATCATAGATATTCACTATCCATAGATTCCACAATAAGGCACAAATAGCCATATTACTAAAATAGTCCCTTACTAGAAATAAAAAGAGAAGTGATCTTGAAAATAGTCAAAGTGAGAAAAATTATAATAAACAAACTATATCTGACTTCTGTTGGAAACAATGAAGGCCAAACATAATGAAATGATATCATTAAAAGGCTGAGAGAAAAAATAAAAACTGTCAACTCAAAATCTTATTGTGCAGAAAAAATATGCACAAATATTTTTCAATGTTCAGAATAGAAAAAAATGAATAAAATTAAGAAAATACTTTGCCAAAAATTCTACTCCTACAAATAATGTTGAAGGATATTCTTCAGTCTGACAAAATTGACAACCAATTGAAAATAGTATCTACAGGAAAACATGAAAAACAAATGAAGTAGTAAATACATAGGTAAATATGGAAGGCTATGAATTTTTTCTTAATTCCTTTAAAAGATTGATGATACCATAACACAAACATTATACTATTATGTTATCATATTTAATATCAATAGCACAAACAACAGGGGAGTTAAATTGAAGTAAAAATTTGTAAGTTTCCTATGTTTTGCCCAATACAGAAAATATTAACTCTAAATAGAGTCTGATAGGGATGCACCATACAAGACTTAGAAAGCAAAATAAAATAAAATAATGAAAAAGGTATACATAAAAGACTGAATAGAGTAATATAAAATAATAAAATAGTCAACTAGCCTAAGGAAGGAAAGCAAGAAAGAAAACTAGATTTTTTAAACAAATCAATTAATCAAAAGACAAATGAAAAATAGAAAATTTCTAATAATATGATAGAGTTAAACATAATCATTTTGAAATTTCATTAAGTGTCATCAATAAACACTTAAATTTATGGCAAAGATTGTCAAACTGAAAAAAAGTTCAAATTTTACAGTCTATGAAAAATGTATTTTAAATAAATGTTAGGTTACAAGTTAAAAAATGACAAAATAGATTTCATAAAAGCAGTAAATATATAAAAGTGAGAGTAGCTTTATTAATATCAAGCAAAATAGATTTTATGTCTAGAAGAACTACCACTGACAATTAAATACTTTTCTTAATGATTAAAGTCTACATTCTTCAAAAATAATCATAAATTTGCATATTAAAAGCACTTAACCACAGATCAAACCTTTTTCAATATAAGAGAATTCATGCTAGAGAGAAATCCTACAAATTGAAAAGTGTAAAAAAATCTCTTCCTGGTTCTGACACTTTACTTTCTGTAAGAAAATTTATGCTGAATAGAAACCACACAGATATAAAGAAAGTGGCCAGGCTTTTAATGACTTACTGTTCACCTATTAATCAAAATCAGAGAATTCATACTGGATAAAATTGGTATAAATGTAACTGTGGAAAGATCATTCCCAAAATATAAGCCCTTAAGTGCATGAGTATTTATGCTGAAACAAAATATTAAAGCTGTAAATACTGATGTATTACCTTTACTTATATCACAAATCTTATTGAACTCAGGAGAATTTATAATGAAGGCAAACATTTAAAAAGTTACTCAAACTTTATTCAACATCAGAGAATTTGTATGGCAGAGAAACACTGCAAATGTAATAAATGCAGAAAAATCTTTTTCCAAAACTAACTTAGAATATACCTAAGAGTTACAGATGCAATAAATGTAGAAAATTATTTAATCAAAAATCAAGTTTAAATAAACATCAGTTCATTCTCAATAGAAAGCATTAAGACACTAACATTTTCAGACATTAATTCACAATGTTCATTATAGAGAATAATCCAATGTTAAAATAATTAGATAATTTATTTGTATATATGATTAAAAGAAGCAGGAGATTGATTGGAGAGTTATATTACAAAGTATACTTTTTTGCATTGAAAGAACTTTAGATTTTTGAAAACCAAATATTCATATAATTTAACTCTCAAATCACTTGATACTATGCCTTCATTCCTGGTGTTTATGTGAAAGCATGCAGTCAATTTTTGCTGCATTAGAGCTATCAGAGGACCTTCTATATTAGATGGGCAATATTCATTTACTTTTTCATGGAAAATTAAGGACTGTGAAATGTAAGATGCATGAAGAAAATATAAGTGGAGAGACTTACTAACACACATATGATAAAGACAGAATTAAAGAAAGACAAAAATTACAGTTGGATAATCTTTTCTCTACAAAATTGATATAATAATGAGAGAAAAAAATACAAGATATTAAGAAAAGAAAAAGATATTAAGGAAAAATATAAAATAATTAATAATGCCAATGCCCTTGACCAAACTGACACTTAGAACATTACAGTCACTCAAAAAAACCATTTTTTCCAGTTCATATGGAATGTATACCAAGAAAGACCTTATCCAGGGCCATAAAATAAATCTCAACAAATTTGCAGATAATGTTTGCTGAGCTATAATAATAAATTAGAAGAAGATAACAAAATAACTGGAAAAACCATAAGTATTTGTGATTTAAACATTGTGTTTGTAAATATCCCTGGTGAAAATAAGTCACAAAGAAAATTAGAACATATTTTGAATTAAATTATAATAAATATATACCACATAATAATTTAAGATGCAACCAGAACAGTTCTTAGAAATATTTAATAACTTTTAAAACTCTTACAATATGAAACAAACCTTTAAAAAATTAATGATTTGATTTCCTACCATATGAATATAGAAAAAGTCAAAATAAACTCTGAAAAATAGAAAGGACATGGTATAATAAAAGCAAACTTTAATGTAAGAGAAAAAATATATAGGAAAAAAATGATTAAAGTTCTATGTTGCCCTCATCAAAGATTTATAAAATAATGAGACCCTATTTAGAAAATCAAGAAAAAAGAGGAAGAACTCACATGAATAATACTAAGAATAAAAGATGGGCCATTCAACAGATATTAAAAGGGTAATGGAGAAACCAGATAATTTTATCATGATAAATTCAACAAATTAGATGAATAATTTCTTTGAAAAAGGCAGCTTACTGAAACTTACAAAAGAAGTAGTACTACATCTTAATAGCCCTACATTTGTTGAAGAATTATATTAACTGTTTAAAAAGTTTACTGAAAAGAAAAATCATGACCCAGATGATTTTTGTGGTGAATTGTATTCTATTTTAAGAAGAAAATTTTACAAATCTCACACAAAAACAATAAGAAATAAAACATGTCCCAACTTATTTTATGAGACCAGCATACTCCTAATACCAACAATTGAAAAATATGTTACATGAAAGTCCTGATTCATATCCCTTATAATAAAAACACAGATATCACTAAAAATTAATAGTTAATCAAATACAGAATTATTAATATCTTTAACAAGAACAATACATCAGAAATTAAATACTGGTTTATCATTAAAAATATCAATGCAATCTACCTTGCTAACTACATAAGGTAAAAACTCTTTAGATTACCTCAATAGATTAATAAAAAAGCACTTGCAAGAGGGATTGTTCAAATTGTTCCCAGTTAGGGCAACAGTATAGGACATTTATACTTTCACATGCAATAGTAATTAGATGCATTCAGACTCAGGGAAGAGGGATGATTTTGAACAATGTTCCTAAGCAGTCTTAACAGCTCTCATAAGGCAACACTTTCAGCAGCTGAGGGAATAAGGTCTGAAGGAGGATCTGGGTGTTTCCTCAGAGTATCCATTAAAATCTTTCACATGCAATGCAGAGATTCACTTGTTTAGCATAAATTCTAGGGATATGTGGTCTTGAGGCTCTTTGCTACCCATTTTAGATTCCTTTCACCCTCTGATGGTGTCTGTACTGGTACCAGAGATTTACCTGCTAGAGTGACCCAGAGTCTTGTCCTTAAGTGGTCCAAATCACTGGTCACCATTCTCTGACAATATTGTGGCTGCTGCATTTATCTATTTACCATCAAATTTGGTAAAGGAATCATATTTTCAGTTAGCTTACCTGATGACAAATATATTCCTTCCTTATTCCCACTGTTTAACAGCAGAACTGCTTCCTTCACATGAACATGGTAATTTATATGTGTAGGGCTGGTGACTCTTTGGTATTTGTCCTTTGGCATGAGACACTAAAGTGTTCAGGCAGCAGGCTTATTTAAAATTTCAATAGATGTCTCATTGATGAGGATTCATGCAGTGTTTGTCCTTCCATGACTGACTCATTTCACCTAGTGTAATGTTTTTCATCTGCATCGTGTTGTCACAAATGGTAGGATTTCAACTAAAGCAGTCAGAGGTAGAGAAGTAGACAACAGAAGGATGGTTGCCACGGGTGGGAGAGAGGGAGATACAGGGAGATGTACAATGAATATAAAATTTAAATTACATATGATGAGTAATTTCCATATAGTTAATAATAAGGTATTATGAACTTAAAATTTGTTAAGGAGTGAATCTCACGTTAAGTGTTCTTAACACACACACATACACACCCACACATATTTAATAGGATTCTTGCTGTTTCTCTTAGCAAAAGTATACTGGCTTTAAGAACCAGGATCTCTAAACCCATGGAGCCTATGTCTGGAGAATCTTTGCTTTCTGTACCCACTGGGAACCCTGCTAAACAGAGCTACTTCTCTTTTCACCCTTGATTTCAACTTAAGATAGCACCATATAATAGCTATTGATTTAGCGTTGAATATTACAACCTGGACAATGATGCCCCATGCATGCAAGGTACCATTTTTCAACTGGTATCTCAGCTACATCTTCAAAAGTCTCTGCCATTGTTCTATTAGGACTACAGTTTATGGGTTATGCTGTATGCGATAGGACCTTAGTCATGTGCCCACTGGCACACCTCCTGTCTGATAATTTGGTCCCTTAATCCAGTACAATGTGTGGAATTTCATGTCCATAGATTATAAACCTCATTCCGAATAATGCCCTTTGGGCAGAGAAAGCAAATACACAGCTGGAATATGTGTTAATTCCAACGAGAAGAATCAGTTTCAGTTCTAAAATGGACGAGATACAATGTAGTCAACTTTCCAGTAATGTGGCTGGTTGGTCTCCTAGAGTAGTTGTTGGCAAATTTTTCTGTAAAGCACTAGATAAATATTTAAGTCTCTGCCATGAAAACTCACATTTTCTATTGTTGCATAAAAGCAGTCAAGGAAAATACATGGTTTTGTTCAGATAAGATTTTTATTTACAAAAAAGGCAATGGGCCAAATTTGGATCATGGGCCATAGTTAGTCAACCCCTGACAATGGAGAATTGTCCTATATCAAGGGACTTACATATCAAGTGTCTACTGTTGGGAGGTTGGATATTTAGCAGGAACAGTAGTGAGATTCTCATTGGTAAGTGGGAGACTTAGCTTTTGGGGCCATGTGTATCTTCCAGCCTTACCACAATGGCTACTCCATTCATGTGCTCATGTTGCCAGCAATGAGTGGCCAGTTACAGAAACTGGCTGATGGGAACTTTCTGAATCATTTTGTTTAATTAAGTTAGTGCATCTTGATTGGTGGACAATTTCTAAGGTGGTTCTCTGAAACTGCATAGAGTTTATCTCCCAACTTCTGGAATACATGTGTCTAATCAAGGCCTGCAACAGACTTGCTACCTCTTACTTATTGGTTATTAGCTGGAGGCCATCAATATAGTGGACCATTATGGTGTTCTCTGGGTTGGCAGATCATCTAGGTTTCTTTGCAGTTAAATTATACTATGATTAGGGAGCAGACAGACTTACATAGCTCCAGGGCAAAACTGGAACTATTTACTCTTATCTAGTCTATGTGAATCTTGGCTAATCTTGGCTGAGGCAGGACATGGGAGCAGTTTCAGGGGCTTTTATTTGACTTTTACCAGTAAAATTGCTCTTAACCTGCAAGCCAAGATAGTGGTATGCCAGTCACCTGTATGTCTATCCCAGTGATGCACTAAGGAGGAACTGGGGAATTGCCATTTTAGAGTCTCTATATCCAGGAGACTCATTCTGAGCTGGCCCTATGCGAGGAATCCATTTATTACCTGGCTTCTATATTCCCCTACTCGTAACAGAAGTACAGTGATGATCCTTTAAATCCTGTATATCAATATTTACTCAGTCTTTGTTTCTGTAACCCTCCAAACTTCAGGATAGTCTCCTTATACCAGTAACAGTTCCCAAAGTAAGTATAGCTATACATTCCTTTAGGAAAGCATTGAGAGAGTCCTTATTTTATACACTTGCTATAATTTTGCAGGACACTTTCTCCTAGGGATCAGTCTTTTTTGTAGTCAATTAGTTTCATGTCTGAAAACCTCTCAGTTTTGGAACCTGGGATTATGCCTTTCTATGGGACCAGCTGCCATCAGCCTCCTGAATGTACATTCTTGATTTCTTTGGGTTAAATATTTTAAGCTGCCTTTCTATCTTGCCTGTAGGGATACTATGCTTTATTAAGCATTCCTTTAGCTCTCTGAAGGTCAAGTCCTCCTTGCTGCCTCTCATACATTCCACTTATCATGATAATTGTACCTACCATGCTTCTGATGGTTAAGAATTACCAACTGGACTTTAGTATTTTATGTTCATAGCATGCTCACTGAAAACAGAAAAATGCAATTCTGTCAGATCTCCTAATATCAGCCCTAACCTAGAGAGGACATCTGCCAATAAGCTGCTCATTAGTGCTGGTGCTCGTCTCACTAGGCCATTATTACCACCTTAAATTGAATGTTCTCCCAACTTTTTGGTGCAACATAATTATCTGGTAAGAATTCTGGTCTTATTCATTATACTCATTCTCTGGCATGCCTAAACTTCTGGGCTTTTTAATCCCTTCTTACATCATCTGTTATGGCAGTTCTGGCATTTCTACTTCACTTTGTATGGGCTCCCATTTTCCCCAAGTTTCTAAGGGCCATTCTAGCATCATGTTAGTATTACTTTCTGGGGTCTCTTTCTAGGATATTAAAACTTGTATCAGGAAAAATGTTACCATATTGATAAAATGTCTGTTATCCTACTTTCAGTTATTCTCCCTTTGACTCAACATCTGTCTCTACATACTCTCTCAGCTACTCCTGGTAACTATCAGCTAGTGTGACATTTATAGTCCCAATCCTCCATTTGCTGGCACAAAGCTTCCTAGGATTGATTATGTACTTACTTAACTCTGGTGATTGACTTAGTTGTCAGGAGGGAAGTTGGAGATGCTTCTGGTGGGGTGAGTTGTTTTCTTATAGTGCAAAGTCCTCTGCATCATATTTAAGAAATGGTGTTTCTTACCTCTCAAAAGGGAGGATTGAAACTCCACTTCTAAAATATTGAGAATTCATGGCAATCTGAGAGTTTAATGCACCAACCCAAATGTTCTCTTTTAGAGACTTTAGTTGCATTCCTTCCCAGGCAGAGTTCTGAGCTTGACACAACAGACCCACCCAGTTGAAAAAGTAACATTCTTTGAAGTTCTGTAACTCAAAAGCTTAATTCTGGACCTGATTTTCAGCTTTCTCTGCCCTCTAGCTGCAGGAGACTAGAATATCTTTACATGCTGCCAAGGAGGCTCTCTGGTTTTCCACACTCAGTCTTTAATTACTGATTAATTATCCTCAGCCTTTATTATTTTTCTCCACAAAGTTCAAGAAAGTGCTCCAAGCAAAAGCCATCCAATTCAAAAACCATAAGTCTAATTCCTTATATTTTCCAAATGAATGATGATATTGTGCCTGTGTATTTCCCTCCAGTTTATTTCATCCAGTTCTCCATGGGTGAATGTTTTAAGTATTACACTACTGTCTTAAGCTGGGCTATCTCTGTTCCTCTACCACCAGATGAGGTCCTCCGCCATTTGGCAAGCTCATGGTCCAGCTCTAAAATCTCAGCATGATGTCTACTCTCGCTGCCAACTACTAAATATTAACAACTATTTTATGTTGGTTACCTGGAAAGCAAACATGGAGACAGAAATCAGCATGCAGGAAATTTATTGGGGAATGCATAGCATTGAGGGAAGAGAAGGAATGAGGATTTGAGTAAAACAGAATATAGCTTGAATGCAGTCACAAGGCCTTTTGAAACTGGAATGACTCTTCTGATTTATCTCCAGTTGGAGGAAAGAATATGATAAATACAACTCCAAATAGCTGTGACATTGGTTTTCGGATGACCATAAGAAGAATGTGTGATCTTGTCAGCCATATCTGGAAAACGCTGCCAGCTGAGAGCTCTCAATCAGCAACACTCTCAGAAGCTGAAGTGAGGATTTTGGTGGGTGAGTCCACTATGCATTACCTTAAGGTTACCACTATTTTGCCTCATTTTACATGAATTCTCAGCAGCATATGACATAGTTAGTCATGATGTCCATAAAAAGACACCATTTGGTTTTCATCCTTCCTCTAGTCACTTCTTATCTTCTATACATAGAGCTGCTTTTTTTTCTTCTCCTTAAATTTTCTTTTTAGGTTATCACATCCATTCCCTGACTTAAACATTGTGTATATATTCAGGACTTCATGATTTATGTCCCTAGCCCACACAATTCCTCTGAGCTCTGGGGTCAAATATCCATCTGCTTCTTGGACAACTCTACTTCAATATCTAAAAGGTAATTAAAAATTAAATCTCAAAAGTACAAATTTTGATTTTATTAATTACTCTGATCCAAACATATTTGTCTAAGAGTGTTCTACTTGTCAGAAAATGTAATTAGTGTCTAGCCTGGTGATTATACCAGAAATTTTGGACTCATTATTGATATTTCCCTTGGTTCCCAACCTGAATCCAACCCATAATCAAAGACTATCAGTTGTCTCCACTGTCCTAACCTATTTTAAGCTACCATATTTCTATTCTAGACAGTGCTAATCTTCTCCTTTTGGGCTTTTTTATTCTATCTTTGTTTCCTCATCACTTTCTCCATTCAGCAGTGATAGTAAACTTTTTAAAAGATAAATCAAGTCATGTCACTCCCATCCTTAAAATCATTTAATGGCTTTTGTAACATTATGCATAAAATAACATCTCCTTATTATGATCTACAAAACCTATCTTGCTGTGGCTTCTCCCTTTTCTGGGCTTCCTTATGTTATCAATCTGCATTTCCACTCTACCTCTCTCTTTCATTGCTGCAAATACAGCAAGTTATTTCACATATCAGGGTCTTTGCACATAACTTTTCCTTTTTACCTTTCAAACTGTCTCTAATTCTTTGCGTGACTGACATCTCCCTCCCTTTCTTCAGACTTTAGCTTGTCGCTTTAATAAAAAAAGTGTCCTTGCCCACTGTTTCTGAGTATATGTTCTACATTTGAAACCTGTTATCCTCTATCACTGCACTGTAATCTTTCACATAATTTATTATGACTTACCATCCTATATATTTTTAGTTGCTTATTGTCTGTCTAATAAACTTTGAGCTTCATACAAGCTTAAACTCTGTCTACTTTGTTTTTTTTATTTTTGTTTGTTTGTTTATGACAGTACTTTCCTGGAACATAGTAGACTTTTATTATGTATTTTATAACTATTTTTTAGACATGAATTTGATAAACACAACTTGTTTTTAAAAAATAAAGCAAAGTTTGTGCTGTCATGGAGACTTCTACACTATGGATGCCATATTTCCTAAACATAAGTATATTTACTTTTTCAAATAACTTATTTTTAGACATATGAGCGCTACTCTTTCAGTGAATATTTCTAGTCTTATTGTAAGTACAGGAATGGAGTGAAGCCATCAAAAGTATTAAGAAAGTTTAACGAAATTAACACATCAGATATAATACGCTTACCAATCTAACAATTGAACTTTTAAAAAATCCTTATATGACATATGACAACAAAACAACTCATAGACTGCAAGAGGTTTTAAGATATTTAGGATTTTGAGAAAAGAATTATTCATGCTGCTGCAATCAAAGGAGAAACAAGTGAATTTATTAATATAATACTTTGCTCTTTCCTTTTCTTTTTATTCTTTTCTTTTCTTTCTTTTTTTTTTTAGAGACAAGGTCTTGCTCTATCATCCAGGCTAGAATGCAGTGGTGTGATCATACCTCACCATAGCCTTGAACTCCTGGGCTTAAGCCATCCATCCACCTGCTTCAGCCTCCCAAGTAGCTAGGACTACAGGTGCACACCACCATACCCTGGCTAATTTTTCTTACTTTTTGGAGCAATCTGGTCTCCCAACAGTCTAGGCTGTTTTCAAATGCCTGGCCTCAAGCAACCATCTCTCCTCAGCTTCCCAAAGCTCTGGGATTACAGACATGAGCCACCATGCTGGACTACTATAATTTTTTGCAATTTAAATATTTTATAATAAAATATACATTATTTTGAATATCAAATTAGTCATTTAGTTATTAATGTGCTATTATGTTTTTATACTTCACTGTTTATTGGGACCATATATTATCTTGAATGTCTTTGATTTATGTCTGTTTCTTTGTAGCCATTTTCTTTATCTTTATAGGCAAGGACAGACATATTATGAAACTATTTTTATGTGATGTAATCTCAAAAAATATCCATGTTCTATTTTATACATTCAACACTGAGTCTATTCCATTTATTCTCTTCATACATATGAGAATGTCTTTATCCAGAATCATATTTAATATTCCTAGAGAGGTCCCATTCATGTTGTTTCCTGCAGGCTTAGATTAACTACCAATTCCTACTTGTCATTTATTGATGTGGAAAGTGTAAGGGAGAAATAGAAGAGGTCAGAAAGAAAAAATGTTTAGGATAGATGCCTGAAGTGGGAGCTGGGCAGATCCCTTAATATCTTAAATCTATAATAAGGACTTTCATTTTTATTTTAAATCAAATACAGAACTATTAACATGCTCTGGGTAAAGTTATGATGGGATTTGACTTGTTTATGAAAGCCCATTTTGACTGCTGGATTAAAAAACTATTATAAAAATGTAGGTAAGAGATGATGGTGGTTTGGACCAGTAGGAAAGTGGAGAAAAGTAATCAGATCCTGCATATATTTTGAAGGTGGAGCCAAAAGAATTTCCTTTGGGAAATGATATCAGTCAACAAACAAAGCATATTTTATCTTTTTTTATACTAAAATATATTTCAGGTTATTCTATTCCACATCTATGAGATAGCTATCACAGTAATATACTGGTACTTTGCAGAGTGACTAAAGATAAAATACAGGTAATAACCATTAGATCACAAAGTGACATACCTTGTATGATCCTACAGTAAAAAACAATATTTTCACAGGATAAATATATGTGCATTGCCTCTCTTGCAAGAGTAGAATAAAAATTTTCACTTTTGTTAAATTTTGTACGTGATTTTGTTATTTATAGACAAAAATATCACACACATTTTAAAGATTTACATGTATCTACAAATAAAAAGAAAAAAAAGCTAAAGAAATATAGAGCACCCAGATCTGTTGCAGCAGAAGGAAAAAAAAAAGGTACATTAAATTTTTCATGAGGTGTGCAGTAGCAATAACTCATCTGCTCCCTGTGGTATTAATAATAACTCTGTTGCTTTCATTCAAGATTTTCAAAAAATAGTACTTGTTAGAGATGAATTGTTTGACTGCTAATCATCTCTATCTTTCAAATAGGTGGTATTTTCCTTCCAGTTAAATTATCATTAGATATTTCTATTTGCAAAGCAGAGCAGTGGCTGTTTCTATTATTTCACAAGTTGGTAAAACCAAAAACCAAGATAATTTTTAAGAAAATATTCATTTCAATGTGTTTATAGCTTTAAAACAAAATAAAAAATTCATGTATCTCCAGAGGATGAGTGAAAGTGTCTTCAATATATCTAAATAATTCACTTTATTAGAAAAATTATCTTCAATGCATAGAAACACACACATGCATACTCATATACATATATTTCATGTGACATTTAAGTTCTAATTGTTATTTATAGACATCTAGCATATTTATTTATTTTAATTCCTTTTCTTCTCTCTTTCTTTCTCTCCTCCTGCCATCTGTTTAATTTTTGTTTGTTTGGATTATCCACTCTCCTAAAAATTTTAAGAGAAACAGAAAATTATCTAAATATTTAAATTGAGCCAGAAAAAGAGACAAACCTACAGCTGATATCATGTAATCATTTTCATTTAGATCATTGAAATAGAAGAATCTTGATTGTTTTTCGAGTTATAGTAATTTTCTTATCAATGGAATCAAAATACCTATTAAGCAGTTTATACACAGTTCAGCTTTATTCTTTTACATAATTAAAAAATACAGAAAAGTTAACCATATTTGATACAATCTTTAAGTATACAGTCCTGGTTAATTCTCAAAATAATATATAGGACTTCAGAAAGAATTGAAAGATGCTTACCATTTTAAAATATAAAATTAATATGTGAAATATTATTTTCATTTTTGCTTACCTTTTAAAGTATAGCTGAATTTTTACTCTTCATGCAAATGAAAGGGATAAACATAACAAGTGAATAGTGAATTTACTGATAGTAACAACACCTCATCTTGAAATTGAATTCTTGTGTCTAGCTCTTCATCCTTTCCTGTAGCTCTTTGCAATGTAACATTGTTGTCCATCCCACAGGCCAGAGTATACTTTTCTACATCTTGATTTTGAGTTTAGCCACGTGATTTGCTTTGCCAGTTGGGGTGTTTGTGTGTGTAAAATAAACAGTCAGTGGGCTTTCCTGTTGTGCTTCTAACACAGCCATGACAAGAGCTTTCCTCAGATATCAGCTGTATCTTCAGCTTGTGCCTAAGTATGATCTCCAGTAGAGCACAGACAAAACAGACTGAAGAAAAAAATAGAAAACCAGAATTGACGAAGTAAAGAGGTTAAATCAATAATTGAGTATTTCTCAACAAATAAAATGCCAAGAGCAGATGGTTTCACTGGTGAATTTTACCAAACACTAAAAGGATTACTAACAATCCATGTCAAATTGTTCCAAAAAATAAAAATGTAGAGAACACTTGCTAATTCATTCAATGAGGCCAGTATTATCTGGATACTGAGATAAGATACCTGCTTTCACCACTTCTTTGTGATATGGTACAAGGAGTACCGGCCAAAATATGACAAGGAAAAAAAAAGTAAAAAAAAAAAAAAGCATCCAAATATAAAAGGAATAAGTAACACCATTTCCATTTGTAGATACCATGATTTTATATATATAAAATATTTAAGAATGTACAAGAAAAATATAAAAAATAAATAAATTGCACTTCATTCAAATTCAAATTTGGGAGGCTTTAAAGGACAATGAAGAAAGTAAAAAGACAACTCATTGAATGGGAGCAAATATTTATAAATCATCTATCTGATAAGGATCTAAGTACTGTAATTCAACCATAAGATACACAATTCAATTTAAAAATGAGCAAAGGACTTGAATATACATTTCTAAAAAAAGAAAACAGATATACTCATAGCTACTAAGCATAGGGAACAATGTTCAATGCCACAGCAAGATACAACTTCATACACACTAGATTGTCCATAATAATGAAACAGTGTAAAATAAGTGTTGGCAAGAAAGTGAACAATTTGGAACCCTCCTACCTTTCTGGTGGGAATATAAAATTGCATATCTAGTATTAAGAGAACAGTTTGGCAGTTTTTCAACAAGTTAAAACTAGAGCTATCATATGAACCCACTAATTCCACTCCTAGCTATATACACAAGATAATTGGAATCAGATGTTCAAACAAAAACTTTTAGACAAATGTTAATAGCAGCACTATTAAAAAATAGCCAGGGGCCGGGTGCAGTGGCTCACGCCTATAATCCTAGCACTCTGGGAGGCCGAGGCAGGAGGATTGCTTGAGGTCAGGAGTTTGAGACCAGCCTGAGCAAGAGCTAGACCCCGTCTCTACTAAAAATAGAAAGAAATGATCTGGACAGCTAAAAATATATATGGAAAAAAATTAGCCGAGCATGGTGGCACATGCCTATAATCCCAGCTACTCGGGAGGCTGAGGCAGGAGGATTGCTTGAGCCCAGAAGTTTGAGGTTGCTGTGAGCTAGGCTGATGCCACGGCACTCTGGCCCGGGCAGAGCAAGACTCTGTCTCAAAAAAAAAAAAAAAAAAATAGCCAAGAGGTGTAAACAACGAAGATACCTATCAATTAATGAATACATAAACAAAACATACCATACATATACAAAGGCATATTATTCAGCCATAAAACAAAATGAATACTGGTACATAGTGCTACATGGAGTGGATGAACCTTGAGAACATTATGCTGAATGAAAGAAATCAGACACAAAGTCCACATATTGTATGATTACATTTACATGAAATATCCAAAATAGTTCAAACTGTAGAGACAGAAATAAGAGTAATATTTTCCAGGGACTTTGAAGTGGGAGAATAAGAAATCACTGAAAAATAGGTAAAAGGTTTCTGCTTGAGGTGATTAAAAGTCTTGGAAATAGATAGTGATGGTGGTTGCACAATATTGTCTATATAGTTAATGGCATTGAATTTTACACTTTAAAATGGTTAAAATGAAAAGTTTTATGTTATTTGTATGTCACCATAATTTTAAAAAATCAAGAGTCTTCTCAGAATCAAGATTCTGTAACATCTGGAAAAGAATGAAGAAGAAAACTATATAGGGAATTATGGCAAGCCTCATTAAAAAAAAACTAGATACCTGCTAGTTTATTATTTGTTAAAAGAGAAGTGAGAAGTGGGGTTTGGTGAGAAATTTAGGTTATATTTAGAGACATACAGCATAAATTGAAGGTTTTTGCAAAACCTGCATCATGTGAGTCTATTGGTGCCATTTTTCCAACAGTATATGTTCACTTCATGTCTTTTTCCACATTTTGGTAATTCTTGCAATATTTTAAATTTTTTCATTATTATTATATCTGGTAAGCTTGTCTAGAATCAATGATCTTAATGTTACCATTGTACTTGTTTTGGGGGACCATAAATTGTGCCCATATATGACAGTGAACTTAAACAATCAATGTTGTGTGTGTTCTGACTGCTCCACTGACCAGCCATCCCCCTGTATCTCTTCCTCTGCTCAGGCCTCCCTATTCTCTGAGATGTAACAATATTAAAATTAGGCCAGTTAATAATCCTGCATGGCCTGTAAGTGTTCAAGTGAAAGGAAGAGTCAAGCCTAGTAAAGAAGGCTTGTCAAAAGCAAAGATAGGCCTCTTGCACCAAACAGCCAAGTCGTGAATGCAAAAGAAAAGTTCTTGAAGGATATTAAAAGTGCTACTCCAGAGAATACACAAATGATAAAAAAGAAAAAACTTTATTGTTGATATGGGGAAAGTTTTAATAGTCTTGATACAAGATGAAACCAGTCACAACATTGCTTTAAGCCAAAGTAAGCCCCTAAATCTCTCTAATACTATGATAGCTGAGAGAGGTGAGAAAGTTACAGAAGAAAAGTTTGAAGCTAGCAGATGTTGGTAGACTAGGTAAAAGAAAGAAGCCATTTCCATAAAATAAAAGTGCAAGATGAAGCAGCAAGTGCTATTTTAGAAGCTACAGCAAGTTGTCCAGATGATCTAGCTAAGATAATTGATAAAGGTGGACACACTAAACAACAGATTTTCAATCCAGACAAAACAATCTTCTATTGGAAAAAGATCCCATTAGGAATTTTCAAACCTAGAGAGGAAAAGTCAATGTCTGGCTTCAAAATTTCAAAGGACAAGCTGACTCTTTTGTTAGGGGCTAATGCAGCTGGTAACTTTAATTTGAAGTCAATGTTTATTTACCATTCTGAAAATCCTATGGCCCTTAAGAATTATACTAAGTCTACTCTGCCTGTGCTCTATAAATGGAACAAGAAATCCTGAATAACAATACATATGTTTACAGCATGGTTTTCTGATTATTTTAGGCCGACTGTTAAGAAGTACTACTCAGAAAAAAAGATCTCTTTCAAAATATTACTGCTTATTGAGAATGCACGTAGTCAACCAAGAACTCTGATGAACACGTGCAAGGAGATTTATGTTGTTTTCATGCCTATAACATAATATCCATTCTGTAGCTCATGGATTAAAAAGTAATTTCAATTTTCAAGTCTTATTCAGGAAATATATTTTGTAAGGCTATATCTGTCATAGACAGTGATTCTTCTGATGGATCTGGACAAAGTAAATTGAAAACTTTCTGAAAAGAATTTATTATTCTAGATGCCATTAAGAACATTCATAATTTATGGGAAGAGGTCAAAATATCAACATTAACAGGAGTTTGGAAGAAGTTGATTCCAACCCTCATGGATGACTTTGGGGAGGTGAAGACTTTAGTGGAGAAAGTAACTGCATATGTGGTGGAAATAGCAAGAGAAACAGAATTAAAAGCGGAGCTGGAAGATGTAAAGATAACTGAATTGATGTAATTTCATGATAAAAGTTGAATGGATGAGGAGTTGCTTCTTATGAATGAGCAAAGATAGCTTTTTTTAGTTTGTTTTTTTTTTTTCCATCTCAGAAATCTTCCCCTGATGAAATGTGAATATTATTGACTTCACGGCAAAGGATTTAGCTGACAAAGCAGTTTAGTTGACAAAGCAGTGTCAGGGTTTGAAAGGATTGAGTCCAATTTTGAAAGAATTTCTACAGTGGGTAAAATGCTATCAGACAGCATCACATGCTACAGGGTAATCATTCATGAAGGGAAGACTCAATCGATGTGGCAAACTTCATTTTTGTCTTTTAATAATTTGTTGAAGCCATCCCAACCTTCATCAGCCACAACCCTGATTAGTCAGCAGCCATCAACATGGAAGAAAGACCTTCTACCAGCAAAAAGATTATGACTTACTCAAGGCTCAGATGATCTATTGCATTTTTAGTAATAAATAATTTTTAATTATGGTTTATACATTTTTAAGACATAATGCCATTTCACACTTAATAGACTACAGAATAGTATAAACATAACTTTTATATACACTGGAAAACCAAAAATTTGATTTGTATGACTTGCTTTATTGTGACGTTCACTTTATTGCAGTGTTTTAGAACTGAATGGCTCAATATCTGCAAGGTATACCTGTATATGTAACCAAGATTTCTACCCCTAATGTACACAAAAATTTAAAAGTGTCATTCATCTCCCCTTCTTATTTCACTTTTTTTCCTGGCATGATCTCACATTACCCAAATGCAGCTTGTTAAAAGCATCTACTTAATCTTGTACTTTATAAAATATCTCATATATGAAATTTTATTCCTTTACTTATCAAGACTCCTTTGCCTTATATTATAGTCCCTGAGGGCTTGGTCCTTTGGAAGGAATTTTATAAGACAAAAAGTCATGGAAATATGTTAGTGACCAAAAAATTCAATTGACTTAATTCAATAAACACTTGGATAACTTCTCTGGTAGCAAAAGTTCAAGTTTGATTGGGATGGTAAATTAAGTTTATAACAGATGTTATATTTTAAAAAATAATCTAATAGAACAGGAAAAATACATTATACCAGAGTAAAAGCCATCACTCTAAATAATAACAATTCATTTATTGAATACTCACATTATTCCAAGAACGGTGCTCAACATTTTAAGTCATTATCTCATTATGTCTCCAAAATGACTCAACAAATTAGGTCCTAATAGTATCTCATTTCTATAGATGGGAAACTTGAAATCAAGAAATTTACATGATTTTCTCAAAATGATATTTAGTAAATGAGAAAAAATGGAATTTGAACCCAGATATAACTAGTATTAAAGCCTACTTTCCACTGAACCCATTATATTGTCTTATGGTGCCTAATTCATGAGGTGGCATAAAGAAAATACATATATTTATTATGTAATTTTATTTTTAAAATTCAATCCAAATTATATTTTAGACCTTCATTTTACTAGAGAATACAGCCTCTTTCAATTCAAGATGGTCTTTCTCTCTTTCTTAGGCGTGTTTCTAAACTCAAGTAAATTTCAAGAGTTATACATGTATGAAGCAGAAAAGATTAGGCATTTAATCAGGAATTTCATCTCTTTCTTCTGCCATGACCTTTTATGTCATTATTTGATTCTAAAGTTTAATCTATGGTCCACATAGGTGCCTGCTGTGAGGTCCCTTTATCCTGTGTTTCCTTGGATCAAGCTCTCCTCTCTCAGGTACTCAAGAGTCCAATCTTTGGGCCATAAAAATCTCAAACATCTGTTTAGCATTATTCTTCACTTAATATTTTGAAAATGACATCCCACTAGATTATACATACACACACACACACACACACACGCATGCACACACACACATTTTCTCTTAAGCAACAGAACAATTTTATACCCAATCTGCAAGTGAGAAAATTGAGGCTTTATACATTATGTAACTTTCTGAATGCTATGTGAGTAAAATCTGGTAGAGTGAGGAAAATGATGCAAATATTTTACATGCTGAATTTAGAGCTTTGAAAGTAAAAAAAAAACAGTGTTGTGTAAATTCATCAAAGGAAGTGATTATGTGTGGTCAGGGTGGTGAAGTGTGTAGAGAACAGAATCATTGACCAAGATTAGAAGAGATTTCAAGACAAAAGTGTCACTTGAAGTGAATAGTAAAGAAAAAAGAAAATTTTAACATCAAAAGATCTGGGATTGCAATTTGAACTGTGATGTTAAAATAAAATAAAATAAAATCTGGGATGAGAAGGTGGGTGGAGTGAAAGAAGAGGGTGGCTATGAAACAAGGATAAAAAAAAGTAATGTAAACTTTTCGAGGCTTTTTGCATTTAACACAGATTTGTAATAGAGCACCTACTTTATGTGCAAGTATTCTAATAAATGTAAAGAATCATGAGCTCTACTCCTTGTCTTCAACTAATTTATACACTATTTTATCATGTCAATGTTTTCTGTATATCACATAACACATATGTATTTTTACGGAACTCCTCAATATTTAATTTAAAATAATGAATGATGACAATGCTGCATCACAGGTACCAGAGAATAGAATATTTAGATACAAGAAAGCTTTCTAAAATACCTGAGTAAACATCCCACAGACTACTTATGTGAGAAGAGACAATTTATTACTGTTCTATGATAGTAAGGCATCACTCATTAAGTGATTTAGGGCACTGAAAAATTTTACAGAAAATTTAATGGCTTATGTCTTAGGCATCTGTTCTATGAGAGGTGCTTTACACAAGTTGATTGATTTAATCTGCATAACCCTACTAGTTAAGCATTTTTTCTTACTTTAGTAGTAGCGTAAATATGGTTCATAGCTTAAGAACTTATTAAATTCAATTGGTTAGTAATTAAATGCAAGTCTTTTCTCTTCCAAGGCCCTCCATTCTCATTTATTATAGTTTAGTGCTTCTCCATTTTCACCATAGACATGTACAAATATTTTTGTAAATCTTATTAAAGTCTTCAAACAATCTGTGTTGAGACACAATTTGAAATGAATCTGATATGGAATATATCTTATCTCTTATACAAAGTGAAATAATTCACTATTTTTACTTATTTATTAAATATATCATAAAGATTCCCAAATAGGGAAAAATTGAAAGAATGAAACAATGAGCACACCTATGTACAATACTTTCAATATTTATTAGCATTTTGTCCTATTTGTTTCATCTTTCTAGTGAGATATAATTTACATTAAAAAGTCACCTTTTTAAAATAAAGAGTTTAATGAGTTTTGACAAGTATAAATAGTAATGCAAGCACTATTATTATCAGGACCTAGAATATTCCTGTCACCCTGAAGATTTTCCATAAGTCCCTTTTCAGTTCATCTCTTTGCCTCACCTCAGTCTCTGGCAAACATTTATTTACTTTCTTTCCCTGTAGTTTTATCACACAATTTCCAGAGTATAATATAGATGAAATAAGACAATATCTAGTCTTTTTTATCTGGTGTCTTTCATGTAACATAATGCTTCCGACTATTTGTTGCATAAATCAGTAGTTCATTCCATTTTATTGCTCAGTAGTATCCTATTGTATGGATACACTAAAATTTCTTTATTCATTCTCAGATTGACAGGCATTTGATTTTTTCCCTTAGCATTTAGCTATTATAAATAAAATGGTTATAAATTTTTGTTCACGATTCTTTGTGTAGTCATATATTTTCATTTCTTTTGAGTAAATACTTAGGAGTGACATCACAAGGTCATATAATTGTGTACATAACTTTATAAGAAGGTTTTAAACTGTTTTCCAAACTGTAAATTTTGCATTCCTTCCAGCAAGTATCCACATCACAAAGACTTAAAACTGTAAATCTTTTAATTTTATCCATTCTAATGTTTACAATTTCGTATTGTATTGTGGTTTTAACTTGCATTTTGCTGATGAGTAATAATGTTGAACATCTTTCCATGTACTTATTTTCTATTAATATATATTCCTCATTGATATGCCATTTCAAGTCTTACCTGTATTTTATATTTGATTGCTTTCCTTACTATTATTCAGTTGTAAGAGGACTTTCTAACATTCTGAGCACAGTGTTATTGCCAAATATATATTTTTTTCAGGTATTTTCTCCCAATCTGTGGCATATATTTACATTTTCTTAACACCTGTAAATTGTAATAGAATGTCTGATTTAATTTTGGATGTTTGTTGACAGCTTTCATGCCCCATATATATCTCTTTGCCCTCTGCCCCATACCTAAGAAAACTCTTAAGAAATTTCAGTTGATTTCCTCTCTCATTTGGTGTTGGCAAAAGGTTCAAACAAGCATGCCCCAGCTCCTGCATGAAATCCTTAGCTCCACCTCCTAACCACAATAAAACACCAAAGCCAACCACTTCTTGCTCTCTCGATGTTTGAACTCCTTGGAAGTCTATGCTGATCTCCCCGGAAAGCCTCATTATGTAAATAATAAACTTGTTCATGTCCTCTTGGTGCATGTGTGGCAATGTCAGTCTTGACATCTGTACCAGTTATCTGCTATTATGGCAACAAATTACCACACACTTACTGATTTAAAACAACGTAAGCTTCTTATCTTATAGTTCTATGTGTTGGGAGTTTCACTGGGTTAAAATTAATATGTTGGCCAAGCTAATAAACTTTATGGAGTCTTTGGGAAAGAATTGATTGCTTTGCCTTTTCCAGCTTTTGGACATCTTTAGACCATAGCTCCTTCCTCTATCTTTGAGCCAGCAGTAGGGCATCTTTGAATCTCTCTCTGACTGTGATCCCTCTCCTTTCTTATTTTACTTTTAAAAACTATTATTCTTAAATTGATTCTATGTAGCTAATCTAGATTATATCCCTATTTTAAAGCCACGTGATCAGCAGCCTTAATTCCATGTGCACCTTAATTTCCCTTTATCATGTACCATATCATGTCTATATGTTCTAGGGATTACTACATATTAATAGATATCCTTGTGAGATTATTATTCTGTGAACCACAATATCTGAAACTAATTCTTTGTATGCGTGGGTCCATCTTTTCTCTGTAGGGTGAGCACAACAAAATCCAATGTTACAAAGACTTTTTAAAGTAAAATTTTAATAGTATTAGTTTTTATATTAAGATCTATTTTCCATTTTTGGTTAATATTTCAAGTGTGGTTTGAATTTATCCTTCTGACAACTCCAGAATGTCTTGAAATTAGTTAGTATAAGTCTTTTAATCTTACACAATTGTTTTGGCTATGTTTGGTCCCTTAGAGTTTTCCTATGTATTCTAGAATCAACTTTTCAAGTTCTACCAAAAAAATGCTGGGAATTTGAAATTTTATTAACTCAGTGGATTTAAGAACTAACATCTTAAAAACATTGAATTTTATGATCCATAAATAACATATGTTTTTCATTTACATAGATATTCCTTGGGTTTTGTAAATAATATTTTGTAATTTCCAGGATATGTCGTATTCACATTGTTGAAATGATCTCTAATTATTTCTTATTATGTTTTCATTCCATTATACAAAGAGTTTTTTTCCAATTCAGTTCCCAATTTTTTGTTGCTAATATACAGAAAATTGATTTTGGCATAATGATCATTTATCCAGTGATCTTGGTTACACGTCTAGTGGATATAGTAGATTTTTTATAAATTGCTTAGAATTTTTTATACATACTATCATGTTGACTGTAAATAAAACTTTTAATTCTTTCTTATTGATTATATAATTTTTATTTTTCTTATCTTATCATACCTGTAGAACTCAGTATATCAAGTACAGTGTTTTCAAGAAGAGATATATTTGACTTTCCCAATCTTCAAGGAGAAATATTCTATAATATCTTCATCATTAATTATATTTGATATGCATTTCTCTTGGATGTTGTATATCAGGTTGGAGCAGATATTTTCTTATTCTTTGTTTTCTAAAAGTGTTTATTTTTTCATGAATTGAATACATTTTTACACTTTTGTATCTACTAAATTTATAATGTGATTTTCTTTGTTTTTTGTTGTTTGTTGATATGGTGAATTCCATTGACAAGATTTTGAATTTTGAACTAACCTGAATTCTTGCCATAACCCCTTCATATCCCTTGTTGCCTCTTCATGACTTATTATCATTTTCCTATTGCTGATCATAATTTGCTGACATTTTTTTAAGGATATGTTTTGTCTATTATCATGAAAAATATTGAACTATATTTATCTTTTAGTATAATGTCTTTATTTGGTTTTTGTCTTAAGGTAGGATAATCTCCATAAAATGACTTGAAACATATTCTTCCTCTTCTATTTCCCAGAACAAATTGTGTAGAATTGGCATTTGTCCATTTAAAGCATGGTAGGATTTACCAGTAAATACTATTGGGCCTGGAGGTTTGTTTGTTTTTTTTTTTTTTTGGTGGGAAGATTTTAAGTACAGATTAAAAATATACACTTTTTATCTATTCATGAGCTTTGTATTTTTCAAGTTTATTTCTATTTCATCTAAGTGTTGTCTAAATTTACTGGCTTAAATTGTTCATAATATTCTCTTATTATCCATTTAATTTCTGAAGAATCAGTAGCAATGCCCTCTTTCTCATTTCTGATATTGATAATTTTTATTTTCTCTGTATTTCTTGATAAGTTATGGTCAGAAATTTATCACTTGAAATGATTATTTCCAAAAGCATAATTTGTTTTCATTGATTTTCTCTATTGTTTTCCTGTTTCCTATTTTATTATTTTTAGCTTTATCTTAATTATTCCTATCATTTTTCTGACTTTTTATTCTGTTAACTTATCTTTTTCTAGTTTCTTAATTTGAAAGCTTAGATCATTGATTTGAGACATTTCTTCTTTTCTATCATAAGTATTTAAACTATGAACTTTTCTCTAAGCATTGATTTATAATAGTTTCAACATGCCACTTTTGATGTATTTTATTTTTACTTTTATTCAGCAAAAATATTTTCTAATTTATCTATCAATTTCATCACAGTGGTGATTTACACATTATTTACAAGTGAGCTCTTTAATTTCCAAATATTTTTATTATTTTCCATATATCTTTCTAATATTCACTTCTATTTTAAATCCAAGAAGGTCAGAGTATATGATTTACAGTATTCTGATTCTTTCAAATTGGCAAGGTGATAGTTTTACACCTTCAATGAATGTTCTATTTGCATAAGCAAAAATGTGTTCCAGTTATTAATTTGAATGCCTCATAAATGTCAATTTGATCAAGTTAGCCAGTAGTATTCTCCCAGCCCTCTACATCCTTACTGATTTTTGGTCTACTTGTTCTACCAATTACAAAAAGAAGGGTGCAAAAATTTCAAGATATAATTTTGGATTTGTCTATTTCTTCTTTCAGTTCTTTCAGGTTTTATTTTCTCATTCATTTTGAAGTTCTGTTAAGCCTTCTTGATGAATACATTATCATTCTGAACTGTCCTTCTTTATCCCTAATAAAATTGCTTCTTCTGAAATCATTGCATGACATTAATAGAACATTCTAGCTTTCTGTTAATTAATGTTATCATGGTAAAACTGTTTTATTTTTCTATGTTTTTTTATTTCTTTACAGTTGAAGTGAGTTTCTTATAGGCATTATACTGTTGGGTCTTACATTTTTAAAAATATAATCTTACATTTTTAAAAACATAATTCATATGTTTATATCATCAATATTTAATACAATTATTAATATAGTTTTATTTTCAATCTATCATCTGCATTTCTTTCCTCTCATCTGAATTCTTAAATTATTTCAATCTTTTTTATGCTTCTATTTTATCTTCATTATTGACTAGTTAGCTATACATTTAATATTATTTTAGGTTTATTTAGAGTTATGACATATATCTGTAACTTATCACACTCTACCTTCAATTATTATGCTATCTCTTCATGTACAATGTAAGAAATCTAAGTGAAGTATCCAAAGAATGGAAAAACAAGCATCACATGTACTCACCAGAAAACTGGTTTCCCTGATCATCACCTAAGTGTACATCAGGGAAGGATACCAATTGGATATCAGACTGGGATGGGGGTGGGGGGAGGGGATGGGTGTATGCCTACATGACGAGTGCATTGCGCACCCTCTGGGGAATGGTCATGCTTGAAGGTGCAGACCTGGGGAGGTGGCGGGGGGAGGGGATGGAGTTATGACTACATGATGAGTGCCAGGCACACTGTCTGGAGAATGAGAACGGACGCGCTTGGGACTCTGACTCGGGGGGATGGGCGGGACATGGACAATGTATATGACCTGAACTTATGTACCCCCATGATGAGCTGAAATAAAAAAAAAAAAAAAAGAAAAGAAATCTACAGCAGTATACTATTGTTTTCTCCCATACATTGTGCTATTTTGCCACATATTTTATTTTATGTGTATTTTAAACCCACAATACATTACTACTATTTTTGACTTAGATAATAAGTTATCATTTAAAGACATTAATAATAAGAAAAAATCAGTTTATATGTATCCACATTTTTATTATTTTCCATGCTTTTCATTTTTTTCTATAAATTCTAATTTCCATCTGCCATTCTATTCTTTATGCCTAAAGAACTTCCATCAATATTTGTTTTAGGGTAAGAATGTTAGGAATGAATCCTTATTCTCCCTTTTTAATGTCTTTATTTTGCTTTCATTTTTGAAAGATAGTTTTTTAGGCTATAGAATTCTAAAATAATATATTTTCCTTTGAGTACTTTAAAGATGTCTTTTTACCAACCTATGAATTATATTAATATTTTTTGACAAGAAACTTTACTTCACTGTATGAAATATTTCTTTTTTTCTTTGACTTCATTCAAGATTTTCTCTTTATGTTTGGTGTTCAGCAATCAAAAAATGACATGGCTGTATTTTTTGTTTTATTGTGTGTTTATTTAATTGGTTTTTTAATTAGTATTTTTTTTCTACTAATGGCTTTCTGAGATTCTTTGATCTGTGTTTTTTTTTACTCCTTTAATATTGGAAAATTCTTATATATTGTCCAAATGTTTAAGAATTTCTTCTTACCCTTTAGTCTTCTACTTCAAGAACAGCAATTATAGACGTATCAGATTGTTTGATATTGCCTCAGAATTCTCCAATTTTGTGCTCTTCTTTTTCAAACTTTTTTGTCTTTTTGTTTATGTTTGAAGTATTTCTATTAGCTTTTTAAAGATAGTTGATTTTTTTCTACTATATAGAATATGAAAATAAACTTATCAAACAATTGTTCATTTTGGCCAGGTACAGTGGCTTATGCTTGTAGTCCCATCACCTTGGGAGTCTGAGTGAGGCAGGAAGATTGCCTGTGGCCATGAGTTCAAGACCAGCTTGGGCAACATAAGAAGACCCTATCTCTAGAAAAACAAATTAAAAAATTAACCTGACATGGTGTCACATGCCTGTAATCCTGCCTACTTGGAAGGCTGAGGCAGGAGGATGACTTGAGCCCAGGAGTTTGAAGTTGCAGTGAGCTATGATGATGCCACTGTCCTTTAGCTTGTGTGACAGAGTGAGGTCTCACAGAGTGAGACCTGTGTGAAAAAAAAAAAACAAAACTGTTCATCTTTCATATCAAATTTTTCATTTCTGCCATTTCCAATTATTTCTTTGTATAGTATTTGTCTCTCTGCTGAAATAACTTATCTGTTCCTAGATATTTACTTTTCCACTAAATTCCTTAACATATTAATCATAGTTATTTTAAAGCCTCTTCCTGATAGTGTTATCACCTGGCTCATCTGTAAATTTAATTGTCTTGACTATTTTTTCTCTTGACAAGGCATATTTTTTTTTAATTTTTTTCCAAGTATGTTCCATACTTTTTTTTTAATTAATTTCCAGTTGTTGTTTTAAACGGAAAGTAGTGGCCTGGGCAAATAATATTTATGTCCAGAAATGAGCCCTCTTATTCCATTAGGCCATTGATGTGGTAAGTTGAATCAATATGCTCTAGCTGGGATTCATTTTATTGTTGCTGTAGTTATCATAAACGTAAGATAGGCTTCAAATTCTTTCAGTGTTGGACTACTATTGCTCCCTCATGCTTAATGTGATAGTAAGTTTTTCAATACATTGCACCTGAAAAACAAATGTCTTTTTCTAAGCTCTTTCTCCATCTCTCACAGTAGACTGTGTTCATTTTATCTCATTGAAAGGGTCATCATGGGAGTGGGGGAGGGCAAGGTGCTTCTCACTTCTGCTCCAGCCTCATTCTTAGTCAAATCTTGTGTGCCTGAGGTTTAGTGATAGATGAGATGGAATATTCTCACACATCCCTTAGAGATAGACAAGCTCTCCCTTTACCCAGAGTATGCTCTAAAACATAGGTGAGTATTTTGTCTTTCCCTGAGTGGCAGTAGACCTCTGTTTTGTATTAGTGCAGAATACTGGGCAAAAGCATTTGCCCCACCGTCCACCTGTGGAAAACTACTTTTGCTCAGTGTTAATGAAATGAAAAGGTAGGAATGGGGGCTGGATTTTCTACTCCTTCCTCAGCAGCAGTTGCCTTTTGCTGTGAGGAGGGGTGGGATGAAGATAGATTTTGCTTGGTATTAGAGAAGAGTCTGGTATGTGAGCAAGGTTTGTGCCTGTCATCCGATGGCAGCCATTCATCACCCTGCACTCAAGCAGGCCCCAGAGTGTGACTGGGGTCCTCCAGATACTCTCGACCCACTCCCAATCCCTGGCATGCCCTGAAGGCCAGTGTCACTGAAGTGGGACCTCACAAATCTCTTGTATTTCTAGTATTTCTCCTGGGTACCTTGTAAAAGCTTATGGAAAAGAACTTGCCAATGAATTAGATATCCCTTTTTGTATGGGTATCCCAGAGAATTTAAACTGTCACAATAGTCCATACTCGACTTTTAAGAATTTGTTAAAACTTCAGATTTTTTTTCCTATCTATTTTAACAGTTTCTACTGCTTTCTCCCATTCTCTGCCAAAGTTGAAACATTTTGTGTTTCTCTCCTCAGAGGTGTTTGGCACTCTCTGAAACTCAGTTCCTCTGGCTTCCCTGCAACCTTAGCTCTCAGACAGGCTCAAAAATATAACTTTATAGATTATTCTGATTGTTTTGTTTTTTCATGTATGGCATTTACTTACAGCTTTTTAAAATTTTTTAAATGGAAATGGAACCTGATACAGTTTGAAATTCCTTTCAATGTTAACATTTGGGACCACATACAAAAGAATGATTGCATAAATCAAAGTCTTCACGGAGTTCTATGGTCTTGTTATATGATTAAAACCATGTTTTCTTCTCAAGTAATAATGGCACACATTTATTGAAAACTTAGGAGAACAGAGAACGATGCTAATTGTTTTATATGCATTATTCTCATTGAATCAGCAAACTTCCTCCCTTTGAGGAAGTTGCTTTTGATCCTCATCTGTATAAGGAAATGTTGAAGTGCCTGTGGGTACAGAGCTAGAATATGGAAGAAAAAGGATGCATTATTTAATTTGAGACCTGTACTTTTAATCACTAAGTAATAAGGAGTCCTCATTTAATAATCTCTTCTTTTCATATGGACAAGTCACAAAATTATGTTTCATTTTATAAGTCATGACAGAGACTAAAGTACAAATTTCTGAAATATACTAGATCTTTCTTCAACCAGGGCTCCATAAATACATGATCATAGTCTCAATCCTCAGTTATGAAAATAACCCTTGCTCATGTTTTTGTATTCCTCTTTTTAATGGGACTCCTGACACAAGTTTCAGGTTTGTGCCAGATGGTTGTAAATTGAAAAACAAATAAAAAGAGAAATAAAATATCCTTATCCTTCTGCTCCCTGGCCACATATAACCAATAAAAACAATAGATAGTAGATTAGTTCTGAAATTAATAGACTATTTTACCAGATAGCATGTTAGCATAAGAAAAATCTGACAGAAAAAGTTGTAAGTGACATTGAGTAATGGGTGCTTTTTTTACAAAGTAAGAGAAAAATAACTCCAAACAAAGATGAAATTAAAAATATATATATTTATAGTAATGAAGAATTTGAATCAGTGAAGTTCTAAGAAGCTCTTTGATATTGGAGATTGGCTGGAGATGGTGATAGTGGAAGAAGAATTTTATTGAACTCTAAAATATGTCAAATTGTTGAACTCTCTTTTTGATGTGTTATCAGCCTTGTCAGCTTATTTTTTTCATTATATTTAAGAATTTAACAGAGAAGAAGAATCAATCTCCAAATATGGCAGAGGAAATTGGATATGTCTTCATTCCTTTTGCAAATATTCTTTCTTGTTATGAGAAAGGAAAGTCATTCTGGCAGAAAAAGTGAAAAATGAATCACTGAATCTCTTTTATTGTTCATTCCCATCTCTCTTCCTCTGTCTACCTTGTCATATTTCATAGTCATTCTGTACCTTTTCTCATCAAGCTTTTTTACCTTTTTCTGATATTCTCCATTCCTCTTAACAGTCCCTTTTCTTCATCTCCCTTTACAAAATATACCATCTTTCATCTTCATACATTATGTACTTTCTTTTTTCTTCAATGTGACACTAAGTTCTTATTTCTAAATGAGGTAATAGGAGATTGAATCACTATCTATTTCCTTCTGGTCTAAGTGAAATAGCAAAAAATCAATAACTGGAGACAGGTCAACCAAAGGCCTTGTCGGAGACCATTGATCAGTGAAATAACATCTAGTCTGTTTGTGTGTGTGTGTAAGTTTGTGTATGGTATGTAGTGTGTATACATGTGTGTGTAGATATATTTTTGTCTATATGTGTTTTTATGTGTGTGCCTATGTATGATATAAATGTGGTGTTGTGTCTGTGTGCATATATGGTGTTTGTGAGTGCATGTCTCTGTGTGTGCTGTGAGTGTATGCTGATAAAAATATCCAATGCATAAATAATTCGTGTCAGATCTTGTAAAAAATGGTAAGTGGCTTAGTCTTAAATGTATTTTAAGTAGTTTTGTGGTGAATTCAGAAACCATGTTTGTCTTAATTTAAAGCCTGATATGGTAAAGAGTATAAAAAGATAGACTTGCAAAAGTAGTTTTCTAATAAAGGAAGTGGGAGCAAATTATTTGTGTTATAATTACCTTATTGGATTAACTATAGTAAAGTTCCATTGAAAGGTTCTAAAAAGTTATAAAATCAGAAATGAACTGCTTACCTGGAAACCAGCAGATTCAATCAGGTATATGCACATGATCATGGCTTCAGTAGATGCTCCTAAAAATCTGTCTCCAATGCCACTTCTACAGTATATTAATTTATAATCAACAATGAAAGAAAGTGCCATTTTCTAGACTAAAGCTAAAAAGATGATAATGCCTATTACAGTAATATTGCAATAAAAATTAACAAACAGTGTTTTGTTTAGAAACTACAAGTTAATATAAGGTGACATGTTTCTCTTAATACAAAATCTCTTGTAGGTGTTTCTAGTCTTCCAGCCTTATTTTAAAAAACACTTGCTGGACCAGATGTTCATTCTAAAAGATATTTTCATAAGTTTTTCTTTGTCAGGAAAAGCAAGCATGAGAAGAGTGAGATGAAGAGATGATGATGTTCTCTGATATTGTTTTTGGTAGAAATCATAAAGAACCTAATGTAGTTGAACTAAGAAAGCCATATGGAAATTAAAGGAAGGCAAATCCTTTGTTTGATTCCATACACATAAATTCAACATGTAAAAAAAAATCATAAAATTATAAACAATTCCTTCTAGTAGAGCAGTACTATTGGAAACTTTTCAGAATAATACAAATAATATAAAGAAAAAAAGAGAGAGGAGGAAGAGCAAGATGGCTGAATAGAACTCTCCAGTTATTGTCCCTCATCTGCACAGGAACATGGACTTGAACAACTATCCACACAAAAAAGGTACCTTCATAAGAACTAAAAATCAGGTGAACAATCACGGTACTTGCTTGTAACATCATATTAAAGGAAAGAGATACTGAAGAGGGTAGGAAAGACAATCTTGCATTTTCTACACAATCCCTCCCCCATCTCCCAGCAGGGCTATGTTTTGGGGGGAGGGAGAGTGAAGTGATTGTGGAAGTTTGCTGGGGAACTCAGTGCTGCCCAGTCACAGTGGAACAAAACACACGGCAGAATTCTGTCAGTGTCCATGGAGGGAGAAGGAAACCCTATGCCCCAGAAGTAGGAACATGAGTTCTGGCTAGCTTCACCACCAGCCAATGAAAATGGCCTGGGGCCTGAAATAAATTTGAAAGGCAGGCCACAAAGACTGATGTCTCACTGGGTCATGTGCACTCCAAGTCTGCTGACTCCGAGTGCAGTACAGCACCAGGAGTTGCCAAAAGACTGTTGAAGCGCTTGCATTACCCATCCCCCAAATCTAAGCAATGCAGCTTAGGAAAGACTCATTCCACTTGGGGAAAGGAATAGAAGACTACAGAGGACTTTGTCTTTCAAAGCAGATACCAGCTCAGCCACATTGAAATAAAGCACCAGGCAGATTCCTGAAGACCCCAATTACAGGCCTTAGTTCTTGGATGACAACTCTAGAACTGGCCTAAGACAGAAGGGAACCAATTGTCCTGAAGGGAAGAACCCAGCCACGGCCAGATTTACCATTTCCTGGTTAAAAATCCCTTGGGCCTTGAATAAACATCAGCAGTAGCCAGGCAATAGTCATCACAGACCTTGGGCAAGACCCAGGATTGGGTTGGTTTTATGTGTGACCCAGTGCAGTTATAGCTGTGGTGCCCACAGGAGTATTTGTGTCACAACTCCCCCAACCCCAGGCAGCCCAACATGGAAAGTGAGACTCCTTCTGCTTGCAGAAAATTGAGGAAAGAGAATGAAAGACTTTGCCTGGTAATCCAGGAAATTCTCCTTTACCTTGTACAAGACTACTAAGGCAATACTCCAAGATGTCTTCAAAGTTGCAGTGTTACTGGGCTTGAGGTGCCCCCTAGTGCTGACATGGCTGCAGTGATCAAAGACTTAGATCACAACACTCTATTCCCTTTGAGTACCTGGAAGGCCTTCTCAAGAAATATGGGTATAAACAAGCCCAGACTGCAAAGATTAGAATGAATACTTGATTCTTCAATGCACAGACATTGACAAACATCCACAAGCATCAGGAATATTTAGGAAAATATGACCGCACCACACAAACTAAATAAGGCACTGATGACAAATAACAGAGCAATGGAGATATACTAACTTTCAGAAACAGAATTCAAAATAGTTGCTTTGAGGAAGCCCAAGTAACATCAAAACAATGCAGAAAAAGAATTCAGAAGCTTATCAGAGAAATTTAACAAAGAGTTTGGAAAAAATTAAAAAAAAAATCAAGTAGAAGTTCTGGAGATGAAAAATTCAATTGACAAGCTAAAAAATGTATCAGTCTCTCAACAGCAGACTTGATCAAGCCTAAGAAAGAACTAGTGAACTTGAAAACAGGCTATAGGAAAATACAAAGTCAGAGGAGAATAAAGAAAAAAGAATAAAAAATAATGAAGTATGCCTACAAGATCTAGAAAATAGCCTCAAAAGGGCAAATATGAGAGTTATTGGCCCTCAAGGAGAGAGATTGGGGTAGAAAATTTATTCAAAGAAATGATAACACAGAACTTTCCAAACATAGAGAAAGATATCCATATTAAGGTAAAAGAACATCACAGAACATCAAGTAGATTTAACCCAAATAAGACCACCTGAAGGCATTTAATTAAAAAACTCCCAAGTGTAATAGATAAAGAAAGAATCCTAAGAGCAGCAAAAGAAAGAAAGCAAACAACTTATAGAGGACCTCCAAAACATCTGGTAGCAGACTTCTCAGTGGAAACCTTTTAGGCCAGGAGAGAGTGTCATAACATATTCAAAGTGCTGAAGGAAAGAAACTTTAAACCTAGAATATTATATCCTCCAAAAATATCCGTCAAACATGAAGGAGAAATAAAGACTTTCTCAGACAAACAAAAGCTAAGGGATTTCATTGACACCAGACCTGTCCTACAAGAAATGCTAGAGTGCCTCAATCTGAAAGCAAGGGATATTACTGATCAACAGGAAATTATCTGAAACTATAAAATCACTGGTAACAGTATGTACACAGACAAATACAGAATATGCCATTATTATAATTGCAGTGTGTAAATCACTCATATCTCATTAGGAATAGTAAAAGCCAAACCTATCAAAAATAATAACTACAGCAACTTTTTAAGAGATAGATACTATAAAAAGATATAAATGGAAACAACAACAGTTAATATTATACTGAATGGGGAAAAACTGAAAGTCTCCCCTAAGATCTTGAACAGGACAAGGATTCCACTTTCACCATTGTTATTCAACATAGTACTGGAAGTTCTAGCTAGATTAGTTAGACAAGAGATGTAATATAGAGTATCCAAAATGAAAAGGAAGAAGTCAAATCATCCTTGTTTACAGAAGACATGATCTTATGTTTAGAGAAACCTAAAGTCTTCACAAAAAAACTACTAGAACTGATAAACAAGTTTAGTAAAGTTGTAAACTACAAAATTAACATACAAAAATTGTAGCATTTCTACATGTGAATGATAGCAAAATTACATGTTAAGTAGTTAACATTGGAGACATCATTGAATCTGAAAACAGACCATTATCAATCTTTTGAAATATTGAATGGAGATAAATAGTAATTCTAAAAATATTGTGATGATAGAATCAACATGGTGTGGTCCACAAGCGATTGGGAAAAGGAAAAAAAAATGACAAATGATTTCTCTCTTATTTCACTAGCTTGAGCATAATTATAAAAAGATTATACATTTATTTTAAAACTGAAACAATTTTAAAAATTAAATAAACCACCTATCATTCACTATCCCAAGAAATCAATTGTCAATGTTTTTGCAAGTATTTTTCATCTCATTCCTGTATATGTGTGTGTGTGTGTGTGTGTGTGTGTGTGTGTGTGTGATGGGCTAAAACTTATGCATGGCACATTATAAATACTCTGTATTATTTAATGAATTAATTTATAAGCTAATTTTTATGATAATAATTTAATTATAGCGTACAAATAAGTTTTATATATATTTTAAAAATTTAACAGTATATGTACCTTGTACTTTATATGCTATTAAATTTTGTTCCATAACATAATTTAAGTAGTTCTATATATTGGTTAAATATTTGGATATATCATGAATCATTTAACCCATCCACTGTCTTTAGAAATGTAAACAGTTTGCAGTTTTTCACTATTATACACAATTATACAGTATCCAATAATTTAGGATACATTTTCAGAAATAAAATTGAAGGATGAGTATATTTTATAAAATTGTATAGATATTTCTAAATTGTATAACCTCCTAAATAAGTAAAATTCATGTTAGAATTGTGAATTTGCTATTAGACATGAACCCAGAAGTCTAGCCATGGCAAACTGTTCTTTCTCTCGGTTTACCTCTGATGATGATAATTTTATGAAAATAAGTTGTATTTAAGGAAATCAAAAAGAATGAATTAATAGGATTGGATTATCCATTGTCTTAATACTTGAATTCCCGTGAATATATTTAGTGATAGAGAAGATCCTACTTATCTGATATGTCATTTCAGACTGGGAAATTCTCTTTACTAAATTCTTCCTTGCATTGATATTGTCTTTTATCTGCTCCTTGTCTACTGATTTGGGAATAAGCAAAAAAAAGTTTAGTTTACCTTCTTCATGATTGATAAATGAACTTAATGGGGATTTTCTTTCCCCTAATTTTCTTTTTTTTAAATTTTGTTTTATCTTCCTTCAAGAGACATGATTTTGAATCCTGCTAGAGACTGTCATGTTTTCCTTTACATCTTGATTTTTTTTCATTGTGTCACCTAGGCATAAAAGCACTATTCCAAGTATTATTTAAATAATAAATAATAAAATTAAGCTACTCATAGTTAACAATTGTTTACCATGCAATATATGTTTGTATAGTATTTATTGGCATAAACACTTATTAAATCAAACTAATATTTATTTCAATTAAAGTTCTTCCCTTTTAACATGATTTTTTAAAATCTATATTATATTTCTATTTTTATTCTGTTCCCATTATGTTTAGCCTGCCCCTCTCCTCTCTCTTTTTTTTTCTCTCTCTCTCCCTTTCTCTCTGTCTCTCTGTCACTGTCTCCCTCTTTTTCTTTTTCTCTCACCCTCATTTTCTCCACCAAAGTGTCTTCCTTTGAGGCATGTATTTAAAAGTCAGGGAATAGGGATGCAGGAGTTATAGTTCAACACAGGATATTCTAGTTTATCTTAGCTACTTTATGAGATATGATACCACCATTTTCTGTACGATTTCCCATAATTTGGAGAAGATGCTACATATTGAAATATTTAAAATAGATATTAAATAAGCTAATAGCCTAACTAATCATATGATTTTTAATATGACAACAAATAATATACATAAAATGGAAGATTTTATCTGTAAATACACGTGGACATTTTTATTCCTGTGAAAATTGCAGATTGAATATCTTTCATGCTACCTCATTTCCATTCTGAGGTTTGGAATTTTTTTGTCTGATTTGATCATTCAATAAATATTGACCTCTGTAAACCAACTACATGACAGGCAGTTTTCCAGGTACTAGGAATAAATTAGCAAATAAAACAACATAATAATCCTACGCTCATGGAGCTTACCACCTAAGGGAGAAATAGGCAATAAATAATTGAATTCTACAGTCTGGTGTATGGTGATAAAGATTATGAAAAAAATCGAACAGGGAAGACATTAAAGAGTGCAAAAGTCAAGGTATAATTGTTAATAGGGTACTCAAACAAACTACACTGCCAAGATGTCATTTGTGTAAAAACCTGAAGAAGAGATGAAAGAAATGAGTCATTCAGACATCTGGTTAAAGAGCATTGGAGACTTAGGAAAAAGCCCGTGCAGAATCCACGAGATAGGTAGGCACTTGCCTGGCAAGGAAGCCAATATGATTTGGCAGAGAACAGGCTGTGTGGTCAGAGAGGTAAGAAGGGCTGAAGAATGCAAATTTTTGTGGATGACTTCCGGTAAAGTCCTTGGCTTTTACTCTCACCAAGATGGGAAACTATGAGGAGTTTGGGAAGAAGAATGACAATATTGGTTTTATATTATTAAAGGATCACTCTGGCATTGTTCTCTTAAGAATACACTCTAATGGGGTAAAAGTTGAAGCTGATACAGTGACAAAGTCTGGTGCTTTATTTTTGCAGCATTTCTATGATTGGAATTTTATCTTGCCAACACCCACCTTATGTTGCTACTTATTTATGGCTGCATAAAATCCTTTCCCACAATTGCATCATGTGGTGTTCTGTGGTTTTCTTCCATATTACAACTGCTAAAAGCCATGACCCTCTTGAGGAAAGTTAAATGACAAAGGTAAGTGGCAAAGTAATTACAAAAAGGTTCTCTTTATGTTTTATAAACTTTAATTAAGTCTTACAATATTGCAATTCACAAATACTATTAAACATATTTCACAGAGGTTAAAAGTGGGGCAAACTAAAAACTACCAATCAAAGAAGTTCCAGGATCCGAATTAATTTTCTCTATTAAAAAATACGCTCATTCTTTTTCACAGATGAAAAACTATTTTTATCTGCATCATTTATTTCTTACTATTTTCCTGATGTTCTGTTTTTGGCTTGTAGATTTTCTCCTCCAGGAGAGAATTAGGACGTAGAGTCATATGAGGTGCTGAATTGAACTCTGAAGTTCATACATGGTAGGTGAACTGTTGGAGATTAATTGCTTACTGATGCTGTCACTGCTGAGCACTGAGGATGTTTTAGCTTTGCTGGTTTCATTAAACCTGCAGTAAGAAAAGTGTTTGGGCTATTGGAAAATTAGTCATGCAGCTGAAGGAAAGAGTAAGGATGTTAAGAAATAAAGTTGGTTGCAAATCCCCGATTATAAGGTGTTTCACTGTGAGAGGCAGTTTAAATGATATAAAAGACACTTAAAGAATACTAAATAGCAATTATTTCAAGAGTTTTGATTCATTTAATGAAAAATATTTTGAGGAATGTGTCCCTTATATTGAGATCTGTGTTCTGCATATGGGAGATAAGGGGAATTCAACATAAGGTCATAGTTAAGAGCACAGGTACAGAAGTCAAACACCTTGTGTTTAAATGTAGCTTTTGTCATTCAATATTTGTGCTCTCTTGGAAACATTTCAAAACCTTCATGTCTCATTTCTTAATGTATAAAATGGGAATAATTATAATAGCATCTATTTCATTGAGTTTTATAAGACATAAAGGGATTATATATATATATACATATATATATGTATATATACCTAGAACAAACATAATAAGAACTAAATACATGTTATATGACTACTTCATAATCATATAGCCTTTAATATAAGGCATTTCCTTGCCTCAAGAAGTTTATGGTCTCCCATAAATTTAAAGACTAAAGATTCTCATAAGTGTGACATATGTGATAAAACCGTTAGCTCTGTACACATTTAGAGTAGGAAGAGATGAGTAATGTGGTGCAATGGCCAGAGAATGATGTAGTAGACTTTAACTGTGAGCCAAGTCTTGAAGAAAAGATTGTGTTAGATCTGTGGTAGAAGAGATACAATTCAAGGAAAATAGCAGCTCAGAGGGCAGAAAGAACATATGTAAAATTTTAAAAGCTTCAATTAGTTTGCATATTTAATAGAAGAGGGAGAAAATAAGAACTTATGTCAGGGTATGATTAGGCTAGAGAGAACACCAAAGGCCACATGAGTGCCTTTGAACATGCTAGAGAAAATAAAAGAGCCATTAGAAGCATTTGAAGAGAACTTACCTTATGGAAGTAGTACTTACAGGTTAATTTTCAGCAGAATGCTGGACAGAGGGATAATTTCAGTCTTAATTGGCAAGTCTAAGTTTGATTCAATAAAAGAGTTGCCAGCTATAAGGAGCCAGAGATCCAATGAAGACAGAGGGACCAAATATCAGAAGAATTACCCCCCAAATTCTCTACATACCATAATGACTGATTAGATATAGAGGGGAGAGACCAAGGAAGACAGGAATGAGTGAGAGTGGCTCCAATAACTTGAACAAATAGCCTGGAAAAATACTGACAGAGATGGGGAAAATATGAGAAGTTACTGGAGGAGAGGGAGAGGAGAATGTCTTGATGAGTTCCAATTTAGAAATATTAAGGTCACTATGACATTGGAGATTCAAGTGGAAAATGTCATCCATTGGACTGGGGTTCAGGAAAAATAAAATAGATGTAAAATATAATATGATAAAAGTATATATTTTCTAGCATTTTTTCAAACTCAAATAGTTTCAACAAGTTTCCAGAGAATTTTTTAAAAATTATAACATCTAGAAGAGTACGGAAAAAACAATTAATTATAATTATTTATGCCCTATGAAAATAGAAAAATATGTCTTACATTGTCTCAATAAGTAAATAATTCAAAAAATAATAAATACTTAAAAATAAAAAGTTTTCTACTTTAAACTCATTTTTCTTTCTCGACCTAATGTTTGTATAAATAAAAATCACTAAAAATTACTTCATATACAAATTTCTATGCTCAGAGTTGACTTTTGTGATATAGACCTTCACAACCAACTTGAAAATTCAGATTAGGATGTGGTTCCATTGGTACCTCAAACTCCTAGCTCTGTGTTTCTGTATAATGAATAACACCACCAAGTTAGAAATCTGGTAGTCTCCCCCTATTTTTCCCTCTCTCTCTCACCTCACATTGAATTCATCATTTAGTCCAAGTGATGCTATTTATCCTACGCATGAGCTTGTCTCTTTTCCTACTTTCTTATATTTCTTAACTGGTCTCACTGATTTCTCATTAGCTCTTTTCTAACTATTTTTTACATAGCAATCTAGGTTGATCTTTATATAACACAAAATCAAATCATACAAAAATCCTTGCTAAAAAACCCTCAGTAATTATTCCTGTCCTACCATATCATAATTCCTTGTTATTAATACCTTATCTGTCTTTGGCTGTAGAGATTAAAATGACAAAGGCAAGGTTATGCCTATCTGTCTTATTTCTAATATTTTCCTAAAACTCAACTCAGAAACTAGCACACATTAAATACTCAATAAATATCTATTAAATGAGAGAAAAAATAATAAATGTGAAATTCTGTAAGATTAAATGACCAAGTGAAAGAAATAAAACATACCTTGAAATCAGCTTAATTGGAAGAAGAGTGTTAGAATTCCTTCAGTCTAAAGCATTCTAAAGTTCCAGTGCATTCTAATTGAACCAATGATACCTGTAATAAATAAATGTATAACAAAACTATTCATATAATGTATATAGAGTTCACGATTTAGAAGCAACCATTCTTTCATCTCTTAAAAACCTAAAAAAAAAAAAACAATTATATTAAGTAGTTGGGACTGAAAAAAAATATTAATAAATTGTGTAAATCCATTTGAAGAATTGAAATGGAAAACTAGTGTCACACTGATTATTTCATTATATTTTTAGTTGCTATCTCCACGGGGGATTGAAATAATTGAATTTTATTTTTTTGTTTTGTTTTGTTTTGTTTTGAAACGTAATTCTGCCCTGTAGGGCCTTAAACCAAAGGTACGGGACAATGGATGAGGTACGCTTTACACTCAGTGCTTTACACTAAATGTATCCAGCCATTACGATTTTCAGGTTCTTGAGCTTGCTCTTTACAGTTTCCCTAAAAATGGTTATATCTGCTCTGGGAAGGTAGCATCAATAATCAAGTTTATTAGATGTGTATATAATTAAAGTTAATAGTCCTTGAGAGCAGACTGGAGGACTTTCAATGAGGAAAGGACATGAGATTTTAAAACATAGACTTCATAAAACTCTTTTGGTTACTCAGAGACAGGGTGAATTTGAGGGTACTTCAAAGAAGTAGAGTGTTATTATGAATACATCCATAAGTTTCTTTTTCATTATCATGATATATACCTTATTAAAATCTCCTTGCAAATTCCCAAATTATTTCTAATGATTGTAGAAAACATGGGAAGATTTTAAATAAATAGATACTCAATTCATTAAAAATGTTAAATATTGAGTAATTTTATAAATTGAAATACCTAAAATTTAAAAACACAATTTTGGATATGTCCTGAGGTATTTGAAATCTTACTAAAATTTGTCTTAACCTCATCTTTTAAAGTTGAGAATGATGGAATTTTATTTATGCTGGTAAAAATACATGAGATTTCTCATACAAAGGTGGTCCCTCACTTAACACATTCGGTTGTGAAGTTTCAAACGCCATGTTGTGAGGTTGCCAGGAAACATTAACTTCAGGCTTTTCATCCTCATCCCACACAGATACCTTCTTCAATACTGTAGCTACATTCTGGGAGATACATAAGGTATTAATTAATTATTTGAGAGTGTCTCTGGTATTAGACTATCAGGATACGCCAATATGAGACATGCTCCATGTGTGATTCTTTGACCAGCTCTTGGGCCATGCTTGAGCCAGGGAATAATATTTATAATACTTCTTCACCACACTTACGAGACCATAGGTACATTTCTGTAGCTTCATTCTCACACTTTCTACACCTGAGATATGGGAAATTCCGCGATGCTATCTATGGTAGTATCTGTCAAAATGTACATTTAACTACAGGATAATTCTGCATGGGGCAGGGAGTACCGGTATTCCTGTACCTTTCTCAGACAACACTTCTTACCCGTTCTACTTCTTCTCTCCAATTACCAGGAATTCTTTATTTATAACGGGATTTCATATAGACATGGCAAGTCCTGTCACCTTCTCTTGCTTCTTTCAAATATTATTTATTTCTATAATTTGAATCCTTTAGTTCCAGTATGAGCTTACAAAAACAACTGCTACAGACAAATCAAGCTTGTTTATGTTTGTTTTTTTTAACCATACAATATAACTTCCCCTTGAAAAAAAAAAAAAAAAAGACACAGAGCCCAGTCCTGATTAACTGCCTGCATTGGAATAGGAAAAGGGGAGAAAAAGCAAACAGACAAACAAACAAACAACAATAACAACAGCAACAACAACAAAAACTGTAAATCATGAAGTCGAGGGAGAGAATGAATTGATATTCAGAAGTGGCTTTTTGCTCAGTGTGTCAAAATAAATCTGGCTTAAATATATTTTTAGATCTATCACATACTTTCTGGTCTAACAAAATCCTCCAAACCCCTCTATTCTTTTTTTTTCTTTTTTTTATTTCAGTTTATTATGGGGGTACAAAAGTTCAGGTTATATATATTGCCCATGCCCCACCCCATCCTCCCGAGTCTGAGCTTCAGGTGTGTCCATTCCCCAGACAGTGCACATCGCACTCATCATGTAGGTATACACCCATCCCCTCCCCCTACCCCCCACCTCTGTCCGATACCCAATTGGTGTTATTCCCAAATGTGCACTTAGGTGATCATCAGGGAAACCAATTTGCTGGGGAGTACATGTGGTGCTTATTTTTCCATTCTTGGGATACTTCACTTAATAGAATGGGTTCCAACTCTCTCCAGGAGAACAAAAGAGATGCCATATCACCGTTATTTCTTATAGCTGAGTAATACTCCATGGTATACATATACCACATTTTACTAATCTATTCATGAATTGATGGCAAACCCCTCTATTCTTAAACCTGCTTCCTTCACCTGCATATCTTACGTTTGTCCTTGTATTCTTTTAGGTATAGCCTTAAAATATTATCCTGTGACATAATTATCATTAGAGAAAATATTATGTAGGGAACTCAGTATGCACAGAATTATTATGATCATGTTTGTCTTCATTATTCATATGGAACCAAAATCTCTAAATCAATGATTCTCAGCCATGGAGTTTTAGCCCCCTCAGTGGGTATATTAGAATCTCCAGAGTTCATAGAAAGATATGCTGTAATAAAACACTGCTGGGCTAAATAGAGATAGCTTTACCATCATAATATTATCTTTTATTTCCTCAAACTTATCTGAAAATTTCACAGGCTCAAAAAGTAATGATCAGAAATTATCTGTAGCTATCTCTATTTATCTATCTATCATCTATCTCTGTATACAAATCTGTATTGGTGTATGTTTGCATATCTATGTATGTACATCCATCTGTCTGTAAGTAGAAAGCATTAGATGACTTGAGGAAATTTATGATTTTATAGTTTCTGAACAAGAGCTGCATGCTCAAAAATGATTCTGTAGATCAGAGTAGCAGAACTGAGCGATCTCATTTTGATGAAAAGAGTGATACAGAAAAAAATTCCAGACCTAGATGTAGAAAGTCCTGTTTACTCTTTCTTATTTTGCTTTCATATCACTTTCTGAAACTTAAAGGGGAAAAACACCATTTTAGTAACTAGCAATAGAGCGAATTTGGCTTCTGAGGAAAATTCAAATTAATAGACTCAACCTAGATCAGGTTCCATGCACACACACATTTATATTAAATATTAGAAATTTAGATGCATGAGAACTGAGATTCTTCTTTAAATTGTTTTCTATATATCCTCCATGCCAATAATTATGTCTGGTACATAATATGCATTCAATAAATATTTGATAACTAAATACATACATACATTTTGTTTGGAAAATATGGAATACTATGACAATATAGGTAGGGATACAGATGTATACAAAAATGTAGGGGGTATATGCATGCACACATGTGCCTGTGACTATCAGGTAGTTCAAAACAGATCTAAAGTTTTTGTTTTAATTATACAAGTAAGATATGCAATAAATTTTTCCTGCAAAAGTTTTAACATTATCCTGCATAAATATTTATTATTTCTTGGTGTTGTGAACATTCAAAATCCTCTCTTTCAGCTTTTTGAAAGTATATAAAAACTTACCGTTAACCATATTTACTTTGTAGTGCTGCAGAACACCAGAACTCTTTCCTCCTATTTAATAGTAATATGGTATCACGTAACCAACCTTTCTCACCATCCTCCCTTCCCCTGGTACATTTCCTAGCCTCTAACACCCACAATTCTACTCTCTACTTCCATGAACTATAACAAAATTTTTAGCTTCCAACTATGAGTGACAACTGGGGTATTTATCTTTCTGAACCTGACTTACCACATTTAGCATAAAGCCCTGTAGGGTCATCCATGTTTCAGTGAATGACAGGATTTCATTTTTATGGCTACGTAGTATACCATTGTGTATATACCACATTTTCTTTATTCATTCATCTGTTGATGGACATTTAGGTTGTTTCCATATCTTAGCTATTTTGAATACTGCTGCAACAAACATGGGAGTGCATGTATCCATTTGATATACTGATTTCCTTTCCTTTGGATAAATACCTAGCAGTAGGATTTCTGAACCATGTGGTAGTTCTATTTTTAGTTTTTTGACTCTACATTGCTTTTCATGATGGCTGTGCTAATTTATATTCCCACCAGCAGTTCCTTGCCAGCATTCAGAATTGTTTGTCTTTTCAATAATATTTTCTCCAATTATACAGGTTGTAAATTCACTCTGATGATTATGTAGTTCAGAGTAGTTCTATTTTGTGTATTTTTGTTTTTGTTACATGTGCTTTTGAAGTCTTAGGCATAAAATCCTTGCCTAGACCAATGTCCTGAAGCATTTCTCCTATGTTTTCTTGTAGTACTTTTATAGTTCCAGGTCTTACATTTAAGCTGCTAATCCATTTAGAGCTTATTTTTTATATGGTGAGAGATAGGGGTCTAGTTATATTCTTCTGCATATGGCCATCCGGTTTTCCCAGCAATGTTTATTGAAAAGTTTCCTTCCTCCAACATATGTCCTTACCACTTTTGTAGAAAATCAGTTGACTGTAAATATGTGGACTTTGGGGTTCTCTTTTCTGTTCCATTTGTTTATGTGCCTGTTTTTATACCAATACCATGCTTTTTTGGTTACTATAGTTTTGTAATATATTTTGAAGTCAAGTAGTGTGCTGCCACCAGCTTTTTCCTTTTTGCTCAGTATTGCTTTGGCTCTTAGTGTCTTTTGGGGTTTCATACAAAGTTTAGGATTTTTTTTTCTATTTCTATGAAGAATGTCATTAGTATTTTGATAAATATTGCATTAGTACATATGTCTAGTCTGTTATTGGTGTATAGAAATACCACTGATCTTTGGATGTTGATTTTCTTATCCTATGACCTTGCTGAGATTGTTTATCAGTTCTGAGAGGTTTTTTGGGGGGAGTCTTGAGTTTTTTCTATATATAAAATCATGTCATCTGCAAACAGAGAAATTTTGATTTCCTCTATTCCTATTTGGATGTCCTTTATTTCTCTTGCCTAATTACTTGGGCTATGACTTCCAGTGCTTTGTTCAATGAAAGTGGGGATCTTTATAAAGTTCCAGTTCTTAGAACATTTAGTACAATGGTAGAATTGGGTTTGTCATATATAGATTTTCTTATTTTGAGGTATGTCTCATCTATGACTAACTTCTTAAGAGTTTTTATAATGAAAAGATATTGAATTTTATTAAATGCTTTTCTGCATATACTGAGATAATCATATGGATAGTTTTTGTCTTTCCTTCTGTTGATGTGATGTACACCTATGTTGAATTGCATATGTTGAACCATATTTGCATGCGTAGGATAAATAGTAGTTGATTGTGGTGTACTATCTTTTTGATATGTTGTTGGATTCAGTTTTCTGTATTTTGTTAAGGATTTTTGCATCTATGTTCATCAGGGATATTGGTCTATGTTTTCTTTTTTCTATTGTGTCCTTATCTGGTTTTGGTATCAGGGTAATTCTGGCATTATAAAATGAGTTATGAAAACTTTATTCCTCTTCAATTTTTTGGAATAGTTTGACAAAGAATTGGATTTAGTTATTTAAAAATTTGGTACAATTCAGCAATAAACCTATCCAGTCTCATGGATTATTTCTTGTGAGGTTTTATTTTTTTCTTTTACTGGTTCAATCTTGTTATTTATTATTGGTCTGTTCATATTTTCTGTTTTTCCCTGGTTTAATCTTGGTAGGTTATATGTGTCTAGGAATTTGTCCATTTCCTCTAGGTTTTCCAGTTTGTTAGCATGTAGTTGTTCATAATAGTTTCTAATGATTGTTAATTTCTCTCCTATCTTTGGTAATATCTATTTATTTGTTTCTGATTTTATCTATTTGGCCTCTTTTTTATTGGTTACTCTACCTAGAAGTTTATTGATTTTGTATTTTTTAAAAAAGCTATTCATTTTGATGATTCTTTGTATTTTGGGGGGATTCTCTTTTGTTTAATGCCTCTATGATCTTCCTTATTTCTTCTACTAAATTTGGGTTTGAGTTGCTCTTGATTTTCTAATTTTTGAGGTACAGCTCTACGTCATTTATTTGAAATATTTATAATTTATAATGCAAGTCTTTATTGCTATAAACTTCCTCTTAGCACTGCTTTTTGCTGTATGTCACAGATTTGAGTATGTTCTGTTCTGATTTTCATTTGTTTCAAGAATTTTTTTGATTTTTTTCTTAATTTCTTCCTTGACCCAATGGTCATACAGAGCATGTTATTTAATTCCCATATATTTTGTACAGTTTCCAAAGTTCCTCTTGTTACTGATTTCTAGTTTTATTTCATTGTGTCCTAAGAAGATACTTGATATAATTTTGATTTTTAAAAATTTGTTGAGAGTTGTTTTGTGTCCAAAAATATGGTCTATCCCAGATAATGTTCTATGTACTGATTAAAAAATGTGTATTCTGTAGCTAGTGAATGACATGTTCTGTAAATGTCTATTAGGGCTGTTTGGTCTGAAGTGCAGTTTAAATCCAATATTTCTTTGTTAGTTTTCTGTCTAGATGATATGTCTAATGCTGAGACTAGAGTGTTGAAGTTCCCAACTACTATTGTATTGGGATCTATCTCTCCCTTTATGTCTAATAATACTTGCTTTATACATTTGGATGCTCTATAATTGGATACATTTATATTTACAGTTGTTATGTCCTTCTGTTAAATTGATTCCTTTATCATTATGTAATAATCTTCTTTGTCTGTTTTTAATGTTTTGACTAACAGTTTGTTGTATATGCTATAAGTATAGCTACTCCTGCCATTTTTGGTTTCCATTTGCATGGAATTCTTTTTCCTTTCCTTTCCTTTCAGTCTCTATGTGTCTTTACAGGTGAGATGAGTTTCTTATAGGTAACACATAGTTGAGTGAAGTTTTCATTTATGTTTTTGTTTTTTCTTTTGTTTGTTTTTTTGTCTTGTTTTGTTTTTATCCATTCAGCTAGTCTATATCTTTTAAGTAAATGGTTAACCCATTTATGTTCAAGGTTATTGTTGATATGTGAGGGCCGATTCCTGTCATTTTATTAATTGATTTCTGGTTGTTTATATGTACTTTGTTCCTTTCTTTCTCTGTTATTGTATATCATTGTGGTTTGAGTGTTTTCTATAGTGGTTACATTTGAGTCCTCTCTTCACCTCATTTATTGTTTGCTCTATCATCGAGTTTTATACTTTTTTCTGTTTTCATGATGATAGATGTCATCTTTTGCTTCCAGACGTAAGACTCTCTCAAGGATTTCATTTCTGAAGAATAACTTTGCTGAGTATGGTAATATTGACTAACAGTTTTTTTTTTCCTTTCAGCACTTTAAATATATTATCCCATTCTCTGCTACCCTAGAAGATTTCTGCTGATAAATATGCTGTGAGTCTGATGAATATTCCCTTAGTGAACTCATGCTTTTCTTTTGCTGTTTTTTTCTCTTTGTCTTTGGCTTTTGTCAGTTTGATTGCAACATGCCTGAGAGAAGTCCTGTTTGGATTGAACTTATTTAGAAATTTTTAGCTTTCTGTATTTGGATGTCTATATCATTTCAAAGACTTAGAACATTTTCAGTTATTATTTCATTATGTAGATTTTTCTATGCATTTTGTGAACTCTTCTCCTTTGAGGAATCCCAAACTTCAACTACTTGTTAACTTTATGGTGTTGCGTATATCATGTAGGCTTTCTTCATTTTTTATTCTTTTTCTCTTTTTCCTTGCTTTCTTTTTTGTTTTATCTGACTGAGTTATTTGAAAAGACCTATTCTTTCTTATTTTTGATCTAGTCTATTGTTGAAGCTCTCTGTTGCATTTTTACTTTATTCATTTAATTCTTCAGTTTCAGCATAACTTTTTGGTTCTTTTTGTTGAATTTCTCTTTTAGATCATGAATTGTGTTTCTGATTTCTTTCTATAGTTTATCTCTTGTATCCCAGTTTCCTTGATATCATTATTTTTACTTCCTTATAGACATTTAATACATTTCCTTTACTTTGGGATCTTTTACTGGAGAATTATTGTGCTCCTTTGGAGGTAGCACATTTCCTTGCTTTTTCATGTGTCTTGTGGTCTTACATTGATATCTGTTCATCTGGTATAAGTGTTGTTTTTTCCAATTTTATGGACTGGCTTTTGTAGGGAAAGAATTTTTTTTCTGTAGATGTATCTATATTCTTGGTTCAGTAGAGTGCTTTGGCTTTGATTCTGGGTGGGAGCATTAGTGTAGTCTCCATATGATTGGTTGAGCTATAATCATGTCAGTAGTGTCTGTGAGTTCCTCAGTGGTTTAGGCTGTGGTTGTCAGTGGAGACTGTGGTGAGACTTTTCTGGTGATAAGGATGCCAGGCAGGCAAGCCCTTGGGCCCCTGGATTGTGTCCACAAGCATTGGTGGTGGCAGTGGCAGGCTAGCCTTGCTGGTCCTTGAGCCCCCTGGGGGTGTATGCAGGCACTGGTGATGGAAGCGGTGAGTCAGGTGTCCCTGTTCTTGGGCCCTCTGCCAGTGTGTGTGGCAATGGTGGTGTCAGTAGTGGCAGAGGGCTGCTGGGCCCCAAGGGAATATGTAGTCTGGTGGGGCTGGCCTCTCAAGTGACACGATGATGGATTAGCTTGAGCCTAGCGGTGGGACACTGTATGAATTCTGTCTTTGAAGCACTGCAGTTAAATGGACTCCAGGAAGCTCTCTATACTAGCATCAGGCCTTGTGAGAGCAAAGGAGCTCTCCTGTGGATAGGATTGCAGGCATCTGTGGTGGGAATGTGGACTATTGGGGATCTCTTGCTTACCTTTTCCCCACAAAGCAGAGTCCTTTATGATTCTGATCCAAGCCTGGCCAGGCAAGCTGCTTCACCTCCGTCTTCTTCCATGTCTCAAGCAGTGCCTGTCACTTCCCTGTTGGATTTCAGTGTTCTCTCTCAGAAGCTCTTTTCAATGTGTGGTTATCTTCTCACTTTCTTGTTGCTTCTTTATGGAGGAGGTGAGTACTGGGCCTCTCTAGTTAGCCATCTTGATCTTTTTTCCAGAAATTTTAAATTTTAACTAAGTTTCATAAAAATATCCTTCATGTTTTATTTTTTATATCTTGAAGATTCACTTTTCTTATTCCAAAGTTTAAAAAATCTTATATATATTACTTAATTTATATGTATATGTATAATTTGAAATATATATTTCAATTATCAATATAATTAAATTAAAAATAAATATAAAGTATGTGAATATATTTATAAATATAAATATAAAATATAAATTATATACATTCATGTATATTTATAAAATAATATATGCATTATTTTTATATTATATACACATATATTATTATATATACGTACAAGTTAAATATATACATAATATATGAGTATATATGTATATAATTTACACACACGTATAAACACTTGAGACATAAATCCAAAAGAATTATTCTTATTATTTATTTTATTATTTTGTCCTCATTGATGTATTTGATTTGATAATATTTTATTCATGATTTTTATATTTATGGTTGTAAGTTTTCGTGGCTTTACTTTTATTTTCTTAATGTGTTGTTATTAGTCTGAATACTGAGGACATAGTAGACTTGTAAAATGAATTGAGTTACCTCTATTAATTCTGTGTAACAAATTGTATAACATAGAATTGACCTATTCCTTGGTGATTGGTGAAACTTGAATTTAAATTGTCCCTGCTGTTTTTTATTTGTTTAATTTGTGACTGTTTGGTCAGGAAAGTGACAATTTTTGAATATCTGTTTAATTTTTTAAAAAAACTTTAGTCTATTAAATTTTCTATTTATTCTGGTAATTTAAAGATTTATTAAATTTTCTCCGTTTCTATATTGTCATAACATGTTTATATAATTTAATTATGACTTTTAAATGAGTAATGCATTCACCATTATGTTCCTTTCTTAATTTCATAATACCCCACATCTTGTTTCATTGTGGATATTAAACAGTATTTTTGGAGGTTTAAGTTTGAAAACATTTCAAAGAACCAGCATTTGGTTTCATTTATCACAAGTGATATTTTTTTTTTCTATTTCTCATTTCTGCAAAATATTTTTCAGTAAAGAATGTGTATAATATCCACTCAATTTAATTGATAGGAATGTAAATATGTCAATATTATTTTATAATTTGATAAATTTGCTTGCTATATTTGGAAGTATCTTACTATGTTGCTAAGTAAATACTTCTATCTTAAAAATATACCACAGGTTATTGTAATTTTCTTTACAAATAATGTGATATTTTCTATCTTTATTTCTTATTAAATTTTAAATCTTTGAAGGCAGAAATTAAACATTTCAGTGGCCAGTTTTAGCACAATAACTGAGCATAATAAATTCTTAATGTTTCTTGAATGAACTGAAAAAATAATCTTAATAAAGAAATTGTGTAAATGTTAGTCAAAAGCACCCTTTCTTTGAGATTTTAACAAATTGGCTTATAACCCCATCTCACATGTGGTGGGTAGTCCAAAACCTTCCTCTAAATTTCTGTGAGTTACCAGCAGCTTATATTAATAGGATTGATTTCAGCTCTGGATTTTTTGACTGATGAAATGTTACTATTCATGTTTCAATTCCGTTATTGTCTCTGGCATAGAGCCAACAAAGCCAGTTTATGCAGCTCCTTTTCCTGATTTGCCACACTCACCCCAACTATTCACACAATTAATTTATATTCATGGCAGAGTTTACTGAAAGGTGGAGGATAATGCAAGGGTTTCATATGCAGCAACACCAACAGCTTGAAATAAACAACAAACAAGAATAATAAAACTCAACCCATACAACATCTATTATGCATCAGCCTAAGTGATTTATATATTTTAGTGCATTTGATTCTCACAAGAAACCCATAAGGCAGATAGTAATAATAAAATTACTGTTTTTTTCATGTGAAGAAACTAAAGCACACAGTTAAAGCAGAGGTCACACAGCTAAAACCTGTGATCCTGGGATATAAAATGGGATTTTTTAAATTAAAAACTCTTTAATTATGTCTTTTGATTTTACCAGCTTGGAATTTTTTACTGGTTTACTTTTTCCAAAGTGGTAGCCTCTTGCTATGGTTTATTGCCAACTTTCTTTATTATTCTCCATCTACTACTCTACTCTCTATCCTCATTCCTATAAATTTCTATTGATTAATTATATGGAGAATTTAGCTAGTTCTTTTGCTTTCTGATCATCTTCTCTACATTAGAGATTAAGTCCACACTCAGTAGCACTTATTAATTTATTTTTATTTCCAATACAAAGATGATTCCCTGCTTACGATGGATTCTAGCATTATCTATGAAAATAATAATATATTTTCTTTTACCTACAACATGTGACTATAACTCACATTGTTTTATTAAGGATTTGGTTAACTAGATAGCTTTATATTAGCACAACATGGCTCCTGAAAAACTGTTTTTCTCTTTAATTTCCTGGGACCTTGGGAGATATGGTTGGTCACACAGTGAATCTGGTCTTCCTTTCCTAGATGTTCAATATGCACACAAAGTATTCAAATTAGTTAAAGTAAAATTTAAATCTATTATTGATATCACCCCATTGGATATGAGGATTCTTTGCATGTCAGCTGAACACTTTTACAGTTTTAGTACACAGTTTTGAACGTGGTGAAGCAAAAAAAATAGCTGTAAGTGGGAATAAAGGAATACAGGTTTATGATACTTATACAAAAGTATAGTTTATTTATCTGTCTGGAAGAAATTTTAGGCTTTATCTCAGAAAATGAATACACAATGAGATTTTATGATGGATAGTAATAATTGAGATTTTACACTGAGGCAAAAAAGAAACCAAATTTGTTGTACAAGAATACTTTAAATATCATTAAAACATATGTGGCTGTTTCTAGGTGGTAAGCAGAAAGCATTATCATTTGATCAAGAAATGAAAAAACAGGTAGCAAAAAAACCCCAGAAGGAATTATGAGAAACCAGACCCTTATATAAAATTGAGAAAAATCCGGATCTGTACTTACTATTTCACATATAAATGTTTTTATTAATACAAAATATTTGTACATTTTCATGAGGTACATGTGATATTGTGTTCCATGCATAGAGTGTGTAATGATCAAGTCAAGGTATTTAGGGTATCCATCACCTCAAGTAGTCCTCATTTCTATGTGCTGGGAACATTTAAAGTCCTCTCTGAATTATTTTCAAATATACAATACATTGTTGTTAACTATAGTCACTCTGCTATCAAATGCTAGAAGAAGAATTTATTTCTTCTATCTAACTGTATGCTTGTACCCATTAACTAACCTCTCTTTATGCAGCCCTCCACATACACACACACACACAAACACACACACACACACACACACACACACACACACACACACACCCTTCACAGCCTCTGGTAACTATCATTCTATTCTCTACCTCCATGAGATCAACTTTTTTGTCTTTCATATATGAGTTAGAACATGCAGTATTTGTCTTTCTGTGCCTGGCTTATTTCACTTAATATAATGACCTTCAGTTCCATCCACATTGCTGCAAATGACAGATTTTATTATTTTTTATTGACAAGTAGAATTTTATTGTGAATATATATCACACATTCTTTATCCATTTGTCCATTGTTGATGGACACATAGGTTGATTCCATATCTTTGTTATTGTGAATAGTGCTGCAGTAAACATGGGGGCGCATGCATCCCTTTGCTGTACGGATTCCCTTTCCTTTGGATAAATATTCAGTAGTGGGATTGCTGGATCATATGACAGTTCTATTTTTAGTTCTTTGAGAAACCTCCATACTGTTTTCCATAATAGCTGTACTAATTTACAACCCACTAACAGTGTATGAGTTCCCTTTTCTCTACATCCTCACTAGCATGTTATTTTCTGTTTTTTTTTTTTTTTTGATAAAAGCAATTCTAACTGGGAAAAGATGATATCTCATTGTAATTTTTATTTGAATTTCCCTGATGATTAGTGATGACGAGCATTATATACCTGTTGTTTTTTTGTATGTCTTCTTTTGAGAAAATGATTTCACACATATTTTTGTTGTGCACATACATATTGGTATTACCTTCAAAATGACTGCACAAGATTATGACTAACTTGACACTTTCCCCATTCACCTGCATGAACCCATTCCCAATTTCCCTCGATAACCCAGGTAAATAAGTTAGTGGGTATCCTTTTGTAGTTTATCCTATGCTTATAATATATAGATATAGATAAAATATAGAGAGAGATTTAATATACATATGATATAACTATATAGGTTTTTATCATTTTATTATTTCCAAAACGGGGTAATATTGTACACACTTTTCTGCATTTTACTTTTCTTGATAAGATTTTACAAAATCTGATTCCCCCAGGACCCCCCATCACCTGTATAATCCTAATTCATTCTTGTTAATAGCGTGTATCATTCCGTGCATCACAATGTATTTAAACACTTCTCAATTGCTAATCATTTATTGTATTCCTTTTTTATTTTTGCCATTGTAGGCAAATATCTCTGAACATGTAACAATTCCAACTGAGGTATTTATTTGTAAAGGATAGATTTCCTGTAGTGAGATTCTTGTGTTGAAGGAATACACATTTTTTTTCATAAAAATGTTCCAAAAATATTTTCCCAAATGGATATAAAATTTTAGTTTCCACCAAGTAGATTATCTTTTCTTGACCACTTGCTTTTCTATGATTTGCCCAATTTTACATCGGTTTCTGTATCTATTTATAGAATCATATTATATTATAAATATAGCATGTTTACCTGATACTCCTGCTGCATGTTTTTTTTTTTAAAATCTATCTTCTTTATTCACTTTGTATGGTATATTTTGCTACATAAAGCCTTTTCACATCTACATGGTCAAATGTTCTTTTTCTTTTATGGTTTTTGTGCTATTAGCATTCCCTACCATAGAATATGCCTCACTGATTTTTGTTTTCTGTTTTAATGCATCTGGAACTGATTTTGTAAATGCTTTAAATGGTCTTCCAATTTTACTTCCCTTTCAATTGGTAGACTGTATTATTTTATTTCTAAATAAACTATTTTTCCCACTGAATTGAAATATCACATTTCTCATATATTAGAATATTATCTTAGGGATCTATTTCTGGATTGTATAGCCAGTTCCACAGGTCACTAGCTATCGATGTATGTTCTGACAGCTAAAAAGAACGCCATCCATTCATCGCTCTATTTCTTCCCATATTTCTTTAGTATTTGCCAGCATCTGTCCTTCCATATGACTTTAAAGAAGAATGAATGCAGTTACAAAAAGAAAGGATTTTAATTAGAATTGTGTTAAATTAATGCAGTATATAAAATTTAGTTGAATCATTATAGTAATGATATTGTTTTCACACCTAAGAAAATGGTAAACCTAGTATGCACTTTTCACTTATTAAAACTAGTTGGCTATCTATCAGTAGAATTTTTAGCTATCTTTATATAGGTCCTATGCCATTATTAAGTTTGATCCTTAAAGGTTACATACACATTATTTACCATCTTAAAAGTAATATTTTTCCTTTTTATTTTTTAGTGTTTAATTTAGTTTAAAGTTATTATTTTCTGTGTTTATCTTGTATGCATCTCTTTTGCTAAATTTTTGATTGATTTAGTCAAGTTGGGCTTCTTTTCCCAACTAGAACCTCCTCTCTCCATTTTTCATATTAAATAGCTATCCAGTTAAATAAGTAACATCTATTAAAAAGCCAAAGTTTTCTTCTTCTGTATTACACCTGCCATGATTTCATACATTAAATTTCTAAAATGACTTTGGTCTATTTGTTGACATCATATTGTGTTCCCTTGGTTTGTCTTTTCCTTCAGTAAAACTACAATAATTTAGTTATAGAACTTTTATTATATATTTTAGCACTACCTCCCCTACATTGTACTTTCCTCAGGAATTTTTATTGCAATCATGATAAATTTGTAAATTAACTAAGGGGGAATTGGCACATGTGTGGTGTTGAATCTTTCTCTTCATGAGCATGATAAATTTTACAATTTGTTCAATTCTAGTTTATTGTCTTTCTAAAATGTTTTAAAGTGTTATTTAGATAGGTGATACACATTCTTAGGTTTATGATTCACTCTCTCTCTCTCTCTCTCTATATATATATATGTATAATATGCACACAGGCCCATGTATGTATGTGTATAGGCTCTGTAGGCTATGATAAAGTCTTTTTCATTTTGTCTTTTCTTAGTTTTTTATATATATGTGTGTATATACATATATATATACACACACACACATACACACTCTTTCATGTGTATATATAGTTACATATAATTATATATAGTTATAATTATATAATGCATAATCCATTTTCTATTTTGTATATTAATTTTATATACTAATTGGCTAAATTATTTAAGTAGTTTTTTTATCGTTTGGTCTTTTGTATTTACACAATTATGTTCAACTGTAAAAAAGATGATTATACTTCCTTCTAAGCTTTGTTTCTCCAATAGGTTTCTCTTGCTTATTTTTGTTGCCTGTTACCTCCAACAAATATTTTATAGCTGTGGATATCTTTACCTTTTTTCCAACTATAGCAGGAAAACAGTTATTTTTTTTCTCCATCAAGTTAGTTAGCTTTTTCTCCATCATTGTTAGCTTTTGAGATTAGATATATATTTTTGTTATTAAAGAAATATCTATTAATATCAATTTTTCAGTTTTTTCATAATTAATAGATATTGAATCTTTTTAAAGCTTTTCTAATACTCTAAAAACAAGCATTGATTTTTTTTCTCCTTAAATAAATTAATACAATGCACATTGACAGTTTTTTTTAGTATCAAATCACACTTGTTTTTCTGGATGAATCTCACATAATCATGATGGATTATTTTAAGATACATATTTCATTACATTTATTAATATTTAATTTGAAATTTTGCAATGATTTTTATAAGTGAGATTTTCTTAAGAACATTTATTGAGTTTGTATATTGATATCATACTTGATTCATAAAAATATTTTATATTTTTTTCTACTTTATGTTCTGGAAATTTTTAAGAACATTTAGTTTTCTTCTCCTTTTGAAATTTGGTCAAATTTAACTCTGAAACTACCAAGACCTGATGCTTTGTTTTGTACAAACTTGTATTAAACCCTACTTCTATGACAACTTTCTGCTTTGATTTTCTATCTCTAGTGATCCAGTTTGGTGAAATTATATTTTCCTATAAAACTTTCCATTTAATTTAAATTCTCAACTGTGTTGTCAGAGAAATGGGCAGAGAATTCTTTTATCATTTTTAAAAAATTTATTCCGCTTGGAGGGTTATTTTCCTCTTTCCATTTCTTACATTGTATAGCTGTACTTTCCTTTCTCTTTATGTTGAAATAGTTTGTTTCTTTAGATGATTTTATCAATGAATCAAATGTTTATTTATTAGTTTTACAATGTTTGTTTTCTAACTCAAGAATCTTTTTGTTTTATTAATTCCTTACCTTGGCTCCCCCTCTGTGATTTTTTTCTTTTTTTTTTAATTTTTTTTTTAATTTCTGATTCTGTTTTTGTCATGGGGCAGATGATCATAGATGCATATCACTAGTAACACATAATATAGATATAAGGTAGACTATATGAGCTGAGGAGACACATGCAAGCAGAGAAGTGTATGTGAGCCATAATAAAATCTTAAACTGCACGTCCCTTACAGAATAAACCGTCTTGGCAAAGGAGATGCCATAAATACTGTAAAGCTGATTTGCTGGCCAGGAGAAGAGAGGTCAGACAGGCCTCCTCATGCTCCCTCCCTTCTTGTAGATATGCTTTGTAACTCATTAACAGGCCTAAGGCTGTAGGAGCCAAAGCTTAAACCACACCTGCAGGCCATCAACTTACTAACAGATAATGAGTTTCCTAAATATCAGGTGGTTTATTTCTGATTAAGAGAGATCCTTATCTTAAATTAAAAGATTCCAAACCTTTAGACAAAGCTTCATTTCTTTAACCAATTACAAATTAAAAAATCTTTAAACCCACCTATAATGAACCTATAATCTCCCTGCTTAGATAATGTCCCACCTTTTAAAGCAAAACCAATGTATGCCCCCCACATATAGACTTAGGGTCTTATATGTAATTTCTGTCTCCATGAAACAAAACTGTAACCCAGCTACCATGGGCACATATTCTCCCAACCTCTTGAGGTCATGTGCTCTGGGCTGGTCACACACATTTGGTTAAGAATAAATCTCTTTAAATTATTTTACAGAGTTTGGATCTTTTTCCATAAACAAGTAGCAGAACACACATAGTTCTACGGGCTCTCATTTCACAGAATAGGCCTAGCGTAGCTGTACCGAATGCACTGTGAACAAGGTTCCAGCTGCCTGGCCGTCTGACCGAGAAGCCTCCAAGATCAAATACGAGCTCCACACCAACACTATGTTTGTGGCATAGCCTAAGAGGGATTGGTAAATATTTAATTTCTCTAAGTAACAAAGAACATATCAAGGAATTTTTTAGCCTAGACGTGAAGCTAATGACTGCATTTCAAGAGTCAAGGTCTTCATACCAGGGCCCCAAGGTGGGGGTGGGGGGCATCCTTGCCTGCCAGTAATGCTAACATTACCCAAAGGCCTTGCCTGTGCACAGACATTCTAAAGGCAACTGAGCCAACCCTCTGCTAACCCAACAAAAGGAGGAAAAAAATGAGCCTCTGATGCCATCCAGACATATCTCATGTGAGTTGTACTGTGGTCAGAGGAAGCTGTTTCTAATACTTCTGTTTTTGCAATTCACTGAAGTTTTCTTTGTTCCCTAACATATGGTCAAATTTCATGCACTTGAAAAGAAGCTTTATTCCTCATATTTGGATATGGAATTTGATATGTACTTATGAAATCTACCTAATTATTTATTTCTAGTGCGAGAGAAGTACATTAAAATGATTTTGTCTATCAACTTTGCCTTTTATTATTTTGGTTTCTTTTTTATAAAATATGTTGCTAATTTGGTGCACTGATATTAATAATTGTCCTATTGCATTCAGAATTGTAACCTTTAGTATTATAAAGATTTTTTTGTCTTATGTAATACTTTTGTCCTGTTTAATATTTTGTTATTTTGTCTGATGTGTTTTTCTTTACCACTAGGAGAATATTCCTCTACAAGAGTGGAAATAAGCCAGGGTAGCTTTTTCAACTTGCTGGGTTTTAGATTTTCTACCAGTTTGTTACAGTGAGGAACTCAAACCATGGCATCTTTTTGTTACCAAAAGTTCAGTACTTGTCCCCACAGCCAAAAGAAGAACAAGGACAATGAGCATGGCTGCATCTGCATCGCAGCTGCCTGGCCCCTGCCCCCAGCCTGGCTCATACAGTGCTATATGTGGCTGATGCTGAGGGGCTGGGGTGGTGGCTAAGTGGGTGGCTCAGACTGGTTCTTCCCATGCAGCTTGGTGGTGGTAGCACGCCTGTGTCAATTAAAAAGTCCACTAATTGAGTCCCCACTGTCAATAGTACCCAGGGCTCCTGCCTGTGGGGATATTTGGATTGGAACCACTAGTGAGGGATGGAGCCCCGGGGCCCCTCCTTCATCATCTGAGTCAAAAAACCATTTGTTCCCCTGGAGGTTTCTTGTTACCCAGAGCCCTTTGCAATTTGGGGCAGTATTCTTTCCAGTGTTCTTCCTTTTTACAAAAAGCACACTGATTGCACTTGAACCTGGGGTGAGTTTTTCTGCCATTGCCTTTTGATTGTCTCAAAGGACGCTTGGTTGGCTCAGCTATCAGTACACACATAGGTTTCGTTTTCTGTTCTTCCCTAGCATTATATATTATAAAGGTGATATCAATAAGCTGTGAGGGATTTATGTCAATTGCCCTTTCTGCACATTGTACCTGCCTCCTTATCTGAAACACTCTGTCCTATAAACATCGTATTAACTGTAGGCAAATTTTCAGGGGCCTCTGGATCCACATCTATACATTTCCAATATGACTGATACATGGCATTCCAAAAATTCACAGGGATATTCATTAAGTTTCTGTTGTAATTCTTGGACCTTGTTTAAACTCTTCTGTCTGGGCACTCCCTCCAGAGGCCTGCGGGAACACAATTTCAGTAATGATTTATTCTCATACCTTCTGCATCTCATTAGGATCCCGATTTGTGTAAGTTTGATAACACCCTGCTGGCCATCCTAGCACATTCAAACCCCCATCTAATATTGCCAGGTCTTGGAAGGAGAGACCATTCCCACTCCTAAGTCATAATCCAGTGGGCATGGGAATAAAGAATTAGTTCCGGCCGGGCGCGGTGGCTCACGCCTGTAATCCTAGCCCTCTGGGAGGCCGAGGCGGGTGGATCTCTCGAGGTCAGGAGTTCGAGACCAGCCTGAGCGAGACCCCATCTCTACTAAAAAAAAAAAAATAGAAATAAAAACTATCTGGACAACTAAAAATATATATAGAAAAAATTAGCCGGGCATGGTGGCACATGCCTGTAGTCCCAGCTACTTGGGAGGCTGAGGCAGTAGGATTGCTTAAGCCCAGGAGTCTGAGATTGCTGTGAGCTAGGCTGACGCCACGGCACTCACTCTAGCCTGGGCAACAAAGTGACACTCTGTCTCAAAAAAAAAAAAAAAAAAAAGAATTAGTTCCAGTCACACCCCCCTACCCCCTCTCATGGTGCCAAGATGGCAGTGGCAGTGGGCAGCAACAGTAGCTCTTAGCCTGGCTCTGCATGGGGCCACTTCCCAGGCTGGTGGTGGGGCTCTGGTGGGGACAGGGGCTGCAGCTGATAGGGTAGTGGGGCCCCAGCAATGGGAGCTTGAGCACAGTCAAGCCCACAACACCTTCCCCAGCAGGTGGGGAGCTGGTTGGGGGCAGCAGGTAAAAGATTCATGCCATCCAACCTGGTTAATTGCTCCACAATTTTATCACCTGGCCTTTCAGCCTCCTTATTATGCAATTGCATGAAAGATTGTACATAGGGGATCTTTGTCCCATTTACATGATCTTTGACAAAATCATTCTGGTTTGTAAGATAGTATAATAATTTAAGGTTCCATTCAATGGCCATTTCTCCTCACACTCCAGCACATACATTGGCCATGCAGTATTACAATAACTGAATTCTTTTTTTAGATATAAGCTTATAGCTATAAGTTGACCATTTAGCCAAAATTCTCCACAAGGGACTTTTAGATAGAACAGAAATGGAACCTCCTATGTTGAGACAAAATAACAAGCAACAACAACAACAAACAGAAGGATGTAAACTGAATTCTCCAAATCGAAAAGGGAATGAATTCCACAGTTTCCCTGGTACCCATACAAATGAGAACCAAATTCTTCAAAACCAAAGGGCTTGAATCCCCCAGGTTCGCTAGTTCCATTCAACCATGACTTCTACCCCACAATGGCACAACAAACAAATGCCCTGCCACAGGACTGGAAGGTTGAAAACCTCCAAATGGGTGGAATCAAGGGTTTTGGTGTGCACACCTGGGAACTTACCACAAAAACGGCCCAAGCATCATGACACTAACCAAATCTGTTTCCTTTTGCTCCACAAGGTTCATGTTGAGTGGAGCTGCATCTAATTTGGAGAGGAGATATGGGAGTTCCCTGGAGCTAAACAGGCTCCCACAGCTGCTGGGGCAGTCCCTCACTCTCTCACCTGAAAAGCCAATGCTCCTACTGCCAAAGACCCATGGATTGACCCAGGACTGCTTTGCAGCTCTTCCAGCCAAGGTAGCAGTCATGGCTGCTGTTCCACCAGAGCTCTGGTGGGCCCACCCAGGGACACTAAATTCTGTTACCGAAAGTTCAGTACTTGTCTCCAAGGCCAAAGAACAAGGACAAGCGGTTTGAGGAAAAGGAAAGAGAAGTTTATTAATTTTCCAGCAAATGATGAGGATGGTAGGCTCTTGTCTTATAGAACCATTGTCCTCCTTTTAAGCAAAAATTCAGAGCTTTTAAAGAGGGGAGTTAACTCTGGGGTATCGCTGTTTACTATGGTTGGTGGTCCTGTTCAGCCTCATCTCTGGTGAAGATGACCTCATGCCCTTTGCCTAGAGAATTCCATTGAGCCATCTTCTGTGGTTTAAAACAAAGAACAAACAGCACTCTTCTGCTCCTCTGATTGCTGGCCCTGGACAGAAATGCAGGTTTTAATTCCCCAAAAGAGTGGAGGAGGTTTTAAACAGACAACTTGTAATATATTTTGCCCTTTTTCAGGCCCTTACTTCTGTTACATTTTTGTGACTTGTCTCTCAGAGGTAAGTCAGATTCAGGAATGTGTTTTTCTACCTGCAGATCTGTGTTTTCTAGAGTCATTGAGGCTGATTTTCAAAAACATCTTTCCAACTTTTACATGTTTATTTCACTGTCCAGTAATTGCTGAGCTTTCACTCCCCTGGGGCTCCTTGTATCTTAACATTTTAACATACTCTTTTTCTTACCAGTAGTGCTTTTTATTTGCTCAACTTGGTTCCTTTTCCCATTTGCCCTCTAAATTAAACTCAGTTCTTACTGTAGGGAGGATATTTTTGACATTTCTGAAAACCCCAACAGTATTTGATATTATATTAAATAGTAAAGGCTTTTTTTGTTTATTTATTTGCCTTTATTTGCAACTTAGAGCTTATGAGGAAGTAGTCTAGATATGCCTGATAGCTAGGGATTCACTCAATCAGGTATCTCCTTGAAGTTTCCCCCCCACTTTAGGGTTTTAGTTTAATTAATTAAATTAGCAATTCCAAGATTTTATAGCTCGGAGGGGCAATCACTTTACCCTTTTATTCTTACTACACCTACAAACGAACTTCTCTTTTTGTGCTGGTCCTGCTTTTGGTGGTTTGGTCATATAGTCCCCCTCTTCATATCCTGAGGTTTATGCAGATGCATGTTTGCTACTTTTCACCGAAGTTATGTTCTGTGGAATATTTCTTTTACTGACCAGGTGGCTTTCTAGTTTTTAGGAAAAGTTTAGGGGACATTTCAACATTATGCAGCCACAATAAACCCACCACCCACAATGAAAACGTTTTTTGTATGTTTCCGTAACCATCACAGACTTGCAGTTGCAAAAAGTAAAAGATTACTTTTTTCACACAAATAGACAGTGTTTCTGGGTTTTACATCATGTAATAATTTGTAAGACATATCTCCCTTATTTTTCTCCTTAAACTGTTCACCATCATTAGAAGGATCCTGAGTCACCATACTTTTTCATGTCTTTCATATTGTTGTTAACTTAAATAATGAGTGACAGAAAATGAGATTCCCACCCAATTGAGGTTTATTAAGCCAAGGTTTTGAGGACATGCCCAGAAAAAGCATAGCCCATAAATTATCTGTTGTGGACAGGGCTCTCCATAGAAGACATTGAGAACTTCACATTTAAAGTAAAAGAGGGGTACACGGGAAAAAGGACAGGGGTGAAGGAGGTGAGCAGTAAGGCAGTTGATGGTATTCTTGTGAAGTTATATTTGGTGCTCAGCAAATCTATATAAGATAAGAAGAACATTCAAAAAAAATGGGTAGAGGAAATACTCAATGTTGTGATCTGCTCAGGGTGGGTAGAAGACTGTATTTCTCTTCCCTTGTTTGCATCTTGGAAATAAACTTCTACAGCATTTAAGAATTTATTTAGGCTACAGTCCCAAGGTTATAATTGACATGAATGCATTTTATAGGGGCTGCATATCTTAAAGGGGTTTTTATTTAAAAAAATAAATATTTTACTCCAAAATACATTTCTTTGACTTATTTTGAGATGGCTGTGGGCAAACAGGAATAATGCTGCGTGGCTGTCTAGGTGGGGAGACTAGGGGAGAAATTTACACCTGTGGAGAATCTCTGTTAAATGCAGCCAGGCCCTGCCTATTTGATCTGAGACAGGTTTGCTGAGAGTCTGATACCCTTAAAGGCCTGAAAAAAAAACATTTTCCTGAGGGCTGTTATGATGAGGCTTATCTGCATAACAAGATTGCCTTGCCAGCCGGGCTTCTTTCTCCCTACCATACACTGCCCACTAAAAAATACCCTGTTTAGTCATTTTCTAAGCAGCTTCATTTCTTCAAAGAGGACCCCTGTACCTTACTGGGGAGAGTATGGCAGTGCTAGTGTGATTCAGTTCTCAGACTCAGTTCCCCCTTTTGGCATAATGAATTTTAAGGGGTCCTGAGATTTCTATTTTTCCTTTACATTGTTCTGTGTTCACAGAGTCTCATTTCTTATAGTAGCTCTATATTTACTTTATCTCCAACTAAGTAGAGATTCCTTCCAATCCCTTATGATTTGTTGTTTTAATCATCACTGATAGCAATTTTCAAATCTTCATTTGAAAGCAAATGAAAGCAACTCAGTTACAAGTAAGATTTAGTTTATTAAACTGATAGAAATAAAGTCAATTAATTTTTTAAAAGGCTAGAAATCCAGGCTTGGAAGCTATGTGTCCAGAAGCTAAGCCCAAAATCATGCAGATTTTCTCTGTGAAGACCTTTGTGCCAATGCACCTGTGGGGGAGAATTATTATAGCTTGTTCTGTTAATATTACCCACATTGGTAGTGGAAGCATCCCCTAGAAAGAACGTCATTGGTGCCTCTAAAACTGGTTGTATGTGGAAGCATTATTGCTACTCATCGTCCAAATGGATCTTCATGGTCTTTGATTCAATTTTTAGGGTGGACCATCTGATTGAGGGACCTAAAATATATGCTTATTTCCTGGCTGCAAAAGTAACAGAAATATTCAATTCTTGCAGTTTTAATTTCTTTAGTGGGAGATGGTTATTGCTTCATGATTCAGGAATTTTCTCAACAATTGAAAGGTATTCATTTATTGAGAAGCAAAAAAAAATATGGAGAATGCCACTACAATTACTACAATCATTTGCCTCCCTGTGTTGTAATTCTTTAAAGAAGTTTGTACTTTATGTGGTCACTGTATGTGAAACAGCTTTGAAAGAAAACTATGTGTCTCTGTGTTTGTGTATGTATGCATGTATACATGTGTATATATATTTATAAACTGTAGAGAAGCTAGAAATTTTTCTCTAAAGGTTTGAGTCTGTCTGCTAAAATGAATTGACAATAGATTGATAACAGAAAAAATACACAAATTTATTTATTCTACAGATGCAAATCTCCCCCACAAAGGACACCTTTTCCAAGCTACTTCTGTGTCTGTAGCCTCTCTGAATATCTATTTCAAAATATACCGGAGAAATGTATTTTGAGGTACTATATACTTGTGTCCTTTAGTGCATTTTAAACTTCATTTCAGAAAATTTTACATATTAAAGTAGGTTTGGTATCTGTGGAGATCTATTTGAGTTAGAAATTTCAAGACAAGAGATTGGCAGACAGTAAGAAAGCATAGATTGGAATGAGCAGAAAGAAGACATTTGACAACATTCTGCCGTATCTGTTTGAATCAGTCTCTCAGTCCTAAGAACAGGTCAGTTAAGTTAAACAGTTGTGTCTCATTTCAGGAAGTGAGATTTCAGTTGTACTGACATCAAGGTTAAGTCTCTATATGGTGCAAGCATATAGGTATTTAATGAGAGACTTGTTTATGAAAACAAAAGAAAAACAAAGGTTACTGTCCAGAGCAGTCTGTAAACCAGTCTCTGGGTCCAGAGGGCAGCCAGCTGAGATTTTTGAATCTGGGCTGAAGCATCTTTAGTTGGAACAGAGCAGGCAGTGGCAATCTGACAGATTTTCCTGCTTTGCAGTTTAAATGTCATAAAGATTGTCTATACACAGCCATTGTGGTGATTTATCTGGAGCATATTTATCAAATTGACTAGCTTCAGCTTGCAGAACCTCAGGAAAAGCACAGTTTTAATTTTTAGTGATTTCGAGTCAGAAGGGTGGGAGAAAAATTGGAAATGCTAGCTTGGAGATTCATAGTCAGAATATTGGAGGAAACTAAAAATTAAAATCTCAAAAGACAATGAGCTAGAATCTAGTAACAGGCATACTATATGTTTTCTTCTGAAACATAATTTTTTACTTTATATTCACCTCCATTTCTACCAAAGATATTTATGATAAGAATATTTTGTTTGCAAAATAAAGTTAGCCTTTGGCCTGTATGTAGTTCATTTGTGTTTCTATACAGGAATACCTAAGACTGGGTAATTAATAAAGAAAAGAGGTTTAGTTCATGGTCCCACAGGCTGTACAAGAAGCATGCGACCAGTATCTGCTTCTGGTGAGGGCTTCAGGTTGCTTTCATTCAAGGCAAAAGGTGACAGGCAGCCAACATGTGCAGAGATCACAGGGCAAAATGTGAGGCAAGAGAGCGGGGCAGGAGGTGCCTGATTCTTTTTAACAACCAGCTGTCATGGCACTAATAGAGAACTCACTCATTATCATGAGGACGGCACCAAGCCATTCAGGAGGGCTCCAACCTCATAACCTGAACACTTCTCATTAGGCCCCACCTCTAACATTAGAACATTTGATTAGGAATCAAATTTTAACATGAGGTTTGGAGGACAAACATCAAAACTATAGAAGCATTATTATTAATGTAAATTTAGCAAAAATAGTAATTTATTTTATAGGCTCTTTTTGGAGTCTGATTTGCTAAAAGTTATATTATGAAGGGAATATAAGATTAAACTTTTAAAAAGCCTTTCAAGGATAGGAAGCCAATGATTGGCCCTCAAATTTTATCTGTAAAACCTCTAGTATCTGGGTGAATTCTTCTTTTCTTGAGATTTCTAAAATATCCTGACTTTTCTGGGGATGCCAAGAAGTGTTATTCTCTACCCACCTCTAAGGCAACCATGTGAATTGTGTCTTTAAGGTACAGACCATATTTTCCAAGGGGCTTTTTATTGGCTCCATAAAGTCAACCTTAATCCCTTGAAGCAGTCTGGTCATATCTGAAAATACGACATTGTAGTTAAAACCTTGCTAAAATAACCAATGTCTCCAATTGTTTCCTGTTACAAAATAGAACTGACTCTTACTGAAACAAAGGAAACAACTATATTGCCATAAAATAAGAATACTTACAAATAGTTTCCAAATTCTGGAAACATCAGGTAGAGAGAAAGATAAATGCTTCAATTTTGCTAATGAAGATATACTTTATAAAATTGCTGTAAAGCTGTAGATAGCTTAAGAAAAAAAATAGTAACTCTGGAAAACTAAATATAAAAAGTATCAACAACATTTCAAACAAAAAACTCATCAGAATCATTTCAATCCAGTATATTTAATTTGTGTTTTGCTTGGTGTTGGGTTGACAATTTTATGAACCTTTCAGTTTCTTTACTAGATTTCTAGAAGTTCTTATTCAGGCCAATGATATCATTTTAAAGTTATCTGAAACCTGTATTCAAGAGTACTTTTCAGGATCTTTTCATAAATTTCCTTGAAAAACGAAAATTTTAGACTATAGCTGATTGCAAAGCACTTTCAGGAAGAACATCAAAATAAATCAATTATCTGTGAAGACTTAAAAGAGCCATAGTTAAAGATCTGACGGTAGTTTATTATCACCCACAATTGCCAAAGAAATTTTGTTATATTTGTGGGACATAACATTGTAACATAACAACCATAAATTATGACTGATGACATACTAGATTTTTAATAATCCCATAAAATTTTGGAACACTCATATCAATAACATATGTATAAATACAACTTAAAGAAGGTTAGTATCACTTATCGTATGACAGTACTTCTCATATAATGTAACATATTGAATAACTCTAGTTGGCCTTATATCTTTCTTTTTGACTTTTATGGGCCCTTATGGAAATCAAAAAGTTCATTTGGGGTCAAAAACATCCCCCAAATTTGAATTTTACAAAGTTTATCAAATATCAAAAATTTAAAACACTTGATAAAAATAAGATCACAAGTCACTGTGAAATAATATTCATTCACAGTGATAGTTTAAAGATATTAAAAGCAAATACAGGAATATATATATTTGTAGAAAAACTATAAATCTTTAACTGAGTTTTCTTAAGTAATCAAAAGGCTGAATAAAGACAACTGAGGCACACATAAAATGTTTCTCTCTCTCTCCTTTTTGTGTTTTTGCAGTTTACTCCAAATGTGAAAAAAAATATTTATTATCTCTTAACAATACTACATAAAAATCTTGTTTAAAAGAGAAGGGTAATTTCTAGTTTTGTACTGGTGTACTTTTGATATTAAGGCTCGATTTTAAAACCCTTCTAGTAAATGCAGTCAATTTTAGTCAGTTTAATCACACAAGATTTTTTTTGCACTCTCTTTATTTTACCAACTTTCCTCTACCTAGAAAAAATCATTTCTTTTCTTAACAAAAACACATCTTTATACTTTATAACATCTTACTTTCCTTACACACTTTTTATACAGAATTATTATCTTTATTTTTAGTGGTTTCAATTAAACATATTTTTCAAAATTTTTAACTCTCAGTAACCTTAATTTCCAGTGAAAATCTATGAAGTAAGCAATTTTGAACTCTCATGTACCAACATATTTTATTAATACAAACTTCATATTTTCTAGAATAATAGATTTCTTCACAAAATATTTTTTCCAGTATAGAACCAGGGCATATTTACTAACAAACCCAATATATTTTGCCTTTCTATAAAATTTAAGAAGCCAAAGTGAATAAACTTGAACCTATGTTCAGCAATTATATAAATATTTTATCTTACTTGAAAATGATCTATATATTCAGTGATTATCCATCACTTAATTTAACTTAGCCATATTCTAATAGTGATAGAGATACCAAAGAGATAAACTTTTATCTCACTTACATCTGTTTAGTTATTTGTAAACCAACAATATTAAACTAATCTTATTTAAAAATTTACCTTCCACATGAAGTTGAAAAGAATTTCAGTTAGTTTCTATAATTGTGGCTGTTTTGAATATTTAAGTATTTAATTTATAACCATTCACTCATTTCTCAAACCTCAAAATTTCATCAGGATATTTTATACCATGTAGACACAACATACACTGTATATGTACACATCTATAAACACAAACAAACACACAGATAGTCACAACAATCTTAAAACTTTTTCCAAAAGATAGCTATCAAGTTATAGGGAAGACAGGGTGAGAGATTTACATCTTAGAGGTATAGAGAAAGAATGTGAGTTTTCCCAAAGAGTTTGGGGTATGTTAGGTGAAAGACAGAGGCAGTTTTAAAATGATTATAGGAATTCATTACAGGATTTTACAGGGAAATCTACAGATGAGCCTAGGAGAAAATTTAAAATAACCGGTTGAATGTCAGTTGGGTCTAAACCACTCAAACATTTCAGGCTTTTCTTACTAAGCATGCAAAGATACAGAGAGGAAAGGAAGTCAGAGATTGCCTTCTGTAGTAATAACCACTTATTGTAACCATTATCAGTTATCTTTAAAATTGTATCTCTTGTCAGTGACTTGTCAGTTATTGTGCCCCCAATGGTCAAGTGTTCTCTCATTGTATAAAGTAAGCCTTGCTACTCCCCAAAGCCAAAGAGTTCAGGGAGTTTAATGAAAAAGAGTAGAGCTTCAGACCTGAGAGGAACCCATCCATGACTTTTAAGGATCCGTGGGGAAGAAAGAGGACTCCAAAAAGGGGTCAGTGGCAGCTTCTCTGTGTTCTTCAAAGGGTCTCAGGGTCACTATAGAAATCTCCTTTAAATCACTTTATGTGGTATCAGAGGTGGCAGAAGGAAAGGGGGAAGAATTAAATGAAAGAAGAAGTCTTAGAGAAGCCAATTTGGGAGTTTTCCAAAAAGGCCAATAAAATTTTACAGTATGCTTAGCAAGAATCATGCCAAGAAAAGAAGCAGACAGAGGAATCGAACATATAATTGAAAGTGGTTTCTAGCAACTGAAAAAAATTCCATGGCAGAAGCAGGAACCAAAAGAGAAAAATCAGAAGGCTTTTAAAAAAATTATAGCCTAAATATCAGCTTTTAATTAGGCCAACTTTTTACTATAGGGCTCTTAAAAAAAAATCTATAGTATCTTACTATTAGGTTTCATTCAGGCAAACAGTGAACATTTCTGTTGTCTGCCTTTTCTTTCCCTTAAATTTGCATTTTAAAAGGGATGATTTCTCAGGTAAGACTGGGGAGAAAATTTACATCTCAAAAGGCACAAAGAAATAATATAAGATTTTAGGGGTTCAGGGTAATTACTAATCAAATTTCTCTTTTATGAGTATAAAGTTCTCTTTTAGTTCAAATGAGAAGGCAGGAAGCAAACAAATAAAACAAAAATGTTTTTATAATGCTCTGAATATAAGCCAAAATTTTAAACTAAACTGAAGATATATTTAACAAATGACCCAAGACTAAACTGATAAGCCCTTTTATGGCTTTATCCAAGGTCACCAAAGAGGGAGCAATAAGATATAGCTCTTTCAAGATTCAGACCACTCTTGTAAGACAACTAAAAAAAAAAAACAAGCTTCACTAGCTGCAAATCGGGTGTGACACTCATTTCTGTTTGATCATATTCTTGGGGCTCCCAACATTTTGGCTGACTACCTGCATAAGAAAGCCTGGTATTCCATATGGTCCTGATAAATGAAACAATCAAACGACAGAATAGTCAGTAAGACAAAACAGAAAAACAAAAGTTGTCCATTGGTGAGGGAGGGTCACTAATGAATGTCAGAGTCATACACATAGGGTCCAAATCTCCAAAAGTATACCAATTTCAATGAGTGGCATTCCAAAGAGGGTGCATGCACTTACCCTCAAGATATACAGGTTTTCCCAAAGATAGTTTATGAAAGCAAAGACATTCATTGTTAGGAAATAAAGGTTGAGACGGTAAAGGGAAATTCTTTTGAGAGCCAGCATATACAGACAGACAGATATCTTAGATTCCCAGCCAACTGGCTGTAAACCTAGCATAAGTCTGACAATTATGCCCTTCAGGGTGACTGAGACCAGAGAATAAATTTTTTCATCACAAAGCCAAGCTTCTCAAGAGATAAAAAATATGATGAAAGGCAAAGCTTGTTATGATTTTTCTCCTTAATGATAAACCACACAAAAGACAGAGACAATGAAATCAAAGACCATTTTGGGAGTCTAACGATTAATTACCAATAGGTATCTAAAACAAATCCACAAGAGTCGCATATGTAATTTTTACAAATAATTTTCTCCTCTGTTAATTTAAATTTAGAAAGAAAAAAACCACAAAGATAGACTTTTACCACTCACCTGAACAGGTTCCATAGGCAGAAAGCCAAGGAGGCTGACGGATAAAGAAACGTTTTACTCTTTTTCTCTCTGCCACATTCTGTAAGTTTCTGTGGTCTGTATCTGCAGTCTTTGGTGTGAATAGAGACATTTGATATCAGCATGGCAAAAATGCCAAAACTATAGGGAAGGTCAAACTTTCCCTCTGTGGATTCACGTCTGAGTCTGCTGAAATGAGTTGACAATAGATGAAGCAAAAGGAGAAAAGGTACACAAATTCATTAACATGAAGATGGACACAGGAGTTCCGCAAAACCTAAACTCAAAGAAGAGCCAATTTACTGAAGCTTTTGTATCTTACAACAAGAAATAGAAGTCTTGGAGCATGGTGACAGGTTGCCGGAAGGAGAGAGGAGGAAAGACAGGGTGAGAAAAGGCTGTCTTGTTATGCAGATGAAACCTGCCAGGAAGCAGCCCTCAGAAAGGGTTGAGGATAGTCTGATAAAAGTTTCTCTCTCAGACCTTTAAAAGTGCCAACCTTTTTAATCTCCTTTTTCTGAAAGTTAATCTTTCCAAGACTCAGATAAGGGGACCTCAGAAAAAGCTTCTACATCTTCTGCTTACTTCAATAATGTAGATTTTCTGTACAGACACAAATCTAATAACCCATGAAAGATAGCCTTTTGGACCTATTGCTGTGTCTATAGTCCTTATAAATTGCCATTTTGGAACATGCTAAAAAAGTATATTTTGGGGTGGCATATTTTAGGTTTCTTCAATATATATAGTTATTAATCAAATTTTATCTTGAAAATTAAAAATAATATACTAATATTACAAATAAATACATTTAAAAATATTCTGGAATACAAAAATTTATAACTCAAAGTAATTTTTAAAAAAATTAAATGTAAATGCATAAGATTCAACTGTAACTCAAAACATGCAATTATTCATATTGCCATTTTGTGTATAAGTGTCACTGTAAAATAATTTTAGAAAACCAAAAATATAAAATGTTATTTCTGTGAAATGCAAAGAATGTTAATATTAATAGATGAGACAGGAAATTTAGTACTAACGTACAGTGAATGCATTGAAAGCACAGTCAGTTCATTCCTGGAATTTTTGTTTTCTAAACAGAATAACTTTTTTTTCTATTTTGAAAGGACTTGATATTTTTTACAAGTGAAAAATAATTATATTTCAAAACATGTCATAAATGTAATAAGTTTGGACTAAAAATGGGGGCAGCATTTGTTGTTGTGTTTATGGTTGTGGTTCTTTAATCAATAGTTGATTTCAGCAGCCCAATTTTTCCATAGTCACTTGTCATTGACATTATGCTTAATTATGTTCTCCAGGACACAAGATGTCACCTTATCAAAATGAATTACAATTGACTTCTTTTGCCACAGCACAATGCCTCATCCTCACTCCCTTGTTGCCTCTGGAGAAGATGGAGGAAAGGGTTTATCAGGGTGCCACTTACAGCACTAATGTCATAAACTGATTATTATGAAATATTATTTCCTCTTTCATTTCTTTTACCTTGTTTCTCTAGTAGAGAGATTATGAAACAAATTGTCCTCAGATCAGAACCAGGTGAAAAAGAATGGAATGGGTCACTGGCTCAAGAAAACTCTATTACATAAATCTGATTGCTTTTATTACATATAAAGAGATAGTTTATCCTCGGTAAGTGAAATAAATCAGATGACAGTTTAGAGTTTGTAAAGTTTTGTTAGCTATGTGAGGTTGTATGTATGCAGGTATGTGTGCACATACAACTATGCAGGACAAGTATTTCTACCATCAGAAAGGAGACCCTTTTCTTAGAAAGTTTATCCTTAGTAATGTCAGAACATACACACTAGATTTAAATGTGTGTGTGTGTGTGTGTGTGTGTGTGTAAATTAGATGCCATATTTCAAATCATATTGTTAAATAATGATATTTTTATCCTCATTTTGTCCCCAAGCCATAAATTGTGTATTTATATTATGCAACTCCCAATAGATCTTGGAATGATAGATCATAATAAATCTCAAAGTATTCAATATGGAGGAGATTTATTTGCCATATGTGTTGCAGTTTATTAGTGCTTTGCAGTACATTCCTGACATTGGAGTGAAAATATTTTCAGTTTCAGCAATTAAATAAAGTATGCAGTCTTAATTTATGACAAAAATATATTTATTAATTATTATTTTATATGCATATGATCCTATTTACAGATACATGTGCTTAAATTTGTATACATATAAATTTATGACTTTATAAACAATTAGATTTTAAACACAATTTATATAAGATGATTTCTGTTTTAAGCATTTCTTTAAATTTAAAAAGGAATTAGTAACTAATGATCAATTTCTTTTACTTACTGGCATCTACAAGTTTTCTTATTGTGTGATACATATGATCTAATACTGATGGCAAACAACATCTCAATTGTGTGTTTATTGTTAGTTTCATTTTTTATAAATTTCATACTTATTGTTAAGTCTTAAAAACCAACATGGCAAATAAGCTATAATGTAGGTATCTGGTACATCCCTAAATATACATATGTAGACATAAATATGTAATCACAAATCACCAGGTCAAAAAATAATCTCTTCTCATTCTCCTTAATATCTATGGGGAAATCTTTGTTACAGGAACTTGTAAAAAGGAGTATTTCAGCATTATGTTATAATCAAATGGCTGTAATGAATAATGGTAAAATGTAGTCAAATACAATTTTTTTAAGTGTAGGAAAATTTAAAAACTCTATTTTTTCAATATTATTTTACAAATTAGTGTTGCTGCTGACAAGACAGCAAGTGAGCTGTATGAAGGCAATCTGAAATCCATTTTCATATCCCAATTTTATTCCCTATACATGGGTTAGCATGTTATGCTTTACTCTTTATAAAATGGCAGAATGGGAAAGTGAAAATAATCTGTTATGCTTAGATCTTTATGTCCAGTGAAGCCCTACAAGAAAATAAAGTAGAAGGCCGCCATAAGTTTTTATTTTTTAGGTAATGCCACATAAAAATTAAAAATCTGGAAAACCATGATGGCATGATCTGTATGCTCTTTGGACTTCAGAGACACATAACCACTTTTGTTGGATTAATGCATCAGTCAATGAAGGCATCCTAAGAGAAACTAAAGATTTAGCAAGAGCACATCTAACTTCAGGGCAGCCTTCAGGAATAGGTGATTTTGGCAGTGACATGGGACCCAATGCTTGTAAGGGTCCACGCGTAGTCACTACTTTGCTGTTACCATTTTGAAATTCTTATAATTATTGAACAAGTGGCCTGCATTTTTATATTGCAATGGGTTCTGCAGATTATGTACCCAGTTCTGTCTAACCTTTATAAAATAGAACATCAGCAACCTTTACAGAGAGCTGTTAGTTGGTAGATTGTTCTAAGGGCCACTTGATGGAAATGTCAGTTGTTCTGTTTTTGTTCTTCTTTTTCACCTTGAACTTTCCTTCCTCCCAAAGACTTTGAACCTCTCCTTTAAGCTGGAAAATAGAGAGGAAAGTACATCTTAGCTATCTTTGTAAATCCAATGTCTCTCACATACTTATGACACGTTCATTAAATGCTTGCTGAATTGAATTTAATTAACTTGCTGTAATGTTTAGAGAGCATTTATTAGAAATAATCATTGTACTTTTTGTAAATTTATATTTGACACCATGAAATTATGATGATAAAATTCATATAAAATATGCATGTTTAATGAATAAATAACAACTCAGTTTTCTAAGAATTATACAAAATAATATAACAAACGTTTCTGGTTTTTGAAAGTGTTTAAATGGAGGCAAAATAATAACAAAAATAAAATTTAAAAATGAATGGATATGACTTCTCCCATGTGGAGACTAAGAATATGTATACATTTATACAAAATAATATTGTAGAACTCAGAATCTGAGAAAAATTATTTCTACTCAAAATCATTGGATTGTTTCATGTCAGTTTAAACAAGCAGAGAGAATGTGTTTATTTCTGATAGCAGTCCCATTATTATGCCTGCTTTCTTATATTCTTTAAATCCCAAATCCTCACGTGATTCCTTCAACACACTTCTTTATAAAAAAGTAGCTTAATATTCACATTTAGGATAGACAATTTTTGAAGAAAGTTTATATTTGATTTTAATTGTTCCTTAAGTTTTTATATATTTCAGAAAAGTTAACTTATTTTAAGACTGATTTATCCAACCAGTGGAAACTTATATTTATATGGACTGAACAAGAATATTAATATTTTCTTTTAATATCTGAGAATCGAGAGCCTTTAATTCTTTATCAACCTGTTAATCTTCCTAATCCAGTAAATCCACACAGGTAATTCTATTACTACTATCAATAATCATAACAATAGCTGATAGTATTTTCTTATAAATACGAGTAGCAAATACATCCAGTACTTAATATGTGCTAGGCAACTTAATGTATCCTAGGCACTATTAGTGTTCTGCATAACTTAAATTATTTGAAGTAGAACATTGCATCGCAGGGTTGTCATAAAGCTAATATGATAATATATTCAAAAAATATATATATATGCATATTCTCAAGTAAATATTTATTAATGTTTTCTCTCATTTTGAACAAAGATAGTATTTCCTACCATCACTGGATATTGCATTTAAGTATATTTCTTTTTATTGGTATCATGTAAGTTTGAAGTTTGTTTTAGAAATGTACCATCTTATTTGTATATAAAATGGTACTTTTCTAAAACATGGAATCAAATTTTGTGCATAGGCTCTAACAGAAAAGAGTAAAGTTAACTTATTAATGTAGATTTAAATGTATGACCTTGACATTGTTAGTATAATTTGTAAAAACTTGCCTAATGCATGGGGCCATTATTTTCTTCGGCTTGTATATTTCATTCGATTTAAAATGAAAATACTGTATATTAGTGGGATGTAGAAGAAATCCCTTGATAAGGGAGAATATATCTTCATCATGCAGTTTTCTAATTATCCCTTTAACAGCTGCAGTCTTATGTAATAGGACTTGATAAAAGAAGGAGGAAGAAGAAGAGGAGGCTGAGGGGCAGGAGGAGGAGAAGGAGAAAGAGAAGACCAAAACCACCACTAATCTTTTTCTGTAAGAGTCAGAATGTAATTAAAGTGTTTTTATCTACATCTTAATCACTATTTTTCGCTTTATTTTAAGTTCATTCTTCTAAAATTGGTCATTATTAGCTAAGGTTATAATCTGCTTCTTTAATGTTCCTTTGTGTGAACTGATACATAGGGAATTACTCTCTTGAGATACACTATGTCTTTAATAAGAATTTGTTAAATTAAAAAATTTATTCTGAGTGTTAATATTAATGTGAAATACATACCCATATAATTTTATGATTTGTATACTCTATAAAATATTCATCTCTACAGCTTTTCACAGATTTCTTTGTTAAAATCAGAAGGGAGATTAAACCGACCTTGGGCATAACCTGTGTTTATCCGAGGAGTCATCTAGGTCCAAGCCGGTCAGGAAAATAATGGACAAATCATCTCTCCCTGCAGACAATTCTCTAATCCAAATGAGTCATAAGATTTACTGTGGATTCGGAATTTCTAAACCAGTTTGGTTCCTGTGAAAACATAAAAATCACTACTGATAGATAGGAAATAGATCCCCTTCATCTATGAAGGAAAGGTTATGGGAAAGGGAGATTACGAGAGATTCACCTGATACATTCTACACATACAGCTATTATAGGAAAAAAATGCATGATGAATTTAGAATGACACAGAGAGTGCACATGAATTCCTGCCTTCAGAGAATAATCAGTTGCCAAAAGACTTACATAAAAAATCTATTTAGAATTTAGATCCCCAATTTGTGACTATTAGTTTCCCTGTGAAATGTTAGGAAAATTTAATTTTATCAAACTACATTAAAATCTCCTAAAACTCTTAAAACAAAATAGAGCTTTATTCCCCTTCCAAAAAATTAAACTTTCTGATTAATATTACCACTGAAACTTAGTTTAGGTGACCTTCCCATTTATTCTGCCTAAATAACAAAGGCATCCTACAGCAAAAAACAATGCATGTGTATGTGTATATACATACACACATATATGTGTATATACATACCCATATATATGAATATGTATATAATTATATATGTATGTGTATATAATTATATACATATGAAATTTTGGCATTTTTGATTTAAATATAATGTCCTCATTCACACCCTACATCTTTTAATTCCATTTCACAGCTGACTTTGGTTTTTAATATCTAGTCCTTGGTAGCTTCATCTTATTAAACTATTCAAAAGAAAATAGAAATGTGTACACCATTAAAAGAACCAATAAAAAAGTATCAGTCAAAAAGCAGTGCAGTGTATTATCAAGAAAATGTATTAATGGTAAAGCAGCATGCACATTCCAGCATTTTCATCAGGGAAAATCCGAGAATTTTGAAGAACATCCTCAGGAATTATAATAATGCCTAGACTTCAAATGTCAGCAATTGCAGCAAAGGAATGTGCTATGGTCTTAATGTCCTTCAAAATTCACGTGTTTAATCTTAATTCCCATTGTGGTGATATTAAGAGGCAGGGTCTTCTGGGTACTGATGAAATCATGAGGGTTCTGCCTTCATGATGGATTAGTGTTTTAAAAAAGGGACCTAGTTAGGTTCTTTTTGTTTTTCTGCTCTCCCATCATGTGAGGACACTGTGCTTACCCTTCTGCCATGTGGGGATGCAGCAAGAAGGCTCCTAATGGACAGTGAGTGCTATTATAGCACCTTGATCTTGGATTTCCCAGCCAGAACCATGCATGAAATTTCATATATATATGTGTCTATGTATATATATATAAAAGTATATATGTGTGTGTGTATATATATATATATAGATAGATATAGATATAAATGGATTGCTAATATATGTGGTGGTGGGAAGTTAATGGAATAGACTCCAGCATCACTGAATTCAAAATAGAGTGGAAGAAGAAGGACCAGTTCTCATCGTCAGGTCTGCAAGACTGTTAGTGCTCTGACAATGGGTTATATGGTTTCCCTAAAATAGGATGCAGAGCCAGCCGCTCCTGTTACCAAAAAGGACTCATATTTTAGAAATGGCAAAACAAATAGTAATTTAAATATATATAGATTTAGTTAAATAACAAGCTGTTATTGGCAATATTCTGTATATCCAATACAGAAAATAGCATCCCCCCCAGATTTGGAACAGTAGCGTCCCCCAAAATGAAAAACTAAAGATATCTCTCTTACATTCAATAAGCTTAAATCTGGATGGGTCAAATAAATGAAATAAATATAATTAACTTAAATAAATTAAAGGCTTAACTAATTCTGAGAATGAATTCAGAGAAGTGAATTAATATCAATGCCAAATTTGGCACTGATGCTAATTTGTTATTTAGGATAATTTTCTTTCTTAGAAAGTCAAATATTTCTAAGAAAATATGACATATGGCAGAAGCTAGTTTTAGTTTTACATTAGGCTACATTTATTAGGTGGTCTGCTTTTCTTACATATTTGAATATGCTTATATCTGAGGTATTAATTAAAATTGAAGGATACAAAAAAGTTGTCCTTATACAATCCACTTGGTAAAATTAATATTAACATTGTTTCATTTAACAAATTTCAATTCAATGACTACTGTAACATTGAAATTAACACCAGAGAGATGGTCATGAACAAGAGAAGCACCATCCCTGAGTAAATAGATAAATTTATATATGTATTGAAAATATTCATTTTTCTTTTGAGTTTAACCATGAGTTACAATAAATATACACCTAAGAACTTGGAAATAAGGGTATTAAGAGTGCCTTCTGAGCTAACAGTTAATCCAATATACTCTGGATTAGAAAAAAAATCAGCAAAGTCATCTTGAAAAGGCAAACATTGCTCTCAAATCTTCAAGACAAACTGTAACTTGATTGACTATATTAACATATCAAGAAAGTAATGTATCAATGGAAGGAGGTTGTCAGTAAATAAAACAAAAAAATAAAGAAAAACTTGGGAAACATTGACAGTCCCCGTCCAAACACTCCTCTGATACAGATGCTGGAGTGTGTTCAACAATGGTTGTCTTCTCAAGACTAGAATTAAGACCTGATGGTATTAAAGGCCTGTGGCTTCATACTGTGCACACCAAGCAAATTTCTAAATGTAGTTTGCTTTCTTATGGGATCTGCTTTCAGGGAAAGATGTGGCCACACTTGTAAAAGTATTGTAGTCTGAATGAAAAGTTTTAGTTCTTATTGTCAAATAAGACACTGATATTTTGGTTTTATACATCAGTCTCTGTGACTTTAGTGAATGTAAGTCTAATCCTGAAAGTAGCCCATGCACAGTAAACTGAATCAAAAATAGTTCTAAACTTAGAAACCTAAATCTGAATCATGACAATCCAGTAAGTTAATAAATGTGCTCTGTCAAAACACATGGGAAACCATTAGTTGGCTTTCCCAGGCCACAATCCAATTTAATGGTAAATTACTGGCCATGGCAGGATACTGTGGAAAGATGTTTCAGAAAAAGATTTAAAAAATGTGTTCGCATGGCACCTGGTATATCTTAGCACCTAATAAAACAGAATGGTTCTAGTAAACCATTTTAAACATCCGTGATTAATAACAAGTACTTGAGTTGGAAGATAAACATAGGCCTTTCTCGTCCCAAATAAATATGGTCTAAAATGTTTAACTTTTATAAAGATATTTCTCATTTTTTTTTATTTCGGCTTATTATGGGGGTACAAAAGCTCAGGTTATATATATTGCCCATGTCCTGTCCATCCCCTGAGTCAGAGTCTCAAGAGTGTCCATTCCCCAGACAGTGCGCCTGGCACTCACCATGTAGTCATACCTCCATCCCCTCCCCCCACCCCCTACTTCCCCAAGTCAGCACCTTCAAGCATGACCATTCCCCAGAGGGTGTGCAACACACTCATCCTGTAGGCATACACCCATCCCCTCCCCCCAACCCCCATCCGTCTGATATCCAATTGGTATCCTTCCCCGATGTGCATTTAGGTGATGATCAGGGAAACCAATTTTCTGGTGAGTACATGTGATGCTTGTTTTTCCATTCTTGGGATACTTCACATTTAATTCTTTACTTCTAGAACCTCTCATGTGAACTCTTATTCTGGCTAGGTTTCTCAACATTAGGTGACAATGAGAAAAACATATTTCTTAAAAAATTATCAAAAATAATCATAAAGACTTTTCCTTTTTTCAGTACTTCTTTCAAACATTCTTTAGTTTCTTTGTTTCTTTTCAAAATAATTTTGATTTACCTTTTTTCTCATTTTTTTTCCTTCCTGATAACATTCATCAGTCAAATTATCAGGAGAAGAGTTTGTCCGCTTAATGATAGATACCAGTGTTTGTCATACTGTTGTTTTAGTCATGGCTGCACTGGGTGACTGCTAACTGAACCAGAAATATCAAGCCGCCTGTCCACCGATAAGCTTCTTTATACGGATGACAGTAGGGCAAAGAATGAGAGAGCAAAGAACAAAGGCTCTAATTAAGTAAAATCCCCCTAGCATTCATTGTCCCAATGATTACCAGGGTAATTTTAAGGGCAGAAGATTATTGTCATTTTCTTGGCCCACATTTCTTGGCCCATTTTCTTGGTCCACTAGTAGAAGCGGACTTACTAGTAGTACTAACAAATTGTCTATTAAGAGTGAAAAACTGTTTCCCCATACATTTTTGTCAATAGATAAATCTAGATCATAAATTTAGTTAATTTGGGAGAATGTGTTGGAAGCACAGAATAATAAAAAAGGAGTGTTCCTATGTTCTTATATACCTTTTATAGCCATGTAACTTTGATCATTGAACAGTCTTTTAATGTGTATTCCTAATAAGTGTATAGAGCATCGCTTTCAAAGAGGTTGAAAAATGAAGGAAACACTGGGGGAGATCCACCATTCTGCCCAAATGATGAGACATTTCTAAAGGAGAATAAGCAAGTCTGGACAATGTGCAGAATCCAAGTTTGTCCTGGCCTCCCTCCACGCTGTGAGATAGGTGCCTGGCCTTGACCGTCAGCCTGTCAAAGGTAAAATAAAACATGGGCATCTTACCTTTTATTCAGATTAATTAACTACTAAGTAGCACAATGAAAATAAATTAGGAAAATAGCAGGCAAGATAATGCACAATATTATCAATGAGAACTGCAAAGTCTCACACATGTTGGGCCAATAAGGCAGAACCTGTTGCCACATGTTCAGGATTAGCCTGTGTTTGTGCTTTGGAGTTATTTGCCAGAGGCATTAGGTTAAAGAGGCTGGTTCAGTTTTGGTAATCTCTGATTTCCTGTGAGCAGTTGTGAGTTGTGTCTTCTAAACAGTCCCCATGAATATGAATGTCATATAAGACATTAGACTTATTAGATAATTTACTGGAAACAAGAAAAAAATTATAAAAACTCCATAATTCCTAAATAAATGTTTAATGACAATAAGATGTGGGAATTGGGGTTATAATCACTAAAAATATTATCCTTCCACATTAATTTCCTTTGAAAAATATAATAATGTTTCTCCATAACCTTTCTGAAATACATAATATCATAACATTTTCTTTAGGTATATGACACTATCATAATGAAGAGTGCAATGATATATTTAGTTTGTAATTATTCATTTCAATACCTGAAAATTATCTCTAGAAATCTCAATTAGGTCTAAAGCTCTCCCTTAATTCAGTTTGAACATGGTTCAGTTTAATAAATTCTATCAAGTTTCCAGGGATAATTATGGTTCCTAAAATATAACTATACACAGTAAGATCCTGTCGTACATGGTGCAGTAGCTGTAAGCCCCACCGCCCCCCAGCAGCAGTGTTTTACAGAGCTTCCAGTGTGTTTTTCCATAATAAGGCCTGCTAGCTGGCAGAACCCCTGGAAGCTATGCAAACAGCAACACATCTGTTCCCTGAGAGGCAAAATGCTGCATCTCAGTTGAGATGTTTATTCCCTTTACCAGTAACTTTGTGAAAGAGCAAAGCCTGCTAGCTAGGAGTTTTCCTTTAAAGATCTGCATATTCCTATATGAAGAGAAAATTTTGGAAATGACGAAGAGAGTGAACTCTTGTCCTTTGATTCATGATACTTACAGTCTAGCATCCTTTTCATAACGGCAAAATCAATATATATTCAACATTCTCACCCTTGTTTGTATACGAAGTCTTAAGAATGAACACAAACGAAAGTTCATAGCAGGAACTTACTAGCTAGTTTAAACTATTATTACTGAAGCTAGTTATGTGTTTAAGTAAGAGGTTTGGCCTCAATTTCTAGTGCTTATGAGTAAATGAAATGATTTTGCATTTCACAAACATATATCACGTCTTGTTTTTAACCAAGGAATGAAGTTCAGCCAAGACTCAGGTAAGTTTAACTCTTTTGAGATATGACTTAACCTAAAGAAACAAATAATTAGCCTGCACAGTAAAGAAGTAAACTCCATTAGTAATTGCATCATTAATATTTTACAAATATCTCCTCTATGCTGGAAATATTCAAATCTACATCTACAACTTCACCTGAGCTCACCTCCTGAGCTCTAACATTCCATTTCCAACTTCTTCCTGAATGTGTAGTTATTTTTACAGCTATTCAAAAATCAACATGTTAAAATCCAAAATGCTTTACTTTCAGTCCCACAGTAACTCTTCCCTTTTCCTCCAGTGTATTGCTTATTGTTGTTGTTTTTAAAAAAATACATGTTATTTTCACAATACCATTATTCTCTCAGTCATTGAAATAAAAAGAAACATCATCCTCCTACATCCTCCCATCTGGTCAATTCTATTCATCTCCGTTACTACCTGCCTACTCCGAAGCTTCATTTTCTGTCTTCTACTCACATAGAGAAATCTATATTGCTTTTTCCAGCCAGTCTCTCTCCTTTCAAATACGTATGAACAACACGGTTAGGTTCCTAACTCCCTACTAGAAGACTCTGCTGCCTAACATACAAAGCACAGAGTCTTTACTTTGTCATTAAAGTTTAATTCCTACCAAGACTCAGCATGGATGGTTGAACAAACATGAATGTGGAGAAATTCATTCAATAACCTAGTAGGTACCAGGGACTACCCTGTGTACTTGAATATAATGTGAGCTAAAATGAAGTGACCCTTCTCCTTATAAAGCCTCTGGTCTGTTGGCAGCTAATCTGTGTTTATAGTCTTGCTCCACTAGTTCCCAGCTGGGCGGCTTAAAAATTCTGTGTCTCAGTTGTCTCATCTGTGAAATGGAGACTTATCTTACAGGGCTGATGTAAGGATTAAATAAGGCAATGTATGTCATGTTCCCAATACAGGCATTTCTTTTGAGGTTATTCAATGAAGGTAAGTATAACTTCTTTCCAATCTCTCCAGTCTCTCCCAGCTACATACCAGAATCACCTCCCGTGACCTCCTATACCTACCAGGCTATGCTGTCAGGGGTGACCAGCCACATTACCTTGAGCAGAACCAGTACTTCCCAGCATGCATGTTCTGTGCAGCCACGTCAGCATATTGACCCAAATTATTCAACTTCAAGGGCTCATGACAATGGTCTCAGAGCAGCTTTTCTCTGATATTGCTAGTTTCCTTTTCTCTGGTTTCTAAGTCTCCATTTAGCATATGCCTTACTTTATTATTACAATTAATTTTATTATAATCATTATTATTATTACCACATTCACTAACACTCCTTTCACCATAATTGCCATTGTCATTTGCAAAAGTGTCACTGTGACTTGGGACTTACATTTATTTAATCCTCATAAAAAGAGGCAATATTATTCCCATTTTACAGATAAGAAAACTTAAGTTTGAGGATAGCTGAGAGTGGGTATTAGTAGCTTAGTAGCACATACAGTGTCAGTAAGTTAATGAAACCAAGATCCAAATCCATAGCTGTTTGACTCTAAAACACATACTCTTATTAGTATCTATGTTATGAGGCTTGTCACAGGCAACTACCCTGTCATGAGCCTGTCTTAGCCAGCCTACTAGAAGATAAACTTATTAGAAGCATAAATTATGTTTTATTAGTATCTATGATATCCCCAGTCCCTCATCCACAACCTTGCATATGATAGAAGTTGAATACATACTTATTGAATGAAGAAATGTCTGAATGAAGGAATGATGATAAACGTGTAGAATAGAAAAATCAGGGGGCATGTGAGGAAAGGGGGATCTATCAGGTTTTCTGCGTATATCATCCTCTCTAAGCAGCACAGGCAAAAGTGAAATGGAAGGAAAAAGAGCTACAGACCATGATGAAGATGATTAAAGAGAGTACAGAGCAGCTGTCAAAGCAAATATCAAGCAACATTAATAACTTTATAGCTCACCATGGCGCTGTCTCAAATATTTTCAAGAAAACAGGATCCTTGCTGTTGCACAGAGTAAGTGAGACTAATAATCAAGTGCAGATTCAAAGAATTTTTTTCCTCGGTACCTTGAGCTGCAGCATAAAAAAAATAAAACTAAAACGAAAAAGACTCTTAAACTAATGGAAAAATACATGACTCAGAGGAAAATATTATTACATTCTTGGTATTTTAATTTGCGGCAAAGTTGATAAGAAACAAGATCTGCAATGTTCACCACCTATTATCTAAGTTGTTTGAATAGTCAGACAATATTCCCAAACTTCTGATGCTTATCCAAAAATAACTGTGTTGTGAGACTTACAAATAAAATGCTTCAGCACTCCCAAGAATTGATTTTACAAGCATTTCAACCTGCCCAGTAGATTTGAAAGATGATCTACAGGGGTGAAAGTGAAAATTTGGGATCAGATGCTAATTTCTGTTCTAAGCACAAAATTATTTATTTAAAATAGTTTGTATTTATTAAGTATCAGTGACTCCACACAAGAGCTTTTTGTGCATTGGTAACAAATTAGGTGCTTGATTTCTTGATTATAGAGTCTAGTAAATCTGTTTGCTCATTTACACATTTATTCACTGAACACAAGCTTTTGTGTTTTTGTTTTGTGACATCTGTGCACCCCTGTAATGCAGACAATGAGATCCACAAAGGAAGCAGTAGATTTAATCTCTAGTCGCTTTGAGCTGACATTTATAGTTTGTGGGCATTAAGAATAAAAAAGCACAGTGTGTTAATGTACACTGATTTGGAGATGTGAAAAACTAAATATTATAATTATTCTCAGTTTCCACTAACGTTTGATTTTGAATAGAAAAGGCATGCAAACAGCAAGGAAGAAAGAAGAGAGGTGAATAATGGGAAAAAATTGAAAAGGCTAAGTCAACTTGGAGTAAAATGAAAGGGATTATAATGCAAAGACAAACTGTAGAGGTACTAGACAGCGGCTTCTGTGATTCCACAAATGGTAGAGCAGAATTAAACTGCACCGTGTATACTTCTGATCTTTGTCTAAAGAAATCTTTATCTGGCTCTTCCTTGCACCTCAAATCACAACTTAAATGCTTTCCTTTTAAGGAGGCTGGCCCTAACTAAAAGTACTAAAGAGATCCACTTATAACCATCCACACAAAGCTGTCATTACATAATCAATCACCAGCTGATTTCAGTTTTCCTCACTAAAATATTAATATTTGCCACATGAAGCTTCAGACCCTTCCCACTGTGTTCAGCTCTGTATCCCTTGGGTCTTGGACATAGTAGGTGCTCAGTCTTTGGTGAATGACAAAATAACGAATAACTTAAGATTCTATTATTCTTTTCCAGAAGATGATGTCTGTATGGAACATTGGTAGAATTATTTTTTCCATTATATGCTGTGGAACATGTACTTAAATGTTAGGACAAAATATTTATTTTTAACTTCTAGGTTTTCAAAGGCCCAAATTTTCTGGGACAAAACTACACATTCCTATCACTGTGGGGAAGCACCGTCAATTTTTTATCTAATATCTCTGCATAGGAGAGTTCTATATCAGATTTACAACTGTCACTCACCATACTAACATGACCCTGAGCATACCATATGGAATCTGTTTGGTGATCCCTTTCCCTACTATAGGACTTTGCATTTATAATGCTCAAAGTAACAAAGAAAAAAATCATCAGTTTATTGAAGGCTGCTAACAGTATGTTCAGAGGAAAAGACCTGGCTTACATAAAAGGATAATATCTCAGAACTCAAATCTGCATCAAAATAGTTTTGAAATAAGTAATCACTTCAATAACTGGAAAAGCAGATTTCACATTAAAAACAAAAATATAAAAGGACAAGTAGTAAAACACTGATGTATCAAAGGATATTATTATTTAGAGATTCAGAGATTGTCAAGTTAAGGGTTCCTAACATTTCTTAGAAAAATGAGACTTACAAGGTCTTTTCCCCACTCATCAGGACCAAAAGAGTTAAGGCAAACTGTTTTACTCTGACTTTGATCATCTTTACCGATACGTATCTAAAACAAATTGCTCTGATTTGGTAAACTGAACCTCTAACACAAGTAAAAACTTTTTCTTTTCCCAGTAATATTTCTTTCTATTCACATTTGCCCTTTTATAAAGAATATGGCAGGAATGATTAATTTGATAGCCAGTGATTACCTAAATTTAGGTTGGTAATAAAATGTTCATATGCTAATCCCTGGCTCCTTAATCTTCTAGAATCAAATTCACAGTAATGACAAGTCTTTTGTTTATTTCCTTTTTTTTGTTTGTTTTTTCAAAACTGAAAATGATGCTAGTTCAAAAAGACCAGAATATCTTTCTTTAGCCCCAAACTAAAACAAGAATTTGGGGAGTATCCAAACTGATATTGAAAAAAACTCTTCCCTTTTACAACCTTTTTGATATCAATGAGAATTTTCTTACTATTGTCATTAGTAGCCACAGAAATTGATGTTCCATTTTCCTTCTTATCTCTCCTCTTAAAATAACAAAAGGCACAACATTAACTTTTGTGGATCATATTTGATTTACCTCTTTCCAGATACCAAAATTTTGTGGATTTATTTTTTTAAATCAATTAAAGCTGCATGAAAATTCTATTCCCTCTGTTCATGTGGTGAGGGATGCCTAAAGCCACAGGATATGGGAATTATTAGATATGCTTTTCTAAGGAGAAAATAATAAGACAAAAATGGCCTGCCTGAAGTTACAGTTTATAGTTTGGAAAAAGGCACAGACAATTAAAAGATGGAGCTACTTAGGGCAAATTGCTTGCAATCAAGCTGCAGCTAAATGAGCTGCTTGATGAGGAAGCCAAATTTATGTTGTTTCAAACCAGGGAGAAACATAAAAGTAGTTGAAAGGTGAGCAAAATGTTAGTAGCGTTGGATCCAGATAGGTTGATAAGAGAAGTTATAGAGGAAATTAAAACAATGCCTTCTGAAACACACACACACATAGGTGCACACACACACAGTCATATATAAAACATCCCAAAATAGAAGATTATATGATTACATACACCTTGAATATTTATTTACATTTTATGTGGATGCCCAATCTTATCAAAAAAGCACTGTGGCTTAAGAAACTCAATCACAGAATATAATCATTTTCTTCCTCAATCTGCAATTTACTGTAGACATTTTATTTGAAAATGAGGTATTGTTTAAACTCTAAACAAGAGTGTTTTCACACTTTTTTTCTCTCTGCCCTAAATTATCCCTTGGCAGCTCTTTGAGTTGATTTTGAAAGGATATGTTTGATAACGAATTCAGAACTTACACAAAGCACAAAAGCCATGTGAAAGCTTCAAATGTGAAATATCACATTTCTTTCTTCGTTGTTCAGTGTACATTTTTTCATTCAGGGCTGTATTCATCAAGTTCACTGAAAGCAAGGTATTGTCTACATATATCTATCAGAATGGAATGACTTTCAGGACTTTGTAATTTTGAAAAGGCATCAAGCTAAGCTATCCTTCATCCCATTTCTGTTGCATTGGAATGTTAGGCATAATGAGTTAGACAAAGAAAGGTATAATACAGATCCTTATTGGCAGTCAGCAAGTACAAGTGTATGGAGAAAGAGATAATTTTCTGCTGACATTTTTCCTTATCTTGATTCCCTTATCCTTCCATGCATTAAGTTTTGCATGAACAGAATCTGAAAAAAATTAACAGCCTTGTCTGAAATAGACAAAAAAAGCTTTCTCCTTCAAATGATCCCTTTAAGAAGTAAAAGCTCTCTTAAATTCAAGAATTGAAAAGAATAATAAATGCCCATATTTTGAGCAACAAATAAGAATGTGATTCTGATGCTAGCATAGTTTTATATATATGTACATATATATGTATGTGTGTCTATACACATATATATATTTATTTATATATATATAGTTGAAATGTAACATTGTCAACATTGTCCTGGCCAGGTCTGCCATTGAAAACACAGCCCAGGAAAATGTCCAAATGCCTGCAGTGGTAGTAGGATTTTTTTTTCATATGTGATATTGTGTAGCTACATCTCCCATTTAGTAGAAACTGAATAGAAAATACTCCATAGGACACTGAGAAAAAATTAGGCCCTGAAAATATATTTGTGTCTTTATTTCCTTCCAGTGAATAAGTTTCAGTGACATATTTAAAGCAGTTATGAAAGGGGTCTCATTACATTGAACATTGGCCAAAGGAGCCTTCGTCAGCTTAAGTCATATCACCTGAAAGTAATGAGATTTCCAAATTCCTCCTATATCAGGCTGGTTAGGAGAGCTTAAAGGAAATAGGCACATATGTACACTGGAAAAAGTTCATTGTTAACCAGCCCATCAAGTGTTCCAAAAATTGGGCATAAGAGTCACTTACGTATTAATGATATCCTCAGATGCAAGCCTAATGAAGCAAGTCTGCTTTTAAAAATTAGTGAGAAGTACCTGGCAAAGTACCTCTCAAGTTTGAGACAGCTAAATAATCAACAAATGCAAGTCTTAGTAAAAGCACAGAACTATAATTCAAGTGACTTGGATTCCACTCTGAGTGCCATCATTATCTAGCATGGGAACCCTATGCTCATCAGTCTACCCTTTCAAAAGATGCTTCTTCACCTACAAAATGAAAGGGCTGAACTGAGTAATCACTCATATTCTTAGAACTATGTCACTCTAAAAGTACTTCTCTAAACCTAGGTTGCTTTTTCCTGGATAAGAAATTTTTCAGTCAGAGGAAAAAAAAAAAACCTTATAAATAGTAACAATCTTTTCTTCTTTATGCGGAACTGAGGCTGTGTATACAATAGGAGTAGTTGGCTCAGTGGCTAGGCCCTGGAGTCTTAGGTTAAAGGCTTCAGCCAGGACAGTCTCATAGCAATTTGATAAATTGCTTTTGTTTTCTATACTATTAAAGCCCTTAGAAATTATGATAAATTACTTATTTTACTCAGTTTTGTATTATATTATGTCAAAACATATCTCTCCTTCTCCCTTCACTGTGCTGCTTATAAAACTCTTCTTTAGAGAAGTGACCCTTCTGTTTAACCTGTATCTCTCTCACTGTATTGAATAAAACTTGTATTACAACTTAGTAAATGTTCGTGGGATAAGATCTTCATTGGCTTTATTTCTCTCCACTGTCCTCCTTGGTTCTTCACCCACATCGTTCACTTCTTTTACTTTCTCAAATTTGGGACCTCACACCCTAGATCATGCTATTTACTGTGCTTTGAATGACATACTGCCTTTTCACTTCCCAACCCCAACTCCAACATACATGCCCTTTGCCTCACAAATTGTTATTCTTCAGGGCTTCACCTCATTATCTCTTAGATCACCTTGAATAAGATCTTAATACTTCTCCCTTGTAGCAAATAATCTAGTTTTAATTATCTAATTGATTATATCAGTTACCCATTGCTGTGTATCAACCCATCCCAAATCCAACAGCTTCACACAAGGAAACAATAACAACAAAATACATTATTGCTCACATTCTGTGGGCTGGCCAGTTATTTCATCTGCTGGTCTCTCCTGGGTTCACTGAACTGGAAGGGTGAAAATGGCTTTATTCACATGTTTGGAAGTTGGTGGTGACTGATGGCTTCTCATTCTCCAGCATGATAGACAGGCTTTCTTACATGAAGGCAGTCTCAGGACAGGATTAGGACTGGGAAGGAAAGAAACTGCAACACATCTAAGACCTACTTCTGTCTCATTCTGTTAATCAAAGCAAGTTATAAGCCCAGCCCAGATTCAAGAGGGGGGAGAGACTCTACTTTTTGTTGAAAGGAGAAGAAACATCACATTGCTCAGGGGTGTGGGCACAAGGAGGTATGACTTTTGGGGGGCCATATTATAAGTCTACCACATTATGTTAAATTTTCATTTAATTTCTGTATCCCCCACTAGAATATTAGTGTATATGGAAAGGGATCAATCATTTCTTAATGTCTGCCACATTGCCAGTATTTAATGTAGTCTTTACATGTCCTAAGAATTAATAAATGTTTGTTGAATGAATAAGTAGACAAATCAATGAATGAGTAGATGAATTAATCAAACAATAAACATATTTTATGAACTCCTACCTATCAGGATGAAGTTTTATTCACAGAAAAAGAGAGGTAATTCTTTCTTTGACCATCTGGAAATCAGAAACAGAAGACATTTGAGTTTACTTAAATATTATTAATTACACTGGACATGGAATTCAAGTGCTCTGTTAGTTTTTTATTGCTGCTGTTACAAAAGGTCACAAATTACTGCAAAACAAATTTATTAGCTCACAGTCATATCAGTCAGAATTCTGGCACAGTTTAACTTGGTTCTCTTCTCAGATTCTAACATGCTAGAAATCATAGTACCAGCTGACTAGAATCTTTTTTGTAGGATATACTGAAGAATCCACTTCCAGGCTGAGTAAGGTTGTTGGTAGAATCCAGTGCCTTGTAGTAGGGGGACTGAGGTCCTCCTATCTTGCTGGATGGTGGCCAGGAGCTGCCCTCAGCTCCTCCAGACTGTCCATGTTCTTTCTACATGTCTTTCTCTATGTTGAGCCCTTCTCATTCTGAAATCTCTCTGATTTTCTCTTCTGTCTTCAGCAAGAAGAATTCTTTGATTTTAAGAACTCCTATCATTACATTGGTCCCATGTGGATAGTCCAGACTAATCTCTGTATCTTAAAGTCAATTGATTATTAACCTTAATTACCTCTGCAAGGTCGTTTTTGACATGTAATATAGTCACAGGTATAGCACCAGGGGGGGCAAAGATCATTGGGCCAAAATTCTGTCTACCTTAATACTCAACAACAGTAAACTTTAAGCTCTAGAAAACAAGAAGATAATTGGATAAAATACTGCCTTAAGTATAGGACAGACCCTGTTACAACCTAGATTTTGGAATTTGTTGGCTATGTAAGTATGACCAATTTACTTTACCTTTATAAACTACAGTTTTATTTTTTAATCTGAAAAATGCAGATATTTGTGTCTTCTCTATCCAGTTTGTTTTAATATTAATGTATATGGAATATATATATATATCAGCAAAAAAGATTTTTCAAATGTTACATATTGAAGATTATAAAAGGAAATGAGGAGAAGGAATAAACCTAAAAGCACAGAAAGAGTAAACTAAAGTTATCTATTTATTCATACACATTATTCACACAGTGAGAAAGCAGCCATTTGTAAGCTGAAAATAGACTCAGAAGAAACCAAACCTGCTGACACCCTGATCTTGAACTTCTAGCCTCCAGAACTGTGAGAAAATAAGTGTTATTGAAGCCTCCCAGTCTGTGGTATTTTGTTATGGCAGCCCTAGGAAATTAAAATATAGATGGAAGAATATTAAAAAAAAAATCATCTTATGAAGAGTCAGTAGTAAAACTTTATCAGAAACTTTTATTCACAATTAGATCTTTCTAAAAATAATTTTAGAATTAGGGAAAAAGTTAAGATTGATTATTCACCATATTATCATGATTTTAAATTTCTCAGTGTCAGAACAAGGAAAACAGGATGTTTAGACAGTTATGTAATATAATAATTGTAACGGCTGAGAAAAGTGAAAGACTAATATTTGTTTATTCATATAAAATTTTCCTGAATGATAAAATGATGGGACTTTTCCTATCAAAACTACAGAGAAATTCTATAATTGTTAAAGTTACATGTGGTTAGCTACATGTTGCATTGGTTATCTGTGTGTTCAGAGCTACATATTTTTTAGTACGCCGCTACATGGAAATGCATTTGTCCTTAGGATTCATTCACCCAGTGATTTTCATTCGACTAATATATATTGAGGATCCACTATGTGCCAGACACATGTTTAAATAATACTGATTATTATAGATAAAGGCTTTGACACAGTCATATTTAGGAAGATGGAAATAATCAAACAGCATGCAATATAATAGTGTTAATAATGATAAAGATAAAATGGAACATAGAGAGTAAATAGGGTGCTATTGTGTATATGGTAGTCAAAGAGTGATCCTATAGTGGTAATAACCGAGCACAGACTTGGAAAATGTGAGAAAGAAAGTCATTCAAATATTTGTGGAGAAATGAAGCAGCAAATCCAAGGGCCTTAAGCCAGAAATATTTTTGATCGGTATACAAGAAATAGCAAAAGGCAGGGGTTGTTTGAGAAGGTGGGAAGGAAAGTAGTAGGAGGAAAAATTGGAGAGACAAACAAGGACCATTTCATGTAGGGCCACGCAGGCTGTGGCAGGGACTTCAGATTTTCTGTTTATCTTCAGAAGAGGCCATTGGGAGGTTATGAGCAGAGGAGTAACATGATCTGACCTGTGTTTTGGAAAGATTGTTATGGATAGTGGGTGGCAAATATATTGGCATGGAAAAGATGGCTTCAAATAAGGTATTAACAGTGGCTGGACTTGGTATATATTTTCAGTTAGATCTATACTTAATCAACTGGTCTCACTGAGTATAAGAAGAAGACAGAAGTCAAGGCCTTTTTAAATCTATTTCTCCTGAGCAAGTAGGTGACTGGTGATGTCCTTTCATGAAATGGGGGATCAGTGGGAGAAGATAAATTTAAAGAGAAAAATTAAGAGCTTAGTTTTGGTCATATTAAAATTTGAGAACCTTTGCAACATTTAAGTGGAAGTATTTGTGACTAGCAGTTAGAAAATAGAGTTTAGAGTCCAGGAAATTGGTTTTGAGCTAAAGATAAAACCTTGAAAGATCATTGGTAAATATAAGATATTCACAGCCATGAGAGCTAACGAAGTCATCTAGGGAATAGTAAGGATGAAGAGATGAAGTTTAAGGACAAAATTCCAGAGGACTCCAAATATGAAAAATGGGAAGAGAAAAAGGAGGAGACAGAAAAGAATAAGTGGTCAAAGAAGCAGGTGGGACACTAGCATGACGTGGAGTCTTGGTAGCTAAGCAGGAGAGGCAAAATTGTTTCAAGAATCAGAAAGCGACTGACAAACTCAGTCAAAGGCTATAGATTAAGTAAACTAAAAACTGAAGCTTTTCTTGGAGAACATTTAACATACATTCAATTACCATCAGACAACAAAATCATTTCACTACAGAGAAAATAGAGAAGTCTGTTACTCAAGTGTTGCAGTGGATAGATGTAACTTCTCAAATGCTGGAGCAACACCCAATAAATGTGAAGAAGAGACAGGCCCATGTGATCACTTAGGAAAGAATTTGGCCCCTGAAGATCATAGGAAACCTGTCCTGGAAATGCCCAACAAAAGTTCTTTAGTGAAAAAGTACAGCATTTGCATCAGCCAATGGGTCTTTTAACCTCATTATTTTATACTATGCCTAGGTTATTTAAGAAAATTATTTTTTTCATCTTCAAGTCATCAAAAACTTTGTTTTTAAATGAGATAATTAGAATGTGTTTTAAAGAATGCCTCTAGTTGCGTTTCACACAATAGGTAATGTGAGGAGGAAATCTCAGTTTTATGTTCTCTCGTTATCTCTGGATTTCCTTCCAATTTATGCACACAGTCTTCAAATAATCAACTTCTCATGGTAAATTTTAAAGTTTGTGCCTTTCACTTGCACAGAGTGAATAAATGTGTTTTAAAAATTATTTGCTGTTTTGTTAGTATTACTAAGTGCCTTCCACAATGCAGCAAAACAACAGAATAGTGAAATTCAGCAACTAGCACAGGAGTATACATGGGAAGTTTTTCATTAACTTGTCAAATCTATATAAACCACATTTAAATTCTTCAAAAACAAAAGTACTTGGAACAGGTACATGACTTATTGGATGATGTGTAAGATTTGACCAGTCCCCTGGATAATTCCATGAGTCAATATCTGTCCTGGTGCAATTGCACCTGCCTAGTCCTTAAGATTATAAAGAGTTGTTTGAAAGGCTGAATCCACATAGATATCATTGTAATCATTTACTTCACAAAGGGGGTATACACCTTATGTAAAAAATTTACTATAAAACTGGATTTTTTAATTTATTGTAATCATGTTTTTATTGTTGACAACATAATTTCTCAAGTGAATGATTTATGCTTCATTTCAGAACAGAAAATATTGTCATCTTCCATTTATTTAAGGCACCTTTCTACCCTAAAATATACAATATTTACCTAAGCAAAATTTGGTGGATTTGAGGGGGGCCATGAAATTTTTGTGTGCATTATTTCAAAGAGGAGCATTCATAGTTTTCTTCAGTGACTTCTGAACACCAAGACTGTGGCAATTTCAGCCATAAAAGAAATAAAATAATTTAATGCAATATTATCAAATCCCTAAAATGGAATTATATTCAACAACGGTGTCTGATCATTAACAATAAATTGCACATGTCACTATTGTTCACCCTCAATACATTTTGCTCTGATATAATTGAATAGGCACCTTATTCAAATGGCAAAATTCTGTATTTTTTTTTAATTTTGAGGTAAAGCAGGCATAAGAGAAACAATTGCTTGAGGAAAAGAATTTAAATATTTAAATACATCTTTTCACTTGATTGGTTTCATTACATATTCAGCATATTTTATAAAAAAAAAACAAACATATTTTTTCTTGCTTAAAGGAGGTTATATATTTCTGGGAAAGTTGTCTTGCTTTGAAAATGAGAGGAGCAAAAATAGACAATAAAATATATCGTGAAAAAAGGAGCAAGAATTGGAAAATAGAAAAGAGAGTGTTTAAAATATCTTAGTGCTAAAAGTACTTTTAGAGTAATATAAACAATATAATAAAGCAGCCAATGCATTAGCATGTGGGTAAAGAATGAGAAAAATGCATTTAAAATTTTATTACAAAAGTGGTCTCTCTTAAAACATGAAGGTGGAAGCTGGATGTTTATATTCATTATGTTATTATTATTTACTTAATTCTGAATAACACTGAAAGGAGAAGGTTAAAGTCACCTCCAACGTATTCATTGATTTGCTAAGTGCAATTTTATAACCTAATTTCACTTACTCCAAGTTGAGCTCTTTAGGAAAGGGGAAGGAACTTTTAAACCCATTAATTACACTTAATAAGATACTTTGGACATGAATGATGCTTCATAGTCCATAATAATTAAAGGTTGCCAGTAAATGTATTTGTGCTCCAACTAAAAGATGTAAATTTACCTCAAGCTCCTCTTACAACTCAATTGAATTTAGATATCCACAGAATGATCTAGGTCTTATAGCCATTAGGTTAAAAGTAGGCCAAGGACTTATTTTATGACTGCAAAGAGTAAACACCACAACTCATCATTTTGGAGGTAAATGCTTTTCTTCAATCTGAGAGTTCCCTTTGCGTTTGTTTGCTTGTTTTTTTTACTTCCACTCAAATCAGATGCTTCTGAATTATGAATTAAAACTAATTGTATTAAATCGAATTCAGGACACTTTCTAACATTCTGTATCTATTAATAAATTCGACAAGTCACAGTAATTTACTTATTATTTCATATAATTTTCATTTCATCAAACACACAGAAGGAAAAGAAACTTTATATCAAGAAACAAAGTTCTTTTGTGATATAACATTACAGAGGTGCATGGCAAAAAGATGTAAAATAAAGGCTATTCAATAATCCTAAAATGGAATTACAAATATTTACAGGCTCCATTTTACTAATTTTTTTAAAAAGCAGAAAATCAGGTATATTTAATACCTATCAGTGTATCATATATATTTAGAGAAAGTATTAGAGTATAATTTCAACAGCAGCAATCACCAAGTTTCTGTTTAAAAAAGAGGCTTATCTATAGTAGTTTGGAGACTCAAAACATGGCTGCTATATTGGAGGCTGCCAGTAGGTGGCAATATGACTTATAAAGACACTTAGAGAAAGCAAACTGTGTGAAAGAAAACATCTGTAAAAGAAATGGAATTTACTTCTTGATCACAAAACCAAGGCAAAACTGCATTTTGTTTTGCTTGAAGATCATCCTAGGAAGATCTTATGTTACAATGCTAGAATTATTTTTCACTTGGATGGAATGGGCAAAAATCTGTGAGTATAAAGAAGAAAAATTCTGAAAAATATCTGCATCTGCCAACTCAGATATTTTAATGAATACTGTCAATTAAATCAAATAAATTAGCTTGCTTTTTTTTCCATAATTGAATGAATAAATTCAACTAGATTTGAATAGAATTAACAAAAGGCTAGCATTACATCCCTCTTTAAATTATATTTATACTAAATCCTCACCTACATAGAAATAACCAATCCACCAAGTTACCATATCAGGAACAGAGCACAGAAACCCAGATAGAAAGTAAAAATGTCTCAGTAGCCAAAATACATGTCACAAGTTCAAACAAACAAACAAACAAATAATAAAAATTTATGTACTGACTCATTTCTTGCCCCATTCATCAACACACACACACACACACACACACACACACACACACACAAACATACAAAGACAAACTGGACTTTTACTAACAAATTTAGTTTTCTTAACTCAAAGCAAATCAGAAGAAACCAAACAGAAAGGTGAACGACCTACTGAAGACACATCCACTATTAACTATGTGGTGATGACTAACAGCTAGGGAAGAGATTGAAGGACTTCAAAAAAAAAAAAAACACACTCCCCCATACACACACAGATACATACACAAATTTAAAATATTCTTATTAATCTGGGTAATTTCATATATTATAAAATAATACTATATACCTCAATGGTTCCTCTTGCTATCACTATATTAAAACATAGCATAGCTAATGTCTTATAGTAATGACAGTGAATACAATTATATGCAATGTATCACTTTAGAAAAAAACTGAATATTTGTAATTAATTTGGAAAAATAGTTTTGATTTAAAATGATTAAAATAGAACTTTAAAATATAATAGAAAAAGAACTAATATTTAGGATGTGGCAAGCAAAAAGCTGAGTGCCATATGTAAAAATTTGATCACAAAAACAAGCCTATTTGGTACATTATTTTCGATCTCCACTTTATGAATAAGGAATACAGGCTCAGCAAACTTAAGAAATATATGTGCTGGCACTGCTGTTAATGTGACACAATTGGGACCCAAAAGCAGACCTGACTCTAGAGACACTGCTTCCACCACTGTTAAAATGCTGTGCCATTTTAATGATTGGAATATTGACTTATATAAATGCCATGAACTCTAGAATGAAATGTTAATGCCCTTGGTCTGTACAGAGTTTCATTATCAACTTGACAAAAGCATACTTAAATAGGCAAAGAGTTCTATTACCTTTCTAAATGATATGCTACATTTTTGTTCAAAGAAAATATGGAGACAATTGGTCCCTATATTAACTAACATGAAAGTATATTTGCTCTGATTATCCATTTCTATTTATTTACAATATTTATTTGTTTCGTTTTAAGTTTCCTGCCAGATTTTGGGGTATCACTTCCTTCTATTATCTCATGTGACTACCTCTTCCTTTCTTATTTAAATTCTCACTAACTTCTTATAATGTAAGCAACCAAATGACCCACCAAATTCATTGAAAATTAGTCTTATAAAAAGATGAAATTTATGATTGAATGTCTATGTGGTTTTCTATAAGTGAAGTACTGTATGAAATGTACTCATTGGATTTTAGAACATTTGCTTTGTTCAGTGACATCTTTTTTCTGAATTCTCAACTATATCTTGGATATTTGAGTATCCTTCAGAATGAGGATCTCCATTTACTTCAATAACAGAATATTTCTAATGCCTTGTAACCATTTCTCAGATGAAATTTGTAAGTTAAAAGATACTAATATTAGATGCATTTTTACCTTGGCTTTAGGGTTAAACAGAATTTTGAATGTAAATGGTTTCAGGAATTGATTAAAATTCCACAGGACATCTAGTTAAAACACTCCATACTAGTAAAGAAATTGTGAAAAGTTCTAAGACTTATGTTTCAGTTGGCTCCACACATATTCTGCTATTATGTCTAACTGAAGTTACAAATAATAACAACACTGTAGAAATATAAATTAAGAGTAGTATGGGTATTTTAATTCATGGTTTAATAATAATTATTTGTGTATATACTGTACTTTTCCCCAATTTATGTTGGAAACTTCATAATACCTTTGCCTATATTCTGATCAATATATCTCTTAAAAAGATGACAAATACTATTTTAGCAATAGGAAACAAGATAAATAGAAGATTCAAAGAAGAAGGTAAGATTCAGAGAAGACACTTCTAAATTGGCAGCATACTAATTAAAAATCCAAGTAAATGCCTACATGGTAAATCTTCCAGAAGATCAGTGGAATGAAATACATAGCTCCTAAGGAAGGAAGCTATAGGTAAGCCATAGACGCTGTTCTCATCACTAGATTGTGCAATGTTCCCTTAAATATAAAAGTCAACAACTCTGCAACTCTCTTTGCTCTGACAGGCTAGTTTCTAATCATTCAATGTTCTAAATGCCTTAGTACATTTTTTTTTCAGTTAAAATAAATAGCCACATTGACTTTTTGCAACCACATAATCTTTTATTTATTTGTGAGAATGATCTTTTAATAGTGATCTACCACTTCAGCTCTCAAAATGGTTTGTTATTTTTCTTGTTGTTTGGTGAATCATATCAAACTTCCAGCAATAATCATACTCTTCAATTCTACCATTATTTTTTCCTACTATAACTTTTACAAAGCAGCCTTAGGTAACAGGAAACACAGTCTTAGATTCTCGACTAGCTGTGCCTTTTATTAGTTCTACGACCATGGCCAAATCACTTAACCTTTCTGAACTCTATATTTTAGTCTGGAAAATGAAGAAGTTGGAGGAAGTTATCTCTAAGGCCTCTTCCAGTTCTACAACTCTTTGATTCTTTGTACAGGATTTCAAAGAGGGTCACCAATAGGTTCTCCTTTTAATCTGCTCTAAGAATAGAATTTGTGATATATATCTTTCCTAAAGTAAATTGGCAGGGCTATATTTGAGTGAATCACTTGTAGGTTTTTTAAAAATTGTTATTCAAAATTTTTTTATTTATGATAGATTTTAGATTATTAATTAGTTGTAGATATGAAATAATTATCTCCGTCAATAGGAAAGTAATAATGGCTTTGCAACTTAAATAATCAGGTATGGGCACTTATTGTTCACATGAGTATTATATTGCATTATCCTTTACATCTTTTTTCCTCCTGCAAGTTTTATTTCTGATTCTTGTGTACACTAGTTGCCCCAACTAAGCCAGTAGTAAGATTGTTTATCTACTAAATCCTGTAACTTCCAACTCCAATTTTCTATCTGTGAGAAGAATAAGAAATTATCATGAAACTAGCATTACTGTTTTTAAAAAAGCAGTCTACCTAATTAAAAATAGTGTATTTCTTTTATATGTTGTATCTTTGGAAGGTGTACATTAGCTGTTTACACATAGTATACATAATACTCTTATCAGGTTATAGATATGGAATGCTATTAATAATGGTTTGTCTTATATCTCTTTTGATTATATATGTTACTTTAACAAAAGATCCATGTTATATGTAGCATTTGGGGAAATATGTGAATTAAGGGGAAATTAGCTCCCTTCCCACTTCTTAATGTCTAAGGTGGATGTGTACTCAGGCTAGTTGTTTGAGATGTCATGTGTAAAATGAAAGACTAAATTATCCTTAAGGTTCTTTCCAATTCTTGTTTCTACACAAGGACTATTATTCAGTGCAGTTTGTATCGTAAATCTTCTTATTCTAATACAGGGGAGGAGAAAGAGCAAGAGTAACAGAGAGACCAAGGGAAGTGTCACAGTTTTCTCACCTACTTTCCCATTTACTAACTTAAACTGGCCCATTAAGGGCCATTTACTCATCCACTTACTTTTCCTATATTGGATCCCAAAACAAGGCCAAGCAAAGATGTATACCAGTTATATGAACATCTTAATTAAATTTAAACAGAGATCATTAAGCACTTATAAAAACATTTGCTTAGCAATCAAAATAATTCTATTGGATGTCAAAGAAAAACACAAAGCAAAACTGGAGTGAATGATGGAATAATTGGGTGACACCTGGGAAGGGCTGTCAGCTTTTGACAGAGAAAAGCATATTTTATAAAGTCCTCACAGGAACCAGCATCTTTATAACATTCTAGTAAACATGAAAATGTACCCAATAAAGATAATGATGTTTAAGAATGAATCCTTCTTTGTTATGTTTTGAAAGCATTAATATTAAATTTCACATAATGTTAAGCACTTTGTAATTAATCTCAGTATGTTTTTGCAAAAAATCAGTAGCCTCAATTCAGAGAAGACATAAAGGAAGACAAGGAAAAATGGACTTGGTGGATGCCATGTACTTGGAAGCAAAACTGGGATTGGAATCCAGCAGTGTTCCCTATTCTTCTAGATAAGGAAAGAAGTCTATGATGAAGAGTGTCAGAAGAAAGCATACATATAGAACACATGAGCATATACTGTGGCAGCTAAAATAGAGAGAAAGAGAAAGAGAGAGGATGAATTAGCCAGAAGCCAGTTTGAATTTGATACAATGAATTTCTTTTTCAATTAGAGTATAGTAACTACATTCATGTGTTCCTTAACGATGGGGATACCTTATAAAAAATGCATTTCATTATTGTGTAAACATCATAGAGTGTCCTTACACAAACTAGATGGTATAGCCTACTACACGCCTAGGCTGTACTATATGCTTTGGTACTGCCTGTTGTCTCCAGGCTACAAACCTGTGAGGCATTGTTATTATGCTAAATACCGTAGGCAACTGTAACAAAATAGTAAGTACTTTTTTGCAGCTAAACATATCTAAACATAGAAAAGGTAGAATAAAAATATGCTATTATAATCTTATGGGACCACCATTGTATATGCAGTCAGTTATTGACTGAAATGTTATTATGCAGTGCATGATTGTAAATGAAAAGGGATGTGTGTGTCAGTCAGGGTAGTGGTGAGTATCTGTGATAACAAGACAACAAAAAATTTCAGCTTTGAGTGTTTGTCAGATTGATACTTTACATCAGGGTTTTATTTTTACCCTATTATTTAGAAACATGGATTGCTTCCTTTTGTTTGTTTTTCTTGTTATATACCTTAAATATGCAGAGCCAAAGTACATCAAGAGTGTATGGTAGTGTAATTGATTAATCAGTATATATAACATTCAATATATTGGTGATAATAAAGCCATAGATTCAAAGGGTATCTTAACTATTAATTATTAATGACTTAGGCAAATAATTTGTTTTTTTCTGAGCCCTGTTCTCCTGATCTGTTCTGTTCAAAGTCTCTGCCTACACCACAGGCTTGAACAAGACACAAGTATGATGGTTATGTGAAATGCACTGTATAGCAAAAGGCACAATACATGTGCAAAGTAATATTGTTACCAAAATGTTCTAAATTTTGGCAAGCATCTGATATGGAAGCTGAGTTCTCCAGATAATGACTATGAAGACCCATCCATCATTGGATATCCAGATGTGAAAAATATAGTAGTGATTCATAATATGTGGTACTGATTAAACCTCTAATTAGGTATATTCTAATTTTAGATTAATGATGACTCTTCTAGCCCTTAGGTCTTTTCTCCTTCTGTTTTGCCAATTTCAGAAGTGACTTAAAATAAATTACATAAAAATCAGTGAAGTCTTTTTAGTTTACATATATTTTTTGGTTTTCCTTGGTAGAATGTTAAATATCTGCTACATCATTAACAGTTACAGTTAGTAAGTACATTTCTATAGAAATACAGAAGACACTGACACCTGAGGGTGTTTTACACTTTAAATCTACAAATGATTTATTTTAATCTGGCATTTTTGAAATAAAAGGTAGTGAATTTCTAGACTTTTTACATTGCTTTTTATCATGTCCACTGAAAGGAAATGTATCCCAATTAATTTTGTTAGACATTTATAAATGATAAAGAAATAAAATTTGAGAGTTTCCCTGGTTCTATTATATTTTCAGAATGATACAAACAAAAATTGACAGGAAAAAATATTGTTTAGTTTAACAAACTTCTAAAATCACTACTTAAAATTTAAGATTTTTAAAAGAGTAAGAAGAAAAACTTCTTTAAGTCACACGAGTCTGTTCCCCCAAGAGCCCAGAATGTCCTCGGAGATAATACCTCTACAGTTTACATAGTCATTCATTCAAATGTCAAGTGATGTGGGCAGTATAATATTTTCATGTTGAATAGGTATACACTGAGTTTTTATATAGGTCTTGATTTTGTAGTGCAGATCCCAGAGCTATGAATAAGTAGTTCTTAATCATTTTATGTGATTAAACTAATTCTAGCTCGTATGTCTTTCACCTCATTTTCTACAGTGGTATAATAACTTCTAAAAGTTCTTATTGAAATATTAATTAGAGAGGCAGTAAAAGATTTCACAGCTTTTCTCTCTCTATATATGTTATTCTTACACATTTATACCCATCATGTGTAAAGGAATACACAAATGGACAATGGTTTTTACATTTGAAATAAAATACAAATTAAAATTATTCTTAAGTTGTGAGTTTTTTTCATCTAAATGTCAGATAATATTGATTTTTAATTTATATTATTAAAAAAATATTCACAGCCACAATTCTATACAAGATGGGAAAAGTAAAATAAATGAAAACCATACTGACCAGTCTATTGACACTTATTCTAAATGTAAAGATATTTTTAAATTTACCTCCTATATTAAGATTTCGACAGGTACAAGGTATGAGAAATGTAGATGAACTTAACATACTTGGAATGTGTTGTTTTATGCATTATACATATACTTAATACATCTTTAGAAATAGCATTTATTAAGCAACTATTGCCCCTTGCCATCAATCTTGCCTCAGATCCTTTCAGTGAGTTTTTATATAATACTTTGAGCTTTTATAGATCTAATCTATGGAAAATAATGACTACCACGTACTGAAGTTGCTGTCACCACTGATACATATCATCAGTGTCTCAATAGAGTAGTAGCTCCTCACCCACGCTAATTTTTGACCTATCTGGATAAGGAGATAGCATTTCCAGGTCATTTCTCCACAGACAAGTTCTCTGTGGCTTCTTGTGTCTGTCTTAATGTCAGCATTGCCAGGGCTTCCACATAATTTCTCATATTTTGTGGTAATTTGTCCCTGTGCATGACTAAAGTCAGAGATACTCTCTGTAGTCCTATGGAGGGGAAAGGGATAACTTTACCTATTCAAGTTATGGCCTTTTAGGGCATTGCTAAATCCCAGTGTAGTGGCCCAGAATCCACTGGCAATATGTAGTTCCTAATGCCACTATCATGGACTCTTTCTTCCCCTTCATGTCTATGTGGAGTAGGTATTCTAGGCTGTGAAATGTACCTGCTTAGGCTGAGAAAACCACACGTATGCCTCTATAATTATAAGGATCATGGAAGACACGAAAGCTCAAGTTAAACAATCTGTTGAAATGTAAAATAATTACATCAGGGACTATGCAAAACAAAATTCATATTAGAAAACAACTGAAAAAATATGATAAAACATACAAAGAAACTAATAATTTACAACAAAGCTAAGAAAAAAGTACAAAACCCCTCTACATTATAAAGATGAGATAAGAGAGTAGTTGAAGTAAAAATTTAGCTCACTGAGATGTATCTTTCTGTCTTTTCTGGTACCAAAAAATCTAAAATCTATAAGATAACTTGCAAAGATTGTTTCTATAAACCATGTACTGCCTGTTAAAACCCAGTATGTTCTCATGCTAGCTGGCAGAGTTACAGTCTCTTGTTTGTTTTCAGTAGAAAACAAAAGTAGCAAAAAGGTCACTAATTGGCTTAAAATTGCAAAATGTGAGGTAATACTGTGTTGTGTTCAGAAATGCTGAATTTACTAGTTTAGTGAAAGAAAATCCCAAGTTCCCTTAGTCCTAAATGGTTAAATTACTAATGCTTTCCAGGATACACCAACCTACAGATAACATCGGATCATGAAATTATTATTTCTCTATCTCTGTTTTTTTTCTTCAGAAACTACAGTTTCCTGCAAAATTCTTCTTAAATGTCAGGGAGCTCCCATGATGGCACACTCTCAGCTAAACAATAAATTAGACCTCTCGGCTAAACTATGACATTGGATACTTCCAACTTTCTCAATTTTGGTCCCCTGTGATAATATCCATTCTTGCTACTGTTACCATTAGAAAAAACACAGTTGTCAATACTACTCAATTAATTTCATGCAAACTCAACTTAGGAAACTAACTTCAGTCATGGGAGTCAAAAGAAGCCTCTCAGGAAGTGGAGACGTAATCCAAGATAAGAATAATGAGTAATACCAGGCTTCTACTCCAGAGGTATGGAAGAATAAATATTTCAACTGGATCTTCTTTAATAGCGTGAAAGTATCATAAATTTTTTACCAAAATAATTACTTTTTTAAAAGATTATTTGGGTTGCAAGAAAGTTAGAAAAATTTCCAGGAACCATAAATAAATAATTAATTAACATTTAATGGATACTAGAAAACTAGTGTTTCTCTAGAGCCAATCAAAAATATCTACACTGAGATCTGGAAACAACCAGGCAGGCTTTAGATATAAACAAATAGAATTGATATAATTGATAGAATTGATAGAATTGATATAAACTATGATACTACTAAAATAAAACATTGCAGAAACACTTCAGGACATTGGTCTGGGCAATGATTTCTTGAGTAATACTCCCAAAGCACAGGCAACCAGAGCAAAACTGTACAAATGAGAACCTATCAAGCTAAAAAGCTTCTGCACAGCACAGGAAACAATCAACCAAGTGAAGAGACAACCCACAAAATGGGAGAAAACATTTGCATACTACCCATCTGACAAGGGATTAATAACTAGAATGTATAAGGAGCTCCAACAACTCAGTAGGAAAAAAAAATCAAATAATCCAATTAAAATGGGCAAGGAATCTGAACAGACATTTCTCTAAGAGTACACACAAATGGCCAACAGGTATATGAAAAAAATACTGAACATCATCAGTCATGAGAAAAATGCAAGTCAAAACTACAATGAGATATCATCTGACCTCTATTAAAATGGCTTTTATCAAAAAGACAGGCAATAATAAATGCTGGTGAGGACCTGGAGAAAGGGGAACTCTCATACACTGTTGATGGGAATGTAAATTAGTGTAACCACTATGGATGATAATATGGAGGTTCCTCAGAAAACTAAAAATAGAACCACCATATGACCCAGCAAACCCACTGCTGGGTATATATTCAAAAGATGGAAGTCAGCATATCAAAAAGGTACCTGAACTCTCATGTTTATTTCAGCATTATTCACAATAGACAAGATATGGAATCAGTCTAAGTCTCCATCAGTGGATTAGTGGATGAAAAAATTATGGTATGTACACACAATGAAATATCATATAGCCACAGAAAAACAATGAAATCTTGCCATTTGCATCAACATGGATAGAACTGGAGAACATTACATTAAGTGAAATAAGCCAAGCACAGAAAGACAAATCTCACATGTTCTCATTCATATTTGGGAGCTAAATATTAAAAAAAATAGATTTCATAAAGATAGTAGAATAATGGTTACCAAAGGCTGGGAAGTGTACTGAGGAGAGGAGGATAAAGCATTGATTATTTATGTAGAAAATCTAAAAAGAATTGATTAAAACAAATTCCTATAACTCCTAGAACTAATAAGCAATTATAACAAAGTTGCAGGATGTGAGATCATTATATAAAATCCATCACTTTCCTATATACTAGCAATAAATAAGTGTAATTTGAAATTAAAAACACAATACCATATACATTAGCATTCCCAAAAAGGAAATACTTAGGTATAGATCTAACAAAATATGTGTAAGATTTATATGAGAAAAACAACAAAACTCAGATGAAAGAACTCAAAGAAGAACTAAATAAATCAAGAGATATTCCATGTTCATGGATGGAAAGACAATATTGTCAAGATGTCATTTCTTTTTAACTTGGTATATAGATTCAATAAAATCAAAATGCCAGCAAGTTATTTTGTAAATATCAACAAACTGATTCTAAAGTTTATATTGTGAGGCAAAAGACCCAGAATAACCTATACAATATTGAAGAACTTAAAGGAAACTTAAAGTTCTGTTACTACTCAACATCAAGACCTACTATAAAACTACAATAATCAAGACAATATGGTAGTGGTGAAAGAATAGACAATTAGATCAATGGAACAAAATAGAGAGGGTAGAAATAGACTCATATGAATAAAGTCAACTGATCTTTGACAAAGCAACAAAGTCAATACAATGGGAAAAAATAATTTTTCAATAAATGGTGCTGGAACAAAATGGGCCAAACACATTAACAGACACCCCACCAAAAAAGATATACAGATGAAAAATAAGCATATGAAGAGACGCTCTACATCATAAGTCATCAAATAAATGCAAATTAAAATAACAATGAGATACTACCACACACCTATTGGAAAGACCATTATCCAGACAAGACTAAAGCCTGGCAAGGTTCTGGTGAAACAGGAAGTTCAACTCATTGCTGGTGGAAATGCAAAGTAGTATCGCCAGTTTGGAAGACTGTTTGGTGGTCTCACACAGAAATTAGTGTACTCTTATCATACATTCCGGCAATCAGGACCCATAGTATTTACTCAAAGGAGTTGAAGACTTATGTCCACATAAAAACCTGTGTGTGGATATTTGTAGCAGCTTTATTCAAAATTGCCAAGACTTGGAAGCAACCAAGATGTCTTTCAGTAGGTAAATAGATGAATGAAAAGCGGTATATCCAGACAGTGGAATATTATGCAATGTTAAAAATGAGTTATCTCTCAAGCCATAAAAAGACATGGAGAAAACTTAAATGTGTATTACTAAGTGACAAAAAAAAAGGCAATCTGAAAAGTCTACATACTATATGGTTCCAGTGATGTAAAATTTTGGAAAAAGCAGAACCATGGAGCAGTAAAAAGATCAGTGGTTGCTAGTAGTCAGTGGGGAGGGAGAAATGAGAGGGTAGAGCACAGAAGATATTTAGGGCAGTAAAACTACTCTATATGATACTATAACAGTAGATATATGTCATTATAAATTTTTCCAAACCCATAGAATGTATATCAAGAGTGAATCCTAATGTAGGCCATGGACGCTGGGTGATAATGATATGTCAATATAGGTTGGCCAATTTTTATAAACGCACCACTATGGTGAAGGATGTTGATAATGTGGAAGGCTATGCAAATGTGGGGACTGGGGGCATATGGGAAATCTCTGTACCTTCTGCTCAATTTTGCTGTGAACTTAAAACCGCTTTAAAAATAAAGTGTATAAAAAAATGAGTATGATGTCAGTAAGTAGAAATAGGGCCAAAATGCAAATTACGTAGAGACAGATTTTCACTCTATATAAGGAAAAGATGAAAATCTAATTGGCTACTCTGGTTTTGGTTATCCTTGTTCCTTAATCATACTCTATATGATTATTTATTTGGGATTTATAGAGATTTCAGATACTAGGTGATAAAATTGGCTAAATGACATTTAAAATCATTCTGAGTTCTAACTTAAGGTTGCTAGAGTCATTTAACTAGGTTTCAAATTCATCTTTACCTTGATCTTATTTTTCAGCACTATTTTTGAGTATTTTGTATTTTTCAACATTCACTCTGCCATAATAGGTATTCCAAGAAGTTTTCAAAACTTCAAATGAATTCCAGGTCCTTAGTTGTACATGGGTCTGCTTTAATAAATACATTTATAAAAGGAAACATAATTTTTTTTCTCAGCTAAATGATGTTTTCCTTGAGGTCCATGCCATATGTATTTTGTCATAGAAAATAATAGAATATCTCAGGAAACAATAGATCAAGACAGAACAAAAAGACCTTCAATGGAAATCAATGTGAAAGCAAACTAAAGCAACCAACGTTGAACATGAAAGCATGATAAGAGGGAAAAACCCACAAAAATTTCATCAAAGACAAAAGACTGCCATTGAAGAAAATACTATGAAAGAATAAGAAGGGATTAACATTGAAAGAGGAAGAAACCATCAAAAAGGAGAGAATATGGCACGAAAGGTAAATGCAACTCACATCAAGTGACTGGAGCATGTCCAAAAACAACTGGAAATGAGAGAGTGATGAGAGGCAGTATGTTACATTAGAATTTGCATTAAAATTAAGCCAGTCACCATAAAGGGAAAGAATTTTAACAAGGAAAGCTATCTAGCCCTACAAAGGAAAGGGCAGCCTCAATGGGAACTAAAACCAGGAGCTCCAAAGTCAGGTGATACAGATAATGTGTCCCAGTAAACAAGGGGAAGCTGCAAAAACATGAAAAGGAAAGGTCAGTCCACAGGCAAAGACGAGGAAAAGCAGTGTTGGGTACAAAAAGAACACTGTGAGAACATGATAATAAAGAAGAGGGGAAGAATATTGAATTGGAAAGAGCTTGAGGGAATTGCTGAGACAGTGTTCATCAAGAATACAAATAAAAATATCTGAGTGAGTGAATTTCTCTCTTATATGCACACAATTGTGTGTTCATGCTCACACAGACACATGCACATGCCTCGCTGGAACCATCTGCCATCCCATTTTAACTGCATTCTGAATTTGAAATTATCACTGATTACCTGGCTAAGGCAGACAGATATAACCATCTTCTCATCATAATCAAGACAAGTTCCACTGTGAAACCTTAGACTTGGGGGACAATTCCAACTCCCCCATCAAGTTTGGTGCCATACATGAATTTCATCTATCTATCAATTACTCAGTCAAGTCCAAAATTACTACTCTGCTTCCATTATCACAGGCTTCTACCGAAGTGTTGAAACATAAACAGAGTATTTAGAAAAATTTCTAATAAAGCTCTCCTTTTTCAACCTTTACAGTACAGAATGAATGTCATTTTCTGCTCATAAATCAGTGACAGTGTTGTAGATAGAGTACAGAATCTAAAAACCAAACACTTATCTTTTAATATTTAACCCTCTATTAGATAGCATACACACAAACATCAACAAGCAGAATTGTGTTGTGCCCTATTGATAACCTTAATAGTACTGGTGAGAGTGTGAGGAAATAGGCATTTGCACACACTATCAACAGAAAAATAATTGGCACAAAATATTCTGGAGAACAATCTAACAAAACCTTTAGAAATTTGAGTCAAAACCTTTAGAAATGCTTAAATTGTCTAACTCAGCAATCACCATTTCAAGGATTTATGAATAAAATTATCAATTAAGTGCATGGAGACATACACAATGAAAATTCAACATAATGAATAAATCTAAATGTCAATCAAAGGGGAATGGGTTAAATAAATCATGATATATTTGTAAGTGGGACTGTATATAGCCTTTCAAATGATAGAATTGAAGTAAAGTAATTGTCATAGAGTTATGTCTATGATAGCATATTGGGAAAAAATGTATGCTATGAAACAGTTTTATAAAATAATTGTATTTTGTGATGAAAGAGATTATATTTTTATGTATATGCGAAGGAAAAGTCTGAAAGACAGTGCACCCATTCCTACAGTAAACTTTTAAATATCTTCTGAACTTTTAAAATAGATTGTATCTTTTATAATCAGAAAAAAATATTCGTCATATTCATTTTATAAAATATGAAAATGCCATCAGAGATTCATTCGTTTTGACAAGAGTAAGTAAGTAATTTGAAGATAGATACTGTATATTTTATATCAATTCTAAAATGGAAATCTAGTATTAATGTCTTTTTGCCTTAAAATAAGGGGGAAGAGTTAGAGTTATAATAGAACACTTTCTAAAAGCAACAATGAGACCATATCCTTAGTGGCTTATATAAAGCCATGTTTTATCAAATATAGCAATGATGAACTGGGTACACATGGATTCTATTTTAGCTGTGTTTCAATAAATGCTTATAAATAAACCTGGGAAAACTCTGTCAGGATCGATCAGTGGTTTCACTAACCCAAATGATGAAAACTTAGTCCAGATGTTAGGATAGGTTGAATATATTATCAGATTCCCTCACCCAAATTGTTGAGATATTTACTTTTGGATTCCAATGTCCATTATTCTATAATAGCCCATGTTCTAAGGTTCTAACTGCTATTATCGTTATTAACTTTTCATATTATAATTAACTTTTAAAATTACATAATTGCAATATAATATATGGTTACAGCAATATATATATGTGTGTGTATATGTGTATGTGTGTGTGTGTATATATATTTAGGGATGTAACTTTTATGTAGTAAACCTATAATTTGTAAATGATCTCTGAAATCATGACTGTCATATTCTCTCCTACTAACTTCAGTGTTGACAATCCTCACTTATTTGAGGATCTTACTTACAGGCAAAATAAAGGAAAAGTCCTCCAGCACTTAAGAAATATTTACTTTGAATTTGACTAAAATGAACCCTGTTAAATTGTGAAATGATTTCCTCCTTTCTTGAAAGTCTCCTATAGGTTTTTATTTCAGTTTTCAAAAATGAGGGCTATCACCTCCAATTATATCAAAAGAGGTTACAATCATTTTTTAAATGCATGAATTTACAGTAGCACATGATGGAAGCATTTATGACTTTCCTGCTTTTTAATATTTACTCTTCTTATATACATACGTGGAAGAAATGTTGCAATAGTTGATTTAAGTGGATTTAAATAAATATTGAATATCTATAACTGAAAATAATTTATATTATATTATCCTTGGAAAATGAAACCTATAGGGAAAGTGGAAATATTAGAAATTAAATAACACACTAACAGAAGATTAAGTTGCAAAGGTCAGAAGTAGGGCAAAGAAAGGTAGATTATTAAGACAAAAGGGTAGATGATCATTAACAAGATAAATCAGTGGAACAAGAAATAATAAGAGCACGAGAGGTCCTAATATTAATTGAGCTGAATTAAAGGAGCTTATCTAGACTCTGTTTATAAGTCCTGGGGACCTCAGGCCAAATAATCTTTGAGTTAATATTTTTCCCCTTTGGTCCCTTTTCTGTCAAACTGGACCAACCTGTATAAACAAGTATTCTTTCTTATCTTTGATCAGTAGTCATCCACATTTTTATTACTCAATATATAAGACCTTTTGTGGTTTTGGACTTCATCTGATCTTGGACAGGGTGAAGGGCACAAACCATATTCTTGATGCCAAGATGTCAAGTTGTACCTAGCTCCACCTGTTAAGTTTTGAATGTCCACTTGTGGGCACTGGACACACTGAGAAGCCAAGCATTCCTAGGCAAAGTATGACTAGAGGCCTCAAGTTTTGAACTGAAGATAGGTCATACTTTTTCTGCATATGTTTGTGTATGGGTGTGCATAAGTATGTCAGTGTGTTCTTTTGTGATTTGAGTTGCCATGGTTAGGACAGAGGGTTCACAGGGTTGTCACAGGGAAAGAATTATAATATGTTGAAATGAGAAACAGGTTTTTTTTTCCCTCATGACTTTTATTATTCTTGCTTAAAATATTTCCTTTTACCTGAGTTGGAATTGTTCCCAATAATCCTCCCATATTGCTGGCATTGGTTAATATAAACACACTCTTATACAATTCTGTCTTTGTCATTTCTACATCACCTAGAACCCCAAATATCCTTGGTCCTCCAAAAGAGAGTCTGTGATATTCCTAAAATGCCATTTAAACTGTATTACTACTCCAAGAGGAGGTGTTGATATCTCTTCTTACTGTTAGGAAAATGAGGATTAAAAATGTTGTCTTGTTTACCTGAAGTAACACCCATGTGGTAAGTGGCATAACCAGGATGAGAGACAACAAAAATGATGACAGTCTGTGAATATTCTTATCAGCAACTAATCACATCAGAATGAAATACTACATGTACTACTCTAGTCAATGGGAATAAAGAAGCTATCATCTAAATTTCCTAATTCAAATTAAATCAGAATCATCAGGAATTAAGAATATGTGATCATTAGAGATCATCCTTTCAAGCTACTTTTTCTTTTACAGTTGATAAACCTTCAGTCCAGAAATCTTAAGTCATTTTTTAAGAGGTGACTCTGGTGACCAGAACATGGCAAAGTTAAGAGCATAAGTCACATTCTCCAGGCTTTTATGTTGCTGTCCATTTCATGATGCCAGTTTACCTTTCTAAGTCAAAGCAATGTAATTCTTAGTCATCCAGCAGGTGGAGTTAGGTCACCTAATCTCCACCAAATTACGAAGAAAATGCTAAGAGGATACTGATCAAGTGTAACAGCCTGGCCTACACAGATAGAAATGCTTATGTTTCTATATCAGGAAAGTTTAAATCATTCTGTTTCTTCTTTCTTGTACTGATTGAATCTATGATAACTTTGATCACTCACAACTAAAATACTAATTTGAAGGTTCTCAAAGTCAGCCCCTATCTGTCTAATATGTCAGAGTAAAGAATAGAAAAAGCAGGCGATTATTGTCTCTGTTAGTTTCTGAGTTCTTCCTTTTTTTCCCCCTGAGAATCTATTATGTATCTGTTTAGAAAATAATGTCACCACAGATCCATAGATCCAGGGATATATAAGTATAAATAGAATCATATTAGCTCATAAGACAAACAAACAAACAAACAAAAAACCAAAAACAAAACCTAGCATTCGTCCTTGTCACTAATCAACACGTATCTTGCACTTGGAGCCCAAAGATCCTAGAATTTCTATGACCCAATGAACCCAAATGTCAATTATAGAGGGTGTGTGCTGAGGTGAGGTGGACAGGTGTGCATATGGCTGGGGGTAAGATGTTTAAAGGCAAAGAAAACAGCAGAACCTATATGCATTATGGAATAAATACCATATAGGTACCTGGTAAGAATCATCGGTCAAATTCTATAAACAACTCTTAGGTAAAAACATCTCCCAAATTTTCCTTAAGAAGCAAATAACAAAACCCCATGGATTAAAGGTTTCTAATTTATTGCATTTGCTCATCTTAAGGCCACTGTATAAGATGATGTATAAAATATGCTCATGGGACCTAAGCAATCATCTGGTATAGGTCCAGGGAAAAAAAAAGAAAGAAAAGGGATTTAATTATAGAAGATAGGTAATCTCGGTTTTAATGCCTCTAGCTGCTTTCTTAGCAGTGCTTTGAACATAATAATAGCTTATCCTGTTTTCTTCCCACCAGGGAGGGGGAAAATAAAGTCAATGTATCTTCCTCCTATCAAGCACATTAAATCAAATTTGTCTATTCTGAAATGCTATCCCTTGAATTTGTGAAACTGAGAGTTAGGTGTGGAATGCAGAGGCAATGAGGAGGGAAGAAGTAATTAATATTGCATTACAGAAAGAATTTTTTCACATACATATATTTTCATATACATAAGATATGTAAAAAAAGGTTTGGCCAAAGATCCATTGTTCCAGCATTTATTCTTTAGGGCATTTTATAGATATAGTGAGGAACTCAGGGTTCTCACATGTTGGTTAGATTAGTAGTTTGTGTTCCAGCATGACCATAATAAGAAAAAATACTCAGTGATATGGACAAACATGATTGACAGGATCATATTAGCATCTGGGAGAAAGCTAAAATCCAAAGACAATGCCAGTATTGCGGGTTTTCATTGAGAGAAAATCACGTAAGATCTAAAACCTAGAATCTTTGGCATGGGTTAGGGGATAGGACAAAGTTCATTATACCAATACTTAAAAAGATGTGAGATATGATTCAATTGTGTCATTTGCCATCTTAACCTTTGTACATAGATAACCTTTATACATAGGACTTTCACATTTATAACAATTCAAAGAAAGAAAAAAAAACAGAGTAAACATAAAGAATTTAACAGAAATAGGAGGAGTGTTTACATATAGGCCACTAGTTACAATAGAATTAAAGCAATTTACCAATAGGTGATCTGTAAGCAGACTGTTCTGAATCTTCTTGGCACAGATTTTTCCCTATTCTCTTCCTGCTCCCTCCTATCAGATAACTTCCTCTTCTTTCTCAAGGCAACTATTCCCTGGAGTCTTCTTCTTTCTTCCTTTGCACATTGGATGGTGACAATTTCTTCCAGAGATTCCCCTGAAGACTTATTTCATTCACCTTCTAGGCATATGACATGATTTTCACCTTTAGCAAACTCTCATAATGCTTTTAGTTATACCCAACAAACTAATTTATGTCTAGGAAGCAAATAGATTAACTAAATGCCCTGCAAAGGACATTAAAGGACATTCAAAGGCATTCTTCTACAACAGTAGGAAGAAAATGAAAAATGAATTCATTCCAGGCAAGGTCATGATTTTAACCTAATGAAATTTGGTACATTTTGTATCACATGGAGGCCTTCAGGATTTAAAACTGCATACTATAATTAGTATTAAACGTCATTTAAAGGAAATCAGCCAAAATGGAAATGGGAAAGTAGAAATGGCATTTTACACAATTTCATTTGCTGTGTTAGAAGGCTGTGTTTTCTATCAACAGGTGTGGTCTTCTTGGTCTGTTCTTACAAGAACTTCTGGCGGCTCTCCAGGTTACTCATAAGCTGCACCTGTCAGACACCAAAAGACACCAAAGCCTTCCATCTACCCCTCAGAGAGAGAATAAGTAAGAATGTTTTGACTCTTTTATTCCTTTATGAGTTTCAATTTAAAGTGTTTGTTTTATCCACACAGAGGCCCAGACTTCTTTCAGAGAACAAACTCATTACCAACGTCGGAACTCGCAAAACCTGCTGCTGGGTCTGGAACACACAATCTTACCTATCAGCTTCCACCCCCTCCCTCCACCCACCCACCTTCAACCTGTTTCCAATATGCACCCAACCGTCTCATAGAGATTTGGCAGGGACTCGCTTTATCTATTGCTGTAGTTCAAACAGAGCCGAACAAAAAACAAAGAAATTGTTTTTCCACATATAACCGCTAGTGAGGAAAATTATTCCTCTAATAGGCACATCCCAAAACCATAGGTAAAGGAGCTGAGATAAGGAGAACAGATTACTGTTAAAAGCCCACATTCCTTACTACATTTAAACTTTTCCCTCTCTTACTGAGTAGCTTCTTTTCTTACTGTAGCCTTTCTTTTGTCAGTGAGTTTTCCCATGGCATTCCAAAAACTGCACATGATCCAACCAACATTGGAAAAGAAATACTTTAAGTTATAAAGAACAAAATGGGCAATAAAAATGCATTTCTATGAGTAAATATCTTTAGTTCTGGATTAAATGCATGATTGCAAAAAAAAAAACTATTCACAGTTTCACAGCAAATAGATGTCTAATGTGTCAATACTATGTAGTTCATTTTCCAATCCCAAACAGATCAATAATAGTGGGAATTATTCTGATCATCCCTGGACAGATTTGATAACTACAGTTTTTTTGTTCATTTTTTCCTTCTGATGATCCCATCTTATAAAAAGTCTCTGGCTTCTGACAAGTGTTCCTAATTCAACTGGATAGCCACTTCGGGCGAATTCATCTGTCACAGACACTGAAAGACATTTTGGGGTCTTGTCTTCAGTAAAATATGATGCCAGGGTGGGGGGGAACCATGTCAGGTTTTTTGCCTTTTGCCTTCAGGTCCCAACCTTTGGTCACACTCTAATTTGAGAGGTGAGTGATTCAGGAAGATTCTGGTCTACCGTTTTCTTGTTTTGAGTGGATTAGGTAACAGGGCATGCAATTACCTCCCCAGCAAACGACCTCTGTAATTATAACCAACCAACCACTCTAAAGGATTTAGATAACACCTTTCATCTAGAGAAAGAAAAGTCCCAACAACTTTTTGGAGGGTTTCAGACGTTGTGTTTATATATCATATTAAATAAATGAAGAGCTGTAACTACTGTTGTTGATTGTTATGAAATTAATCTGCCTCACCTGGTTTCAATTTACAATCAAGGTACACAAATGACCTTTATGTTAAGGATTTAGATATAAATGTATTCTCCAAATTAGAAACAAGACTTTTCATTAATTTCCAGGCACAGAAAACTTTTCTATGCATTATTTGGACATATCAGGTCTGTGAGGTCATTTTAGACAGTACTAGGTCTTTTCTGAACAGAAATAGTTTTGTAAAAGCCAATTAACACAAACCAAAAAGTAAAGATAGCTATCTGTATCTGAAAATGTCAAGAAAAATCTGATCAATCATTTCTTCTGATCAATTTATAGCAATAATCATATCAGGACCACTAGGTAGTGCCTTCTAGAAATTAAATATACACACTGACTTAAAGAATGATTCTGTACCTACTGAATATTAGTGGCAAAGTTAAACTGAGTGCATTTTTACAATAAAAGTTTAATGGTTAGGCTGGGGAAACACGGAGATGTGGGAAGATAGAAAGATTTCTGGAGAGAAAAACAAAAGGCTGGGAGAAATCGGTGAAGAAAGGTGTGAAGAAATCCATGCACAGCAACACTTGTTATATAGTCCGCCACATTTATAAAATAAAAATCAGAAACTTCTACATTTTGTAGCTTTCACTGCACTTATTTTAAAAAACATTTCAAGTCTAATGACCTAATTTTGCTAAACATACTTCTCTACTTATCAGTAACAGGAAAATATAATTATGATTACATACCATCTGTGTACATTATTTTACTCTGCTTCAAAATGATGTTATCAACAAAAGGAGAATTTTTTTGCGTGCTTTTAAAATATTGATTAGGCCCAGCTACTTGCAAAAGAATGAAAAATTTTCATCTGTTTTTCTAAACATATAAAATTATAACATCAGGTAACAAGGTTCATGTATAGTATTCAGAAAAAGGAAAATCTCAGTACTATCGATTATTTTAATAATGGTGATTGCCTAGTATCACATTTCATTTTATCTCTGAGCCTGTCAGATCATACTCATTTGTGTAACTAAATTATAATGCACAGCCTCTTACTATATGATATTCTTGCCTGGCTCAAAGAGCCCCCCTACTTCCCTAGTGGCTCAATACAAACTTATTTGTCTCATCTAATGAAAGGATTTAAAGCCAAAACCCTTAAGCCAAAAAATGTTGAAGTACTCTCTAAGCTCTGGACATTTCAGTACAATAATTCCTTTAGAAAAGGCAAAAAGAAAGGAAGGCCTCTGTCTTCCCTGTTCCTATCTTTGCTGTGTTGCTGATCAAACAGCCGAAGCTGTGAGCCTAGGAATACCTTAGTAGACTGGATTGATGATGAAGACCTTATTCTTACTATTGTTTTAGGTTATGACAATTTGGAACTCTAAGTCTAAAGAGAAACAACATTACTACTAATAATATTTACATCTAAAAGTTTCTGATTGAATTATATGAAGGTGCTAGATGGCAAATTCATTGACTTATAAATAGCTCATTTCTACATTTCCCAATATTTTATTATTTATTTTAAAACAATAATATTGTAAGGAGAAAGAAAGGCAGAGAAAAGTAACAGGACATTTCTTCTCAGAACTTATTATTACTTGCCATTTGTAAAATTGTATACAAAAATGGTCCATAAAATATTTTTATTTAAAAATAAAATGTATTTTTATTACCAGCTGGGGCTCTGAGATGTATACACTGAAAATCTTGGCTGGCATATGCAGCGTGATAACACTACCAATGAGGAGGACAACTAGCAAAAATGACAAAATGCTACTTATTTTCTCCTCAAGGGAGTGAAAGAAAGAAAAAGGACTGAACCTGTGATAATCTCTTCATGCCATCAGTTTATTCTCAATAAAACTCTTCATTCTTAGCATGAGCCAAATCCCTTCAAAGTAGGGAGCTCTTTGGATGGTGAGGAGGAAGAGAAGAAAGGTAACAAATACCTCATTTGTCCCACACTTGCGTTCTTCCATAAAATCTATTACCTGTTCACATAAGGGATGTCTTGGAGATCTTTCCTACAACTCAGCAAGGCCATTCCTCATCCTCTTCTATAGCCATGCTGAAGAGGATGCCATCAGACCTCCTCTTCCCTTTTTTTTCCAGACATGGATTCACAATGGCCATGGCAGTGCAAATTTGAACAAAATAAGATAACAACCAGGTAAGTTGCTAAGATTTTTTTTTTAACTAATTAAGTTAAAAGATTATCCATGTCAGAATTAATAATAACACTGTGAAATTTATATCTATATCTATATATACCTCCATTGTGTAAGTGTACACAGTCACCCAATCATTTAACTTTGGTAGATGCTGAGATGCCATGATGAATGAAGATGAGGACTGCATCCTAAGGAACTTCAAATCAACACAATGGACCTTCTAAGAACCCCTCAGGAAACCTTCATCTATCACTGTCAACGAAGATATTTTCTCAAGCCACCAGATTGTAGAAGAGCTTAAGTCAAATTAGTTTTATGTCAAATTCCCTTGTTTTTAATTTTCTGTAAAAAAATGTTCTTTCTGGCAGACTTTCCTTTGATAATTTGGCAAAGTTCTGGAATCTATAAACATTGAAACAGTGATTATCAGGCAAAACTTTGAGTCATGTGACTGACTTTGTTTGCTGTCTCTTTATCCCATTTATCCTTTCTCCCCCTTCACTTGTTCCAACTACTATATTTTTAGATACCAGAGCCTCACTTTGTTTTAAACTTTTGTGATAAGCCCCCACTCCATTCATCCTTTGAAATCGTATGACAGGAAAACTACATCTTTGTTCTGTTCTAAAATAATTTGTTAAGTGACTCACAAATGCCTTACGTTAGACAGAAAGGAAGGTTAATTCATGTGCCTATTTTCTTACCTGTAGACATAATTACAGTTAATACAATAATTTACTTGGAATGTTTCTAATGCCTCAGTTTTTTCCATCTGCCAAATGAGTTTATGAACTGTTTAATAAGAATTAAAGAAAATATAGAAGAAACAATAAGCAAAAGATATTAGGTACCCGTAATTTGTCTGTTTTGTTCTTTCTGTGCTGATGACTAATAGGAAACAAAGATCAAAAACTGCTGCATTTGGATAATTCCATTAAATGGCTATCTTTTGCAAATACTGCAGGCTATTCTCCTTGGAAATCTGATAGGTTGCTCTCCTGGATTTTGGAGAAAGACTGGCAGAGCTCTTGGAGATCATGGATTTACTCTGAACTTTAAAATCTAATTCTCAGAGCTAATTCAGAGGTAGCTTGAAATAACAGGAGTGGATTTGACCCTTCACTAGGTAAAGCAGAAAATCAATGGTTGTATAAAGTTTATTGCTGACAAAAGTGACCACAATAATCATTAATGAGAATGAGAGGCAGTTAAGCCAAATACAAAAACAAAATATAGGAGGGAGGGGCTCAGATCTTCATAAGAATCTATACTAACCTGTTTTTATGTCATCTCTATGCTTGTTTAATCTTTGAAGATTTGCCTTATTTAACCCCTACTTTAATCAGGCAGAATCTAAGAATATTAAGATGTTCTCTGTAAGAGGACTTGCTGCTGGTTTTGTTCTGATCATTTATCTTAGATCTCAAAGCTGAGGTTTCACTGTTATGAGTTTTGCTTTTTTTCAGACAGGATAGAGTTTTGTTCCTCCATATACTGTGCAACTCTGAGCAATTTAGTTAACCTTTTGAAATTTTGGTTTCCTCCTCTGTGATATGGAAATAAGACAATAGCATGTGTATCACAGGATTATTGTAGTGAATAAATCTAAAAATCACTTATTCTGACATCAACAAATATTTACTGGGTGCCAACTTTCTACAAGGTATTTTTCTAGGCACTGTGAGCATAGTGAGCAAAACAAAATTCTTAACTTCTTAGCATTTACATTTTAGTGGGTGAAAGAGAAAATATAGTAGTAAATATATGACATATATAATAAACACAACAGTAAGTCTGATATCTATAAGAGATCATGATTTTAAGGCAAGGAGTATCAGGAAATACCTTTAAGCAAGTAGGATAATGATACAAGAAAGGGGTGGAAAGTGCAATTTTGGATAGGGTGATCAGGAAGGGACTATATGAGGAAGTGATATTTGAGCAGTTGTGTGAATAATGTAAGGAGGTAACTCAGGTAATCCTCGGAGGATCTGGGCATTGTAAACAGAAAATTCTAAAGTCTTAATGTGAAATCATGTTTGATATGTTTGTGACACGGCAAGAATGACAGTATGAAAGAGCACAGCTATCAGTAAAGATAAGATTGAGAAAGTAATAAGAAATAGGTCATGGAGGTCATGATGTGAGCTATAAGATTCATTGTAAATGAAAATTTCTGAAAGACTTTTAAATAGGAGAATGATATAATCTGATTTAAATTTTTAAAAGACTGCTTTGTTTAATAATGTATGAAGGTAGACCATCAGGGAGTTAGAATAAGAACATCAAGACTGATTAGGAGATTGTTGTTTATTTTAGGGCAGGGGTTTTCAAACTCTTAAAAATTAAATCCTTAAAAATTATTGAGAAACACCAAAGAGCTTCTGTTTATGGAGGTTATGTCTAATCTACCATATTAGAAATCAAAACTGAAAAAAAACTTAAAAATTTCATTTAAAATATAATTCACATACCATAAAATTCACCCATTTAAAGTTCAGTGGTTCTTGAATATTGAGTTGTGCAATCATTGCAATTAGTTTTAAAATATTTCATGACCTCCAATATCAACCTGTGTCTATTACCAGTTACTCCTCATCTCTCCCACTGAACTTCAAGCAATCACTAATGTACTATTTGTCTCTATAGATTTGCTGATTCTGGATATCTAGATATTTTATATAAATTGAATCATAAATACATGGTCTTTTGTGACTGGCTTCTATTATTTAAAATGTTTCAAGATTCATCTATGTTATAGCATGTATCAATACTTCATTCTTTTTATTGCTGAATAATATTTCATTCTGTGGATATACCACATCTTGTTTATCCATTCATCAGTTCATAGACATCTGGGTTGTTTTTACTTTTTATCAGAGATAACGCTGCTATGAACATTTGTGTACATTTTGTTTTTTATTTCAGCATATTATGGGGGTAGGTGCACATGTTTAGGTTACGTATATTACCCTTGCTCCCCAGCCCCAAGTCAGAGCTTCAAGCGTGTCCATTCCCCAGACAGTGCTCATCGCACTCATTATGTATGTATACACCCATCCCCTTGTTTACATGTTTTGTGTTTACATATGTTTTCATCCCTCTTGAATATAAAACTAGGAGTAGAATGATGGTCATATGGTAACTCTATGTTTAACCTTTGAGGAAATGCCACACACTTCTCCATTTTCTAATCAAAACTGAGACATTTTTAAAATACAATGATACAAAAACACAAATTCTATTAACTGCAAAAGTTACATTGTTATGTTTTCTATATAGCCTCTGAAAAACTCCACTATACAACTGTGAGAGAAAGAGCATGATTAAGGCAAATAATATCTTAGTGCAATTAGGAAAGTAATGTGTAAAGTGTGTGGTAATTTTCTCATATGTGGAATCCTGAGTGTGATGTAGGATTCAAGTCAATTTCAAGGTGGAAATATTGTATTTGAGATATCTATTTTATTTAATATAACTAAGAGAAATACTGAGAGGTGTGTAGGATTCTTGAAATGTTGAGAAGGTAGATGAATTTCAGGATAGGATATGGAGCTAGACATGTATGTTTGAGATCCATTAGCATACATATGGCATTCAAGTCATGGGTAAAAATAATAGTACCTAGATAGTGAGTTTAGACTGGGAAAAGAAGAGGTCCAAGGACTGGGCCTTATAACATCCCAAGAGTTTGGGAAAATGGTGAGGCTCCAACTTTAAAGTTAAAAGCAGTAAGCAATGAGGCTGGAGGAAAACTAGGTGAGAGTGTAGTTTCAGAAAGCCAATTGAACAAAAAGCTTCGTAGGAAGAGTTACTGACTGTGTTAAATGTTATTGAAAGGTTTAGTAAGAGTATTGATCATGGGCTTCTTTTGCCACAGAGAGATCATGCGTGACCTTGGGTGATTTCAAAGGGTGGTAATGAAAGCCTGATTGATGTGGTTTCAAGAGCAAATGAAACCATAGGGATTGGAGACACTTAAGTTTTCCTGCAAAGAAAAGAAAGCAGAGAACAGGAGTACATTTCTAGAAAGAGGAAAAGTGATCAAGATAGTTTTGTATTGTTTTTATTTGTTTGTTTAATTAAAGAGATTATTTCATGGTTTTATAATGAAGAAAATTATAGAATATGGAAGCAATAATTGATACCGAATTTAAATAAGGGATAATTACTGGAGCAAGTCCTTGAAAAATTAAAGAGGATGGGTTCTAGGGTACAAGTGGAAAAGTTAGCATTAAATTGGAACATGGACAGGCAAGTGGAAGTTAGTAGACCTGATGGTAGAAGTAAGAGGAGTTTTACTTCTCATTGCTTCAATTTTCTCATTTAAATAAGAAGCAGTTCGGAGTGAGAGGGAAAAGGATGTGTTAAAAGTCTGAGGCTTGGGGAGATTCAAAATACTTAGGGAATAAGAGCATGAATGTACTCAGGAAATACAGTGGGTTTGCGATCAAAGTAAATGGTTAAACCCAATGCCTGCAAGGATTCAATATTTGTGAGTTTTATTATTACTTAAACCCACATTTTTTTGTGGCCACTTCTCCTACTCATACTAGACATCTAGGCAACCATTTGGTTGGTGGCTTTGCTTTCAGACTTCTTCAAAGGACCTTCTTTGAAGGACCATTTCTCCTTTTTTATTCAGCTACTGAACCCTCACACTTCCTTTAAGTTTTAACCTAAAAATCTCTCCACAGTGAAATATTCTCTGTGCTCTCTTACCATGAATTAATTTTTATTTTCTTTTTATTCTTCACTGCAGGCAAAATTAAATTCTTTAAAATAAATTATTTCATACCATTACTTTACTTAAAATCCTCCAATACCTCCCTACTGACAAAAAATAGATTCTAAATTTCTATGGCTGTCTAGAAAGGCCCTGTTGTACATTTCTCTACCTTCATGTTGGTTATTTTTCTGTTATCTCAACAGGTAGAACTTGTTCCTGCCTCAGGAACTTTGTACTTGATGTTCTCTTTACTTGGAATGTGCTCTCCCAAAGTCTTTGCATATTTAACATCTGCTCATTATTTAGGCCTCAGTTCAAATGTCCCTTTGTACAATTTTTTTTTTTTACAGAGGTACACTGCCTGACTATTCTACTTACCTAATAAGTCATTTACTATGAAGATACCCTGTTTTATTTTCTTACAGTTATCTATTTATGGTCTACCTACTCCATAAGTATGTAAGCTTCATAAGAATAGGTACCGTTTCTATCTTATTCACAGCCACACATTAAGGGCACAGAATAATACCTGGGACAAAATAGGTTCTTAGTAAATATTTGCTTAAAAAATGAATATTACATGACCTTCTAATGTATTTAATTTGCTTTTTATGTCTGTGTACTATCAGCAAGCTTTTGCTAGTAGTTAGTACTACTAAGGGTAACAAATCTTTACCCTTTATGGTAGGTGAACATTAGCACAACTTCCAACAGAGATCAGGGACCTCTGGACTGATGTTCTTTTGAAGATAACGATGAAATCTGAACTTCAAGAGAGAACCCCCATGGGAAGCTTTTTGAAAGACAACTCAGTTTTCAATTTGATCTCAACGTGACGCTAGGACAGTAGTCATGCTAAGAAAGAGTTTTAAACATCTCATCAACTCAAATATCTTGACATAAACAAACCCTCTGGTGGAGGGACAGCCTCCAGTGATGCTTGGTCCCCAAACAGACTTTCTATTGTTCTGAGTCAGGAAACCTGAAGAATCTACTGGCATTTTCCATCCATTATCTTGCAGGATGAATGCCCATGATTTTCTCTTAGGTATTCCTAGGGACCAGATTTGGAAATTGCTCCTGGTTTGGCTGTCTCCCCTGGGTAGTGTCAATGCAATAATCCTGAAGGGTATAAACACACCTGGAGTCCAACAGAACCTCTCCAATTCTCTTGCTCTTCTCTGGCTGCGTGCCCAAAGTGCTGGCAATGCTGGCCTCAAAGAGTGTGTCACTTGATCTTTAATTATCTGAAGAAATGTCTGTTTATCTCTAAACACATTTTGTTTTCATAGCCTCTTCATTTGGAACACCTGGTTGACTGTTACAAAATTTGTAAGTGGGCGTTACATGGTAGTATTTGGCTATCAGCTAAGTCTGTTTCTTTTCTTTTCCTTCATGCCCTTTTCCTTCTTTTCTCATGCATTTATTTAGTACCTACTATGTACTAACTATAGCAATACGCTTTAGGACAGAGAGATAATTACATGAGAATCCTGCCTTTGAGCTTATGCTTAAAAAAGAAGGGAAATATAAGCAGATAATACTGAATAATATTATATTCGCCATGATAGTGAAATAAATAGGAGCTTATCAGAGGACTAACTCTGCCTAGAACAAGGTTTCAGAGGGGAGTCGCACTTGAGCACAAGGCCTGGCTTTGGCTTGCTTCCCTAGTTGGTCAGCAGTGTTCATGGAGCTGCTCTGAAGGATCCTCAAACTTAAAATGCATCTCAGATAAACATGTTTCTTTCCCAGGACCTAAACCCCAAAATTTGACATCTCTTGGTAGGGAAATTAGTAAGAATTTGCTTTTCAGCAGTATGACCAATCTTAATGTAAATCATTAAAATTGTGAAGGTATGTCTTAGCCAATTAAACGTAAAAAAGTCAGTATGACTTGAGCATATCTCCTTCCTGTGATACATGACATTTGTAAAAAGGCAGGACCTATATTGAAAATTTCCTTATATGCCATTCAAAGCAATTTGAAATTTCTCCTTTAAAAAGCATAAAACCAATAGAAATCTTTAGTGAGTTCTTTTTCAGTTGTTCCTTTTGTAATGTCAAAACTTGTTTTGTCACTAATTGGTAATTTCTGCAGTTGCTTGGCACACAATAGGAATTCAATATATAGACCTTTATGGAATTAATAAGCAATCATATAATATTTATGTACATCTATGGTTACCCAAATATTAATATTTGATGTGTGCTTCATCTTCTTATTTCATATAAATTTGCTTTCTAAACTCTTCTAAAACAAGATTCCTAAAATTCATTTCTTTTAATACCATACAACATAAGTAATATGAATCTCATCTTTTAAGCCTAGTAAACATTATTCAATACTGATATTACTAATATATATCTTAAATGTATATTGTGCTTTATTATTTTCAAAATTTTTCATTATATTTGTCTCATTTTTTCTTTACATTGATCTTATAGAAGTACTATTCCTATTTTACTAGGGAAAATCTTATTTTAAAATATGTTAACTCTTAAACGAAGTCATATATCTAGTCAATGGCTGAAACAGGAATAGAATCCAAGCCTTAATCCACAAGAATTTGTTGATTGACTTGACTTTCTTCTTTTTTTAATTTTATTTTTTTAATTTTAGAATATTATGAGGGTACAAACATTTTGATTACATGAATTGCTTTTGTGCAGTTTGAGCCAAAGTTATAAGTGTGTCCATCACCCAGCTAGTGTGCATTATACCAGATAGGTGTGAATTTACCCATCCTCTCCTCTAGGGAAAGTAGTATGGAGATACCTTAAAGGACTAAAAGTAGACCTACCATTTGATCCAGCAATCCCACTGCTGGGTATTTACCCAAAGGTAAAAAACACACTTTCTAAAAAAGATACTTGCACCTGAATGTTTAGAGCAGCAAAATTCACAATCACAAAAATGTGGAATTGACTTTATTCTTTATCCAAAATCGTTACCTTTTTTAGAGACCATTTGAATGTGATGGAAAAAAGAGTTTATTTTGAAGAAAAGATCAGCTGGCCTTCAGAGAAAACTGGTCTAGGCCAATGGACTTCAGAATGGTACTGGGATAGCAGGGGATAGAGAGGTTTCAGAGAAAATTATCAGATTCACGTGACTCCCATTTCCACCCAAAAGAAAATCTGTGGATGGGCCCTGATATCTCTGTATCTTTATTTTTATATCTCCTAGGTGATTCTGATGGTGAAGCATGTTTTAGAATCCCTGGGATTATTGAAGTCTATAATTATTTACTTCACTAAAATTCTTTGAGTTTCTGTTTGTTTGTTTTTGTTTTTCAAGAGTGATTATTTTTCTTAAACTACCTCAGAACCCTGTCATAAATTCTCTTTTGGCCCCCTATTCATTCCCACAATCTGTGAGACAAATAAGAAGTCACACGACCCTTTCTGGGTCAAAATATGGTATTGTCAAATTTCATGGACATGTACTCCTAAAGCAGCCAGATGCTAGGAAGTATAAAACAGAAAATAATTGTGGTGCATTAACCTAAGACATTTAATGTGAGTCAATTACCCCACCAATCTGACGTGGCTGCACATGAACCAAGGGAACTTATTATACTACCAACTGGCATAATATGGTAGTGCTCAAACTGTGTTTGCTGTGGAGAAAATGGGGGCAAACAGAGTTACCTGTACCGACCAAACCTGAGTCAACTCCCTCTTTCTGACTTCGCCCACATTAGACTGTCGTTCAGCCAAGCACCCTCTATCATCCCATAAGAGAGCTGGAATTTACAGCACCGGGAGGCTGCAGCTGGGTCAGCAGATTGATCAAATATTTCACAGGTGGTCAGCACGCCTGGCAAAGGTTAAAAGTTACGTCGAAGCCAAACACAAAATCTGACTCTGAGTCAGGTGCAATTTTTGTGTTTCAAATACCTGGATCTTTATTCCTGCCTGCAAGAGAATAACAACTAAATCAACTTACATTCAGAGTCAAGTATCTGTGCTAGTAGCACATAGACAAATTTAAACTTGATTTCTACTCTAAGTTACCTCCCTCCCACCCAGTGTTAAACTATCAGATATGTAAATATCATTAAGAATAAAATATTGATTATCTGCTTTAAATGCATCTGAGACATTACATTTGTTTTGAATAATCCTGTCCATCAAGTGTGAGCACACGTGCCATGAAGGAGTCCGATGCGAGTTGGGCTGAGAGCAGTAGTTCTCTTAGCAGTTCTCAAAGAAGTTCTTAAAGGTAAAATCAATATCACCTGGGACCTGATTAGAAATGCAAATTAAATTTCCAGTCTCCCCACAGTGTTTCCCAAACCTGCTTCAGAATCATCCAGAGGGCTTGTTAAAAGACAAAGTCCAGGCTAGATCCTCAGAGTTTCTGATTTTGTAGGTTTGGGGGGAGGCCTAAGAATCTGCATTTCTGACAAGATCCCAAATGATGTTGATGCTGTGGGGATATTTTGAGAGAGCTGGTGTTTCAGAGAGGTGGATTTCACCCTTGAAAAAAACATGAACTTTACCAGGGGAACCTCTATAGTTCCTTATGCTAGGTTACACCCCATACCAATTACATCAAATTTTCAGGATAAGGGGATGTTAGACCCAAGGATCAGTAATTTTTAAATCACCACAGGTGACTCCAATGGGAAGTCATGTTTGAGAAGCACCACAGTACAGAAGAAACAGAATCATGAAAATTAAGGGTGAAGAGTATCTAAGAGCTAGTAAGGAGGAAAAAATCTAGTTTTCACCAAGCCACACAGTATTTACCATATATTTTTTCTTCAAATACAACTTTTATTCCTTAAATATATGTATCTATAAATTTTTTTTTTTTTTTTTTTTTTGAAACAGAGTCTCGCTCTGTTGCCCGGGCTAGAGTGAGTGCCGTGGCATCAGCCTAGCTCACAGCAACCTCAGACTCCTGGGCTCAAGCGATCCTACTGCTTCAGCCTCCCTAGTAGCTGGGACTACAGGCATGCGCCACCATGCCCGGCTAATTTTTTCTATATATATATTTTAGTTGGCCAGATAATTTCTTTCTATTTTTAGTAGAGACGGGGTCTCACTCTTGCTCAGGCTGGTCTCGAACTCCTGACCTCGAGTGATCCACCTGCCTCGGCCTCCCAGAGCTAGGATTACAGGCGTGAGCCACCGCGCCCAGCCTGTATCTATAAATTCTACAGTTAGTGAATAAAAATTCCTGCATTCTGCTAGCCAAGACACACCCGTATATTCTCTTTCACACACACACAAATACAAACACACACACACATTCCAACTCAACCCAAGGAAAGGATGTTGCAAAGAAGTAAATACCAACATTAAAAATGATTCAATTCTACAGCTGATATTAAATAATTATCAAAGGATATCAAGAGATTTCTTTAAACAGATGCCACTGGAGTGTTTTCTCTTTTTGTTCACTATTACGTATCTCAGAACAGGACATGACACATAGTAATCTCTCACTAAATATTTGTTTAAGTAAATAATACATTAATGTATCTGAGATGCATTAGATCTTGAGTAAATATTTCCAGACATTTTATACGATGATGATGTTTTTAAAAGCAAGATTTTGCTGGCAATATGTTCTCCTGCTTTCAACCTAAGACATTGACAATGATTGGAATGGTACCTTTGTTATTTCATTGCCTTTCAGAAATATCCTTGCTTAGGTGTAACAACAATACTAAAAAGGCTCATGTTTTTCTTTTCTCTTTTTTTATGTTGTGAAGTCATTCTTTGATTTGCTTTTTGGCCACTATCTGTGAAAACAAATCAAACATTCATCATCTGCCATCTAACTCAAAGACACAGAATCTACATTGCTGAAAAGGGCTTTTTATGATACAAATTTTTTTTTTCTTTTACAACAAAAACCACCCCACTTAAAGCGTTAAACACAATACTAACATGGCTGTTTGAAAACTAAATGGATAAACTATTAATACAATAGACGTACACACTGTTAGCATCACATTCTCCGTTGAGTTAGGAAAACACAATTAGAAAAATAATTCTCTAAGAGTGGCCACAGGCTTTCTGCCTACAATTTCCAGAATCTGTGCTTTTATTATGGTATTTTCTGCCTGTTTGGAAATTTTGTTGGTGCCTTACATTGCCACTAACGTGGAAGGTTTGTCAGATTTTCCATTGTGGACTTTATTGTGTTGAGTTTTTAAACATTTCCAACTGTGCCAGTCTAAAATTCTTCCCTGAATGTTTTCACCTGGAATTCATTTTTCAAAATATCATAAATGGTGAACAAATCAGTTTAGCATATTTCTCTATGAATATCAAGAAACAACTAAAATTGCAAATTGGGGCAATTATCTGTTTGCCTCATCCACCAGGGTACACAAACTTATGCGTGCACACACACACATATATTTCACCAAAATATAAAAGAAAGAAAAAGAATGAGAGATTTTTCCTGATAAAAAGAAAAACATAGCTTAACTTTTTCAGGGATCTGAGCCATAGTGCAGATCATGAGAACTATGAAGATATTTGCTTAGTGACAATAGTGTTTTTACTGAGCACACAGGTCATAAAAAACAAGCAAACAAACAAACAAAATCTGCTATTGTAAATATTTGTTAATGATTTGTTCTCTAAAGTAAAACTAATGAAGTTCATGGCAAAAAGTCTGACAGACTGACAGTCTGACAGAGCAATTCTGCTTTACAATGAATGCAATCTGTTCTTACAATGTTTGCTAATCCCAATTTCCCCAAATCCTAACCTCTTCCTATTCACTCTTCACTTATGGCAGAGTTAGTATTAAGTTTCCTATATAAACACAAACTTTGTTCAAAATATTATAAATGGGTATAATGTATTGGGATTTATTGAAATACATCATAAAGTTAGAGGAGAGAGGAGAAATTGTTTTTCTGAAAATATTTAAATTTGGTACTCTCAAAATACAATAAAATAGAAGATCTCTAAGGCCTTCGTATATCCTTGAGTATATGAATAATGACAAACACTTTTTGATCATTGTTATTTTGGCTATTTGGGGTCTCTTTTTTGGTCCCATATAAATTTTAGGATTTTTTTAAATTTCTGTGAAAAATTTCATTGGTAATTTGAAAGAAATTGCATTGAATTTATAAATTGATTTGCATAGTATTGTTATTTTAACAATATTACTTCTTCCAATCCATGAGCATGGAATATCTTTTCTGTCTTTTATATTTTCATTATGTTTTTTCATCTGTGCTTCATAAATTTCCTTGTATAATAGATCTTTCATTTCTTTAGTTAAATTGATCCTTAGGTATTTTATATTTTTTGCAACTATTGTAAATAGTCTTGTTTTCTTGATTTCTTTTTCAGATTGTTCACTGTTGCCATATATAAATGCTTCTGATTTTTGTATGTTGAGTTTATATCCTGAAATTTTACTGAATTTGCTTATCAGTTGTAATAGTTTTTTGGTGGAGTCTTTAGATTTTTCTAATTACAATATCATATCATCTGTGAACAGGCTATTTTGACTTCTTCCTTGCCAATATTGATGCTCTTTATTTATTTCTTTTGCTTAATTTTTCTGGCCAGGACTTCCAGTACTATGCTGAATAGCAGTGGCGAACATAGAAATCCTTGTCTTGTTCTGGTTTTAGAAGAAAGACCTTCAATTTTTCCCCATCCAGTACGATGTTAGCTGTGGGTTTGTCATATATGGCCTTAATTCTTTTAGGGTACGTTACTTCTCTGTCCAGCTTGATGAAGGTTTTTATCATAAAGTGATGCTGAATTTTATCAAGTGCTTTTTCAGCATCTATTGAAATAATCATGGGTTTTGTTCCTGATGTTGTTAATGTGATGTACCACATTTATTGATTTATGTATGTTGAACCATTCTTGCATCCCTGGGATGAATTCCACTTGATCATCATGAATGATCTTTTTAATGTATTGTCGAATTCAGTTTGCTAGTGTTTTGTTAAGGAGTTTTGCATCTGTGTTCACTAGTGATATTGGCCTGTAGTTTTCTTTTTTTGTGGTATCCCTGTCTGGTTTTGTTATCAGGATAATGCTGGCCTTGTAGAATTGATATTCTCTCATCTTTCATTTTTTGAAGGTTATGAGTAGAATTGATATTTGTTCTTCTTTAAATGTTAGGTAGAATTCAGCAGTGAAGTCATCAGGTTCCAGGCTCTGATCTCATTAGTTCTTATTGGTTTGTTGAGGTTATCTATTTTTTCACAGTTCAATCTTGGTAGATTGCATGTCCAGAAATTTATCCATTTCTTCTAGGTTTTCTAATTTGTTGGTATATAGTTGTTTGTAATAGTCTCTGATGGTGCTTTTGTATTTCTGTGGTCTTAGTTGTTATGTCTTCTTTCTCACCTCTGATTTTATTTATTTAAGTATTCTTTTATTTTTTCTTAGCCTGGCTAAAAGTTTGTCAATTTTTTTTAGCTTTAAAAAAAAAACAACTTTTTGTTTTATTCATCTGTATTTTTTTAGTCTCAAATTCATTTAATTTTTCTCTGATTATTATAATCTCTTTCCTTGTACTAATTTTGGATTTGGCTTTCTCTTGCCTTTCTAGTTCCTTTAGGTGCATAATGAGATACTTTATTTGAGATCTTTCCACTTTTTTGATGTAAGTGTTTATAGGTATAAAATTCCCTCCTAGTACTGCTTTTGCTGCATTCTATGGATTTGGCTCTATTGTATTTTCGTTTTCATTTGTTTCAATACTTTTTAAATTTAATTTTTAATTTCTTCATTGACTTATTGGTCATTCAGGAGCATGGTATTTAATTTCCGTGAATTCCTGTAGTTCCAATATTTCTGTTTGATTTTTTAAAATTATTTTAATGTTTTTGTCAAATTCGTCTGTTAAATTTTTGAATTGCTTTCCTGTGTTATGTTGGAGTTCACTGAGTTTCTATAAAACTGTTATTTTGAATTCTTTGTCAGAGAGCTCACATATTGCTGGCTCTTTAAGGTCATTTACTGCTTCATTGCTTTGTCCATTAGGGGAGGTCATGGTTCTTTCTTTGCTGTTGTTTCTTATGGATGCTTATCTGTATATTTGCACTGAAGAATTAGTTATTATTAGTTATTCTAGTCTTCTCTGTTTGGCTTGTTTTAGTTTTTATGGACGTGTTTACTTAGTTATTCTTTACTGTTAAGTAGTTGCTTCCTTTTCAGGTTTATGTGATGACATAAGCCCAGGCTCAATGCAGCTCTTGTAAATGATCAGATTGCTGTCTGTCCTGGACTTGGGCGACCTCAAAATGGATATCCAAGCAGTCTGAGAAGTCTGGGTAAGTTGTACCCAGGAGACCTGTGAAACATACCTCTGACAGTATAGTGCTATTGAACAGACACTCTGATTTCATATCTTCTTTGATCATCTTACAGAGCAGAATTTCCAGGGCTGGAGATATTAGTGCAGGCTCCCTTCTTTGTCTCTGCCTGTCTTCAAGAATATTTCTCCCTCTGACACTGATGATGCTTCCTGTGGATTAAGGCAAGGACAGGTCTCCTGCCAGGGAAAACAGGATGATGAGAAAGGGAGTTATCCATGTGGATCTCACTTTTTCTAATGTAGAAACTGTGAGTTGGGGAAAATTTTCCACATGCTTGGTGCTAGGCAGAATGGGTAAGGGGAACATTGGAAATGCGGAAGTTCTATTCTCTTACCATATACTTGGAGATTTTTCACTTCTCTGTGGCCCTGGAAACAGTCTGACTCTACCATTTCAGTTCTGCAATAATACTGGTGATAATCTTGGTGCTGAATATTCATTATTGGTTTTCTGGGGATGGAGGCAGTGAAGCCAGCTTGCTGCTTATGCTGCAATTTTGGAACCAGCGGTCCTTAACTTTTGATATGTATAGTAAGCATGTCTTTTCCTTCTGATACTTTGACTTCTGGGAACTTATTGACTCTGGAGAGACTGCTCTTCACAGGGCTAGCTAATTCCTAGAGATAGTAAAAGATTTGCCTGCAAGTGTACCTTTCATATGCAAACCAACGAATCTCAGACTATACCCCAATCACCTCCTTTTCTGGGCTCTCACAGGGGTCCTGCACATGGGGTCACTATGTTCCTACTCTCATCACTTTAGAACCAGATACCAGACAACTATGGACAGGCTCTAGGCTCCAGAGCCTGCCAAAATTTTTCAAACTGACCAATCCTCAGCCTGCTTACCCTGCCTTGCCTTGCCTTCCTACAAATACCACAGTAGAGCTTCTTACTCACATTTTCCCTCTTCCCCTCTGCCTCCTGAACAACTCTGATGATTCCCTATGTATCCTCCTCTTGGGAACCGTGAGCAATAAACTAGTAAACTCTTTTCAATGGCAATCGTCTCCTGATCTGTTAGCCTCACCATACCTGAATATTAATAATCCTACATTTTAAGAAACATAGGATAAAATAAAAAGTATGGTTTAGTATCAGAAATAAGACTAATTATTTCCACAAAATTCTTTCAGGTCAAGTGATCTTGGACATTACTTTCTTCAATTATGTTTTAAGGCCAAGCTATTCCTATTGAGGATAAATAGTAAACAGGGAAGACATGATCTGAGACTTGCAAAATTTATACTTGATTGAGAAATTTAAATGATTGGTATTATAATTACAATATGGTTTGATGGACAAAAGGCTGGATACAATGAGAACTCCATAGCATGGTGCTTACTTACCATAAGCTTCAGTGTCAAAAAGAACTCTTCCTTTGAGAAACTGACATTTGAGCCCAAAAGATAAAAGTATAGGAATTGAGTATCATCAATATTTTCTAAGTATCACCTGTTTAGAAATAATACCTGAACATCAGATAATTCCTAAACATCAGCTTCCTCATTTGTAAGATAAGGATAAAAATGATAGCTGGAGTACTATCGTAAGGGATAAGAAATTATAATTAAAGTTCATGAAATGTGAAAGGTATCTACAGTTATGTACAACAAGTCCACATCCTTCTCTTACTGACTTCTTTTCTCACCCTTCACTTTTCCATAAGTTTTACATTTAAGAACAGTCTAGCCAATATGGGACCAGCGTCACCTGTGCTTTTCACTAAAAATCCAATTTGGATGATGCTGTGGCTTCAGATTTTATACCCTTGGGTGGGAGAACATGTGTTAAGTATTCTTTTAGTAGTCTGCTAGATCAATTCAATTGCATGTTTTGGAACACTAGACATCTATTACTTAAAGTAAAACAGATCAGCAAATAGTCTCTAATCAACCTGATATGTGTATAGCAAATACATTTAGAAACTTAACTAGATGACCAAAGTTACAACCAACATTTACGATCAAATACAACTATTAGGAAAACTTACAGGTAACACATTTAATTCATACAGCTCAATCCCTGAATTCCACTCTATACATACATAGAAACATTTTTTACTAGACCTCAGGAGCCCTATTTTGCTGCAGAAAAGCATCCTTTTAAAAGTTGGATACATTATTTTCAAGGTAAGATTTCTTGAAAAAACTTACCAAGATAGCAACTCACGAGTCTTTTAAATATAACTTTCTTGTACCTAAAAATTATCAATAACAGTACTACACAGATTTCATCCATTCAATAATATGCATTGAGTGTTAGATGCCAAGAACTGTGCTAGGCACTGGTGATTCAAGAATGAGAACAGTTAAAAATGTCCTTAGTGCCATAGAGCTTACCGTACTGTGAGAAAGATGGCAAACAACCACGGACAGATGTGAAATTGCCATTATTATAAGGATGGTTAATTGAGTAAAAAGATCTAATCAAGGATATATAGGAAAACTTCCTTAGATAGGAGGATTGAACTGAAAAATGAAAAGTGATTAGAAGTTACCTGACAATAGAAGAAACCACGCTCTGGCCTTTACAAAGGTCGTGGCAGAAAGACACATAGTGTTGTGTAAGGGACCACTGCACAGCATAACTAGGCTGAGTAAGGAGAGCACATGGTGAGATGAGGCTTGAGTGGTAGGACCAGGCCATTCACAGCTTTGTAGGCCTTCATAAATAATTTATTCTCTATTTTATGAACAAGGGGAAAGTACAGACCAGACTTAAGCAAGAATGGACTTAATCAGATTCACATTTTTTAAAAGACCACTCTGGCCCATATATGTAGACTTGATAAGAGGGCAGGAACAGATGAAGGTACACTGTGGAAGTTTATTGTGATGGCCCAGGATTTACATGGTAGAAGCCTGGCCAAAGTAATGATGTGAAAGTCAGAGAGAAATGGACACAGCTGAGAGATGTTTAGGAGATACTACTTACAAATTTTCTTTTAGTTTGCTTGAAGTTAGTGCAAAAGAGAGAAGTTCAAAAATGACTGCAAGATTTCAGGCTTGTATAACTTTATGGATTCCCTGAAAGTGAAAATTATATTATATGAAATTGGCAATGTTATAGATGACTAAATTGGAAGGCTGAAACATTATGAATTTGGTTTGCGTATGTATGTTGATTTGGGTGCGACTTTGAGTCATTTCAGTGAAGATATCTAGTGGGCATTCAGATTTGCTGCTCAGAGGAGGAGCAAGGATGTCCTAGAATTATGAAAGTGGTATATATTCTCAATATGTGTTGTTTTCTTTCTCCTTTTAGTAAGTTTCCAAAGTGATTAAAATGATAAGGACTTGTCTCCATTATACAGAGATAGCAAGGAAAGAAGAGAGAGAAACAGCATCCCATTTCATAGCCAGTTACCTGGAGACAGAAATCGTAAGAGAGCAGTCAGATAGTGGCAAGCATAGGGAGAGCAGGTTGAAACCTGGGGCCTGCTACAAGGAAGGAAAGATACCATAGGAAATTTTGCATCTCTTGTGAATATGTAGTGTATTGAAAGGTCTTGCTTCTTCCCTCCCTCTTATGACAGGTCTTGGAGAATTTTCTTGGACATGCTAGAATGATTCATACCTTAACCACTGCCCTTACTCATTTGTACCTCCATTCAGTTAAGGGACAGTAATTGAACAATTATTTTTGTGTTATAAAATGCTCCTCCAAGAAAGGGGTCAAGGTCTCTTAAATAAATACTTTATTCATTCATTCAATAAATGTTTGGCATATTCCATAATCAGGTACTATTATTAGGGGCTAGGGATACAGTAGCAAAAGACAGCTGTGGCCCCCATACATATGGAAATTATAGCCTTTTAGCAGAGAAACATAATAAACAGAAAATCACAAAAATAATCAATTATTCATCCTAGAAGGATTATTTATGGGAGCCAAATAGGAAGGGATAAAACTAATCATGAAAGTGGGAAGGTGCCACAGGCAAACTTAACTTATTTTACAATTTGCCAGAGGCTAACCTTTGCCAACTCTAATGCAAGGCTCTGATTTCACTCTTGGTACAATTTCCCAATATCTTCTTGTGATCAACTCAGGGAACAGACAGTGTTCCAAGAGTATCTGCCATTTACAAAGTCTGCTAACACCTCTCTGGAACTGGGAGTTTTTGGATGAAAGTGAGATAGCAAATCTGTGAGGACTTGCTCCTCAAGAAATAAGAGATATTAAATATTTTCAGTTGCAGGAGTTCTGGGATGCAGGAGGAGAGAATTCAGCCCTTTCAGGCTGATAGAGTCAGTTCATCTCTATGCTTGAAGCCCAAAAAGCACAATCATTCTTACCTGCAAGATAATAAACATCTATTTTACAGTTTGTGGTTTGTAAAGGGATTATGTGAGGAGGCCACACAGTGGAGTGATTAAGAGTGTAGGCTCTGATGGCACGCCGCATGAGTTTAATCTTCACTCTCCCATTTACAGACTGCATAATCTTGGGCAAGTCTTAACTTTTCTGTGCCTCATCTCATATGCATTATTCCATGTGCATGACAGGAATAGTAACAGAATCTATCTCATGAGGTTGTTGTGAGGGTTAAATGAGATAAGACATGTAAAATATAAAAATATCCTCTTGCACATAGAAAATGCCTGGTAAACATTAGCTATTATTTTATATGTGGGTGTATTAAGCATACATAATACTTATACTACTTATAACACTTATGAGTATTTTTTATTTTATAAGGAACACTGCATTGGGTAGAAATTTCTACACAAACCATGCACTTCTTCCAAAAGATAATGATAATAATTATCATAAATAACATTTATCTGAAATATATAAAACACTGGTCTCAAAATTTCAGGCTATAGTTATAAATATTGCCTAATGATATGAAAAATGTTTAATAAAAAACTATTTTAAAGGGGACAAACTATTGAGGAAAAAAAGAAAAAAAATTATCCCAGTGAATTTTATTGTTTTTTGGTAACCATGAAATTGTCTAGACTTCAGAGATGCCTACTTCTATTACGGCTGTCACTGAAGGGTTTCTTGCCCGCTCATATATAAGCATACAGTAGTCCCCCTTACCTGCTGTTTCACTTTCCATTGTTTCAGTTACCTGCTGTCAACTGCTGTCCAAAACTATTACAGCATTCTGAGAGAGAGAAAAAAAAAAACCACATTCACATAACTTTTATTACAGTGTACTGCTATAATTTTTCTATTTTATTATTATTGTTATTAATCTCTTACTGTCTCAAATTTATATTTCCAGTACTTTTTATTTTTTTGGATACAGAGTCTCGCTCAGTCTCCCCAGCTAGAGTGAAGTGGCATGATCATAGCTCACTGCAACCTCAAAGCCCTGGGCTCAAGCGATCCTTCTGCCTCAGTCTCCCGAGTAGCTGGAGCCACAGGGGTGCCCCATGACACTTGGCTAATTTTTCTGTTTTTAGTAGAGGCTGATCTCACTCTTGCTCAGGCTGGTCTCAAACTCCTGAGCTCAAGCAATTAGCCAGAGTGCTCATTCTCCCAGAGTGCTAGGATTACAGGCATGAGCCACACGCCGAGCCTTCTTCTAATTTATAATTTAAACTTTATCATAGTTAAGCACGCATATGAAAAAAACATAGTATATAGAGTTTGGTATTATCTGTGGTTTCAGGCATCCACTGGGAGTCTTGGAGTGTATCTCCCTATGGATGAAGGGGGCTACTATAATTTGAAATCAGGCAGACAGTTATCTCTTTTGATGGACAAGCAGGTTACTGAGTCGTATGTCTGCATCGTCTCAATATTCTTTGTATACTGCATATTGAAAATTCAAGAATGGATTAAGCACTTTAAAGAGAAGCATTGCTGTTTTCTACTCCCCTAAATAAATTTATAAAGTTTAATATTTTTAAAACCACACTGACTAAAATTTACATATTGATCTCCTTCCATATTCCAGCTCTGTTTTATAGTCTTTTACATCTTTATAACTCATTTTTGTGTATAAAAAGTTAAACATTTACTATCTCCACTTAGTTTCACATGACCCCATGAGAGGGACAGGCCATATCTTAATATCCTCATTTTACAGATCAGGAACTTGAAGTTAGATCACTTTTCCAAACTTAATAAGAGTGAGTTTCTTCGATGTGAGTAGAATTCAGATCTCCTTAAGCCAGGCCACTTCTTTGCATTATTTGCACCTTTTTTATATTTCAGCACTCTCTATTTTATCTTTTGATATTAAGTTGTATATTTAACTGTTAGTATTGTTATGAGAGAAATCATAAACATTAGATATTTGAGAACAAAGCTGTCTTATTAACTAGTTATATCCTAGTTTAAATCCCATGGTACAGAAAAAAAAAAACCCTAATTTATCAGTGCTGTTCAAGATCATAGGTTTCCATAAAGTGTCTTTTCTTGACTTCTTATATTTTTTAAGAGTCTGTAGATTTCTTTCCATAAAAAACAAACTAAAACACTGGTTCTCTGATTTTTATTCAAGGATGTGAACTTTGATCATTCATACAGAACTGAAATATTCTCTCCTTCTAGTTTACTCATGCCAGGACACAAGCTTCTCTTCATTTTATTTTAAGAAATTGCAGGTTGAATTTGAGGGGGAAAACAGCTTTGTTCTTCCCTATATTTAGTAAAATTCATTTATTGGGCCCATAAACACAATGGACAGCAGGCAGGTAATATTCCAGCTGTTAGTCTGGCCTCTGGACTCACTGAGTTGTACAGTTTATTTCTGAAGGGGTCATGTGTTTACACATGGAATCTTGGTACTGATGAGGTGCCTTCTTGGGAGGCATCATTCTCGGCCTCTGCACTTGCAATGAGGGTGGGGCTGGAGTAGGTTAAGGTAAGGGAAAAGTGAATCCTTGTGCTTTATAAGAGTTGGGAACATTAAATAGAGTAAACATTGGAGTCTGGAGATTTAAGAGTTACAGGAAGAAACAAGAATAAATTTAAATACAGGAGCGTCCCTTCCCTGATCTAATTTGTTGTTCTTTTCTCCAAATTAATTCCTTGGTATCCTACCCCAAACCTTAAACCACAGTACTTTCGTCTCTCATATTTTCTTATCTTTCTGATATTTTCAAAATATTTGAAGTACTGTTTCTCTGCCGTTAGCCAAACAAGCTGCCCACTAGAAAGTGCATAAAGACCACCCAGAGCATTTCAACAGATCCTCCCAACAGTGAGCTGATGTTGATAAGTGCCAATCCCAATTTGCCTGGCTTCAGGGAACCTTTGTATTAAAAAGTGCTGTCACATATTTTTAATTTCCCCAGTGAGTCAGCTTCCCCTCCACGCTGCTCTGTCAAAAACTGGATAATATCAAAATGTGAAAGAAGACATGCTGTTCCAGAACTTACGTTTTTCTTTCTTCTTGATTCAAGAGCAAATTTGTGAACATGGGGTATTGTGTCACACGAGAAAACAAATTAGATTCACAAAGAATTAAGAACTCAATATTATAGTCACAGTTAGACAACTTTCATGTAGACTGAATTGTACATAACTATTCTAATGTGATTGAATTGGGAAGATTCAAGCACTGAGGCTAAATCTTTATAATCCTTTTTGTTCTTGTTGAAGCAGTTACTTTGTATATTTGAACATTGTCTTCTTCTCACTTACTGGATCCAAATTTATTCAAAGTCACTGGGATTTTCTACTCTTACAAAAATACTTCGGCATTCTAAGTCATTTCTTTAGGAGAAATTTAAAGTCAACAAGCAAAGTAAACAAATTATAAGACAAGTTAACCATAGACATTTTTGTTGGAGAAAAATTGAATAAAAATGAATCAATATTTTTAATGTATTTACACTAGAATCAGATCAACTTCATGACTAATTCATTCAGCTAAACAGGAAGCAATTTGTAAAATAGCCAGTTTACTGAAAAAGCAAAACGTGATGGTGCCAGTCAGTCTGTCCCTGCCTGTACTTTCCTACCTAACTTTTTTAGGTCTGCCTTCTGGAACTCTGCTATAGTTGAGCGATTACCTTCTTAACTAGCGAAATCCGCTCTGGCCCAGTTTTCAAGCCAAGTTAATGTTAAATCAGCATAAATATACTCAATCTCATTTACTCACATTATCACCCATTCCCTTTATTCCCATGCTACCACTAACACGTACATAAGCAGAAGGGCTTAGAACAATTTCATAATATTGATAGTTAATCAAATTTGACCTTGGGACTTCTACATTATACTCCCAGATACAACTCAACTCTGCTGGGTCTCTGACGGAGCTTCCAAACACATTTTCCTCAATTTTTGTGTATCCTCATCTATTCAAATAGACCATCATTCTGGTCCTTGTCTTAAGCTCTTGTTTTAGAAACTCACTTAACTTCCAAATTCACCCACAGCTGGGGACCTTCTTTTGTTTTGTCAGTCATTCCTTTCTTAATTGAAGTATTGTTCCTGATCTCTAATCCATGTCTATGATCTCAGTGGGGCACAAACTACCAAAAGCCTTCACCCTCCTACTCTCTGGATTCCAACCAACAGGGACTGCACAAGGGCAGAGTGACCTACAGTTTAGATTGAACTATGAGCCTCTAGAAGTTTTAGCCATCTCATCTAAATTACATGCTTTTGCTCACTCTAATAGACTGACTCTACACATTTTCAAAGATATCTTATTATCTAGTTATTATAATTCTCTGTGTGTGCTAGACTTTTATTTTTCAAACATGATGGATGCAAACAACAATAATATTTAAGAATAAAATAATTCAAGTTTTGGCAATCCTCCATGTTATTATTTAAAACAGTTTTATTTTACTTTGTTCTAAAATTCTTGGGCATAACAAGAGTACAGGAGAGTCTTTAAATGGTGAAAGTAATATAAGATTAAATAAACAAAAAATTAATGTTAGAATTAAAAGTTTGAAGACACTTCAAATAGAGCCATTTCAAAGATTTCAAAGACAATTTATGAAAAATATATTGCCTGGTTGCTTTTCAATAAATGACTAATATCAAAAGAGAGAACTAAGTTGGGACTTCTATTACCACATATTTAAACCCTGTAAAAAGGTCCCGTTTTTAAAAGAATATTGTATTAATACAGAGTATAACCAAATAGGTTGACGAAATAACAAAAAAAAAGGGCTTCCAGAAATAGATCTGTATATATGCACAATCTTAAAGAATGATGAAGTCATTATTTCAAGTCAATGGAAAAAGCCTGGCTGAGTTAATATATGGTTCTGGAATTGGATTAAATTCATTATGATTCTCTCCCTGGGGCTATGGAAATTGGCTACTTCCTCTGAAATACTTGGCCTTGTAAAAGAAGGCAAATATCATATTAAAATCATCCTCAACAATGCCAGAAAGAGATTGGGGGTGGTGGGGTAGATTTCAAGCTGGCAATAAACAGTGTCTGATAAAATAAACATTATATTCAGACCAAACTGATTTCATCACTAAACTGATCACAAGCAAATTATGTAATATTTCTTAGATCACTAACCATTTCAGTGTGACTTTCAAAATTATTGATATAAATTTGATTATAGCATTTTTTATACTTAATGTTCTCTTTATTTATATTGATGACTTTGTTCTCATCCCTAATATGTTTTCTTCATGCTTCCTTAGTTCTTCCATTTTTTTCAGACTACAAAAATTGTCTTCTAATTTGCAAAGAACCTGCTATTTGATTTGTTGATGAATTCTAAATTTCTGATATGTAATTTATTAATATTAATTTCTTTTTTTACTCATATTACTTCCTTTTTATATATTATTGGTATTTTTTCTGTTTTTTTAGCTTTATGAGATGAAGTTTTATAAATTTTGTCTGCTGTATTAACTTTCCATGGGTATTTAGTCATCTTTGAATATTTTTGTTTGTTTGTTTTCGTTCTTTCTAATGCAGTTGGATTTCTTTAAATATTTAGGATTTGGGGATATATATGCACACACATATATGTACACATATATACTATATATACATATACATGTATTGGTATATGTGGTATAAGTGGTATTAGTAGCCTATGCACCTGTCACTAGTTTCAAAGTCTCTGATTCTCTGATCATTTTGAACGTCAGAACTGCTTCAAAGTTTTGTGGCTTTATATCTGAAAATCAGACTGATCAGCTCTTCTTCAGCCTTTAAATAATGTAATAATTACATCAACTTCTCATCAATAGCTTTATTATCCCTGGTTACACTGCAAAGATCTTGAAGTTTAGATTGTAGAGTTCTTTGGGGAATAATAAAAAAAAACCCATACTTTTAAAAAGTATTTTATTTTATTTGTGTGTGGTAAGTAATCCCTCAGATCTGTTGGATTTTGGCATTTTTGTGATCCTATTTATATTCTTTATTCTGGAAACTGCTCACAGGTATAGTCTGTTGATAATTTCCCAACATGTTGATGTTGTCATGGATTTATTTACTTGTTATTTTGTTTACAATTTTTGCTCTTAATATCTATTGTCAGTTTGATAGGATTTGGGAGAGAGGCAATGTTAAGGGATTTGTTCAGTCATCCATTTTGCATTTCATACCTCTTATTTTTGTTTAACGTTAAGACTATATCCATACCATACCTGAGAATAGTGGCTCTCGAACTTTGGCTCGTGTCAGAATCACCTGAGGGCTTGCAAAAACACAGAGTTGGGCTTTGCCCCCAAGTGTCTTCAATTTGTTATGTGTGAGTGGGGCCTAAAGATCTACATTCTAACAAGTTCCCAGGTGATGCCAGGGCTGCTGGTCAGGGAGCTACATTTTGAGAATCACAGACTTAGGACATCTCTTCAAGTAGGTCTAGACAGATATACCTCAAGAAGCTGGAATCAGGGCTTAAGTGTTCGATGGATTCCTGAATTCAAGGTGGAAAGACTGATTCATCTCACTGTAAACTGCAGTCATCTAAAACAAAAAACAGTAGAAAGTGGTGATTTGGAAGGGAGTCAGGTTCACGCTGCTTTTTGGATTATTTGGCTTTGAAACATTCATTTTCAGATGAAGAAAATTAGAATCAGTGAAATTAATAGACTTGCACAAAGCTAATTACTGGTTAACCCAGGAAAACTCAAGTAACATATTTGGGACAGGAGATAAATTAACTGACCTGGTTTTACTTTTTAAATGTAGGATTTTGCAATAAATAGGTGTTTAGAGTTTTCATATAGGAGAACAATCCTGAATTTTAACAGAAAAATCTTGGGAGATCAAACTAAACCAGTTTCCTAACACTCAAAGGATTGCTGTTTTGCTTGTGTGTTTAGTTTTCCACTTCTGTCTCAGAAAACCTCTGTAAATGTGTTTGTGGCAACACTATGTTTGCACGTATCAATAAACCTACACTCCTCTTGCTCTTTTCACCTTTGGCTTCCTTCCTCCTACATTTCAAATAAGATCTTCTTAAAATTTCTGTCCAGGTCACAGGATTTGTCCTTTTTCCCTGCTGTCACTTAATTGACAGTTTAAACTAAATTATATTTAAATATTACACATACTGCTTACCATTAAGTTATAATTACAGTGAAATTTAAGCTAGAATCAATATTAAGTATTCACCCAAACCATTGCATTCAAGTTGATTAATGATTGCAATTGATTGATGTGAATTAAGAATGGCAGAGCATTTAAAAGCATTACAATGATCAGCTACATTTAATTTTCACAGCAATACACTCTTAGAATATTTCACATATAAATGGTCCTAAGGTTCAGAATTCTACAATAGGATCCAGAAATAGTTTTAGGGCAATATTTTTCTCCCCATTGCTTAAAATATCCAAACATAAGAAACCTAAGTTCCTTAAATGGCTATGAATATTTTGGCTTTATTAACTGAATTACACAATTATTTTCTCATATCTCCAAATTTCCCCTCAAAGTTGTCAGATGATAATGCTTCATGAAACACACATAAGAAGAAAAGAGTAAATGCAAGGCAGGCTAAAACCACCCTATTTCAAACGTTCAGGTACAAAGTTTATGTTTCACTAAACTTGACCCTAAATAAAATCTAAGACAATTTATAGTCATGCATTCAAATCTGGGCTGCACTTAACTTGTCTAATAAATAGAATCCAAAGATGAGTGTAAGTATACTATGCCTCAAGACATCAAAAAAAATTGGCATCAAAAGGCAACATACAGTTTTACGTCTGTATATATATGTGACATTTGTAATTACATTTGCTCTTCCTTTCTCAACTACTGATGGAATCTTTGCTTGATTAATATAGGTAAATTAAATTAATTTTTGTATTTATACTAAATTCAAGAGCTTTTCAAGTGAAAAAATAAAGACCATTCAATTTGTATCTTAAGTGAAATTAGATTGAAGGATTGATACAGTGAGCATACAACGAAAATTTTGGTTTATTTTTTTTTTCTTTCTACTTTTAGAGAGCTAAAAAGAATTCTGGTTTCTTAACTGACTCTTATTTTGGCTTTCATCATATCAAAAATGGAAAATAGCCAGTTGTAGAGAAAATGCTGATGGTTTTGCAAGGTACAGGAATGTAGTTTAAAGCTTAGTTAAGTATAGAGTCAGCCTGTTTTTCTGCCAAAATGAATAAACCTCTCAGTGAACCTCTGAAGTTCACCTCGAAGTTCATGGTGCAGTCAACAGAACATTTAAGCACAAAGGAGAGCAGAGTAGAAGTAAACAGATTTCTGCCAATTACTAGATATAAGGGAACATTATTAATTCTAACCATAAAGAACTGAGACCTTGTAATGTCAGTTTAAGTGTATTCTTGGGATGGTATTGGGGGAGTGAGATATCTTTGCTGGCTGGAAATATTGCCTGGACATTTAAAAATGTTTATATAGCACATTTTCTGGCTTAGATTATTGAGGAAATCAAACTATTTTTAAACACTGTAACTTCAGTCTGCATTTGAGAAATAAGATAGTTCTGTATCATTCCTTTTTATCAATTAAAAACAGGCTAAGATAGTTTCCTATGGATGGCTTCATAAAAATTCTATATACTTGAAGCAAAAAAAGTAATGTCTAAAAATTCTATATCTATCTTCAGAATTTTTTTAAAAATATATTAAAATTAAGAGTATTTATCTCAAGAAGCATTTCCAAAAAAATATGCATATTTTGAAATAGTACATTATTTTTCTTATTGGCTGATATAACTTTTTAAAATTTTTCTGTTACTTATTACCAGAAGTATTAAAAATTGAAATGTGTTTTATATAAGGCAAGAAGTATTATAATAACTTACTGATTATGTTTTCATATTATTTTTCGAACATCTATAGTTTTAGGCTGTAGAATTTTAGAATAGAATTCTCCCACAGTGATTTGGCCTTATAAAGGATTTATGTTGATATGTGTTTATTTCTGTCTTCTTAGAGTTACTGCAACACAAATCTTATTGATATGACAATGAGATACTATATTAAAAACTTGAATATAGGTTGTAGAATAAATCTACTTTTAAATATAATGGATTATTCATTAATTATAAAAATAAATCAATGAGGAACATATAAACATAAAATATGGAGAAAAGTTCTCCATAATCCATCCAAAAAGAGAGTTATTTTTAACATCAAAGTTATTTATTACTCTCAAAAATATATATACACTTGAATGAATATTGTGATTAAAATGGAAGTTTTGAAATATATATTATGAGATATGCACTCAATAAAATGTTGAGAAAAACTTAAAAAATATAATAAAATAAAATTAGATCTGTACTTACTTTAACATACGAGAAAACTTGGAAGGAAATTAAATACTTAAATTTAAAAATGAAAACTACAAAAGACAAATACATTTGAATTTCATGTTTGTTTTTGCCAATTACATTGGCATTACCAGTCAGCAATCTGCAAAAGAGATGCAGTATCTGAATCACTTTCTATTTTCCAGAGCTTCCAAAAATGGAAGACATTCAGTTATAAATACAATGTAGAAGAATAATTTTGCCTAAGCAAAGAGCTGTGGTGTTTGCAAGAGGATCTAAGCAGAGGATCCACTGACTATATCCTAAACTCAAGGTTCTCTAATTTTTGTCAATGCTGGTGCAAAGGTGTTGAACCAGAAGAAACTGGTCTTCAGGGTCACTGTATAAGGGAGGCTTTGAAACACTGTGAGGCTGTGAGGTGCTCTGCTCCACAGAGCTGTCAACGCACAGCAGTATCACATCTTAGCACAACTTCACCACAGGTTGCCAAACACTAGGTGTTTCAAATGTATTTTTCCCTAATATAAATGCCAAATTAAGTTCTCCAAAAGAGAGTCATTTGCAATTCTCACAGTGTGCACATGCATAGTTTATTAAAATTTGCTTTATGCAGTAATGTTTTTAATTTGATAAAAATATCTGAACATATTTAGGCTATTTATTGTGACTACAACAATGTTTTCAATTGGTGATAAGAACATATACATATGTTAAACCTAATTTGGGTAATGATACATATAATAAACTATTCTTCTTTTACTAATTCATTATGAATAATGTAAGTATTTTAGAAATTGTTTACTATCATCTGTGATACTCTCACTCTCCATGACAGGCATAAAGATGTGGTGCTTTGCATGTAATCATGATAAAAACTTTTTTGTAGGTGAGAATATTGACTATTTGCAAACACACCAGCATTAAAATGTTTTTCAGAATACTTATTAAAATGATTTCCTCCTCCTTACTTATAGATCATAAATTGTTCTTGTTCATAGAAAAGAAAATTGCTTTCTAGGACAGATAAATATTTCAATGACACTATGGCAAGATACCCAATGGTCTCATATAAATAAAAACATGATATCCTTTTTTGGGTTTAAATAACAAATACTTACATTTACAATATATTTAGTGACTTGTTTGTTTAATAATATATAGTCTTTTTGCATTATTTGATTTCTACAGCAGTATTTTGCAACTTCTATTTATAAAATAACATTTAAACCCAAAAAATTAGAAGCGGTCAAAATTATGTTTTGTCATAAATTTTGTCAGGGTTGGAAAAAATCGTTCTATTCTATAAGCAAAAAGAAAGTTTGCCACTTCCACTAATAATATTATAGGACTTAGAGAGATTTTTCAACCATAAATTAGGCTTAGCTATGTGATTGACTACATGACAATTCTGAGTAAATTCAAATACCCTGGAGTAGTAGGCTAATGACATTATTTATTTTATTTAGCACTCCTATGCTCATTTTAGCTGCAAATGTACAATAAATATCTGAGACATCTTTAAATACAGTGACCTGAAATATAATTTTTTTCTAAAGTTGGCTGATTTTTTTTCCTGGTAATGTTGGAGATCATGTTTATTATTAATATTATTTTTGATTGACAAGGCATAATTGAATAGATTTATGTGGTACAATGTGATGTTTTCATATGTGTATACAATGGGACAAGATTAAATAAAGGCAATTTATATATCCATTAGCTCACTTACTTATCTTTTTTAATGGTGAAACATTTGAAATGTACTCTCTTAGTTATTTTGAGATGCATGATACATTATTGATTATAGTTACCCTGATATACAACAGATCTCTAAAGCTATTCCCCTTTAATCTTAAACTTTGTATCCTTTGATCAACATCTCCCTATTCTCTTCTATACCTGGCAACCATCCTCTGATAACCATTGCTCTACTCTCCACTTCTATGAGTTCAACTTTATTAGGCTTCACATGTAATTAAGATCATGTGGTATTTGTCCTTCTGTGCCTTGCTTACTTCACTTAGCATAATATCCTCTGGATTCATCCATTCTAAGTGACAGGATATCCTCCTTTTAAAGGATAAATGGTATTCCACTGTGTACATAGACCCCATTTTCTTTATCCATTCATTCATTGATGGACACCGGTTGTTTCTGAAGCTTAGCTATTGTAAATAATACTGCAATGAATATGGGAATGAAGATATCGGTTTGACATATTGATTTTTTTTCTTTGGATATATACCAAGAGGTGGACTACTAGATGTCATGGTAGTTCTATTTGTTCTTTTGTGGTTTTTTTTTTTTTTTGAGGAACTTTCATACTGTTTTCCTAACAGGTATACTAATTTACATTCTCAGTAACAGTATATGAGTTCTCTTTTCTCTTCATTCTCTCTGGTACTTTTTATCTTCCATTGTTTTGATAAAAGCCATTCTAACAGGTGTGAGGTGATATCTTATTGTGGTTTTAATTTAAATTTCCCTAATGATTAGTAATGCTGAGTATATTTTCATGGTATCTATCACCATTTGTATGTCTTCTTTTGAGAAATGTCTCTTTTGGTCCTTTGCCCATTTTTTAATTGGGTTATTTGTTCTTTTGCCATTGAGTTGTTTTAATATCTTATATACTTTGGATATTAACCCCTTACCAGATATATAACTTGCAAATATTTTCTCTCATTCTGTGGGTTGTATCTTTACTTTGTTAATTGTTTCTTTCCCATGCAGAAGTGTTTTAGTTTGATATCATTCCATCTGCTTATTTTTGCTTCTGTTGTGTGTGCTTTTGGGGTCATATCCAAAAAATTATTGCCTGGGCCAATGTCCTGGAACTTTTGCTCTATGCATTCTTTGATTAGCTTTGCAGTTTCAGGTATTATATTTAAATCCTTAATCTATTTTGAGCCCAATTTTGTATATGGTATAAAATAAGGTCTAATTTCATTGTTCTGCATGTGACTATCCAGTTTTCCCAATATATTTTTTGAAAAGACTGTCCGTTTTCCATTATGTGTACTTTGATTTTTTTGTCAAAAAGCAGTTAACCATAAATAGGTAGGCTGATTTCTGAGTTTTCTATATTGTTTCATTGGTTGATGTGTCTGTTTTTATGTCAGTACCATGCTGTTTTCATTACAATCACCTTATAAAATGTTTTGAAATCAGGCACTGTTATGCCTCTGGATTTGTTCTTTTTACTCAAGATCGTTCTGGCTATTTGGGATCTTTTGTTGTTTCACACAAATTTAAGAATTTTTCCATTTATGTGAAAATTGGAATTTTGGTAGAGATTTTGTTGAACATGTAAATTGTTTTGGATATTATGAATATTTTCACAATATTAATTCTTATAATCCATAAACATAGGCTATCTTTCCATTTTTGTGTGTGTCTATTTCAATTCTTTCACCAGTGCTATATAGTTTTTAGTATACAGGTCTTTTACCTCTTCAGTTAAATTTACACGTAAGTATTTAAATGTTTTGTTGTTATTTTAAATAAGATTGTTTTCTTAATTTTCTTTTCAGATAGTTTGTTATTAGTACATCAAAATGCTACTGCTTTTCATATGATTATTTTTGTTCTCTGTAACTTTATTGAAATCATTTATTAATTCTAACAGTTTTTTGGTAGAGTCTCTAGCATTTTTTATATGTAAGATCATGTCACCAGAAAATGAAGACAATTTTACTTCTTCCTTTCCTATTAACATGCCTTTTCTTTCTTTTGCCAAATAGGTCTGGCTAGGAGTTCCAGTACTATGTTGAAAAGAAGTACTGAGAGTGGGCATCCTTTTCTTGTTCCTGATCTTAGAGAAAAAGTTTTCAGCGTTTCACCATTGAGAATGATGTTAGCAGAGGTTTGTCATATACGGCCTTTATTATTTTGAAGTATATTCTTTCTACATTTAGTCTGTTGTGAGTTTTTTGTCATGAAAGGATGCTAATTTTTGTCAAATGCTTTTTCTGCATCTCTTGAGGTAATCATATAATTTTTATCTTTCATTTTGTTAACGTGGTGAATCATGTTTATTGATTTGTATATTTTGCACTATCTTTGCATGCCAGGGATAAATACCACTTACTCATGTTGAATGATTCTTTTAATGTGTTCTTGAATTTGGTTTACTAATATTTTATCGAGAATTTTTACATCTATGTTCATCAGGGATATTGGTCTATAATTTTCTTCTCTTGCAATTCCCTTGTCTTGCTTTAGTATTAAGGTAATGCTAACTTCATAAAATTAGTTTAGGACCATTTTTCTACCTCCATTTTTTGGAAGAGAGTAAAGCAGAATTGATATTAGTTCTTCTTTAAGTGTTTGGTAGAATTTATCAGCGAAGCTATTCAGTACTAAGTTTTTCTTTTTATGAGAGAATTTTAACACTGATTCAATGTCCTTAAATTATTATTGATCTGTTCAGATTTACTATTTATATATGATTCTGTCTTGGCAGCTTGAATGTGTCTAAGAATTTATTCAATTCTTCTAGGTTATCAAAAATAAATTGTTAATAGTTTTTATGATCTTTTTATATTTCAGGGATATCAGTTGTAATGTCCCCTTTTTCATTTCTGGTCTTATTTATTTGAGTAGTCTCTCCTTTGTTCCAAGTTATTCTACTTAAAGTCATTTCAATTTCAGTTATCTTTTCAAAAAAACAAGTATTAATTTCATTGATGCTTTTTTTTGTTTTTTAGCTTATACTTTATTTATTTTTGCTATGACTTATGTTATTATCTTCCTTCTGCTTAGTTTTCTTCCTTCTGCTTTGAGCTTTGTTTGTTCTTCTAATTTTTGAGGGGTAACTTTAGATTGTTATTGAAGATCTTTGTTGATGTAGGAGTTTTATCACTATAAATTTCCCTTTTAGGACTACTTTTGCTGCATCCAATAAGTTTTGATATATTATAGCTCTGTTTTCATTTGTCTCAAGATATTTGTTATTTTCTTTTTGATTTCTTCTGTGATTCATTGGTTGTTTTAGGAGCATGTTGTTTAATTTCCACATATTTGTACTTTTTCCAAGATTTCTTCTGTTAATGATTTCTAGCATCATGCCCTTGTGATCTGCAAATAATCCTTGAAATGATTTCAATACTATTGAATTTTAAGATTTGTTTTGTGGCCTAACAAATAATATGTAGATCAGGGTATGGTCTGTCCTAGAGAATGTTGCCTGTGCACTTGAATATAATGTGTATTCTGCTGCTGTTGGATGGAATGTTCTGTATATGTCTCTTAAGTCCATTTGGTCTAAAGTGTAATCCAAGTCTAACGCTTCTCTGTTGCTTTTCTTTCTAGAGGATTTGTCCATTGTTAACACTGAGGTATTGAGGTCCCCAACTATTATGGTATTGTAGTCTCTCTCTCTCTTCAGAACATATAATAATTGTTTTATGTATTGCTCCAGTGTTGGGTCCATATATATTTACAATTCTTAAGTTTTATTGGTGAAGTAAAACCTTTATCATTATGTAATGACCCTTTTTTGTCTACTTTTACAGTTTTTAACTTAAAGTCTATTTTTTCTGATGTAAGTATAGCTATCTCGTCTTTCTTCCAGTCTCCAGTTGCATTGAATATCTTTTTCTATACCTTCACTTTCATTCTATGTGTTCCCTTACTAGTAAAATTAATCTCTTTAGGCAGCATATGGTTGAATCTTGTTTTTTATTTTTTATCCATTCAACAAATCTTCTTTTAACCAAATAATTTAATCCATGTATGTTCAAGGTCATTATTGACAGGTAGAGACTTGCCACTGATATTTAGTAATTTGTTTTCTGATTGTTTTGTAAGTCCTTTGTCTCTTTCATTCTTGCTATTATCTCCCTTTGAGATTTGATGGTTTTCTGTTCTGGTATGTTTTGAATCTTTTCTTTTTATATTTTTTGCAATAACTCTAGGTTTTTGCCTTATGGTTACCATGAGACTTAGCTAAAATATCTTAACCTTAAAGTATGCTACTTTAAGCTGATAACAACCTGCCTTTGATCATTCACAAAAACTTTACATTTTACTCCTTCCCCCAACCTCTTCTGATTCTGATATCAAAATTTACATTTGTTTTAGCAATTTATATCCCTTAACAAATTGTTGTAACTACAGTTGTTTTTAATAGTTTTGCCTTCTAACTGTCACAGTAGGGATAAAATTGCTTTCCACACCACCCTTACATATTAGAAAATCCTGAGTATAACTCCATATTACTATAATCATTGAGTTTTTTGCTTTCATATTTTTTGTTATTAATTGCATCCTTTTGTTTGTGCTAAAAGAATACTCTTTAGAAATTCCCTGTAAAGCAGGCCTACTTCTGACAAACTCCCTTAGTTTTTGTTTATCTGGGAAAGTTTTATTTCTCCTTCATTTCTGAAAGACACCTTTGCTGGGTAAAGCATTCTGGATTGGCAGGGTTTTTTTTTCCCTCCACTTTAAATATATTATCTCACTCTCTCCTGGCCTGTAGAGTTTTATATGAGAAATCTACTGAAAGCCATATGGCTCCCTTGAATGCAATATGTTTCTTATCTCTTGTTGTTTTCAATTTTCTTTCTTTGTCTTCAAGTTTTGATAATGTGTTTATAATGTGTCTTGATGTCCTACTCTTTAGGTTGAAATCCTGTACCTGTATGTTGTTGTCTTTCCCCAGATTTAGTAAATTTTCATGCATTATTTCCTTAAATGTGCTTTGTAGGCCTTTTTCTCTCTCTTCTCTGTCAGTAACTCCTATCATGCAAAGGTTAGGTCACATATTGATGTCTCATAATTTCCCTAGGCCTTCTTTATTCTTTTTCATTCTTTTTTTGTTTTGCTTCTGTGATTGGATCATTTCAAATATCCTACCTATAAGCCTTTATTATTTCTTCTGGTTAAGTTTGCTGTTGAAGTTCTGTATTTAATTTTTTCAGTTTGGTTATTGTATTCTTTATCTCTAGAATTTCCATTTTTTGTTTGTTTCTCTTTCTTTCACACTTCTCATTTTGTTAAAGAATTCTTTTCCACGTTTTATTTTCCAAATTTCAAATTACATTCTTTTATTTAACTTTCTATTTGTATTTTCTTGTAGTTCTCTAAACTTCTTTGAGAAGATTATTCTTTATTCTTTGTCAGTCATTTCATATATCTTTATTTTTTCTGCATTTCATACTGGAGTTTTAGTAGTTTCTTTGGGGTGTCATATTTTCCTGATTTTTCATAATCCTTGGGTCCCTCCATTGGTGCATGTACATGTGAGAAGATAGCCCCTCTTCCAGCTTTTGCAGATGTTCTCTCATGGTGCTAGACTTTTATTATTTAGTTTAGACTGGGATTATGGATGTGCTAGATTGTAACAACCCCAGACAGACAGACCTTGGTGGTAGGTTCTTTTGTTTAACTTGGACACTTCCTGTGCTCTGAGGTCAAATAGTATTGCTGGCTATGCTTCATGGAGTGATGAAACCACTGGCTGGACTGTGCCATAAGGTGGGCCTGCTGGCTGAGCTCTGTAACTGTTTCTGATAAGACAGGGTTGCAGGTTGTCTTCATTGGCCAAGCAGTACTGTTGTTTGAAATGTGTACCAGGGCTACACATAATGTGATGGGCTCTGAGGTTAAATGAGGTCCTGGTGTTTCTAATCATCCATACAGAGTAGATAGGACTAGAGCCTGTGCTCCATAGATATGTGTAGACTTGGGCTTGCCTTCTGGCCTAGGATAGGACACTGGTTTGGTGGAGGCACTCTTCTTCAGCTGAAGTTGTTCCTTCTGTGGGTAATCACAGACCTGCAATTGCTTCCCAGTCTGATAAAACCTTAATGCAAGCCCTAGCACTTAGTTGTATCCTTTCTCCATCACTATGGTTGGATGAAATCAAATGATCCCTCTGCAGGTAATTGCTGACCTGAAGTTTCTTCACCATTTTTCAATCATAGCTTTTCTCAATTCTGCAGTCCAAAAGGATGTCTCTGTCTCACTTCTGAGTTCTAGGATGTTCATGATGATATTTTTTTCTTGTAGATAGTTGCTAATTAAATTTATGCATGGCAAAGGGAAAAGGTGGAGTGAAGCCTGGGGACTCCTATTCCACCATTTTGCTGTCATCACTTCTGAAAGTTGGCTAAATTCTTAAAGCATTTTTTCCTGTGAGACAAAAGCATTTTCTACAAGATATTTTTATATATTACTTGCAGTGACACCATAATAAAATAAATAGAAATTGAGGCAATAAGTGTTGAACTATAAACCATGTTTAGAAAAAGAAGGAAAGGATAATGTACTATTTGATGAAGATAATCTATTGTTAATAAGTGAGAATAAAAAAAACTATAACAAATTTATTTCTGTGTTCGCTAGTTGCAAGAACTAGAAAGAGTAGAATAAATAAAATGGAGGTAAAAGTTAGATGAGGAAAGAATAAAAACACACGTAATTGTTTAGGCGAGATTAGGACACTAAGCTCAGAAAATGTATCCTACGATGTCAGTTGAATTCATAGGTGCAATTTCAGAACACCTGTCAGTAATCCTAACAAAATCATAATAAAAAGAAAACATGCCATAAGACTAATGACAGGTAAATGCCTTCAAAATGAAGAGTATAATTCGTGAATGACAGGCAGACTCAGAGAAAAATTTAGAATAGTTTGTACATTTATGAAAGTTTTATTAGCATAACTTTAGAGTTGTGGTTTCAGAGGAAGAAAAAATTATGAAAGATATTCAAGATTCAATTGGATGTCATTAAAATGAATACAGAATTGTTACCTAAAGCTAAAGAAATGCAGATTCCACTAAGGAATCAATACAGTTTGCTAAATATGAATAGATGTAACAATTTTCATCTAACCATATGAGACTAAAGAATGTCAATTGGACGATGTGCAGACTTGGAGATTCTATTGTTTATTAAAAAGGGATGTTCAGAATATCTATCTACACTAGAAAAAACCTCAAAGTAGATATACACTGACCTTAGATCCCCAACAAAAGTATACTTTCTCCAATCTTGGATAAATAATGTTAACTCTTTGAGATGGTCAGGTTTAACACTGACAAATTATCATACTAATAGCCTCAATTTACTTGAGATGCTAACCTTTCTCCCAGAGCTAGCAAATTATCCTCTCAAACCTTACAATGTTTTAAAATTAATATAAAAATAAAGTAAATCACATCCTGATGACCAATACTAGTATGTTAAATATTTGTAATGACCAGAATTAATCCATTTTAATTTGAATTAAAATAAACAATTGTTGGACTTGGATTTGTGATTGTGTTAGCTGAAGAGTATAAGGTATTTGATGAAGTTTGTACATGACACTGGGATGTTTAAAGAGATCTGGGCTGATAATATATGTTTATTTAGTTTATGAATCTTATGTAAGGTATTTATGTCTTTGGAGTGTTTTCCTTGTTAGGATTGTAAGTTATTCTTACAATCTAGCACTTCAAAGTTACTATTACAAAATTTGCTATATTAAAATTTAAATGCATTACAAATGTTTGTATATATTTGATGAACTAAGTAAATACATGAGACTAATTCTTTAAAAAGAGAGTTCAGTTTGTTCAACAAAAGTTAATTTAATATAAAACAGTAAAGATAATTGTTTCTATTTCACTACACTTAAACATAGAATAATAAAATATGTAATTTGAAATTAAAAGTTTAAATAATAAGATTTCAAATTTGTGCATTTACTAAATTAATGTTAGTTCATGACTTGGTCAACTATTTATAATTTTCCTTGCACATAAGGCCATTTTCCATTTTTAGAAGTCCATACAGGAAGAATGCTTCAGAATTGCTTTCCCCCTAATAAACAATTTAAATATCTGAAATTTAAAAATCAGATAAAATATAAGAAACAATCATTTTCAGATATTGGAAACAAGCATAACATGGCTATAATCTGAGAGAAGAGAAACAGATGAGCTGAGCTCAACAATCCCCAGCTTATTTATTACAGGCAGTTTTTGGGTGAAATCCTGGTGGTATCACTGATTTGACAATATAGAGGTTAGCATTTGGTAATGTCAAGACAGCTAGAATTTATGGTGTAGAATACAGGAGAAGAAAGAACTACATGTAGAAAGAATGCCGAACAGTTTACGGATACCCTTGAGTCATTGGTGGAATACTGATACATGCATGTGTTAGAGACGACTTCCGTAGGCCAAAAAAAGACCCAATAGGAAGTGACAGGCTGGCCACTGTTCAGCACTCACACAAACTGGGAATAGTTTCCGTTCCTACTGGACATAGTAGAAAGACCTTGTAACACAAAGAACATTGCATAGAGTCTTCTATCTAGTGTTTTCTATCTAGAGTAACACCTTAGTAGTTGGGATTAAATTAGTCCTATAGAGAAAATCTATGCTGGATCTGTTCAAACAAAACTTAATGCTGGCTTTGAATACATCAGATTGACCCACAAACTACATATATATGCACAAGAACAAAACCCAACACTCTTTAAAGGAATTCAATAAAATCCAGAAAGGAACATCACAAAATTTACAATAGTCTAACATTTAATGAAATATTATCAGGCATGTAGACACACCAGACTGCCTTTGGACTTGAGGTTTCATTAATGCAACATTAATTCTTCTCTGAGAGAGAGAGAGAGAAAGAGAGAGAGAGACAGAGAGAGAGATTGATTGATTTTAAGGAATTAATTTGTATGATTGTGGGTTGGCAAGTCCAGAATCTGCAGGGAAGCTCAGCAAACTGGAGACGCAGAGAATAATTAATTTTGCACTAATGGAAGCATATTATTCTACGTACTCTCTAGAATCTTAAGATTTAATTTAATAAAAAATACACATTAATACATGAAATTCTCACAACATTATAAGGTGAGTACTTTTATCTACCTCACTTGACAGATGAAGAAACTTACATCTTTAGCACTGAGATATTAAGTAACTTGCTCAAGGTCACACAGCTTGTATGTAGCGGAACCCTGGTTCAAGAACTGCCCTTCTTGACTACAGAATCTGTGTCCTCAACTCTGCATTATAATGTTTTAGTGATTTTTTTTCCATTAAAAATGTAGTTTTACAACATTGTTTATAAAGACCATATGGTTTCAAACTTAATTTTTAAATAAATTATTCGTTTGACAAATTATTGAATGAGTACTTAGCGTGGTTGTCAGCAGCCCTATGGTAGAGTGATGAGAATGAGATACCAGCTGAGAAGCTTATCAAGTTAGCTTTGTAAGTTGGTTAGAATTGTTCTAGCTTAATTAAATCTGATTTAGTTAAATCTAACTTATTTAATCTAACTTCTAACTTAGTTAATTGGATCATCGATAGACGCTCTTATCACATGCTGCTAAAATAACTAAGTTAGTCAAGGTTTGTACAATGGTAACAAAATCTTCCTTATGTCTCTCAAGGTATACACTTAGTATAGTGTTTCAGAGAGTGCCCATATGTTTGATTGCTATTTTCTTCTAATTGTTGATATTGTGATTATCACAGCCACCTTTTCCACCAAACATGAAAAAGCTATTTTCAATTAATCCCCCTGGCTGAATGTCATCTCCTTTCAGATAAGGGCTTCAAACCCAAATTTTAGATGTACACTGAGAAACTATAGATTAAAGCTGTCTTGGATATCAGGATTTTTCTCTACTTGGAGGTTTTAAGAATATAATCAATGCTATTCATGGCTATTTTGAAATATTCTGTAAAAACTTTTCAAAAATTAGCTCCAAAGTTACTCCTCTCATCTCTAACAATATCTACTTTAATGGTTATCTTTGCTCAAATAAGAATAAATTGAAGTTTATTTTTATTCCTCTGCAGAAATAATGAGAACAAGCCAAAAGTTGTCTTAAAATTCACTTATGGTGAAGAAAATAAATTTTTTTGCAAAATATCATGGGTTTAATAGTGCAAATACTAAGGCTGACATAGTTCTCACAAAGCCAAATGATTCACTAGCCTGTCTTCTCCCAGGTGGAGATGAGGAGGAGCTGAGGAGACAAAGCATTTTGCCAATTATTGCTTTCTATATTTCATTTAATTTCTTACTACTAGATTTAATGAAGAAATTTAAGTTCTCCCTCAAATTGAAATTTTAAAAACAGTAATGCTTTGTAAGTTGAAAATTAAATGTATTGCACTTTCTGTGCATTCTCCAACTTTATTTCCCCTGAACATATATTACTTTTCTAATTTGAAACATGCACCACCTCACAAATATTTGAAAGTATTTTTTGAAGTGGTATGCCCCAAGATAATAAATAGTTTTTATAGAATGTATTTTGGTGAGTAAACAGCTATGGAATCTCTAATAAGCACAAACATTTTTATTTTAATCTTAAATTTAGTACATATAATCCATAGCATAGCTCAAAGCTAGATAAAAATGATATTTTTTTAATTTTAAAAAATGTTCAGCTAATGGAGTCCATTACTATCGAAGATACACTACTGTTCCTTCTAGTTCTACTATAGCTGTGTATAAACTCACCTGTTTATGCCAGATTAATATCGTATGAGAAAAAATAATGTGTAAAAAATGTCTTACAGGTTAAGAAAACTTTTTATCCCATTCTTATATGTGTTCTTGAACTTTCTGAATGCTATATATTTCTGTGAACAGATGAAATAGATATTAATTTTATACTCTCCTTTTCAAAAGACTTTATCTCTAAACAGGGAATATAAGTCTTTCAAATAAATGATATTTTACCAAAAAGCTTGATCTTTCATGACATGCCATCTAACTCTCACAGTGGGTGTAATTTACCAAATTGGTCTGAAGGCATTTCAGGAAAGTACAGGAGCCATGGTCTGCATTACTGATGGATTTATCCAAGTACTTGATAGTCCATTAGGAGAATGATTCATCTGAAAACAAGCAGACCAATATCCACACAGCCTTTCAAACACACAACCAATTTGAGAAACAACCAGACAACTCTTACCGACTTAAAGTCTGCCTATGACCACATAAGTAATGCCTCAGGTTCCCACTTCTAACAAGATTATATTTGCTACTTTTAAAATTGCTATTTTCTCTTGAAGAGATGAATGTCACTTCCCTTGTTATTAGAAGGCAAATAAGAAATATCCAATTTAGTGAAAAGGGGCATAGAGGGATGGGGAAAAGAAGAGCTTGGATACAAACAGGAATATTTAAACTAATGAGTCAGAACTGCCTGCAATGTCTTAGGTGATATTATTATATGTCTTAATTTGCAGTACTCTGAAAATATACATATTCTTTTTTCCTACTCCCCTGTACTTTAATTTCCCAGGTGTTTTCACTTACAGTCTCAAAATTTCACTTCTATAATATCCATCATCACACTACATGATCATGTAGTCCTATAAATACACTTAGAGGTATTTGCAACTGAATTTGTATTACGTGCTAAAATATTTATTGAACCTCAATGGTGAATAAAACCTGAAAAAACAATGTAAGTACCCTCAAATTTCATTATTAGTTTTTTAATTGTGATTTTTAAAAGAATTTATAATTCTCCACTTTTTATTTTAATAATCTAATTAACTCCCTTTCCTTGCAAATTAAAAATCTGTAGCTCTATATCTTGTAAATTTTTCAGTACAGGCTTATATGGATTCACTTTCCACAATTCATCCTCAAGTAATTACAAATGGCTAGACAACCTATTGCTGGATGAACACTAAGCCACTGTGTCGCCCACCTCCAGTAGGTAGGTTATTTGAATAGTACCCCTTGGAGTTGTGCAAGACATAGACCTTTACATGGACTGCAATGGGAATATGCCTTCTGGGATTATACACTGTAGTAGTATGGCTAGTGCCATCATGCCATTTTTTATCTGCTCCTACACTTCTACGATATGTTTTGCAACCCAGGTTACCTAATGAGGTAAAACCCCTTTTTTTATTTCAATGCCCAATTTAAAAATTGCCACAGCTGTGAAACCTGCCTAATGAGGTTGTTATGTCCTTTTTGGTGCTTCCATTGCCATTTGCTCTTACAGAAGGTCAGCATTTCTTCTACCACCTTGTCTGTATTTGTGTGTGTGTACACATGCTTTAGTCTTTCTTGCTTGAGAATGAGATATTGAAGGACAAGGATCATGACTTGTTCATGTTTGAATAGATATGTCATAGTTCTGGTACATGGTGGGGCTAGAAAATGTTTGCTGAATTAATTTTGATAAACTGAGAATTCTTACATGGTACTTGAAAGTACTTTAAAAAAAAACCACTAGCCTTTAGAGTTAAAAAGAAATACCTCAAAACACCTACCTAAAATTTCATTATCAGATACCATTCTGACTTTAGAAAACAGCAAATTCTGTTTCATATGCTTGCTTTATTTATTTATTTATTTATTTTGGATGTCCTTCACATGTTTTATTGAAATCACTCTTTTCACAATGTCAGACTCATAAAGAAGACTCATAAACAGACTCATAAACAAGTTCCCTGGAGCAATGCCTTTCTATCTCCCTGCTTGGTTACTCCACCAGTGGTCACAGCAATGCAAAACTAAACCCACAACATTGACATAATTCTCTTTTGTAGTAATTCTCCAAAAGGCTAGGCCTGCCCCTTACAGTACAAATTGAAACCTGCATGTCAGAAATTGAGAGCATTATCTTGAAGACCAAAAAAAAAAAAAAAAAAAAAAAGTCATCTATTATATGCACACATGGGCTCCTGCTTTATACAATTCTCCATGGTCAACTGTAAGACACATGGCTCCGTTTCTTACTGTACACAAGAATTTTGCCATGGTAAGGGGAAAGCAGATGGATCAGGTAACTGGGAATTTTTAAAATAAATCATATACCAAAGAAGACTTAGAATGGCTCTAAGAAGAAATACAATACAAATAGCTAATTGATCTTTGCTTATCAGATATCAAGAAAGACCTTAAAAGGCCATATGAGTCCCCTTTGGGCAGCCAGTACCACAAAGCTGATACATGGGGAAGTACACACAAGATAAAGAAAGCCAGTTCTGAGACAGTGGTAGACAGGTTTGATTTAATTAATAGACACTTAGGAAGAACCTATAATATGCTAGTGCCTATTAGAGAACTGGGGTTAAAACTGAAGCAAACACACTAAACTCCTTCTCTCGTCGAGCTTATAGTTTAGTGGGAAGAGAAATTAACTCTGAAGAAATAGGTTGGAGCTTGATTGTAAGATGGAATTTACATTACAGGTAATTTTGTTCCTACTAAGTCAACCACTATCTCCTCTTTTTAATAGAAGTTGGTATTGACCTCATTCTAAGAAACTGACAACTAGCAATAGTTAAGGTGCCCATGCTGCCTGGCACAACAGCTACAGCTGGCCATGCAGTTCCAGCTGCACCCTTAGTTTTTGCCTCACCATGTGACAGCATGTGATGGAGATGCCAATAGACTCCAATAGATTGTGTACACTCTGAGAGCCAATTCCAACAGTCAGAAGCTGATCTGGCAGAAGATCCTTCCCTAAAGACACCTTCTAACATCTGAACATGCAGTTTTCTAGATGACTGCACCTTTTTACACTATAAACATAAGTTTTCTGTCAAACACTGGTGTTTAATAATCAGCATCCTTTCCCAGCCAACACTTTCTTGTATAGCAGAACATCCCAATGAGTCTCCCAACACTGATTACCAGCCAAACCATTTCCAAAGTAGGTAGGGATATTAACCCCTAGAATTTGTTCATTTTCTCTTATGCTGGAAGGAACGTGTTACCTTAGCTTCACATTTAAAGGCACTATCATTAATATGGAAAAACCGCTTTTGTTATAATTTCCATTTTTTAAAACACTCTTTAAACCAACTTCCATATCAACGATCATAGTGAAATTCCTTTAGAGTCTGATTCTGCATATGCAAGACCAAAGTGATGAAAATGTTTGTTTTTCAAGATAGTGTGGGTTAAATTGATTCTGAGAGTATTGAAAGATTCATTCATACAAGACATGGCAAACAAAAGTGATGATAAAGGTCCAAAGACCTGGATAATGTCCTGGAAGTTTGCATAACTGCTTAAACTTGCTATAGCTCAGAATTTCTTCCTACCTACTTTTAGGACATAGGACTAGAGATACAGTTATCTTGATCTGCCTGGAAATGTTTCTCCTTCTCATTGCATGTTAATCTCTTAGAGTAACACTTTCTATTAGAAATATATTGCCATGGGGGTGGGGAAAAAAAGAAATATATTGCAAACCACAAATAAATTTTAAATGTTTTAGCAGCCATAATAAAAAAGTAAGAAGAAACAAGTGAAATTAATGTAAAAATGTATTTTATTTAGCACAATTTATCCAAAATGTTATCATTTCAATGTGTTTATTGTAAAAAGTATCATTAATGAGATATTTTACCTTTTTTGGTTTTTGGTACCATGTTTTCAAATTCTGTTGTCAATTTTATGCTCACAGTACATTTAACACATTGACTGCCATGGGAGTTGTATTTACCTCACTCTAGTTTTGACCCTGGGGCTGTGTGAAGCATATATAAAGTTGTACTTGTTGATGGTCTTATTGTTACAATTAACATTGACAATTCAATTCTAAAACATGGATTAAATGAATATAAGTCAATAAATTTCATTTTTCTGTTTATTTACATTACACTAGGACTTCTTATTCTATTTTTGTAATAAAATACCATGGCCCCAAGGAAAAGTTTCTGGTTTTCTTGTGTGTGTGTGTGCTCGTGGCAGTCAATGTGTTAAATTCAGACTCGCCACATTTTAAGTGCTCAATAGCCCCTTGTGACTAATGGTTACCACACTGAACAACAAAATCTTACGGAGTTGAGACAATATCTGTGTCACTGATAGGTACTGTGCACAGGACAAGTTTTGTGTCACATCAGGGCCTAAAAATAGTATATTATAATTATGAAAGACATTTGTAAACTAATGTGTATTTAGATGTATGTCATATGGGAATTTATCACATCATCACACAGCTTATCAAAGTGTTGATTCACATTCCAACAGTAAGCAATTGACTCATGCTTATTGGGTGAGGAAGCCTAATATTCATCAACACTGGAGTTGTTTAGAAAAAGGACATTTTAAAACACCAACATTCTCAGTTTCTTTTTCCCTTTTATGTAACTTATAAACACCCAAGGCAACAAAAAACAGAGTTTTAGAATCCCAATCCTCATTAGGAAGTAAAAATGAAGTAAGATAACAAAGGTATAATCAATATTTTCATAATTATAGTTGCTTAAAGCAGATGTATCAAATTTTGGGACCCTGCCTCTAAAATTCAGGATTTGTCTTTTCTAAAAACTGTTCTCTAGAATAATTCCTTTTGTCTTCTCTTTCACGTGATCCAAATGCTGTCAGTTTCATCACCTTGTGACAACAAATGATTAGTCACAAGTGTATTTCCTGGCTTTGGTTCACATTTGCTCATGCTAGAGTTTTGGTTCCTGCATATTGTCCTTTAAGATTTTTTCATGAGCCACAAAGTGTGTCTCATTGGTGTTCAGAAACCAGCATGCAGCCTCTGTTCTGGTCTTCCAGAAATCCAGCTTCCCTCCTGGATGTCTTGCTTATCTCAATAAATTGTTTGAAGGTGACTTGCCTCTTCGGTGAGCCTATATATAAGATATTTTTAAAACTTTAATTTAGCACCAAATGTAGCAGTATAATTGTTGTTCCCTCCTGTTGTCAACTAGACAAAGAAATCCTCTGTCTGTGGCTATCCTAGAGACTTATATTGCCAAAACTGCTTTTGTAACAGTGTAAAGGAAATGATCCTCTCCCTGGTGCTATGTTATCCTTTGTACAGAGCCCAAAGGTGACTCTGAATGTGCCTTGTGCCTCATATGGTTCTTATAAAAATGGCCACTTCAACATCTGCTCGAAGCTGCTCCTTAGTGGGTCAGATCAAGTCCCTGGGGCCAAGTGGTAATTACAGATCATCTTGTCTTTCATTTCACCATAACCCCTGTTTTCATCCTACTGTGCACTGCTTATTAAATTCCCAGTGCCAACAAGGGGGCCAAACTTATAGTAAACAATTAATATTTTTAATGAATGACACATGTATTTTTTATAGTTCCATTTTCATATTCTCTATATAAAACAATATTTATTTAAAATTTGATAACTGTTTTAAAGTATTTTAAATATTTTTCATAGATGGTTGTGAATAAATTTTTAAAATAGAAACAGCTTTAAAAGTAACAGAATTCCATTGTTAAAAATAAATCAAACCGTAAAGAGTTCTATAAAATTTCTTGCAATCCCTTACAGTGGAAATTTCTGCAGTGGTTTGTTTTAAATCCTTTCAAAGTTGTTTGTGCATTCTCTTCTCACAAAGGTCATATGATGCCTGTTGTATAACATACCTTTCCATTGATTTATATACAGTGGATATAATATCTACTTTAAGATTTTTTAAATGCGTAATATTCCATTGCATATGTGTACCACGAATAACTAATACATTCCTACTGGAGAATAATTTAAGTTGTTTCTACTTGTTTTTCATTAAAACCTCACTGTAAGAGATAGATTTTGTGTATAAGTTGGAGTTTGTTGCCAATTATGTTTTCTCAAGAATTCCTTCAACATAAGAAAGAATATATAAAATATATTTACTTATTCCTTCCTTGTAAATATGTTGTTTAAAGAAATGTTAAAATAATACATAGATTTTTATCTTTCAAAATGTCAAATTTAGTATATATATTTATCCCTATTAATATGTTAAAGAAATAAAAACTCTTTAAAAATAACAAAGAGTAGTAGTACACTTATTAATATAAAAATGTCAATAGCATTGGAATAATATTTTATATATACATATTATATGTAGTACTACTGAAAACTAATAAATAGTTTGGTCATCTCTTGACATGGACACAAATAGGTCTACCTAATTCTTTTTGATTACTTCATGGTATTTCATTCTATACATCCAGCATAACTTATGTCATAATAGTTGACTTTGAAAATGTTTCTAGTTTATAGTATATTAAATACCATAATAAATATCTTGATGTATATATTTTTATCCTTTTGGGTGACTGTAACTATATTAATGCTTTTCCAATTCTAACATATTGAAAAATGTTTTAAAAATTTACATACTTTGAAAGAAGATATACAAATGGCCAACAAACATAAGAAAAAATGCTCAGCATCACTAATCATCAGAGAAATGCAAATTAAAACCATAGTGAGATACTACTTTACCCTGGTCAGAATGGCCATTACTAAAAAGTTAAAAGAGATGTTGGTGCAGCTGCAGTGAAAAGGGTGCACTTTGACACTGTTGGTGTAAATGAAAATTTGTACAAACTCTATGGAAAACAGTATGGAGATTTCTCAAAGAACTAAAAGTAGATCTACCATTTGATCCAGAAATCTCACTACTGGATATCTATCCCAAGGAAAAGAAGTCATTATATCAAAAAGATACCTGCACTCATATGTATATTACAGCACACTTCATAATAGCAAAGGTATGAAATTAACCGAAGTGCTCATCAATAGATGAGTGGATAAAGAAAATGTGGTGTGTGTATGTGTGTGTGTGTGTGTACACTATGAAATACTACTCAACCATAAAACAGAATGAAATCATGTCTTTTGCAGCAACTTTGGTGCAACTAGAGATTATTAAATGAAGTAACTCAGGTACAGAAAACCAAATACAGCATGTTCTCGCTTATTAGTGGGAGCTAAACTATGGGTACACATGACCATACAGAGTAGAACAGCAGACACTGAAGACATCAAAGGTGGGAGTGTGAGGAAGAAGTGAGGAGCAAAAAATTACCTCTTGGGCACAATGTACACGAATTCAGCGATGGGTATACTAAAAGCCCAGATCTCACAGCTATAAAATATATCCATGTAACAAAACTGCACTTGTACCCCCTAAATATGTTGAAATTTTTAAGAAAATGTACCCACTTGCCAAAAATGTAGGAGAGTGTGTATTTCTCTACACTTGCAAATTGAGAAATGATCAAATTTGTTTACATTTGCCAGACAGGTAGGTGGCAAATCATATCTCATTCTGATTTCAACATTTCTGAATATGGGACTAATATACTATATTTTATATTTCTCATTCCCTAGCTTTTTAAAAACAGTTTTATGGCATATTATATATACCAATATTTAAGTTGTTAAATTCCGTTAAGTTTTTGAGTCAAATAATGTCATACAAAATAATTCTCTGATTTGCTTTATTTTCTCAATATTGTGTTAGTAAAATTCAAACAGTGATACATGTCACAGTAGTTCAATAATTTCCCTGTGCCACTGTGGCCCAGTGATGAAGATATTACATTTTTTTAAATCCATCCCCCTGTTATTTTGCATTTGGATTATTCCTACTTTTTGCACTTAGAAATATTGCTGCTATCAACATTCTTTTATCTCCTTATGGAAGTATATAAATATTTTACCAAAAGAATATATCTTTAGAATGAGAATAGGTGGCTTTTAATAAAAGCACATTTTTAATATGTGTAAATAATTCCAATTTTTTGTTACAAAATGGTGTAAAAGAATACAAATTGGTGGAATAAATACATAGACTATTTTCTGAATTTTTAATTTGTGCCAATTAAATGGTTGAACTGGTTTCTCACTGTGGTTTAAATTTGCTTTTATATGATTTCTAAAAAGATTAACCATTTGTTTTTTATTTGTATTGCTCTCTCTTACTATTGCTTCCAGGCAATGACTCTTTTCATGTTTGTTAAATTATGTTTACCTTTATAAAACTAATTTTTTTAAAGTTTTACAGGCTGTATATTAGAACCTATTTTGGATTATATGTGGCAAGTTTCATCTTCTATTAAGTTGTGTATCTTTTAACTTTTTAAGTTTGTATTTGTGAAAAAAATATTTTAGTATGATCGGTTTTATTAATGTTTTTGCATATGCCTCTAGAGGCCCTATTTTTTATTCTAGAAATATTTCTCTACCTCAAAATAAAAACTATTTCTATTTCTTTTAAAAGTTTTATAGTATTACTTCTCCAAGTAGTGTTTATTTCACATGAAATATGTGTGTAAGGGAAATCCTATTTCATCATTCTACGCTAGTAAGCAATTGCCCCAGCACCACTGAATCAATCTTCTTTCTCTGTTGATCTCACGCCACCGCTTCCATATATCCAGTCTTCACATGTTTGCATACATTTGCCAATAAATTTTTATTCAATTTCATTCTTTTGGTTTTTCTCTTTTTATTAGCATTTTTCTCACTGTGTGATAGTTTATTTTTTTTCTTCTTTCTTTTCTATTTAGTCTTTTTTTTTTTAATTTCAGAATATTACAAGGGTACAAACGCTTTGGTTACATAAATTGCCTTTCCACCGCTGTAGTCAAGCCAGATCTATAAGAGTACCCAGCCCCCAGACAGTGCACACCGCACCCCTAGGTGTGAGTTTACCAATCCTCTCCTCCCCCTCCCACCTGCAACATCCAATGAATGTTGCTTCCATATGTGCACGTAAGCTTTGGTGTGATCAGTACTAATTTAATGATGAGTGTAGGTGGTGCTTGTGTTTCCATTCTTGTGATACTTCACTTCTTTTGGTTTTTCTATTTGCTATCCCTTGCCAATACTTTCCTTGGAATATTCATTATATAACATTTGCTGTTAATAATCCCATGACATTACCATCCTATCTTTATTAATTTAGCCTCATTATAATTTTTATATTTGTTAGGGCCATCCCATCTTAATGTTTCACTTCAAAATGTTTTCGCCTTTTCTTGGCCTTAATTACTTTAGAATTAGTCCATTGAGACATTAAAAAATTCTTTTTGAATACCAATTACAATTTTATTGAAACTATGAATTATAAGTCAATTAAGAGAAATTAATATGCATCATAACCCCCATTAACATAGATATACACACCTTCATTTCTTTGTTTTCTTGCATTTTTACTAATAAATATGTCACATGCTATTTGCTAGACTTGAGTTTTTCAATTTCTTTTTTGATATCTTCTGATTATTAAATTTTATAGAAATTGTTTTTAATTTCTAAAATGACAAATGTTTTTATTTCCATTTTATTTTTATATTTTAATTAATGTATTTTACATCTACTTAAATTATTTGATTATTTAGAGTAATTAAATTAAGGAAAATCAAATTAATTACATCTAGATTAAATATGTGATGACAGAATATTGTCTGTATAATAGAAATTTTTTTAATGTGTTAAGAGTTTTATGGCTTATTATATGGTAAATTATCATAAATGTTGCCTGTGAGCTTTGAAAGTATGAATATTCTTACAATTGTTAGGTGAAAGGATTTACAGATGTTCAATATTTCAGATGTGACATTGTGTTGTTCAATTCTATCTTTATGGATAATTTTAACTACCTAATGTTTTATTACTAGAAGAATATTTGAACTTCTCTATGTTGTTAATTTCATCTATTTTAATAGTTCTAATCATTTTATTGATTTTCTTATGTAACATTTGAAACTATATTATTAGACACATATAATCTGAATTATTACATATACTTAATGAATTGAAATTTTATCATTACAAAATAACCCTAATCCCTAGCATTCGGTTAGTATTTGTCTTGTATATATATTTTTGACACTATTTTCAATCTTTCAGTCTCCTATCTGCATATTTTGAGACTTTAAAAAACATCTGTCAGATAACATTTATCTGATAAATGAAGGGGTTGTTTTCATATCTATTTATTTTAACTTATATATTTTTATTTATTTCTAACATATGAATTTATTCTTACTATTTATCTTACTTTTTCTACACTTACTTTGTTTTTTATCACTTTTGAACTTATTGCATAATCTATATTAACATCTACATCTACACAAATATATATTATTTTATTTATGTATAATACACATACAATAAGATGCACACACTTTTAATAACAGTTGGAGGAATGTTGATATATACACTTATGATATTACAACTTGTGACTTATTTAAAAACAATTGAATTATTCCAGAATATTCTCTTATGTGGACTGCTGTTAATCCTGGGATCACCTTCTTTTCCAGGCATCTATGGAACTGTTTATTATCACCATAGGCTAAAATTTCCTGTTCCATTTAATAGTACCATGCATAAATTGAATCGTATGGGGCATATTTGTTAAATATCTAACTTGATTTACTTAACATAACAATGAAGTTGACAGTCATTTTAGTTTGAACTATTCAAAGGATGTAAAATGATATGTTATTGTGGCTTTAATTTGCATTTTTCTGATAAATAATATTGAGTTAATTGGTTATTTGTGTGTCATGTTTTGTGAAGTGTCTGTTCATTATGTTGCTTATTTTTATTGGTTTGTTATATATACTATGGAGTTGTAAAAGTCATGAATGTATTCTGAATATAAGCCCTTTTTCTGATATACTTATTGTGAATATTTTTTTCCAATGTATGACTTGTCTTTTTATTTTCTTAATGATATCTTACAAGAGCACTTTTTAGTTTTTGTAAAGTCAAATTTATTACTTTTTTATTTATGATTAGTGCTTTCTGTATTATATGGAAGAAAATTTTTGCCTATGCCAAAGACATCAAAATTCTTTAATTTTTTTCTCCTACTGCTATTGAACTATTTTGGAAAATTTGTTAAAAGGACACTGTATGTGAGATTCCATTTCTATTTTATTGATCTGTATGTGTTTCTTTTTGTCATTTACACATTGTCTTGATGAGTGGGATTTTATAAGAAGTCTTGAAATCAGGTGTTGTGAGTTCTCTAAATATGTTCTTATTTTTTAATACTATTCTAGGTGATTGCATTAACGCAATTTTAGATAAATTTTATAACCAGAAATAATGGAGACCGAAAGACAATGGATTGGTATCTTTAAAGCACTGAAAGGAGGAAAGGGGAAACTGTCAACTCAGAATTCAATATCCAGTGAAAATATCCTTCAAAAATGATGGTGAAACAAATACAATTTCAGAGAACTGAAAGCTGAAAGAATTGGTTAATAGCTCACCTATATTATAAGCAACATGAAAAGGAATTTGTGAGGCTGAATAGAATTATTCCCGATGGAAACTTGGATCTACAGAAAGGAATGAAAGCACCTTGTTCTTCTGTGTCGTTTTTCTCTGCTGCTTTCATAGTTTTCTCATTGATTTTAGTTTTCAACAGTTTGACCACAATGTGTAGTTTTCTTTTTATTTTTCTTCAACATGTTTTGTTTAATATCATTCAGCACATTTTTTAAAAACATTTTCCTGTCTCTCGTCAAATGGGTAGTTTCTAGGGCCTCATTTTAAGTTCACTGACCCTTTTTCACTATCTCTACTGTGCTGTTAAGTCCTTTCAGGGAAGTTTTCAATTATTCTCTTAAATTATAGAATTTTCATTTGGTGTTATGAGTTTTCATTTCTCCATGGTAATTCTCTATCTCATTAAGACTATATAATACATATCAGGCTCTTTTATAATAATAGCTTTAAATTCTTTTCTGTGAGTTCTACATATAGTCCACAGACTTCAATTCACACCTGAAAAATATACAGGATGAAGTGGTGAAAATAGAATTCACTGCTAAGTGAATACATTAAAATATGGCTAAATTTAAGAAGTACCTTTACTCACTACCAGTACATGGCCTGAGATGCATGATTTCTGTGGAGAAGATGTCGGTTACTTGGGAGCCCATCTGGGGATGTCTCAAATCCTGCCTGTGGAGACGATCAGGAGAGAAAAGATGATTTCAGAACCAAGCGCTGGGGAAGTACTTTCAGAAGGTCAGAAGAAGAGGCAAAACTTTCGAACAACTCTCCAGGGTGATCAATTTGGCCATGTCAAGGAAACTGATGGTGAGAGATTCTAAAGTAAAAAGATAAAGTTTCAAGTATATGAGAATGTGCCCATAAAAGAAAAAAAATCATTTTAAACGTTGCCGATGGCTAGAAGAAATCAATGTCAATCAGTGGAAGTCAAGTGCACACTCTCTTCTCTTCTTGTCTTCCACTCTAACCCTGGAGGAGTTCAATATAATGTAGTAAGTGGGAAGGAAAATAAAAATGCAGGACAAAGATATAGAGAAAACATCAACTGGGACTACCTTTTCCACCAAATTCTCCTCACCAGCAAATTTGGGCTGAGTGGGACACCAGTGGAAGAGATAGGGCAGTGAGCAAAAAAGCATTAGTATTTCTTTATGAATTCTTACATTTCTAAGTTTTTAAGTTTTATTTTCTCGTCTTTTGCTTTGTTTTGTGTTTTAGACTACATAGAATTCTTAATTGATACTATTTCTGTTTCTAAAAATAACAGTATATTTTAAATTATTATTATTAAAGAATAAGAAAAATAATTCATGAAGTCTTGTAGAGATTAGTCAGGAATAAGAGGAAATAGCCACACAAAGTATGAATAGGTTGGGATTATATGTGAATAAAATTGTTTTCCAATTGCTCTCTACAAGTATTTATTGTTCAACTTAATTGGTGTAATTTGCTGAAAAGAAAATTTGCTTCTGCCTTTGCCAGGTAGCAATAATAGTCAAGGACCAGTTTCAATTAAACTGTTGGGTTTTATTGTTGCTGTTGTTATCAGGATTGATATATATTTATGATTCCTCAGAAGAATCTTTTTTTTTTTTAAATTTTTCTGCCTAAAGCCGAAGTAGTAACAAGAGTCCATGTTCCCTTTTCTTCATGGATGACAGTTTTTAAGTTTAGTAATGAGAGATCCCAACTTTACACAGGCTGTCAAAACTGACTACCCATCTTGCTTGGGCCCAAGGCTTTGTCTCCTGTCCCTATTGTTCCCAACTGCCTTTAAACTGAAGGGCAAATGTGCTAGAGATAAGAAATCTGATAAAGGGCTGATAACTAGAATCTATATAAAACTCAGGAAATCAACAAGAAAAAATCAAACAACCCTATCAAAAACTGGGCAAAAGACATGAACAGAAACTTTTCAAAAGAAGATAGACTAATGGCCAACAAACATATGAAAAAGTGTTCAACATCTCTAATCACCAGGGAAATCCAAATCAAAACCATAATGAGATATCACTTATCTCCAGTGAGAATGGCCTTTATCAAAAAGTCCCAAAACAATAAATGCTGGTGTGGATGTGGAGAGACAGGAACACTCATACACTGCTAGTGGGACTGCAAACTAGTACAACCTCTGTGGAAAGCAATATGGAGATACCTCAAAGAGCTACAAGTAGAACTACCATTTAATCCAGCAATCCCATCACTGGGCATCTGCCCCAAAGAACAAAAGACATACTATAAAAAAGACATCTGCACTAGAATGTTTGTAGCAGCACAATTCACAATTGCAAAGATGTGGAAACAACCCAAGTACCCATCAATACATGAGTAAATTAATAAAATGTGGTATGTGTATACCATGGAGTTCTACTCAGCCACAAAAATCAATGGCGATATAACACCTCTTGTATTATCCTGGATAGAGCTGGAGCCCATTCTACTACGTGAAGTATCTCAAGAATGGAAAAACAAGCACCACATGTACTCACCATCATTTGATATTAACTGATCAACACTCAAGTGCACACATAGTAATAACATTCATAGGGTATAGGGCAGATGGGAGGGGGTAGGAGGAGATGGGTATATTCACACCTAATGAGTGCGGTGCGCACCGTCTGGAGAATGGACACACTTGAAGCTCTAACTCAGGTGGGGCACAGAAAATATATGTAATCTAAACATTTGTACCCCCGTAATATGCTGAATTAAAAAAAAAAGTTTTAAAAAAAGAAGTCTTCCTCACTGCAGCTGTCTGCTTTAGAATTAGCTTATCTTTGGATTCCTGCATATATTTTGGTGTTGCCTCTGAGTTTTTTTGTTTGTTTGTTTTTATTTATTTTTTTACTTTCTTGCAAACTGAACCATGGAGGATAAGGGAGGGAAGGGATTTTTAAAACATGTTATTTAGCATATTGGTATGTTTTGTGGTGGAATTAACTTTCAGTATACCTTTTCTGTCATAATTTTGATAATAGAAGCACTCTTACCTCTTTGAGGATAATTATTCTATTTTTAAATTCCTGGTCTGTAACTTCTACTATCGTCTGTTTGGATCTCTCTCTCTCATTCCTTATATATCTTGTTGTTTGTAACTGTGAGCTCACTTTCCTTTTCTCTCATTTTCAAGGATGGTGAAGCACATGCCCCCAAGGCAGAGAGCTCAGGGCTCCTGAGATTGACTTTCTTTTTTCTTCTTTCACTTGCCCCTCACTAGGTAATCCTGTCATCCAGTGATTTTCTGTATGTCAGACCCAGGATGCTCTAGACTGAGCACTTAATGTTCAAAAGGTGTTAGTGAGGGGATTGAAATGCTTAAGGACCAGCAGGTCAACCTGTACCTATTGCAGTTTGCTTGTCACTCCCCAACTAGCCGTCCTCACGTGTTACCAGGCCAACCCTTGCAGTGGTGCAGAGGCAAGAGCTGCTATTCCTAGGGCAATGAGATGGTCCCAAAACCTGTTGCAGGACTGTGGCACCAGGCTTGCCTTTACCTAACTGCTGTCCTCACCAGCTCTCAACTACCCTCTCATGCGGTTTCCTCACAGTCTTTGTTTTAATCCTTCAGATCTGTCCACTTCTCTTTTACTTCTGTGGTATTTGCAAGAATGGGCTGCAGGAAAGTGCAATGGTCTGGGTGTGTTTGCTATAGCATAGAAATTTTATTATCTTTTGTCATAAAGAAATTTTCAAATTAAAAATGTAATTTGTTATGTGGCCATCTGTATTTTTAGTTAATTTAATTGATAACATTTGGCTCATTTTTATCCTAAAATCATGTTGTTTGATGCGGTAGTCCCCCCTTATCTGGGGAGGATATGTTCCAAGACTCTCAGTGGATGCCTGAAACCCTGAACAGTGCTGCACCCTGTATATGCTATGTTTTCTTTTTTGGTATGATAACCTAGAGGGCTACTAAGTGACTAACAGGAGGGTAGCATCTAGAGCATGAATATACTGTACAAAGGGATGATTCTTGTCCCAGGTAGGACAGAGCAGGATGGTGCAAGATTTTATCACTTTACTCAGAATGGCACACAATTTAAAGGTAATAAATTGTTTATTTCTGGAAATTATCATTTAGTATTTTTGTACTGCGGTTGACTGTAGGAAACAAACTGTGGAAAGTGAAACCACGGATAAGGGGACACCAATGTATTTTAATGGCTATAAGTGAAAAATAGAATTAACAATCAATTAAACACTTGGTATGTTTTAGACAATGAAATCATCATTTTACATACATAATCTTAATTTATGTTGACTAAAATCTTCCAACATAAATAATTATTTACTTTTTAAATGAAATTAGAGGATATAACAAAGGCAAGAAAAGTTAAATCACTAGTAAAGGATAGAACTCACAGTATGTGGTATAGCCAGAATATTAAATCCAGATTAGTTTGATGCCAAAATCTTTGCCCTCATCACACACTATTACCAACATGAGAGCCAAATCATAATATATAAGAGTAAATGTTTTTTGGTACACTTATATTGTTCAAAATGAATTTAGAGTTCCTTTAGTTCTATAAATTCAATGTTAAACTTGTTGAATCTTTGTGAAGTAAGAAATACTTGTAATAGTGGAGACATTTTACTTTCTTGTCTGATTTCAGGAAAAAATTAGTAATGTATATAGAACATTTTTTAAATAGACTTCTAGGCTATGATACACAATGAAGGATACTTATTTGTTGTTAAAGATTAGAATTCAGGATTTAGAGTCTAAGTATTTTATTACAGTTAAAGACTTATGTGATCTTTTAAAATAAATGGAAATTCAAATGGTAATAAATTGTCTTAATGCAGTAATGAGGGAAGAAATCATTTTCAATTAATCACATATGACAAAAAAAGTTAAAATAAAACCTCTACTAGATTTCATCAACTCACAATGATAAAGTTTAAATATACTTAAAATTCTTTCTTCTTCATTTAGCAGCAACCCAAGGAAGTCACTGTACATGTTTTTAATATGCCATTCGATATACAGGATATGCTACATAGACACATCAATGATGTCGCCATAAACTTCACTGGGGAAATTATTGGTTTAAGATAATATGATTTGTCATTAAACACTACAGTCGAGTCTATGGTCAGACATTAAAAATTACTTAAAAGATGAGTGGCTGGTCAAATTTCTAATCTGGTAAATCAGAGGATATAATTTATTCACTGAGGTAATCCAAGACAGGTGATTTAAAAATCCCATAAAATTTTTCCAAAAAGTCACTAAAACCAGAATGCTGAACAATGACATCTTTCACAACAATAGTGAACTCTTCCTACCACTTAGTAGACTTAATGTACAGCAAGAGTTTTATTCTACTGGCATCAGAAAGCTCTGAAATAAAATAACTCTATGAGTCATAATAATTTCTTGGCACAGGGCAGTAGCTCCTTGTCATCTGTATAAGTAAACCAATACTATATAAATCAAGTATCACAAATTCAAATGCCTAAGGGTCCTGGCCTACAACATACATGAGGAAGCAGCCAGGTATAAGACAAAGAAAGCAATTGAGCCTATTGCAAACTTCCGACGCACTGTTTAAAAGGTACTGCCACCATCCAGCTCAAGCGGACTGTTCTCATGCAGTAACACGGATCCAGCATTGTCAGACCTGGTCAGTCTTCAAGAAAAGTTGCTAATCTGAAATTTAGTATAAATTTTCCAATTTTAAAATGTTATGCTGAACAAACATAACACCTCCACAAGTTGCATAATACTTACATGGCCTATGGGTGTATTATATTCAAATAACTCAATCTTTAAAATATACATGACCCCACAGGAGAGAAGAAAAAGAAAGTATAAGAAGAATAGAAAGAAAAAATCCTCTCCAGTAGAGGAAGTTGCCCCAATGGCTAAATTTGTAGTGAAAGAGGGTGAAAACTAACAAAAAAAAGCAGGAACTGAATTTGTGGTAAACGAGCTAGCATGGCAGATAAAGATGAAATTCTTGAAATTATATTTTTAGGATTTCAAAGTTAAATAATTCTGGCTTCAGCTACTTACTTACTTACAGGGACTTTTTTTTTTCCTAGGGTATATTAGTACGTTTTCCTGACTCTGAATTTTCTTATTTGTGAAATGGGAATAATTGCTACAACTTCATGGGGTTTTTAAGATTATGAAAATGAAATGTTATGAATACCTAACAGTAAGAAGAATGTCTACTAAAGAAGACAGATATTATGATTGTCAGCATATCTTCCTATTCCTGTTTTTGTTTGATATTATTTGCTGTGTGGCTGGGATTATGAAAAATGGTTTGCAAGAAGAAATATGAATCAACAATTTAGGTTTTACCCAAAAGAAATAAAAGTTTATGGATAGCAAGAAGATGATATTCATATCTAATCATAGTATTCTTTTATCCTGAACAGCCATTCAAATAAAGAAAGAAGAAACAAACATACAAATAGTAACTCTGGACACTAGTGGTCAGTACCTGGACACTAGCAGAGAGGGGAGGAGATAGGAAAATTGAATGTGGATTTTATCAGTTTCAGAAACTTATCTCAAGCTTATAGTATTATTTTTGCTACAAAATCATATTTTAATTTAAAGTGATTTTTTAATCTGGGCCCTATTTTTGACTCTTTCTAAATTTTTCTTCATTTTTAATTATTATGGGTACATAATGATGTGTGAAGGGAAAATGGACCAGTTCACACCTGAATATACAATAGAGTGTTATATAGGATGGGAAGCCTGTGATTAGGGAACTCAACTCTTTTATAGTGGACAGTAAACCCACCTGACCTTTGCCCCAAAAGAAGATGTTATCTTTATTATATGGGACAGTAAACAAACCTGCTCTTTGATCTACAAGGAGATACTATCTCTATCTTCTAAGGTTGTTCATTATACAAACATACTTGAAAATGTAGGTCTAAACTAGGGGTTGGGAACCTGTGGGCCTTGGGGCCACATATGGCCTGCTAGATACCTGAGCTTGGCCTTTTGACTGAATCCAAATTTCATAGAACAAATCCTTTTAGTAAAGGATTAGTTAGCCTCTAAACAAAGGCAGTCAGTGCCTCACGAGATGTGCAGAAATATGACAGATATGCATACACTGTGGAGATTTGCTCCCCCAATGTTCTCGAATAAATAACTCAATCATACAAGATAAGTGTACCCAACTTTCAATATTTATGGTCTTCAGAATTTCTCAATAATCATTTTTTTCTCTCTACTATGGAAAATAAGAATCCTAGTTTTTCTATCCGCTTAGCAACAGTTCTTTAGTCCATACTTTGCTAACTTCATGTGTAGGATGAGGATTAAACTTTAAACAAAGCAAGGTTCTTGGTCTACTGTGCCTTCCAGTCAAGTAAAGGAACTAGATATGTATGTAAATCGTCAGTTGTATTACAGCAGAAATAAGTAAAAAGTGAAAACAGTAGAAAGGAGTGTTCAGCATTGCTTGGGAGGTGTCTTTTTAAGTGGACCTTTACCTGGGAACAGAGACTCTTAGTTTCTCAGAAGAGGTGAATTTCAAACTGTGTTTTGAAGGATAAGTAGGTTTTTAGTAACTGGGGTATGGGGGTAGGAAAAGAAGATGCAGGCAATGGAAATAGGCAAGCTATGCAGTAAGAAAAACCATAGCACACTATGGGATTTGCTAAATATTTGTTATATCTAGAACAAAGGGTACATATGAGAAGATAGAAAATGACTGTGAAAATGTAGGCGGGATACGTCATAAATGGCACTTGCTCCATTCTAAGGTATTTGGGCTTTGCTCTAAGATAGTAGGAAGCAATAAAAGTTTAAGGAAATATATTAATTTGATATTACACTAGTACTCTCTGGTTCCAGGGAGAGTAATGCAGATTCCTTATTCTGTATATGAAAGGCCCTTTACCTAGACACACAGACTTTGATAGAAACTATAAGCAAGATTTTCTTATTCTTCTTAAAATCTAGTTGAGGCCAATTATAGTGAATTCTAATAGCAAAGAAGGAGGTTGGGAATTTTGTTTGCAATCAAGTATTTGGAAAGCTTGTTTGTTCACATATGGGCAGAAAAGATACAATAATTCAAATTCCTGGTAATGTAACAGCTGTAGCACTGGCTTGGGATAGTAGCAGAAGTGCTAGGCCAGAGTCTAGTTGTCTCAGACTATTAAAGATAGTCTACAGTCATGTCTTCCATCATATAGGATTAGCTGAGTGTATTTCTGACTTCCATTTGGGGTGGTCAGGCAAAGTGAGAAAGGGCAGCTTAATATCAAGAGTGACCAGATGTTTAAGGAGTTATTTTATCCAGCTGCATCAACGTATGCAGACATTCAGGGACTTTGGTTCCTCCAGGAAAAACAAAACAAAACAAAAAACCTTACTTGTTTTCAAAACATACCTTTAGGAAAATACTAGTTAATATTTTTGAGTATATACAATATTTCAGACGTTAAAAGAGTTATAAGATTTTCACATATATTAAATTAGATTATCAGTATGACCCAAACAAAATACGTATGGCTTTTTACATCATTTTTTTTTCTTTTTACAAATGAGGTCACTGAGAAACAGAAGTCAAGTAACTTCTTCAAAGTCTTAAAGGGACCAAGTTAAGATTCACTATAAGCTAGTTTGCCTCCAGAGGCCATACTCTTTTTTTTTTTTTTACCTGTATACACACACAGATAGTATATTTATAGTATATATAGTATATAAACATATATTAACAGTTTATATACTGTATAATAGTATAATGAATTGGTAGCATAAACAGATATAGAAAAGTTATTTCAAATGACTTTTTTTTTATTTCAGCATATTATGGGGGTACAAAAGCTTAGGTTATGTATATTGCCCTTGCCACCCTTCCCCTCCCCTGAGTCAGAGCTTCAAGCATGTCCATCCCTCAGATGGTGCACACCGCACTCATTATGTATGTATAATACATACATACACCCATCCTCCCCATCTGCCCAACACTCAATTAATGTTATTCTTTAATGTGCACTTAGGTGTTGATCAGTGAAACTGATCTGATGGTGAGTGCATGTGGTGCTTATTTTTCCATTCTTGTGATACTTCACTTAGTAGAATGGGTTCCAGCAGAGGCCATACTCTTAAAAGCAGTTATAGACTTAAAAGACAATTATCACATTAAAATTTCAGTAGAGTTGAAAGATATATTACAATCAAGTTGATAAGCCACTTCATTTCTAAGGCCTACAGTCTATAACTTTTCTAAAGCAGAGTGCAAAAAAAAAAAATATTTCATTTGAAAGTGGGTTTTGTGTGGGAATTGCACAGAGGGCCCTTACCTAGATGTCTAGGGACACAGTAAATTGGTTTGGGGAAGATCTTTCAGCTGCACTGTGGAAGAAGGTTTGGTGTGGAAGGACACTATTAGACACAAGAGATTGGATACTGTCTATGAGTACAAGTTAATGTGTATTTAAACAAGCTAGTGGTAATAGGAACAGAAAGATTATAACTGCTATTAAGGATGTAAAACCAGAAGTCTTCGTGATTCATTAAATGACTAAATTTTAAAGGGAGTAAGTAGATCCTATGATGACTGGGAAATTATGTTTTCAATTTAGATGAATTTATTCAAAAGAAAGAACAAACTTCAGGGATTTCTGCTGCTGGATTTCTGTTGCCTGTTGAAGATTCCAGTACAGATACCGAGTAGGTAATTCTTAAACACGTGCACGGTTTAGGAGTCAAGTTTAGGATGGATCTGGAATGGGTAGCACGAGTCTATCTTAGGTGTTAGAAGCCATAACCATTGAAAGATTATGTAGCAAGAGGTTGTAGTATGAAGCTAAATAGTTCTGAGGAGCCCTGGGGAATGTCAAGGTATCAGAATAAAATGTTAATGAATGAACATTCATAGAGAAGGAACTGAAGAGAGCATAGTCTCATTGAGACCAGACAAGTTTCCAAAAGCAAGGCAATTTGACAGAGTTTGAATCTCATAGATAAGAAATATATATGCATATATATATAATTTTTTTTTTTACTAACTTTGTCAAATAGTTGTTGGTGATCTTAGCAAGGATCCTTTTAAAACAGTAGTGGTAGATGCACTCAATTTGTGTAAATAAGAATTAATATTGTAAGAAGAAATTAAATTACTTTTTCAAGAAGTAAAACTGTGAATTCAAAGACTAATAACAGGGACAGATAGCTAGAGAAACATGGTTACAAAGGATTTTTTTGGTTAGTTTTATAGACAAAAATGTGAAAAAATTTCTAGAGATAGGGAGAAAATTGGTATAAAGTGATAGTTTGAAGTTAAAAAATAGATCATTTATGAAGTACAAAATCATCTCTAAGGATAGAGATAGAACACTAATATTGCATTTTATCCAGATATGTTTACAAATTATTACCCCCAGTTTAAAGATGGGAAAATAGAGATACAGGAAAAAAAAAGCTCTAACAAAGGAAGATATCGAAAAAAGTGAGAAAGAGAATTGAGTATGAATTAAACTATCAGCTTTACTTTTCCATAATATAATGTGTCTTCAATAAAAAGACACGATTCTGTGAATTAAGATTTCTATACTGCCATATATACACACACACAGATACACACACAAATCACACTGATAGTATTAAAGTTCACTTCAGTGGAAAGTATTTAGTGCAAGCCATACTTAAAGAGGAATCAATTGTTGTTCTCTTTTTGAACCTCATATGATTTAAATTTTCAATTAACTATATTCCTTAAAATTGACTACTTTGATATTTAAATTTATTGGAGATTGCATATGTGGACTCAAAAAATGTAGGTTTAAAAATAACTATTTCAGTTCATTTGCAATGGAGATATTTGTATTGTATTATAGCCATTCTTTCAACAACAAAATTAAGTAGATGTGTATAAAAAATGTAAATGTGCATAACATTACAGTAATGGGTGCAGGGGACATGGAGAGGATAATATACCACCATTTCCTCAAATGGCTTGCAAACTGATTTGGAAAAAAAATTATATTCAACATTTGTAGGACATTCTTTTCATCCCATTTTGCTTGCAAACAAGTTTGGGTGACTTTTCCAAGGCCAGGTGTAAGTATGGCTGATGCATTTGCATTGATTTATTCAAAGTACCTTTCCTCTGATCAGATGCAGATATTTGCAAGAGGGCTAGCTGAAATGAAAAATCCATCTGTAGCCAAGGAACAAAGTGAGGGAAGTCCATATCCATGACTTTGACCTTATTAGCATGGTGTTTTAAACAACTCCATTAACCGGCCATGGGGAAGATATTGATAAATATGCACATATATAAAGACAGAGTACCTAATACAATGTGTCTTACTCATACACTGAAATTCTCTTATGAAGCAATTTGCATTTTGTAAAATACATGAATCTATTCCTACTTTCAAAATTGGTAAGAAGACATTTTAAAAATACTCCTTTTTCTACCTAATTACAATGCCAATGCAAATAAAGTAGCAGAGATTTGAAATACAATAATCTGTGTTCTTTGTTTAGATAAAATTTAATCTGTACTATACAACAACAAACACAAGATTTCTAGTGAATCATTTAAGCCAAGTGATCCACACAATGCCCAGAGTTTCAGGTTCTGTCAAGCCAAAGGATCAGCATAAGAAATAGTATCAATGCTATGAAGGATCAGAATGAGTTGTTTTCCTTTTACATTTCCATATCACTTTGTTCACATTTATGCTAGTAAATATCCATGTTATATTATAATTTATCTGCTTAATTTACATGTCATGAAGTGATGAGTCCCTGCAAGCTGTATTGTATCGTTGTCTCCATACAATTTCTGTCATTTACCAATATTTCTGCATAAAATGTACATTTAGCAAAGGCTTATTTTATAAGGCAATGGATTAACTTTCTATTCTTTCTATTATAACCATCAATGAGTGTATACAGGTATTATGGCTTATACTTATAGAGATTATTGTAAAAACATATATTCACGTATTAAGAAGATATTTATGGTTGCCCAACAATAGATAATTGCTGATACTGACAATTACTTTTAGAGGTTGCTCCAGTATGTGGCCCTTTTTATTCTTTCATGTTAAGATATCCAGGAACAGGTACTATCTTTAATTGTTGTATCAGTTATAATAAAGTTGTTCATTGCTAATTAATTTGTAATTGAACATTAATCCAGTTGTATATTTTCCTCCTACTGAGGGATTAAAATGTTTTAGTAAGATTTTGCTGTTAATGTTTTTCTATTTTTTCTTTTCTTTTTTCTTTTTTTTTTTAGCCTAAAGAACAATGGAGTAACATTGATTCAACACAGAAATACATAAATATTAACATTACCCTAACAAATCAGGGTAGAGGAAACAAATATACTTTTGTCTTACTCTGTTGTTAGAGACACTGGAAACAGAATATAAGTTATTTAATTTAATATTGGTTAGGATGCTGGAACTACCTTCTCTTAAAGACCATGAAGTCAACTATCATAAGAGAATTCTCTCATTGCCATAAGACAAGTCAGAATGATTCTATTCTATTCTACAAATGACAGAAAATCTCTCAGATTTATTCCAATTATTTTAGACACATAAAATCCCTATACATTTATCATACAAAAGACTAAAAATGAGTCATGAAACTGAAAACAGAAGTATAAAAATAAATCAGAGCAATTATTCCCATCTCCATGGAATCCCAGTGTTGCCTGGTCTTACAAGGTCTCTATAATGATCAGAGGAATTAAAGTAATTCTCTAAATAAGCACACTTGTTAAGGAAGTCAATTTATTCTGCCCCCAGCCCAATTATCTAGCTTTGGCTTTTGAGAGCTGATGATCAGCTAATTAAATTGCCTTTGAAAGATCAACAAGAAAACTGCTTCCACCACATTTACTCACCTCTTTTTCAGCAACAGAAACGCTTCATGATTTAATTGTCAACATCATTGACCTAATGGAAAGATCAGAGAAAATTTCTAAAAAGGCCTCCACTCAAACCTCATTATTGTCGTTTTTTGTTTTTTTTTTTTTTCCTGAACTAAAGGTAACAATCATTTTTTTCAGGCCCACGTGGTGAACCTGAGGCCAGGAAGAGAGGGCTTACAGAAAGAAAGGCGATATACCACTTTAAAATCCAATTTTGACCTGTGAGATGGCCAATAATAGAATACTGCTCACGTTTCCTCACTTTAGAACTCAATCAGTCTGGGTGCTAAATAGGAAGGGGAGAATAGAACAGTTTTGGGGGATTTTTAAACTTCCTACACAATGAGTAATCATGATTTAAGAGCTCTACCTATATCAAAGACAAGTAACTGACAATATGATTCTTCACACTTGAATTCTTTATTTTTCCTTTCTTTACTTCTGTTCTTTTTCAGATAATTTTATCATCATAATTACCATCGTCATCAAGGTGAAATATAATATTTATTGAGTACTTATTATTTGACAAACTATGCTAAATTATTCAAATGTACTATCTGACTTAATTCTTAATTTACCATTGCTTTCTCCATTTTAAAACTGAAGAAATTGAGGTCTATAGAGAATAAGTCATAGATCTAGAAAAGGGACTTGAACTCAGAATTGCCCAAGGTCCTGCTCTTTAACCAAGACTCTATAAAATAATGTAAACAGCTGGGCCGTATCATGAGGGGGGAAAGGAAATTGCAATTACATAACTAAAAGTACAGAGTCCTCATACATAAGCACTTATCAGAAAGAAAGGCACAATAATCAAAATCCATTCTATTTGCCTTTGTTTTAGCCTGTTTAATGGTCTAGCATCTGTCACTTTTTGGCCAATACTAATGATAAGTTAAAATGAGCTGCACTAATAAGAAGTCACTTGTTACAGAGTTAAATTTCTTTTAACTACAGAAAATAGAATGCTCTAATACTCTACACTGTTATAGAATGCATCCATATGTTATTCTAAAGAGCTTTAACAGATAAAAACTGATTTGCTAGGGAAAAGTATATAAAGATTGCCAAACAGGACACACGTGCCTTGACTCCAGAAGAGAGCATTTCCCAAGATATGTTTCTACTTTTTAGCTAAGTGCTAAATATTCTCCATACATTCCTACCAGATAAGGAGATTTAAGACAGTAATTAATGCCTATTCGAGATCACACGATGTGTTTTATAGCTCCCAGGTGATAGCTAGAAAATGCAAAATTTATTTCTGTAGACCAAGAATACCCTGAGAATGCACTGATGACTGCAAGTCTGTTTAGCAGGTAGAATACAGCAAGTTTTTGAGATGAGAGTAGGGTTGGAAAGTGGAGGGACATTTGGGATCATACTGTCAGTGGAAAAGTTGTATTCTTTCCAGAATTTGATCCAGGATAATTCTCTAAAATAACCGAAAAACCAACCAGAAATTATTAAATCTAAAAGAGGAATCACTGTGCATACAAATGTGTATGTAGGATTTTGTTCATGTGTATTGATCATCATGGTTTAATTTTAACTATTTATGAATCTCTTTTCATAATATAGTAATATAGGTCCAGCAGAGTATTATGTGAATTGAATGAAACCCAAAAAACAGGAGAAACTTGCTTAATAATTGTATTCAAAATTGAGAAATCATGTGTTAGCAAAAAATAGATCATTTCACATGCATTATCCTGTAACAGCCTCCACACATGCGAACACACACATACTCCCAAACTCACTCAAACATGCACATGTACACATCCACACATCGATATACACCTATAATTCCTGTTTTCTAGATTAATATCTAAAAATATAAAAATACAAATAACTAGACTGCCATCTGGTAACAAAGTCAGTACAATGACCTGTTCCTTGGTCTGCATGATTAAACTATATTTCTTCCTTTTATTGGGTTTAACCCCCTCCATTGCATCTTTCTAAAATGCAAGAATAAATATTTGTTTAGATGAGAGTTGATCTAGTTTTTAGAAGAATGAAAGCAGAAAGACTTTATACAGCAGAATTAAAAAAAAAGACAAATTTGAAACTTAAGAGGTAGTTAGTGAAGAACTCTGTTTTAGATAAACTTGTACTAAAAGAGTATATAGAAAATGATGCAGAATCTTTCTCATTATGTGTAGGATATTTTCATCTTTGTTATTTCAATCTTTAACAATTCTTAGTGTTTCTAAAATCCCAAATGTAGCACGTAAGGAGATTTTCAGTTATATAATAAACTTTTCCTTACTCAAGAACTATATCATTTAAAATAAGGAAAGGAAGACAAGGAAAATTATAACAATAAATAAAATATATCAAACTAAATATTTCTTAATGTAGCAATATCTCTACTCAATAATAATTCTCTCTAATTTTCCTTTTGTTCCAATTATTTATATAGTATTATGAGCTATACCTGGAAAGCCACTTTACACATTTTATTTTTTCCAAGAAGTCCAGGAGCATACTAATGTATCTACAATCAGAAGCATTGGATCTTTGCAAATTAGATTTAATAAATTCTCATTATTCTTACAGTAATTAGAAAAAAGCTTAAAAAAAAGAAAGAGTATTGGTCTAAATCTCTGTCATACCCCACCTTTAATTTGCAGAATGCTTGAGAAATGTATAACTATCCTCTGAGACTGTGGTCCCCAACTCCTAGGTAGAGGACAAGTGCCACACAGCAGAAGGTGAGGTGAGCAGAGAGCAAGGGAAGCTTCATCTGTATTTACATATTTATAGCCACTCCCCATCACTCGCATCACCGCCTGAGCTCCCCCACTCCACCCCTGCCCCTTCTGTGGAAAAATTGTCTTCCATGAAACCAGTCCGTGATGCCAAAAAGGTTGGGGACCACTGCCCTAAGAGACCTGAATTTTTAGTCTAAGAAACATGAAGGAAACCAATTTGAATGTGCAGTCAAGAAGAGAGAGGCACATAAAATATTACTTAAATTGTAACAACAGAATGGAAATAAATTAGTTTGTTCTTTTTCAACCAAATATCAGTTTGAAGAGAATTTGCATTCTCCATCATAAAGACAATGGCATCCTTTTTTTTGTTTGTTTTTTGAGACAGAGCGTCACTCTGTTGCCCAGGCTAGAGTGCCATGGCGTCAACCTAGCTCACAGCAACCTCAAACTCCTGGGCTCCAGCAATCCTCCTGCCTCAGCCTCCCGAGTAGCTGGGACTACAGGCATGTGCCACCATGCCCGGCTAATTTTTCTATATATATCTTTAGCTGTCCATATAATTTCTTTCTATTTTTAGTAGAGACGGGGTCTCACTCTTGCTCAGGCTGGTCTCGAGCTCCTGAGCTCCAACAATCCACCCGCCTCAGCCTCCCAGAGTGCTAGGATTACAGGCGTCAGCCACTGTGCCCGGCCTATGGCATTCTTTTATTGTTTTAAAACTAAGCCCAATAAATTTATGAGATCAGTTTTTTCTCCTGCAATTTAGCAGATTTATCATACATAGTTCTGAACTATTTCATTAACAAAACAATAATTATATTTTCCTTTTATCCATGTATATTAAAGCACTTAGTAAACATAAAGGTATTTTGTTATAAAATATATATAAATAAAGAAATGTATTGACTTACTGAGAATAAGGTACTGCATCTGACAGAGGCACAGATCACTAAAATAAACTATACATTGACTTGATATTCAAGACTACCCGTTCACGTTTCCATTGATCTGCTGTGTCTAAGGCAACAAGAGCTGTAGCATAGCACTGTGAGCAAATACTGGTTAAGAAGATGCTTTCCCAAGTACATCTGACTGTTAAATATGTACTAATAGAAGAGATCTCAAATGCTCCTAGAAAATTGCCTTGTTTCCAGTAAATGGAACCACCCTTAAAATATGTTTACCAAATGCAATAAGACAACTTATGCCCAGATGTGAAAAGTTCCCACCGTTTGATGAGTGTGTCTAGGGCCTTGTAAAATACAGAAACATATGAAGATGGCTCACTTTCATTCCTCTGGAACTCTGAAATGGATCTATAACAAAGGTTGCCAGGAAGACCGGTGAAAGCTTTTACTGACAGTTTCTGCTACTCTGAAGAACACATAATCTTTCAGGAGATAGATCAAATTACTACAATTAAAGTGAATATTTAGACTTAAGTTCAACTGGAATCATTAAAAATATATATGCTCATATTTTCAATAAAGAAAAAAATTAAAACTGTAGCAAATATTTCACATTTAAAAATAAGAAAAGCACAGATTAACGTGTTGCCTACAGAGTAAACCACACATTACCATATATATTCTCATTATGCTTCAAAGTTTGAGAGCTTACTGTATGTAATTATATTTAAAGACTGTCACAAATTATGCATTTTTCAAAAATCCAGCAACATAGCAAAATTTAATGTTGTATAAATCAACAGGAATATATTTCAATGTTACTGTGAGCCATTTGATGGTAAGACACTATCTTAGTCATGTATCTGCTTATTTTCTCTCTTTTTATAAGAAATACATTTTATTTTAGTCAATAGGTTTAAATGAATGCACATTTGCATAATCTCAGAATGTTTTAGCAAGTTCATTTTCTTTTAAGCGCAGGCCTCGTAGTAGTGAGATATAATAATAATCAGAGAAAGCTCACTCAAATTTTTCCTTTTGTAAAAGCTTATAAGTGTTGATCAGTTAAGTCGGGCAGATGGGAGGGGAGAGAAGGGTATGGGTATATATACACCTAATGGTGCGGTGTACACTGTCTGGGGGATGGACATGCTTGAAGCTCTGACTTGGGTGGAGCAAAGGCAATATACATAACCTAAACATTTGTACTCCCATAATATGCTGAAATTTAAAAAAAAATATAAAAAAAACGCTTATCTAAATTAAAGGCATCAAAGCTGGTTTAAAGTTATAGGTGATAGTGTAATACCTAAATGGAACACGATGGCTGTATAAGCCTAATTTCAAATGACCAATATGATATATATGCATTTATAATCTGCATGTATATCATTAATAGGTAGGTAGCCATTTCAAAGTCTGCCAGAGAGATGTTCATGACACATAGTTAACTCACAAAAACCTGTTACGAAAATCCATGTGCAGATGATCCTCTGTAAATTAAAATATTTGAAACATATAAAGACTTGAATGGAGGGATAATATTTTCAAATATTTTTAAAGTGCAGTTTTTGGTTATCTAATTCTATTCCACATTCTTCCTGTATCAACAACAAAACTGGGAGTTGATGCTGAAATGTTGAAGGGAATGATGATAAGTTATGATATATTAGTGCAAAATAAGCTAATTCATGACATTTAAATTCTAGGTAAGGTTTGGAATTCTTATTGTTGAACAGTTATTGTTGTGCTGAAAGAATCTGATAACTTTAATTTAAATTTTAAGACTTACAAGGTTGAAAGATAAATTGTATAGTCTGTATGAAGAAGTAGTATATGTTACTACATAAATGAGATTTTCTAAAAGTCAGGTTTTGGGGAGGGAAGAGAAAGAACTGAAAGGCCCTCCACCCTGTTCACACTCCCCAACTCCATCGCTCTGCAGACTTCAGTCATTGGGAAAGGGATTATGAAATTGATAGTTGAGTTTGAATATTTGAGCACAAAAGAGATGTGTGTCTTTTTTCCTTAGGGGAGTTCATGGACTAATAGCATCTAGAAAAACCTTCCCCCTAAAAAAAAAAAATACCAAACAACTTAGTGTGATGATCTAGGAGTGACAGATATAGTAGCATGGAGTATCTATATGATAGGTCAAAAATAGTCCCTTATATTTTTTAAGGTCCCAGCATGACAGACCAGAATCTATATTTTTACCCTCTCAAGAATGAATAAAAAGCTCAAAATAAAAATGAATCTGTGATATGAAAAACAGTGAAAGGTGGAGATTTTGCCCTGTTCAGCTTTGTGACCTGAGAAAACTATGTTCTCTGTGTAATGTGTGCGTGTAGGCATATGTTATTAGAAACCTAGAAGGGCTACTGGAAGGGAATGCTGAAATATTAATAGTGGTAGTCACTTGGTAGGTGATCAGGTATGCTTTTTATTCTCTGCTTGTTTCTACATTTGTATTTTCATATATTTCCTTTGTAATAAATTTAAATTGATATCAAAGCTAAAGAGTTAGTTTTATTTTGTATTTATTAATATAAAAGCTAAAGATTGCCTACTTTGTGCTCCTTTTTTTAAATAAATGTGAATTAATAATTAAAATTAAGACGAAATCTTCAATAATGACACTAAGAAGACAAGTGAATAGAAGGAATGGGCTCCATTACTTGTAATAGTTTGCCAGAGCTTAGATAAGGTAATTCTTTCTTATCTGGTTGGAAAAAAAAGAAAAACAATAGAGTCACTTGTTATATTTCAAGATATTCCTTAACTGTAGCCATAAAGGATTATTTGTAACATTCATCAGGAAAAAATAGAGACTTCACCAGATGAAGCAACCTATGTTTTGGCACAATCTTTAGAAAGTTGTCAATAAGTAGAAAGTAACAAATGTGGATGATTATAAAATAACACTAATATTTCATTTATAAGAACCTAAACAAGTTAATGCAGGCAAAAAAAAAAACATTTAAACAAACATTACTTTCAACCCAATGCTAATCACTTATTATGTTCCTAGATTTTTCATGGTATTATAAAATTTTCTATATGAGTGATAGCCAAGTATTACTAAGTCAGTAAATAAACATGCATATAGTAACAATGTAGGCTGACATAGTTTTAAAGATGAGACATTTTTTATTCCTAACCTTCCCTAGTATCAGATTATGCTCCCCCGTTATTTCCTTTCCATAGAAAATAAGAAATCATCCTTCCTGTCTAAATCTATCATATTAAATTATGTATGGTATCTATTATTCTCTCTCTTTTTTTTTTTTTTTTGAGACAGGGTCTTGCTCTGTCACCTAGGCTGGAGTACAGTGGCACTATCATAGCTCACTGCAGCCTCCCATGCCTGGGCTCAAGCAATCCTCCTGCCTCAGCCTCCCAAGTAGCTGGGACTACAGGCGTGCACCACCATGCCCAGATGATTTTTTATTTATTCATTATTTTTAAAGATGTTCCCCAGGCTGGTCTCAAACTCCTGGCCTCAAGTCATCCTCCTGCCTTGGCCTCTGGATTGCTGTTATTACAGGCATGAGGCACTGCACCTGACCCTATTTTTCTTTTTTAAAGTTGATTATCTTTTTCAGTGTTTCCTGAGAAGTTCTTGCTTTCTGTGACTAAAGAGGTTAATATTCCTCTACATTAAAATGAGAAACATAAACACAGAAACAGAGAAAGAGAGAATAGAAGCATGGTTACCAGAAGTTGGGGGCTAGGGGGTAAGTGGAGAAATGGATCCACAAGTGCAAACTCACAGTTATAAGATTAATTTCTGAAAAACTAATGTGCAGCATGGTGACTATAATTAATAATAATGTATTATGTACTTGAAATTTGCTGATAGAGTAGATCTTAAGTATTATTACCACACACACACTCACAAAAGATAACTGTGAGATGCTGGGTACACTAAGAAGCTGTATTGTGGCAATCATTTCACAGTGTATACATTTTATCGAAACATCACATTGTACACCTTGCACATATACAAACTTTTTAAATATTTGTTCATTATCCCCCATTCAATCTGAAAAAAATAAAGTCATGGAAAAATAAAATAAAGTAGATGCTTCATCAGGAAAAATTAAAAAGGGGAAGAAATACTTTGCATAAATACCAGGGAATGAAATCACAGAATGAAATGTTTAAAAGAAACAAACAAACAAAAAAAGTAGGAAACATCAGAAGATCGTAGGGAACACTTGGTTTATATAAGGTCACCACTGAACAAAAAGAAAGCATTAAAAAAGCAGAATTATTTTATTTCAGATCACCTGATCACATGGTACCTCTCAGGGAAATTAAGAATTTCAGTGTTCATATACTGTTCAGTGAAAAAAGTTCAAATGAACTTGGGAAGCTAAACCTAGACAGAATAAGCAAAATAATTAGGGAAACTATGACACCAAAGCCTTTGCACTTCGTCTTTCTGCAAATAATTTTGTTTTCTCTGTCTGCCTCCGATATTATGATTTATATTCATAACATAAATCATGAAATGTTGGTGGCCTTGCAGATCTTGTTAGGTTTAATCCTAAAGTTTAATCCATGTTACTTACATGGCAATAAATGTAAGTAACATAAATAGAAACATACAGACTACGACTATTGAATGTTCTCCATTTCGGAATGCATAAGCCAAGAGTCCTGAAACATCGAATGAAATTCTTTCAGAAACACAAATTGTAATCTTTAATTCTGTTTCAATTTTATCATGCTACTCTGCACTTGTGTTTTTGCAGAAAAGACACAGAAAACTGTTCTTAGAATATCCAAAAGTCATGAGAAAAAAAGAACCAGGAATCTCATCAGAATGTGTGTGTTGTGAGGCTCTGGGACTCAGTTTTTCTCACTGAACAGCTTTGTTGCAGATAAGCTTTAATCAAGTTATCCAGCATTTTACTTGGCTGAACTGAACTTAACCCAGTCAATAGATTGCTATATGCTACTTAAAGTTTGTTTATCCAGTAGATGGATTTTAAGCAGAGAATATATGGGTAGAAAAACATAAATTACGAAGCTGGCCAGAATTACTTATCTCAGGGTAGAAAGTGCACCATATGGCTGTCTTGTACCAAACTAATGTGTCATGACTAAATCATCCCTTTGAAGAAACAAGAAGTCAAAACTAATATACGTATATAATTTAGCAAGCATTAGGCTTGTGTAGAATTATTGTATGGCAGAGTAGGGGGTAAATAGTGAGAGCCTGTAACTCCATAATGATAAATCACACTTATTTTGTTTCAAGAATAATGGTTGAATCTCAACCTTAGAGAATAAGGGAAAGCAGTACAGTGATTTTAATTTCACTCCTTGAAAACACTTGTTCATATTTGAAAATCTCCCCTCCTTTTGAAAATTGCTATCTGCACTCAAACTATTTATATAATCTGAATATACAGAAACATACAAGATATTATAGAAGGCCAATGCTAGGGCATAGGAGAAATCCTTTACAAGTTCATTCATTAGACATCATAGGTAAAATTGTTATATCATTGTATAAATACATTGAAAATAAATGATTAATTTCACTATATTCATCATAGACATAATGTTGGTAAATATGAATTTTATTTCACAGGCTATTGCTATTAAACTTTAAGAAACTTAGAGATTGAGTCACTGAGTCTTTCAGGGCATACATATACACATGTCTGAAATGAGAAACTAAATAGAGTAAGTATTTAGGCAACTGACTACTATCATGGAAGAGCCTCTATATTTAAGGTACATATAAATGAAATCTACTCTATTTTATTATATCAAGGCTGGTAAGCCAATACTGTGCAGGGATATATTTCTGACAAACTGGGACTATTTTCTCTTATTTTTCAATTTCATAAGCACATCACCAAGCACCTGATAATTAAGGCACGTACCTTAAAGAAAACAGAAATAAAATTGAACTCCTTATACTTCATCCAAACTTAATTTATCCAAATCCTTCCTTCTTTTTGTTGATGATTATTTCATCCTGCCAGTTGGCCAGGTCAAATAACCCAGGAGTCATTCTTGACACATTTATTTCATTTACATCTTCCACGTAATCTCTCAGACAATACTGTCGTCTCAATTCCAAAACATACATAGGATTAGGTGGCTTCTAAGTCTCCCATTGTTAACTACACTTTCACTTGGACGCTGCAACAGCTTCCTAACAGGTCTCCCTGCTTAACTCCCTCCAGTCTATCCTCCATGCAGCAGTGATCCTTTAAAAACACAAAATATATAGCTCCTCTGGTCAAAAATTTCCAGCCACTCTCCATTTCATTTAGATTGAAAGTAAAGTCTTTAAAATGAACTTTAAGGCCCCTAATGAACTTTGTTTCCTACTCTGAACCTCATTTTCTACTAGACACTCATGACATCAAAAACTCCCTTATGGTGTCTCTGTTTTTTCTCTTACTCGTGCAGCCAGTGTGGTCTAGTCAAACATGAAACTGATTGTATTTATCTCTTACTTAAAATCCTTAAAGGGCTTCCTGTTTCCCTGAAAATAAAATATAAGCTTATCTGTAGCATGTAGGCCTTATAATTCCTTGTTTTGCCCACTGCCGCTCTGACCTCATCCCTGATCACACTAGGTACTTTTTGTCTCAAACTTACCAAGCTCACTCCTACCTCAGAATTGGTGTAGCCCATGTCATTCATAAGAAAATATACTTCCCCAGATAATTATATGCTTGCTTTCTTTTTTTTTCTGTATCTTAGCTTATATCATTTCTACCATCTCAGAAAAGATTTCTTGTCCACATATTATGTAGCATTCTTCCTTCGTTTTCTCTTATATCACTCCTCCTCTTTCATAGCACTTGTGTGTTTATTTCTTTAAATTTATTTTACCTCTCTCTTCACTGCTATCTCCAAGAGATTAGGGTTTATGTTTTTTTCTTGCTCATCATTGTGTCTCACACCTAGAGGAGTGCCTAGCACATGGTAGGCACTCAATAAACTTTGAAGGCATAAAAAGAAACCTTGAAAGATTTTTAAATTCCATAATTGCCTTGATTTTAAGCATGTCTCATTTTGAAGCAGTAAAACATCACACCAGCAACAACCAGTTGCAAATTCATTGTTTCCTATTATCAATTTTGTAAGAAGTATTCCAATCTTTTGGTGAGAAAGGAATTTGTTTTAGGGCTTATTTATAACAACAGAGCTAGTATTTCTTTTTGTCATTCATCTTAGGTTTAGAGTAACTGATCTTCATGAATACTGGATGAGACTCCATAAGCATACTCCCTATAGTGCATGTTTTATTTCTGAAAGCCTGGGGAAGAGTGCTTTGTAATTAGTGATTATTTTGTCCTTCCAATTATACCATCTGTTGTAATTGATAATACAGTACATAAGAGTATGATATTGTGCAGAACACTCTGTTGGTCTGAGCACTGGTTCCTATTTGGGTGAAGAATAGTATTCCTTCCAGCTTGTGCTCATCAGCCCTTGATTCTCAGGTCACTCTTACATGGCTTCAATAACGGGAAAAAAGTGACTTGCCATATCAACTGTTTCCAGTTTATCTATTTTAATAAAAGTAATTGTTAAAAAATAAAATAAAATGCCTCTTCAGCTACCCTCACTTCTTGTCTCAGAAGACCTTATTAAGACACCTGCCAAATGTTAGCTTTTATAGCATTCTGATGATGCCAAGAAGTATATTTTATATGCAGAGAGTTAAATATTACCTATTATAGATAGATAGATAAATATCTACAAATTCTGCAAAAGTTAAGGAAAAAATACTTAGAACTAATTTTTATCCCCATAACATATCCATGCTACCATTCCTAGATTTTGCAGCTATTCACATAACCCTGTACTAGGGATAATGACATGCTGGAGAAGTAGCTCTGAAAGAGATATTATTTTTCACAAATGTTCATATCCATAAATAGCCAACCCACATTAAATATAATCTTTTGATTTTATTATTTATTAATAACCTCAAAAAAGACTCTGTAAAGAGCACATCAAGTTTATATAATTGAGTGAAATCTACAAAATGTCATTTCAATACTAAACGCACTAAATTCAGTCTTTTAAATCAAGCTCACTAATTTAAATAGTACTAGCAGTATTATAATAATGATGATGATCGTCATCATCATTTTCATCTTTTTAATTAAAGACCCCATTCTTCCAATGGGCATGCTTTTATGGGCTATAAAGAATGAAGCAATATAATACTGTCTTATTCACTCAGAACTGGTAACTTTTTGTTTGGGATTCATATGTCCAGGAATAACAGTTTGGAGTAATATTGTTAAAATAAGAATATAATTGAGATTTGGTTTTCATATCAATTCTTAAAGGCCAGAGAAAAGAAGTTCTGTTATTGAGGTGTACTGTGCTTTATTTCTTCATAGGCTTCTATCGTAAGATGCTGCAATTCCTCATTTATTCCACATGCAGGGATATTTGTAAAAGAATGGTAGTCATTAAACAGTTAGAAATTGATAAATATGTATTTTTCTAGAAAGTTATTTGTTATATATTGTTAGACCAAAGAATAAAGACAAATTACAAAACTACATGTAAAATATGAGCCAATTATTTATTTTAAAAACAGTATGTATGAATATGTATGTAAACAACATGTTAATAATGGTTATTCCTGAGCAGTGAAATTTTAACTTTTAGATATAGGTACAGATAGTTTGGTACATTACAATTTTCTAAAATGAATATATGTGTGTATGCAATTTTGAAAACATTTTAAAAAGGACACAATAAAGATGCAGACAGATAGCTTATTTCCATTGTCTACATCCTTTATCTACATGCCACTAAGAAACAGATTGTCTTTGGTGTAATGCTGAAAGATTTTTAAAATTTGATTACCTCCTTCCATTAGTCACCAGAATCAAGCAGAAGGGATCTTAGCCTAACTAATATCCTGACTGAAAAGTGACACCACTGAAGTGCAGAGCTTTCTCCCCCTGCTTTGAGAACGGTTCTGCTGTGTCAGCGCACGAGCAGCAGAGAGGAATCAAAGCAGAAGGGACTTGATTTGCTGGTGTGAGCTCATATTCTAGACAACCCTAACTCCTATAAAATTTCTTTTGTCATCAAACCTTAACTACACTGCAAACAGAAAAGATAGTGAAATCATTGCATATACTAAAGTAGCTCCCATGTTTTGTCCTGTTCTTCTAGAAACGAATACTTGATGTCAAGCTTAGAGAAAGAACATTTGTGTGATTTTGCTTCATTTAGTTTGCGTGTGGTTGTTTTCATTTCTTCAACTTTAACATTTGTGTTCTCAGTGAAGATGTTTTTAATTTTTAAGAAAACTATAGATTCTCCACATTAAATCATTTTATGGTTGTGCTGGTAAAGGTTGAATTTGGAGCGTATGGTTTATAAATGTCTCTTGAAATGACCCTTATTCGAGTATATATAAGCACTGAAATTCTTAGACTTTCTGGAACCACAGTTTCAGTTCCTGGCAAGACTGACACAGCTCCTTAATTTTTTGAGAGATAAGATACATTCCTTATAGTCCAGTTTATTTGGGTCTTTCAGAGAAAACATTTTTTTTCTGTTCCCAAAGGGTTATGTTAACCACTTAATTAACGAAGAACTTCCCAAGGGATTTTCTCTCAAAAACTGTCTCTCTTCTTAAATCTTAAAGCTTATTAGAGCACAATAAATTTTTAAAAATTCAAATGTTTTAAATGCATAGAAAATAATATATACACTCTTACATACCAATGACTATCAATTAGCTGATGTTAATATTTTACTATATTGGCTTCAGTTCCCTCTTTTTATTAATTTTTTGAAGATGAAATATTTGAGACACAGCTTAAATCCCATATCCTTTTCACCTTTACTAAATTCACTGTATGTTATTTCCAAAAATAATTTTAAACTTTAACCTCACATTTATATTCTTCAACAGTATAAATGAAAACAAGTAAGATTTTTTTTACTTCTTGTTTATATTCATAAACAGTTGTTTTATATGGTTTTAACTTTATCTGAATGAAGTCAGTACTAGACACACTGTTTTAACATGACACTTTATTTTAAACTTAACAGCATGCTTTTGAAATGTACTCATACTAATACTTGTACCTCTATGCCATTATTTCCTACAAAATATTCCACTTTATGCATTAATTTTGTCTATCCTACTTGGTATAGTTATTGAATATGAGGATTCATTTTATTTCATTATTTCAGCCTTTTATTCATGTATATTTTTATATCATTATTTTCATACATATATATTCATTCATCACTTCAGTCTTTTTTTTTCTAATTATTTCTCTTAATCATAGTACCCTTATTTACTCAATCTGCTTATTATGGTAGACACATGTTGAACCTCATTTTATTCCCCATGCCTGTTAACCCGTCTGCTTTGTTGTTTTTGCGTTGTGCTATGTTCATGGTAATTCTATCCATGGCTGTATCTGTTTAGCTGTTAAATTCATTTTTGTGTTTTTATTCCATATTTGTACTGTTATAATAATGTGGTCGTCTATTATATGTATATGTATATTAATCATATATTTCTATATGTACTGCTATAATTCTGTGCTGGTGTATTATATATTATTATATTTTATATATGCATGTATCTATATATACATATATCTAATAATATGTATAATTTTTATATTTCTTTTCAAATATGCTTGTTTCTTATTAGCTTTGTAAGGTTTTCATTCATTTTTATGCTTTTAAGCATGTTTAACAAACCCTTTATAGTCTCTTTGACCTTGCAGTCTGGCTAGTGTTTGTTTTATTCTTCACTTCTTCAACATGGAATTATAATAATAATGATAGCAATAATATTAATGAGTGATACCAATTTCCTTTATTACCTCTGTGCTACTATCATTCTGAGTGCATTTACTCTTTCAATTCTTATAAGAACCTGATGTGGTTACTCTTATTATCCAATTTTGCAGATAAAGGAGCTCAAGTTTAGAAGACCACACAATTGATACATAGAAATAGGCCTCCAAAGCCATTTCTTAATCGGTGTGCTATAGTCTCTCTTAATTAATGTATATATGCATATTTTCTTAAATTTATTGCTCTTTTCTTGATTCTCAAGTATTGATCCATTAATCAAAGATATTCAGCCAAAACAGAAAAATATATATGTATGAAAATAATGATATAAACATATAAACATAAATTATGAAACATGAAATTGTGTTTCATTCATTAGACTTTTATATTTCTAAATATTAATATTACAGGAATGCAAGTATTTTTGGTTACTTGAATCACTTTTGTAATGCTTGAGTCAGGTCTGTAAGTGTGCCCATCACCCAAACAGTGTTTCTTGTACCCATTAGGTAGGTTTTCACCCATCCCTACATCCTCCCTCTCCCCTGCTTGAATTCCACTGAATTTCACTTACCTTTATCCACACATGTGTTCATCAGTTAGTTCCATTTTAATACTGTGTACATATGGTGCTTGTTTTCCATTCTTTAGATACTTCACTGAGGATAATTGTCTCCCATTTCATCCAAATTGTTGCAAAAGGCATGAATTCATCCTTTTTTATAGCTGACTAGTATTCCACAGTACACATATATCACATTTTGTTAATCCACTCATAAATTGATGGGCACTTGGGTTGATTCCACATGTTTGCAATTGTGAATTGTGCTGCTATAAACATTTGAGTGCAGGTGTCTATTTGATAAAATGACTTCTTTTCCTTTGGATAAATACCTAGTAGTAGGATTGCTGCATCAAATGGTAGGTCTCCTCTTGATTCTTTGAGGAATCTCCATATTGTTTTCCATAGAGGTTGTACTAATTTGCAGTCCCATCAACAGAGTATAAGTGTTTGTTTCTCTCTGTATCCCCACTAGCATCTATTGTTTTGGAACTTTTTAATAAAAACCATTCTAATTGGGGTAAGGTGATATCTCATTGTGGTTTTAATTTCCATTTCCCTGACTATTAGTGACATTGAGCATTTCTTTCATAGTTTCATTGGCCATTTGTCTATCTTCTTTTGAAAAGCTTCTATTCATGTGTTTTGACCACTTTTTAATATGTGCGTGTGTTCTTTTTGTTTGTTTGTTTGTTTTTGCTGATTTGTTTGACTTCTTTGTAGATTCTGGTTATTAGCCCTTTATTGGATGTATACCTAAGGGATATTTTCTCCCATTCTATAGGTTGTCTATTAGCTCTGTTGATTATTTCCTTGGCTATGCAGAAGGTTTTTAATTTAATCAAGCCCCATTGATTTATTTTTGTTGTTGCTGTAATTGCCATTGGGGTCCTATTCATAAATTCTTTGCCTCAGCCAATATCTAGAAGAGTTTTTCCTACATTTTCTTCTAGAATCCTTATGGTTTCATGCCTTACATTTAAGTCTTCTATCCATCTTGAATTAATTTTTGTGCGTGGTGAGAGATATGGATCCAGTTTCATTTTTCTTCATGTGGTTATCCAATTTTCCCAGCACCATTTATTGAATAGGGCTTATTTTCCCCAGTGTATATTGTTGTCTGCTTTGTCAAAGATCAGTTGGCTGTATGTGGACAGTTTTATGTCTTGATTCTCTCTTAACAAGTCCAATTATATGATATTCCCATTTAATTTAAAAATGCATGTAGACACCAAATATTATATTTGAGAATATAATTTACCTTACATTTCTGCTAAAAATGTTCATGTATTTGTGAATGTTTCCTGATCCTAAGACAAAATGTTTGGAATGATCTAATTGGACCAGGTATTAGCTATAGATAAGTAATTACATTTGGTTCCAAAGTACTTTCTATTTACAGCAGCTTTGGGCAAAACCCTAATTGTACCACAATTATATCACACATGAAAATGAACACAGAAAATTATGTCAAATGTAAAGGCGAAATTTTCATAACCTTAAATTCATTTTTTAAGAAAACACTCTTCCCTACATGAATGCAGTGTAAATAGTATAGTAAAAATTTATCTTAACCCAAAAAGAAAGCAGGAAAATGTCCTTGACTGATATGCAAAAATTCATTCTTGAATAAAATCATTGCTGTGTTTTCTAAAAACTTTTAGAAAAATTAGAATCTGTAAACATTCAAACCATTTGTTTCATGAGAAATAAAAAACATAAATATGACTTATTTGCTTACCTTTTCATTACTAAGGGAAAATCCTTTGGCTGAGGCAGGCTCACAGTTTGAAGCTTAAATGACTCCAAGGAGGCTTTCTGGTTTATGGGCAGCATTAGAAGGCATATGATTTGAAATCTCTCAGAGAGGGCTCTGGAAAATGAATATAAGTTCAGGCCAGTGTGTGCAGAGCACAAAGTCCAGCTTTCTTAATAACTAACCATCATTTAAGGAAACCATCTCTCTCCAGATATGTGAACTAATTAATCCATTATAGTTAAAGCAATTTTCAACTGGATAGTGTGTTACCAATTATTTAAAATAAGAGTTGGCAAACTTGCTTTGTTAAGGACTATATAGTAAATAGTGTAGGCTTTGTGGGTCATATGATCTCTGTCATAACTACTACACTCTGCTGTTGTAATGCAAAAGAAGCTGTAGATAATGTGTTAATGAATGAGCATAGGTATGTTTCAATAAAATTTTATACAAAAAATAGATACTCAGTGGTTTTGGCTTGGAGGTTGGAGTTTGCTAAACCCTGAACTAAAACATGCTCAGTGTTACACACAATTTGAAAATATCAGCAAATATCCTAGTTTTCCAAATAAAGAAGCGGAGTTAGAGTTTAAATGACTTGTGTGTAGGTGCAAGCATATCTAAAAATTATGTAGAACTTATCTCTTAGAATGAAGCAAATTAATATTAGCTAGGATTCCACATGATAAAGGATTCATACTCAACATCCTTAGGAATAATCAGAGGCCATGGATTTTCTAACTGAATAAAAACTTTGTCATTATTCTGTTAAAATGACAGATGGGTACATGGCTATATTAAGAATTTGCATGTTTCTCTTTCTAAAGCTGAAATATTTTTATTGAACTTAACAGAAAAAAAGTGTGAAAACTTCATGCCTTCTTTGGTGTCCAGAGGAGAGGGACAATTTTCACTGACACCATCAACTTTGGTTCAAAAGAAGTCAGTAAGTGCAGTTCTGAATTGCTGTTTTGCCACAAGCGTTTTATTGCTCTTTCCCCCATTATAAAAATGGCAAAGTGCTCTGAAAATGAAAATTTTTCCTCAGGGACAAATCCATAGAGATTTATTATCTTGCCTCAAAGAAATGGGATTGAGCCATTTTTACAGCCAAAAGTTACTTTTATTTTCAGCATTGGAAATATTTCTCTGTAGCCTTACAATGTATAAAAATATCATTCTGCTGAGGACTTCTGCCACTGATACAACCACCAAGAAGCTATCAGTGATATTAGCCAAGTGATTTGATAGCATTTTAGCAACTCCCAGCCAGAAATATGCATCTGAAATTCTTGTGAAACATTAAAAGTACAGAGTCCTGGGACTTATACTCCTTGAACTTCTTGCACTACAGGGTCCCAGGTTTTACAGACCTTACCCCAATCGTACTGAGCAACACGTCCCAGAGATGGCTTCTGGATCCCTGTATATTTTAAACAATTCTTCCAGTGATTCTCATGTGCAGCCAGCATTGAGAACCTTTGCTAAAAGAAAAGAAAGCAATTTCGTTGATAACATGCAATTTTAAACAAATTCTACATATAGATATTCATCAGTTTATAAATAATGCTGTGTGTCTAGAAAATAAGCAAAAGTACACACCTTTATAGCATTCATCAGACTATCAAAGGCATCATCTGAAGCTGATGGAGTTCATCCTGTCAGGACTTTGCTGAGATCTGCCCTTGGATTATTCTCTTGGGCTCCATCTAACCCAGTGCAGATTTCATCTTGTTCTGGGAAAACTAGTGACAGAACAGTCTTTTGTTTTCCTTGCTGGGTCAGTTAGGGCTACTCTTAAAAAGGGGAAGTTTGAGCAGTTCCAGAAAGTACTCCTACCACGCAAGTACACACCAGCCAACACTAAACAAAATGCCTTGCCAACTGCCTATCATATCTTCATTATCATTAGAATTTTTTTTTGAATGCTGAAGATTATTTGATCTTTAGGAGTTTCCCCTTAGCAGGCAAGTATGTCCATAATGTAACTCTCTTAAGCCCAAGAAATTCCATACAGAAGATGGCTACCCTGGGGGTGAGACCCACATGGAATTTATGAAAGGATGTGTTATGTATTTATCAGGCACACATAAAGTAATAGCTTAGATTTATCACCTACTTTGTTTCACAAAGAACATAATGACACTGTATGAGCTGGCAGGATTCCAGGGCTTAACCAATTGCTTATAGCCATGACTGTGACTGACAGCTGTGGGATGTCACTCTAACAAATTTATGTAAGTTAGTGTCTTTGTTCGTTCATGCTACTACAACAAAAATACCTGAGAATGGGTAACTTATAAACAACAAAAACCTATTTCTTACAGCTCTGGAGGCTGGGAAGTTGTAAGATCAAGACACCGGCATATTGGATGTCTGGTGAGGGCTGCTCTCTGCTTCCAAGATAGCGTCTTGTTGCTGTATCCTCCAGAGGGGACAAACACTGTGTCCTGACCTGTGGAAGGAGCAGACTGGCAAAAAGGACCAAACTCACCCACTCGAGCCCTTTAATAAGGGCTTTAATCTCACCCATGAGGGCTCCATCTAGTCATCTACTAAAAGTCTCACCTCTTAATACTGTTGTATTGGGCAAGAAGTGTTAGCATGAATTTTAGAAGGTACACAAGGATTTAAACCATTACAATTAGTAACTGAAATTGAAGCTGAACCTAATCATATTGATCCCAATAAAACCCTGTCATACATTTAGAAAATGATGAGTTTATCATCAAAAGAGTGAATGGCTTTCCATTACTAACTTTATTGGATATTGATCAGTCCTTTCTTGCTCTTTGCATTTTCTCTACAGACTACCCTTATCCTTAGCCAAGATTGATATCGTTGACCAGATAAGTGAAGGAATAAATGATGTTTCCATATGCACTGCTTCATGTTCACCAGAAAGTATCTACGCTTTTTGGTTCATCATTGTTACAAAGAAAGAAAAAAATGTATTCCACATATCTGTGGATTTACGACCGTATTGACCCTTGTTGGACATCACTGTCAGCAGCTTTTATCAGTTAACACCTCAAAATGTGTTATTTATGTATTTGGAGAGTAAGGTGAAGGAGGAGCTGCCAAGTACTAAAGGAGGAGGTGGAGGAGGATAGTGGACAAATAACCTGCTGCGTGATAATCATTGGATGCCGGTTACTTTACTCACACTCACCAATTTGTGTTTCAGAACGAACAGTTGTTCCCTCCTCATCTGTGTGGGACACACTCTAAAACTCCCAGTTGATACCTGAAACTGCAAATAATACTTAACCCTTTACATGCTATGTTTTTTTCTATACATACAAACCTGTGAAAAGGTTTAATTTATAAATTAGACACAGTAAGTAATTAACAATAATAACTAATAAGAAAATAGAACAATTAAATAAAATAAGGGCCACTTGAACACAAGCACTGTGGTACCACACCAGTTGGTTGATCTGACAACCAAGCTGGCCACTGAGTGACTCATGGGTGGGTAGCACAGGCAGCCTGGGTACACTGGACAAAAGGATGATTCACCTCCCTGGCAGGACAAAGCAGGATGGCGCCAAATTCCATCACGCTACTCATAATGGCGTGTAATTTAAAACTTATGAATTGTTTATTTCTGGAATTTTCCATTTAATATTTTCAGACCATGATCGACTTCAAGTAACTGAAACCACAGAAAGTGAAACCACAAATAAAGGGGGACTATTGTACTGTGTGTGTGTATGTGTGTTTGTGTGTGTGTGTATATGTGAAGTCTCCATCAGACATAAAACTATGGGCACTTCAATTACTAGTTGTCTAACTAAGATCTAATTACATACGTTTTTAAAAACTATTTGACATTCCCATTCCAAAAGGAAGAAACAAGTAAGAAGAAAGGGGTAACAGGTCTCAAGTAAGCCCAAAATTTAACAAGCCAAACGACTTTAAATCTTAAGGCTTGAAAATAATCTTCGACTCTGTGTCCCACTTTCCAGACACACTGAGGCACGGCCCTATAAGGGGCTCCTAGAAGACCTGCTCCCAGGGATGTGCTGGGCACAGCTCATGTCACATCTCTCAGTAGCTGGCATTGGGCACCTGCAGCTCACCTTATACATTGGTGGCTTTACAGATCTGGGGTCTTAGTGGCTGCCTTGACACCATAGCTCCACTAAGCTTTGCCCTAGTGGGGCTTTCTGCAGTGGCCCCAACCTCATGGCTCTGCTGGGCATTTCCCTAGCAGGGACTATGTGAGGTAGCCCTACTTTTGCAACAGGTCTCTGCCAGGGTCCCAAGGCTCTCAGGAGAGAAATCTTTTAAAATCTATGTGAAAGAAGTGATTCCTCCTCAACTCTTGCACTCTACACACCTGGAGAGTCAGCACTGTGTGAATGCCACTGAGGCTTACAGCTTGTGCCTCTGCATCAGCGGCCTGAGCCACACCTGGGCACTCTTGAACCAGAGGTGAGGTGGCCAAGGAGAGCCGCACTGAAATATAGTGAGCAGAGACTTCAGCTGGAAATGGGTAGTGTGCCTCAAGGCTGTACCCTGAGCCCCTCCAGTTTTCAATAAGATATTTCTCATTTTGTCTAAGACCTCATCAGAGTGGCCTTTACTCTCCATGTTTCTACCAACATCCTGTTTATGAATCTGTTTATTCCCATCAACTTAATTTTGAATCTCTAAGTTATATCAAATTCTGGACTATTCAGATGATGAATTCAAACCTCAAACCTAAAACAAAATTAGAATAGTTATAAAAACACCCTGCCATTTAGATCTAAAACGTGGTTCTTCATCACACAAATCTACTTAGAGCAATATTTCACAGAGAATTTATAAAGAAGCCTTGTGCTCTTATTTTTACCCCTAAAACTTTGAGATAAAGGTCCATAGCTTAGCTTTTTTTTTAGCTCCATTTTTGAAAGGGATGGGTTATGGATTTTTGTACAATGAAATTTAGTTCCATTCAAACATAGGGATTTTAAAAATGTTGTTATACTATAATTTCTTGTCACCAAAGGACACGGCCTGTCAACACTCCTCTGCTGTCAGAACCTTGCTGTGGAAGCCTTAGGAGGTGCTTTTTCACTTGATGTAAATAAAAAGATGAGTTAGATGCTTTTTTGGGGTTCCAAGTGTTAATTACATCCTAATAAAATCATCTAGCTAACCTGTCTGCTTTGTGATGCAGCATCATAGAGCAAGAAGCCTGATAAAGAAAGCCTGCTAAGTTGATTTTACTTCGAGAAAATTAATTGAAATGAGACAAACAACCCCGCAAATGAAAATTCTATAATGTTGACTTTTCTGCTCTTTTTCTTAACAAAGTTTCTGAGATTACCTGCAGCAGTTAGAAAATTCTCCTTCAGATGAGTGTGTGTCATTTTATTCAATTTATCAGCTATTGCCTTTGTGTTTGACCAATCCTTTTGAATGTTTAAGGAGTGGGAGACAAGGATGAAAGTTACTAAGGCACCTTCAGAAAATAACTACTGGGCTTACACTAATTGAGAAAATATCTATTAAAAAAACACTATTATCTAGTTCAAATTTTGGTAGTTCGTTGCATTTTTTTGTGTTTTGTTTTAGTTGTAAGATCCTCATGTGTATCTATCTTCCAGAGAGAATTTCGCCTTTTATTTACTTTCTGGAAGCAGTTGATGAATGTGCTATTTGCTTTTCATATCAATGTTAATATATTATCAGTGTTTTATGCCATAAATTCCTAATATTCTGATATTGATTTCACTTCCTTTTCTTCTGACATTAGTTACAAAATAAAATTACACTTTTCTCTTTCTTAAAAATTTTAAGATGATTTATTATATCAGCAATTGATCACAGCCAAGAGCCAAGTCTTTCTTCAATCCTGTGATTTGAAGAAAGACGTTCTGCTGTTTCGCTCTGACACTGCAGAAGTAAGCCTTCCTTTTATATTAATGTTATGTATTCTTAAAGATCATAGCCTGCTATTATAACAATTCAACTATATTTTTTACTCCACCTTGATTATACTCATGTATATCCTTAAAACTATCAGCTTCAATTCACACCATATACTTTTATATACTTTTACAATTCATATTCCAGCCAAGGTATAAATGCATTACCCTCAAAAGGATTATTTAAATGATGAGAAAGAACATCTACAAGGATATGATACATGAATTTCCCCCTTATTTGCTTCTCATTCACATCAACCATCCCAATTAAATGATAAATAGGTAATAGATAGAAGGTAGATGATCGACATATAAATAGATAAAATGTAATTCAAAATGCTCTCAGATCTGAGTATGGATTTGATATATTCAGACTTAATATGATCTCATTCTGCTTGCTCACCAGCCATCTTTTCTTTTGCAACAAACTTTGTTATTAACTTTTAATGAAATTGTTTCTATAATCTTATATATAGTGTTGTTTTAATAAATTTCATTGTACTCTTCAATTATTGTAATCTGATTTATGTTAGTTCACATTAAGCGAGCCTTGCATCACGATTCTCACTAGTGTTCCTCTGAAAGTGTTGTGGAAATAAAATATAGCCCTTAAGCTATCACATTTATACAAAGTAACTTTCTCAGTTGTGGAGGTTAACAAATTTTCAGGTGAGAGGCTTATTGGAGAGGCAAGAATCTATATTCAATATATTCAATAATATGAACATTGAAAAAGCATTTAACCTTTTTTCAGACTGTTTCTGCATCTGCAAAATGCAGATGAGAGCACTTTCTTCTCTCCCTGTTATTCAAATTCACGTGACTCTGCATACAAATCAATCTTGAGAAATAATATGATGATCCACTATGCTCTTATTTCATTAAGAGGGAAGAGTAAATCTTATATATTTGTATCATCAGTCTAATTCAATTACCATAATAGATGCTCAATTAATATGTTAGGAAGTATGGTCAGTTTACAGTTCTCTAAAATAGCCTAATATGTACTTTAGGTAAATAGTCAAATAAGAGCAATTGGATTGTGCTCAGGCTTTTCTGGGTCCTACTTTCTTTGTCTAACATTTAGAAAGTAAGGTCATACATTATGATGTCTATCTAAGCAGTTAATTGCATTACAGTAATTATCTATTGAGGGCCCAAGAAAACAATGAATTGCCACTCTAGTTTCTAATTTAAAGATAAGGAGCTTTGACATTGAATAGATGATAGATATTTATAAAATCATACAGCCAATGAACTGGGATGAGATGGCTTGTGCTTGACAACTAAATGCCATTATCTTTCTAATAGTAATTATATCATTCTCAGTTTCAGTAAGTGTACGTTACATAAGATGTTAACTCTAGGAGAAATTAGGTAAAGGGTATATGGGGACTCTCTAAACAATTTGTACAACATTGTATGAGTCTAAAATTGTTTCAACATAAAAAGTTGAAAAATAATAACAAAAATAAATATAGCACACATTTACATAACTCTTAGTAGGCCTTAAGATTACTTTCTAAGTATTTTACCTATATTAACTAATTTTATCATACAGAGAAAAAGTCTCAGATTTAATGCCTCATATTTCAAAGTCTAAGGTAACTCACTTAATACTGTATCATTATTAAAATATAAAAGTGTATTCTTAAACAATGATGCATGAAGATAATATTTTTGGTCAATTTGTACCTATGGAAATAAGAGTCATTCATCAATATATTTAAAGTTTTATACACACATGTATATATGTAATTGTTAATTCACAAATTTTTAAAAATTTTAAAAAATAATGCCAATTCTGCAAAGCATAATGAGATAATTATGGGATTGCCAGTTTTATGAGGAAAGGGCTAGACATCAAACCATGAGATTATACATGATAGGAAAATCTAATTTATACAAAAGGAGCTTTAGAACACTCTAATTATGGGAAGGTCCATAATAAAATTAAAAAATGCTTCAGCCTTTTAGCATTGTTCTCCTTGACTTCTTTAAATTTTGATCTCTTCTCCACTCCCCACCCCCAATCATTTTTACCTTCTCAAACTCATAATATGTATAGGCAGAAAAAGCTAATCAAAATTTAAAGCACCATATATGGATATTTCCTAGACTGATCAAACAATTAATAGATTGATTTGGTGTATCAATCATGTGAACCTCATGTAGGTATAGTTTCCCATAGCAACAGGACACTCTGCAGCTTGACTCAATTTGAAGCTATTTTTAGTTCTTTTCATCTTAAAAGGTTGGATTATTCAAAGCAAAGTTGATACTATACTGAAGCCCAGTATGGCATCTGAAAATAATCAATGCATATTTGCTAAAAAAACAGTAACATGGTACTTTATTCAAATAGCAATAGCATTTAAAATTGGAAATTAATTTTTCTAGCCACTCACTAACATACTGAGTATGCATGGCATTTTTGAATCACATTCTACCAAACCTGGTATATGAGAAGTAGTTATTTCTTTTGAGTAGTCCAATTTAAGATTTGACCACTCAATCCATAGGACTGAAATTTTATTCTTCCTTGTTCTCTCCCTCCCTACCCTTCCCACTTTTCTTTTCTTTTCTTTCTTTCTTTTTTTTTTTTTTTTTTTTTTTGAGACAGAATGTTGCTCTGTTGCCTGGGTTAGACCACCGTGGCATCAGCTTAGCTCAAAGCAGCCTCAGACTCCTGGGCTCAAGCAATCCTTCTGCCTCAGCCTCCCAAGTAGCTGGAATTATACACACATACCAGCATGGCAAGCTTTATCTATCTTTAGTAGAGATGGTCTCAGGCCGGTCTCAAACTCCTGACTTCAAGCGATCCTTCCGCCTCCGCCTCACAGAGTGCTAGGATTACAGGTGTGAGCCACCACCTCCGCACTCCCGCTTTTCTTTAGTCTTAGAGATTTAGAGTTCTAAACAGAACTAAGGCACAGAGAAAGGAGCTTGTCATAGACAAGAAGTGAGAGTGAGGGCCCTCTGAATACTGAGATTATCTAGCTATTAACAAAGGTTACTACAAGTCATCCATTGTCCCTGCAATCAGGAATATTCAGGACTTTAGTGGCTTTAGTATCATATTAATACATACAAACTGATTAATGATCCACTTTCCCTAGAGCAATGCAGCTATTTCTTTTGCCCTGTTCTTAAAGAACATTATCCATATTGCTCCAAGAGTTATAGGTCTCTATTCATTCTGCATAGTCACAATAAATCTCTTTTTTGGTTTAACAGAGAGAATTATTTTTTCCTTGTGTGCTTGTTTTTTCATACTAAACTTATTTTCTTTACACTTCCTATTTCATTTCTATCTTCTCAATCAGGCATAGAATTTCTGGTGTGTATTGTGTGTACAGGTAAGGAGATAGCAAGAATTTCAAACTTCTGACCAGTACTTTTGGCCTTGTTTCATGTCTTCCCTGAAGCTTTACTATATACCTTCCCTGAGGAAGAAAAATGTCAAAACATAAGCAGAGTCAAAGCATGGAATTTCATATTTTAAAATATTATACAGCCACATATGGCATTTTTAAACAATTTGAATACTATCATTCACTTGTGTTCAGTCACCAAGTATAAGACTTTTATTTGGAATAAAATGTGCATAAAGAAAAGAGCAAGTTAGCACCACTACTGCAGAAATTAACCACATGCACCAAGGCTGGGATTTTCTTTTTTATTCAACCATATTCTGTATTCAGATGCCTAAAGAAACTGAAAATAGTAATATTAATAATCCCTTCTTGCTTCAGGGTACAACTAAATCAACAGAGACATCATAATGTTCTCTTGCTATGAGTATTTCATAGACTTTTCAGGCAGCATTTGCTTTATTTTCCTGCCTAAGTTCTGCATTTTTAAATCATTGAATATGCAATTGCCAGCCCTCTTCTTTCTCACTGAAGTAATGTCATGAGAAGAATGGGATCAACGGTCTCTGCTGAAATCTCACCTATGCCTTTTTACTCCCTTTACAATATGCAACTTTATTGATCGCTTTGGTACAAAAATCTCAAGGTTTACAAGCTTGGAGATTTGAAATATTCAGAATATAATGCAAAAAGTGCAGATGCAGTTTATATGTGGAAAGATTTCAGGGCTATTTGTTCAATAAGTTAGGCCATTTCCACCCCTTCCATGCATAATCCATTAATGTAGGATCCAAGAATTAGGATTTCAAGAAGTTTGATGGTTAAATTTACCTCTTCATAACAAGACAGCTCCCAAGAATCTGAAAAGAAAGTTGAGTATAATTAGAATACTATCACAAAATATCTAATTTTAAAGTTAGATAGAACCTTTGAGACTTATGATATTTGAAATAAGAGTAATAGTCAATATCCTAAAAGAATTTTTACATTCTTCTTAGGTCTGAGAACAAAAGATAGAAAGAGAGAGAGAGAGATCACCTTTCCTTTCCTTTCTTCTATTCTCATTCTTTTCTTAAGAATGGTGTCATATTCAAAGGCGAATATTTTTTTGACAACAATCTGTAGGCATTCACTTCACAGAAAAGTTATATATATTAGAATAAAGATGAACTATGAATTATAATTTGATTTGTGACTTAATACCATAAGGTTTTAAATTAAGTAAGTAAATGAATAATTTTTATTTCTAAGCCACCAAAAAGAGGCCAGGGACATTGCTCTCTTCTGTCTTGTATAACCATGAAATAAAAGTAGTTATGCTTTGGAACTCCTCTTATAAAGTAGTAGCCTCATCAACTGCAAAAATGCAGATGCCTGAAGTGATGGATCTCCCAATTGCCCTGATTTGATTAATTCACATTTATGCCTCTTTCAAAACATCATATGTACTAAATAAAGATATACAACTATTATGTACTCATAATAATAATTTTTTTTAATTTTTAAATTGAAAAAAATTTAAGTTTTAAAAATGCTGCTACTGACAGCTAGTGAGATGAAAGAATATGAAAAAAAGTTTCAGGACAAAAATAGATGAACTCAAGTAAATTTTAAAAATATGTTGCAAAATAGGGCAAGAATTAATTGTTTAGGTCTCTTACCAGAAAGCAAGGGAAGTATCAAATCTCTGAAGGGATAAAAATAGCACATATGTTTTAAAGAACATCAGATGGATGATTGTAAGCTACAAGAGTTGATCTGTGTCAGATGAAATAGTAAGTTGAACTCTGAAAAAGATAATAAATGCTCTGGAAAAGAAAATGTACATGTTATTATCTAATTGAGAACTATGTTATAATAATGTATAGGTGAAGACCAGGTGAGAGGATCATTAAAAATCAATAAATGAATAAAGTAAGTATTGCTAACTTTCTTCTGAAATTAACAAAACAGGAGAAATTTAGATAAAAATTCAGCGTAAGAGAATTTTAGTCTCCTAAATTTAATCACTTAGTTCCTTCATTTCTTTTTGCCAATAGCATTTGTTATAACTAAGTTATCCAGGGAGCTTAATATGTTCATTACTGATTAAAAGATTAAGTATAAATATTAAGTATGTATCTATTTATAGGCATACATCATGCAGGAAGTTTTTAAACAGTGTTTAAAAATATAAAAACTAATAGCTAGGACAATAGAATATGCAGTCACTTCATTGTAAGATTAACTTCAAAACCCAATAAATTAATGCAGTGCAGAAAAAATAAAGGTAAAGTGAACATAGTTTTTTTTTTTTTTTTTTTTTTTTGAGACAGAGTCTCACTTTGTTGCCCGGGCTAGAGTGAGTGCCGTGGCATCAGCCTAGCTCACAGCAACCTCAGACTCCTGGGCTTAAGCGATCCTACTGCCTCAGCCTCCCGAGTAGCTGGGACTACAGGCATGAGCCACCATGCCCGGCTAATTTTTTTTTTTTTTGTATATATATTTTTAGTTGGCCAGATAATTTCTTTCTATTTTTAGTAGAGACGGGGTCTCACTCTTGCTCAGGCTGGTCTCGAACTCCTGACCTCGAGCGATCCACCCGCCTCGGCCTCCCAGAGCTAGGATTACAGGCGTGAGCCACCGCGCCCGGCCGTGAACATAGTTTTTAAAGAAACATTAGACTTTACTCTTAGCTTAATATATAGAACATTGCTAAGAAGGTCATTCCCAATATAAGTGAAAACAAGTCAAATGACACAGAAATTTTTTATTTTGTTAAAACCCATTAAGGAATTGAGGAAAAAGAAACCTGAATGAGCTAAAAGTCAAAAAGTTAGAAGAGAAAAGACTTGAATCACTTTTATGGTAGAGCAGTGGGAGGAAGGGAAAACCACCCTAGATGAGGGTAGGAGGAAACTAGAATTTTTAAAGGCCAAGTGTGATGTTTTAAAATTGTAAAGAACCTCTACTACAAATATCATCTACAAACACCACCTTCGAACTCTTGTCCATGGGCAATTCACATGTTTTCTTGCAGGAGCGTGAGGGCAGAGACAGAGAGCTGAGAGAGATGCCACCCTACTGGGGCACAGATGTGCAGAGATGTCTGAGGACTCAGAGCAGGGCAAACCTTGGAGTTTAACTATCTGAAGCTTGCCAAGCTCTCATGGAGTACTAAGGGAAGGATTGGTTAGAAAGAGACCCTTGAGTCATAGGTGTACAGAACTTGAAGGGGACTATGAGCAGAGAAAGAGAATTAGGATAAATCCCTCTGAGGCATTTGAGGCCCTTACTGAACACCTTACTCCAGCCTTCCCCACTCCAAGTTTGGGAAAAGGGCAGCAGAAGTGAAGAGATCTCCTGAGGGACGAACCTCCAATGGCAGGAGAGAATTCCTTACCAGACTCTAAGGCTGACAGCCAGACTATAAGGCAAAGTGAGGATTCCCACAGTTTTGAAAGTTATGGCTAGGCTACAAAGCACAGAGGTCTTTGGAGTCTTTCCAGACTCAAATCCCAAGTCCTGTGGAAGGGAGATCCTTACCCCGTGCTGAAATTATATAACTGCAGCAGTGAATATTTCTAGCTGAAGAACGAAGCCCAAACCCAGCTTAATTACAGATAACTCTGCTCCCCACACTAGAAGTCTGACAGAAAACTCTACCCTTTTCTAGGTGTAAATATAATTTATTTCAGTCTCTACAATTCTATTCCACATAATATTCATAAGATAATAAAATACTATAGACTCATGAAGAAGAAATAAATGTGACTAAGGAAAGAAAGCTGTCAAAAGAAGAAATTTAGAGATGAACTTGATGTACAAATAGCCAGAAAGGGACTTAAAAAATAACTATGATGATGTCTGGGGTGGGGGTGGGGGGACAGGGAGAGCTTGATATCTGTAAATAAACAGAAATTTTCAACAGCAAGAATAAATCTTTGAAAAAGACCTAAATAATGCTATAAATGAAAAACATGAAATGAGAAATTAAGAATATATTTGATAGATTAGAAGACTGGACATGTAGGAGAAAATTATCAGTTAACTGATGATGTTTCAGTAGAAATTATTTACACTAAAACATTAAAAGGGAAACTAAAGTGTGAAAAAAATAAAGTGGAGCAGCTAAGATCTATGGGAAAATAACAATCAAATGCGTGTATAATGTTAGTCACAAAAAGAATGAAGAAAGAGAATAAAGAAGAGGAAATTCTTAAAGATATAATGGTACGTAACTTTTAAAAATTGATAAAAGACCTCAATCCACCCATCTAAGAAGTTTAGTGAATCCAAAGTAGAACAAATATAAATGAAATCACATTTTTTTATGTATACCATTGACAAACTCCTAAAAACCAAACATAAGAAGGAATCTAAAAACAGTTGGGGGAGGGAGTAAATTCATTACATGTGGGAACACAACACTACGGATAATGGAAACTTTGCTTTATTAACAATGAAGATTAGAAAAAAGTATGGAGTATCTTTCAAGTGCTAATTAACAAAGAAAAAAAATGAAAACATTATACTTGAAATTCCATACTGCAAAGATATCCTTCAACAAAGTAAACAGGGTTAAATGCATTTATAGGCAGATAAAAGTATTGAGCCTTGATCTCCAGTAGACTTTCCCTAAAATTAATACTTGAACAAGTTCTTTATACTGAAGCAAAATGATTCCAGATACAAATAAAGATCTGTATTAAAAAGTGATAAAAGCAGAATGGGTAAATAGTTTAGTAAATATAAAAACTTTTAAGATTGTATTTTCTTATATACTTGTACATTAGTTGTCTATTGTTGCTATAAGAAATTACCACAAATTTAGTGGCTTAAAACAACATAAATGTATTAACTTGTATTTCTTAGATCATAAGTCTAACACTGGTCTTCCCGGATTAAAAATAAAGATATTGGCAGAGTTGTGTTTGTTTATGAAGACTCTAGAGGAGAATACATTTCCTTGTCTTTTCCAGCTTCTAGATGCTGTTTGCCTTCATTCTTTGGCAACTGGTCCTCATTCTCCATCATCAGAACCAGCAATAGTGGTTAAGGTTTTCCTTAGGTCATATCACTCTAACCTCTTCTTTTGCCTCCTTCTTCTACTTTGAAAGAGTTTAGTGATTACATTGGGCACACCCAAATAATCCAGGATAATCTCACTATTTTAGGTCAATGGGTTAGTGCCTTAGTCCCTTTATGCTGTTATAAGCAAATATCACAAACTGGATAATTTGCAAATGATAGAAATTTATTTATCTCAGTTCTACTGTCTGGAAAGTCCAAGATCAAGGTGCTGGCAGGTTCAGTATCTAGTGAGAGCTGCTCTCTGCTTCCAAGATGGCGGCTTATAGCTGCATCCTCTGGAGGGGATGAATATATTATCTTCAGATGGTGGAAGGGATGGAGGGTAAAAGGGATGAGCATTGTTTCCACCACCTTTATATTAATAAAACCAGAAATTTCATACTTTAGGGCTCTGCCCTCATTACTTAATTACCCCCTAAAGGTTCCATCTCATAACACTGCTGCATTGAGAATTAAGTTTCAACATACATTTTTGAGGAAGCCCAAACATTCAATGTATAACATTCCACCCCTGGCCCCCCAAATTGCTTTCCTCCTTACATACAAAATATATTCACTTTATCACAATAGCCCCCAAAGTCTTAACTCAATCCAGCATCAACTCAAAACTCTAAAGTTCATCAAAATATCATCTAAAGACTCAAAGGTATGTTTTATCCAGAGGCAAATTTTTCTCCATTTATGAGCCTGTGAAATTGAATAAGTTATATGCTTACAAAATAAAATGGTGCGATAGGCATAGACAGGATAGACATTCTCATTACAAAAGGGAACAACAAGAAAGAAGAAAGGGCTAACAGGTCCCAAGTACTTCTGAAACCCCACAAGTCAAACAACATTAAATCTTGAGGTTTGAGAAAAATCTTCCTTGACTCCATGTCCTGCCTTCTGGACACACTAAGGCAGGGGTTGGGCCAGCAAGGCTCTGGGCAGCCCCACCCCCTTTGCATTGTTGGGCCCAGCCAACATCACAATGCTGACACCTTGGAGTCAGATGCCTAAGGCTCTACCAGGCTGGCTTTGCAAGCTGATGTCTCTAGAGATCTGGGGTGTTGGGGGCCACCCTGCCCCCACAGCTCCACTAAGCATTTTCCTAGTGAGGGCTGCCTATGGTGCTCTGACCACTGCAGCATTCCTCTGCTTGGGCCCTGAGCCCCTCTGGGGCCTTCAAAATCTAAGTGGATGTCACCCTGCCTCTATGGTTCATGCAGTCTGTGCACTTGTGAAGTTAGCACCATGTGGAAGTTGCCAAGTTTTATCCCTTGTGACCTCTGGAGTGATGGTTCAAGCCCTACCTGGGTCAGCTCAAGACACCCAGGGGAGCCAAAGAGTGTTGAAATGGAATATGGGGAGCAAAAATTTGAGGTGACCCTGGGCAGCAAACCCTGAGGTTCCATTAGAAACATGGGCCCCTCCCTGGGAACCAGTCTGCTTTCTAGGTCCTGGCACTCTGATCCTCTAATGGGAGTGACAGCCTAGAAGATCTCCAAAATGCTTTCAGGCCATTCTCTCATTGTCCTGATAAATAGCATCTGTTTTTCTTCTATCCATTCTAATCTTATCAAATGCTCACTTGGACACACCCTTAGTATTTTCTCTCAAATGCACCTTTATTGTTTATATTTCTATCAAAATTTTGATCACGACCACTCAGGTAGTCTCTAAGAAGTTTGAGGATATATCTATAGATATCCTCTCCTTCTCAGCTCTCACTAGAATAGTACTTTATCGTCCAGCCTCTACCCATTATCCAGTTCCAAAGCTGCTTTCACATTTTTAGATATTTGTTATAGAAACATCCAACTTTGCAATGCCAAATGCTGTCTTAGTCCACTGGTGCTGCTACAACAAAATACCACAGACTATGTAACCAGTGCCCTGTTTCTCAGAGTCCCATTTTGAAATTTTCTGCCTGTTTCTTGCTATGTTCTTAAGGATGAAATATTGACCTTTACCCTCCTTCTTTCCACCATGCACTCCCTTGCAAAAGTTTCCCTTATCGAATTATGAGCTTGTTTAGAAGTTCCAGAGACTAAAACAAACCAGACCTCCACTAGGAGATTACTTTTCAAGGTTGCAGTTAATCTATAGATAAACAGCCTTCAAGATAACATCAGCCCATTCACCACGTGAAGCAATAATTCATGATAGTCATCCAGACAAGTCACACTGACCAGCACCTCCTTGCCACGCCTACATGCTTGTCATTCCAAATTCCACTTTAAAACCCCTACCCTCAGCCCAAGAATTTTAAATGGTTTCTTTGAGGCACAAGTCTTGGACATTTCCACACTGCTAGCTCTGGAATAAAGTCAATTCCTTTCTCTTCTTTTTAATTGGCTTTTTTTTTTTTTTCAGAATATTAGTGGGGTGCAAAGGCTTTGGTTACATAAATTGCCTTTGCACCACCCCCGTCAAAGCTACAAGCATGTCTGTCCCCTGAAAACATGCACCACACCCAGTAACTGTGAATTTACCCATCCCCTACTCCCTCCTCCCACTGGACCCAACACCTGATAAATGTTGTGTCCATATGTGCCCATAAGTGTTGGTAGATTACTACAAATTTAATGGTGAGTATATATGGTGCTTGTTTTTCCATTCTTGGGATACTTCACTTAGTAGAATGGGCTCCAGTTCTATCCAGGATGATATAAGAGGTGTTATATCACCATAGTGTTTTGTGGCTGAGAAGAACTCCATGGTATACATACACCACATTTTATTAATCCACTAATGTATTGATAGGCATTTGGGTTTTTTCCACATCTTTGTAATTGTGAATTGTACTGCTATAAACATTCTAGTGCAGATGTCTTTTTTATAGAATGTCTTTTTTCCCTTTGGGTTGATGCCCAGTAATGGGATTCTGGATCAAATGGTAGTTCTACTTGTAGCTCTTTGAAGTATGTCCACATTACTTTCCACAGAGGTTGTATTAGTTTGCAGTCCCATCAGCAGCGTATGAGTGTCCCTGTCTCTCCACATCCACACCAACATTTATTGTTTTGGGACTTTTTGATAAAGCGAAGGTGAAAAAGGTTTACTCTTTGATAATGGAATAAGATCCCTATGAGCTTGGGTTCTGGGTCCATCATTGACTGGCAGATGCATGTCCCAAGCTGGAAAAGCTAGCCTGTAACTTAAACACACAAACACACACACCCCACTCATACACAGACACACACACTGATGTCCTGAGTTCTACAGTGATAATGGCTTATGTGAAGGGAGAAGACAAACTATGAGGTCTCCTTCAATTTGGAGCACCACGAGAAGCCATTTCCCAGCTGGCCTTTGATGGGGCAGTGCCAGTCTTGGTGCTTCTGACATGCTTGGCACCTTGCTGAAGACACAAAAGTAAGTTCGGTCATTCCTGCTTTTAAAGAGCTTACTTTTCGGTAGAGAGCACCAGGCTTAAAAACTGGCTCTCCTTTGTGCACACACGCTAAACCTCATCAAATTGATTCAGATCCATAGTCACGTCACACTTCCTTTATGACAAGTGGTCTGCTCTTGCAACTCAACTGTCCGAGAGATAGTCTACAAAATGGCCCATTGATTGAGGTGTGAGGTGAATAGTCATGTTTGTAATATGAATCTTTTTAAAACATGTATTCTGTGCTTACTACATACAAGCAAGTTAGAGGCTAAAAGTTCAAAGATAAATAAGGAAGGCCCTGATGCTGACTTCAAAAAGCTTACATTTATTCCACGGCACTAACACATTCACAGTTTTTATATGATGTGGCATTCGATTAGAAAAGCATATTAGGAGCAAAAAGGAGGATATCTGGGCTAATCAGGAGGCTGGGGGAATGCTGAGCTGAGTCTTAAAAACGTATGAGAAGCAAGCTGGTAAGATAAGGTGATACAGGACAAGGGACCCGCATATGCAAAGGCTTGGGGGAATTAAACCATTCTAAAATCCCAAAATTGCACCTTATTTCTGCATCATTTGAAGCAGAGTCTGTGTGCATAATTTAATCATCTCCTAAAATCCTACCTTGTAATACTGTTGCATTGGGAATTAAATTTCAACAATAATTTTGAAGTTGTCACAAACCTTCAAACCACAAAAGTTAGCTCACTTAATTACCTTCTGTTAGGTAATCTGATATAGCTACAGATTCTGGAGATTTGCATATAGATCCCTCTTTAGGCTATTGTTTTGCCTACCACAATATGCATATTATGCTTTTCAAATATGTTTATTAGATATTGTTTATTTTAATACTTTAAATATTATTGAATGTCTAAAGTAAAAGTAATGAAAACATAATAGCATATCATGGGTTTATCGAATATGTAGAATTGTAAAATATGACAACCAGCAGGGGTAAATAGATATATTTTTATTAATCTCTCATTGTTTTTAAAGTAGTTGACAATTTTTGAAGCTAGACTTATGAGTTAAAATGCATTTCATAATCTTAGAGAAACTATCACAAAGAGACATAAACAAAAAGGTAAAAAATAAATTCTTAAATCACCCTTCAAAAAAATTCAGAAAAGGATGAACAAAGGAATAAAGAATGAATTGGTTGAATAGAAAACAACCCAGTATGCCAATAGTTACATTAAATATAAATGGTCTAAACCACTACTTAAAAGACAGACTGGTAAAAAAACAAAACCCAACTATATGTTGTTTGCAAAAAGTATACTTTAAATATAGTGACAGAGACAGATAAAAAGAAAAAGGTAATAAGAAAAATCATAGAAACCTCAAACATTAATATGCCTGGGTAGCCATTTTAATATACAACAAAATAGACTTAGAGATGAAGAAAAAGAAGCACAGCCATTTACACGTTCCACACTATGCACAATTGTTCTTCTAAATACTTAATTACTAACTTTAGATTATTTTTACAAATAAATATTATATATAAAACTTCCTTACTCTCACTTGGGCATTTTAAAATCCTAAAGTTTGAGTAGACAACAAAAACCTTCTCTTCATATATTTCAAGCATAAATCACCAATTAATAATCAGTTATTATTAAAAGAGTAAGAATATATTATAGATGCCACTGTACTCTTCAGATAGAATAAATATTTTAAGTTATGATTTAGCTGTAACTTGTCTTGTTTTAAAATAGATCTCTTCAATTGTATTGACATTATCTTTGTTAGCTTCTGTTTTCAACATATGAATAAAAAATTCTTCTAGCACCAATATTATATAGCTTTAAAATTTATGAACAGTACAGTGCCACCAAAAAATGAAATATGAAGTCAGTAAAAAATTTACCTTATCATTGATATCTTTAGGAAAGGCATATATATAAAAGAATTCTACATGAATGATTATATAAAATAAAAATATTTTAGTAGAAATTACTTATCTAATACATATGGTACCTAGAAAGTTTTTGGTGATGAATATTTATGAAATTTTGTGATGTGTATATGGGGTGAAGCCATGTGGGTATGTGTATATCTGGGTTATCGAGGGTAAAAAACACTTTCAGATAGAGAGGATTTCTATCTATTTCTACCTCTCTATCTCAGATAGGATACTTTCAGAAGTAGGATTATCTACTGTTCTTTAAGAACATTTATTCTTGCACCCATTATGAAATATCTCCCTACTTTATCTACTTTGTTAGTATAAAACATATAATGAATATGTGATTATCAATCATATATATAAGCATATTTAACAATATAATATTAAGTAGAGGTCACAGAAAACTCTCATTTAAATCAAGTTGAAATGTGAAGGAAATCTATTACATCTTTAAATTCATAATATATACTACTAATACTCTATAAATTTCAATTTTGTGATTTTGGAAAGAAGCTAGTCATATATATTCACTGGTACCAAGGATTATGTAAATTTATCCAAATTATCCCCAGAGGCAAAAGCTTAGTAAGATATGTCAATTTCTACTATGGGAAACTTCTATTAATATTATAATGAAAGAACATTCAATGTAGTATTATACACTCTTTTATAACCTACAGAGGCATGACCTCTTCAAGCCTAGTGATGACTGATATTTTTTAAAGGAATGTGTGTTTGTAAACGTGGAGGGAAAACAGAAATGTCATTGTCCACATTATATATGAACTTGCCATAATCTCAGAAGTTTTCTGGGGAAGCATTCCTCTTTTAATCCCTGTTCCGTGTACAGGATTGTCATGATAATTGGTTTTTCTTTATAATTCTTCAATATAGCATTGACCTTCCTTTGATGAATGAATCATCCCTATTATTCATGCAATTATTAATTGATTATATGTTGTATCATCTCACAACTCTCCCAATTATGTTAATTTTTTCCTTATAGATTTAGAGAGTGCAAGTGCAGTTTTTTTACATGTATATATTGTGCAGTTGTGAAGTCTAGACTTTCATGTAATCATCACTCAAATAGTATACATTGTACCCATTGTGTAATTTTTCATCTCTCAACCCTCTTCCATCCTCTTACCTTTCCTGGTCTCCAGTGTCTATTATTCCACTCTCCATGTCCATGTATACACATTATTTAGCTCTCACTTACAAGTGAGAACATGTGGTATTTGACTTTCTGTTTCTGAGTTATTTCACTCACTTACTTAATATAATGGCCTCTAGTACTATACATGTTGTTGCAAAAGACATGATTGTGTTCTTTTTTATGGCTGAATGGTATTCCATGGTGAGTGTGTGTGTGTGTGTGTGTGCGCGTGCGTGCACATGTTTGCATTTTATTTATTCAATCATCCATTGATGGACACTTAGGTTGATTCCATAACTTTGGTGTTGTGAATCGTGACACCATAAATATAGGAGTGAAGGTATCTTTTCATATAATGATTTCTTCTCTTTTGGGTTGTAGTGGGATTGTTGTATTAAATGGTAGTTCTATTTTTAGTTCTCTGAGAAATCTCCATACTGTTTTCCATAAAGGTTGTACTAATTTACATTCCTAGCAACAATATATAAGAATTCCCTTTTCTCCACATCCTCACATCTATTGCTTTTTGACTTTTAAATATGGTCATATTGACTGACGTAAGATGTGCTATAATTTCAATTTCTCATTGTGGTATAATTTAAATTTCTTTGATTATTAGTGATGTTGAGCATTTCTTTATATGTTTGTTGGACATTTGAATGTCTTCTTTTGAAAAAATGTCTGTTGATATCTTTTGCCCAATATTTAATGGGTTGGTGTTGTTGTTGTTTCCCTTACTGAGTTATTTGAGTTCCTTGCAGATTCTGGATATTTATCCTTTGCTGGATGCATATTTTGCAAATATTTTCTCCCATTCTTCAGGTTGTCTGCTCACCCTGCAGAAGTCTTCAGTTTAATTAAGTCTAGTTTATCTATTTATTTTTTGTTGCATTTGCTTTTGAGGTCTTAGTCATAAATTCTTTGCTTATGCCAATATCTAGAATAATACACTGCTGGTGGGACTGCAAACTAGTACAACCTCCATGGAAAGTGATATGGAGATATCTCAAAGAGCTACAAGTAGAACTACCATTTGATCCAACAATCCCATTACTGGGCATCAACTCAAAAGAACGAAAGACAGTCTATAAAAAAGACATCTGCACTAGAATGTTTATAGCAGCACAATTCACAATTACAAAGATCTGGAAACAACCCAAGTGCCCATCAATACATGAGTGGATCAATAAAATGTGGTATATGTATACCATGGTGTTCTACACGCTACAAAAAACAATGATGATATAGCACCTATTGTATTATCCTGGACAGAGCTGGAATCCATTCTTCTAAGTGAAGTATCACAAGAATGAGAAAACAAGCACCACAGGTACTCACCATCAAATTGGTATTAACTGATCAACACTTAAGTACACATATAGTAATAACATTCATCAGGTGATGGGCAGATGGGAGGAGGTAGGAGGGGATGGGTATACACACACCTAATAGGTGCGGCGCACACCATCTGGGAAATAAACACACTTGAAGCTCTGACTCAGGTAAGGCAAAGGCAATATATGTAACATAAACATTTGTACCCCCGTAATATGCTGAAATAAAAAAAATTAAAAATTAAGAAAAAATTTCTTTTAGAATTTTTATAATTTCACATCTTACATTTAAGTCTTTAATTCACGTTGAGTAGATATTTGTATAAGGTAAGAGATATGGGTCCAGTTTCATTTTTCTGCATATGGCTATTCAACATTGTTAGCACCAGTTATTGTATAGGGTGTTCTTTCCCCAGTGTATGTTTTTGTCTACTTTGTTGAAGATCAGCTGGTTGTAGATCTGTGGCTTTATTTCTGGGCTCTCTATTGTGTTCCATTAATCTATGTGTCTGTTTTTATGCCAGTGCCATGCTATTTTTGTTATAGCCTTGTAGTATAATTTGAAGTCAGGTAATGTGATTCCTCCAGATTTATTCTTTTTGCAAAGGATATTTGTCTATTTGTGCCCTTTTTTGATTCCATATGAATTTTAAGTTTACTTTTTGTAATTATGTGAAGAATGATGCTGGTATTTTTGTTAGGAATTGCATTGAAACTGTGGTATTGATTCTTCTAACTCCTGATCATAGGATGTTTTGCATTTATTTGTGTCCTCTATGATTTTTTTCATCAGTGTTTTGTAGTTTTCCTCATAGAGATCTTTCACCTTCTTGGTTAAATATATTCCCACATGGTGTTTTTTGTTTTTTTGTTTTGTAGTCATTGTAAATGAGACTGAGTTATTGATTTGCTTCTTAGTTTGGTCATTATTAGTGTATGGAAATGCTTCTGATTTTTGTACATTAATTTTATATCCTGAAACTTCACTGAATTCATTTATCAAATCTAGGAGTCTTTTGAAGGAGTCTTTAGGGTTTTCTAGGTATAAGATCATATCAGTAGCTAAATTTTAAAATTTCATTTCTCATTGACCACTAAACTTCATTATTGATGCTCATTAGATTGTATTCTTTTTAAGTTTATAAATGTTGATTGTTATAAAAATTACTAATATCTCACCAGATTTCTGTTTATCTTCTCCTTCCAGGTACGTGCTCTTTGAGTTATGCTCTGTGTTAGGGATTGAATTTTTGTGTGCCCATCCACCCCAAAATTTGTATGTCAAAATCCTACCCCCTATTGTGACAGGTGGGGTCTTTAGTTGGTAATTAGGATTAGACAAGGTCTCTAGGGTGGAGCCCTCATGAGTGGAATTAGTGTTCTTATAATAGTCACTCAAAAGTTGATTCCTATCTTTGCCATGTGAGGACACAGTGAAAAGATGGTCAGTCTTCTCTGAACTAAGAAGTGAGCCCTCACCAGACACTGAATCTGCTAGTGGTTAGGTCTTGGACTTCCCAGCTTCCAGAATTATGGGAAATAAATGTTTGTTAAGTTTCCTCATTTATCATATTTTGTTTTAGCAGCCCAAGCTAGGACACCTTGAAACTAACTTTGCATAAATAAGCAAAAGTCATACTCACTACTTCTAGGTGGAAGATTTGCAGAGCCAAAACACAATTTTCCATGATTCTTTGAGTTTACAAAGAACAAAATAGTATGTTTATATGGCTTGAGAGCAAAGCATTGGAATGCTGAGCCGATCAATAATAAACAACTGAAATTGATAGGAGAGTAATGGAAGGATGTGCTTTCATATGCCTGTTTTCTTTATTCAATGAAGATTTATAGAAACTCTACTGTGCTATCATTTTAGGTGGAATAGTAAATAAGGCCCCACTCCTGGGACAATAGTCTTTTGATAAGCAAGAAATAAATATTTTCTATGTGAAGTCACTGATCTGTTAAGATTATTTGTTATTTAAGCATAAATTAACCTAATTCGACTAATATAATATTAACTGTTTAACCAGTGAATTTTTAGTTATTATGAATCAATAGTGATTTCAAATTTTAAGATCTAGACAGGTCTCATAGGTGACCAGGTTAGAAAAAAATGTGATTTTACACTTTAATGCTAAACAAATCCAAGATCAGTGTAGAAAAAAATAGAAATACAGAGAAATACAAAGTAAAAAAATCACATATAATCTTACCATCAAAAATAACCATTTAAATTATCACATATACAAATATAGTACATTATACATATATTACATATATATTATATATATACACACACAAAGAAGACATTTTAGTAATAAAAGCTATTCTCAAGAACTAGGGCAAAATATAAGGATTGAACTAGGATAGTGAGATTAGAGATCAAAAAAATTAAAAGATACTTAGGAAGCAAAATCAAAAAGATCAGATATTGTGGTTGTTTAAATACCACTACAGATGACAAGTATGCTATTAACTCATAGAAGGACCATGCCTTCAGCTGAGATAGATAACAAAAAACAAATTTGTCAGCTAAGTCAATGTCAATGGCCCAGAAACATTGCTTTTGAAAATTATTACTGTAAGTGGAATCCTTAAAATGAACTTCACTACTTTTTTATTCTATCTCCTTATACCAATATTTTATTTCCCCAAAACCAAAAATCTATATTTATTGGTCTAAAATGCAAGTTAACAATTTTTTAAAATGTAATGGCAATGTGGCCTCATTAGCTTTTCTAAAACCAAAATATAATTTGTAAATAGTATTTCATATAGTTTTTTGAAAGGATTATAAATTCATTGAATTTCTCCTTCCTGCCAGATGCTCCAGCATTTGAATATTTTGCACAGTTTGTAAAAAAATTATTTTATATCTGCAACTGTGTGGAACATATCTCTATCGGAACTTAACTTTAAGATTCTCATATGTACCAACTATTCCTATGTTTTATTACTTAACCACCATCCATTATTCTGTCTTGAAACAAACCTATCTCTACAACATCAATGCTGTTACACTTTCTAGCCCATACATTTATTTTGTCAACACCACAGTTCTATAATGTTTTCATTAATAAAAAAAAGTCAATACTATTTTTATTTGCTTTCCTATAAAATCAAGATGGCCTTTTAGTAACAATTTGTTTCTAATCAAAATAATCAAAATTTTAGGAAAAATGAAAACATTTTTCTTGGTTTATCAGTCTAATTTACCAATAAATTGAATTATGTCAAGTAAATTTCAAGAGATTGATAAAATATAGACCATGCCTCTCTTCCCCTTAAAATATGCACAGTACCATTTTTGTTAGCAAAAACTCAGTTTTAAGACTGTTCATTGTCTTAGGAATTCTTCTGTGTTCCAGCCCTCCTAATTATAAAATAGTAGCAAACTTCTATAAACTTACATACATGGCATTAACCATGCTTTTGTTCTCCAAAGTATAATTTAGGGTCATTGTGACCCACACAGAAGATAAAATAACAATATCTCTTTTTAAAAGAAAGTACTTTGTTTCAAAGTTTTAATAGAAAAACAGTTGAAATAAATTCAGTTGGCTAAAATTAAATTCCCATTTAAAAAATCATGCAAAATATGCTTTGTATTGATATCTTCACAATGTTAGTGAATCAGAAATAGATACTGTTATAGACTGAATGTTTATCCCGACAAAATTTATATGTTGCAAACTAATACCTAATATGGTATTTGTATGTGGAGCCCTTGAGAATTAACATGAATGGAATTACTGTCCTTATAAATGAGCTATCAGAGAACTCCCTTGCTGGTTTAGCAATGTAAGGCCATGACTCCCTTGCAAAAAGATAGAAAGTAAAAAGACAGCTGTTTATAAACCAACTGGCAGACCCTCATCAAGAAATTAATCTGCTGGCATCTTGATCATGGACTTTTCAGCCTCCAGAACTGTGAGAAATGAATTTCTATTATTTTCAAGCCACCCAGTCTGTGGTAGTCTATTATAGCAGCCCAAATGGACTAATACAGAAATTAGCACCCAGGAGTTAGAGTGCTGCTATATCAATCCCTAAAAATGTGGAAGCAGCTTTGGAACTGGGTTATGGGTAGAAGTTGGAAGAGTTTTGAAGTGCATGTTAGAAAAACCTACTTTGTTATTAACAGACCATTAAGGGTGATTCTGGTAAGGGCTCAGAAAAAAAAGAGGAAAGCTGTAGAGAAAGCCTCAGTCTTCTTAGATAATATACAAGTAATTCTTAATAGAATGTTAGTAGAATTATGGATGGTAAAGTCTGTTCTGATGAGGTCTGACATGGAATTGTAGAATTTGTTATTGGACACTGGGGGAAACTTTATTCTTATTATGAAGTGCCAAAGAACTTGGGTGAATTGTGTTCCTATTCCAGTGTTTTATAGAATATGGGGGCCCACAAGGAGTTATAGAGTTGGCTGTGCCCAGCAGTCCTGCTGAAGTATTGGGTCAACAGTCTTGTTCTCAGGTTCTTGGTATAACCTTGGGCAAAGAGTGACCAGACACACAGAAAGCAAGCCAAGTATGAAAATGAGGTTTATTGAGGATGAACAAGGTAGGTTTACAGATCAGGAGCAAGATATGTTTGCCACAGATGATGAACAGGCCCCCTGTCATAATAAAAGTCTCTGGTTATGGTCTGGGGTCCTGTTTTACACTGTCAGGATTGGGCCCTCTTCGAGCAGATGTCACCATGGAACCACTTTAATGGACAGTTAATGACATAATAGTTAGCCTTAGGTTACTCTAGGTCACTTTCCATATTCTATTGTGCCTGGGCTGTCTGTCCTGTGGGACTGGGGAATTCCCTGTATTCTTTTGCTGACTGACAGGGGTTTCTCCTTCCTCCAGGTGTGGCAATTGCTCCAGGCAGAATTAAGGTGTGGCAGCACCAAAACAGGGTGTGGGGGGGTACCAGCCCTTGTCCTTCTTTAGCAGGTATGGCAATCGCTTAAGGCAACACCAAGGTGAGGCACCTGCCATTGTCCCTAGGATAGATAGCTGGAGGTCCCTCGCTATCTACCTAACAGGAGCATGGCTGCCTCCACCTAGATTTCAAAAGATGGGGACTCCCAGCAGAGCTGTGGGCTCAAAAACCTAGCTCAGAAGAGCTACAGGTATGGGACTCCAGCACAGGATAGCCATGGGCCACTGGCAGAGAGCTACTGTGGGATTGCCCCTCCTAACCATGGGGATAACATTGCCATTCCTGTGGGTCTGGAAGGTGGGGCATTGAGCCAAAGAAGATTACTCTCAAACCTTAAGGTCTATTGGAATTTGCCTCATTAGGTTTTGAATTTACTTTGGCCCTGTCATCCCTTTCTTCTTTCCTATTTCTCCCTGTCAGAATGGAAATGAGTCTTACATGCCTGTCCCATCATTGTATTTTGGAAGCACATACGAAGTTTTGTTTCACAGGTTCATAGCTGGAGGGGAATTTGGCTAAGGATAAATTATAGCTTGGGTCTCACCCATATCTGATTTAGATGACATTTAAATGAGATGTTGGACTTTAGACTTTTGAGTTGATGATGGAAGAAGACTTTTGGGATTGGTGGAACAGAATTAATGTATTTTGCATGTTAGAAAGACATGAGTGTTGGGTTCCAGGGTATAATGCTGTAGACTGAATGTCTATGTTTCCCTCAAATTCATATGCTGGAACATAATCCTGAATGTGATATTTACAGGTCTGTCCTCTGGGAGCTAATTAGGTCATGAGGGCAGAGTTCTCATAAATGGGATTAGTGCCCTTATAAAAGAAGCCACAGTGAGCTCCCTTGTCCTTTCAGCCATGTGAGGACCCAGCAGAAAGACAACCATCTAGGAACCAGAAAGCAAGCCCTTATCAGACACTGAATTTGCTGCTGTCTTAATCTTGGACTTCCCAATCACCAGAACTGTGAGAAATAAATTTCTCTTGTTCATAATACACCTAGCCTATGGTATTGTGTTATAGCAGCCAAATTAAGACAGATACAGATAATTTTCCATTCCTTTTATACTGTGGTTCAGCATTTTGTACCTCTGTAAATGATAAACAGTTGCTTTGTTTATAGCTGTTTGGAAATAAGGTTCTTTATATTCACTATAAGTTTTAATAACATTGTTCATAAAACATATCTTCACATTTCCTGTGCATTTCCAAGGGAGAATATTTTTCTTTTAATTTTTTCCACTTTGATTATTGGACCCACTTTCCCTGTCTGTCTTGCACTCTTCAAATTTCTCTTCTAATCTGCATAGAAATAAAATGCTTATTCCTGTCTCATGAGGTGAGTTGCTGCACAAAAACAAATTTTGTGATTCCATGCTCTGGGCTCTCTTCTCCCGAGGAATAGGCAATTAGTTCCTAACACTTTACTGATTGTTATGCATTTGTTTCCTCTGGTAAAGCTGATTGGCTTTGAGTTCTATTTTTGCTAGTATATTCATTTGCTTTCATTTTTCTGATACTGACTTTGACGTCCTGCCTTTCTTTGTATCTTTGCTGAGTCTTCTGCTCACCTCTACTCTGCACCCTCACTCTCTGCCTCTGGATTGGTTCATTACACCCGGGTTTCAAACTTGTCCCCTTAATCACTTGTTGAACCAAGAAGCAAATATTCTCTCTTGAAGCCACTTGAAACAAACATTCTTGTACCATTCAACCTGTTCAAAAGAAAGGGCATTATGGAGAGGGCATTATGAGTTTCACAGTAATGTTTGTCAACCTCGTGTTCAATAATATGAAATGTGTTTTGGAAATAATGATGTCTGTGACTCAGCTTTTATACAGTATACATTAATCTATGCCCTTGAATCAGTGCTTGACTTCAGCTATTTTGCATCAGTAATCTTCCCTCTGGTCACCATGTCCTTAGAGTAAACTTTATTTTTGGCTCCTGCTTATCAAGCCATGTCTTTTTGATGTTTGCTCGTGTCATGCCTTCCTCTGTCTTCTTGTGCTTTCTATCATCTTTCTGCTTTAGCTTCGACTGTCCTGCTGAGTAATCAAACAAATCTCTAGACCCTGTGGTCTTGCTGATCATCTCAGTAAAAGAAAAAAACAAATAACAGCTGCTGAAATTGTGAACCTTCCTTCCTGGCTGTCAAATTTAGTGAAAACAGATGCTTCAAGGAGTCGCTTGTAATTCAAGCAGGCACAGAGGAGAAAAAGAAACCCCTTATTTGCTGAAACTAGAGAAGTTTTGCTAAGTCAATTTAGCCTCCATATTACACACTGGCTGAAAGAAACAGAGCATCCTTACTGTCTTGTAAGTGCCCAGCACTTCCTCCTTAACATAAGATTGTCACTTACAGCAGCAATGCCTAAAAAGATGTCCATGAAAAGCATATGTCCAAGAAGAAAAATGATTCAAAATTATTATAATGAAATGAATTAAGTGTTTTAAAATGTTGATTATTCCTCCAGAGAGGTAAAGTATATTTATTTCTACATGCCTTGGCAAGAAGGAGAATACATAAAGCACTAGAAAAAGTACTGAGCCAGTTATTGAGAGATATCAGGTCTGGTTAAGTAACTCTCCGTAAGTCACTTACACCCATGATTCTTATTTTTCCTTATCAGTGAAATGAAGTGCATTGTATTAGATGACATCTAAAGTCACTTAGAACACCAAATTTCTATGATTCAGTGAATTGAATGCCATTTTAAATATTTTGTTAGCAAATTATATTAGCAAATATTTTATTACCAAAGTAACATAGTCATTCTAATGAGGCCAAAATCTTGACAATATATTAATGGAAAATGTTATTGAATTTACCAAAATGTTGCCTATATCCAGTTTTTTAGTAACAGATCATTAGCATAAAACCTATTATGTCTTTAGTTACTCTTGTAGCCAACCAGCTAACTCAGTCTGTCAGACTATTAGTACAAGGGGATGCGGGAGGTACCCAAAACAATAAAAAACAAAAACTTAAGACACCACCTGGCTGGCTGCTCTTATATGAATAGACACATGCATTAGCAGAGTTATTTGTGCCTTTCTACAATCGGAGAATTACAAAGAAGCTAAATGGAACCTTAGTATTTAGTATGCAGGAAAACAGAAGGGAGTGATTATGAGTCTTTTGGGATTTCAGGAGGAAGAAGAGCACTGAGAAATGAAGCAATCAGAGATTGGGTGGACCTTAGCGGGGGAAAAATAGTTCAGGGAGGAGGAAAGAATTAGAATGATGGAAAGTGATAGGATGGTAAATGAAAAAAGAATGGGGCTACCTTTGAACGATACATACTCAATAGTAATAAGTTTTTCTTGATTTGTATACATTTGTTAAACACTGAGAACAGTTAAAATTACCTCTAGACTCCCCATCACCCTCAACTCCCATTACAGGTCCTAAGCAGTAGTAAGATTGATATGGATGTTCGTAAACAAGGACATTTGCTGAGTTCTGTTGCTGGAAATTGAAGCGTAAGTATGACTCAGTTAAAACCTTAGGCTTCCATAGCAATGTGCTCTGATAATTTCCCTTGGGATTAGCTTTTTTGAAATTCTGTACTTTTTGGCCAATATCCTAGAAGTTCTAGCTCCTTAGTAGATTGATGTAAGTAGATGGAGTCTTGAGTCTCCTTTTCTCTAAAATAAGCACCCTCTTCTATCCCCCTTCCCATAAAAAAACTAATAAAAAATTGATAGTACTTAAGGATACTGATTACTATAAGGAAACCTACATGGATTTCTTTGCCTTAGGGAGAAACTCATTGCTTTCCACCAACTTTCCTTTGTATGTTTTTCTCAGTATTACCTACTTCACCACTTTATATTAAGTGAAGTACAAAATAGCCAAAGAGGCTGCTTTACTTATATTTGCATAACTTTTTATTTAGCAGTGGCAGCTTTTGTGCTTATTTCACCAAGGATCTTCCCTAGAGCACTAAGAGATTCCATTGGAGATCGTGGCAAAAAACAAACAAACAAACAAAAACAAAACCCTTATAATAATAAACAAATTTTGTTTTTTCTAAAGTATCATATTTTCATTTTTTCTTCAAAAATCTGTGGTTGTAACAGTTATTTATTTCAAGTTGTGTTCAGGGATTCTGAATGACAGCCAAATGCCATCCCTTTAAAATTAATTGCTTTCAAAGGAAAACACAAGTGTCTCTCATGGTAGCCTTTCCCCTAACTTATTTAGAATTGGTCCAACTCTCTAAAGACAAGGAGACAGACCCAATTTTAGAAAGTGCAGTTCTACTACAACCTACTTTAATCTCCATTGAAGCTGCCATTGTGGAGATCATCAACGACCACCAATTTATTAAATCTACTAATAAATTCTCAGTTTTCTTCTTACATACCCTATCACTAATATTTAGTACCCTTGATCACTCTCTGCTCCTGGAAACTCATTTTTCACTTGGAATCCAAACAGCATATCTTTTTGGTTTTCCTTTTCCATTTACTTCACTAATATCCCTTCCTATTTTGTTGGCTGGTTCTTACTTTCCTCCCTAACCTCTTAATATTAAAGTGCCCCACAGCTGAGTCCTACTATCTCTTCTCTATTTACACACACTCCTTGGCTGATATTATTTACACTTATAATACCCAAATTTAGTTCTCCATCCTAGACCACTGTTCTAACCTCTGGCTTGTATATTCAACTGCCAACTCAATATCTCCACTGGATATTTAAAGAGCATCTCAAATTTTAACTCAAATTTAATATTTTCAAGCAGAATTCCTGACAGAATACCCACATTTGTTTTTCCTGTAGTCTTTCACATCTTGTTTAAAATCAATTCCATCCTTTAGCTGCTCAGGCCAAAAGACCGAAGACTCATCATTGATTCATCTCATTCTCTCACACACCACGTCTAATCTGTCAAGATATCCTGTGGTTTTAACATTCACTATGTATTCATATTCTGATCCTTTCTAAGCACCTCACTGCTATCACTTTGGGTCAAACCACATCATCTCTTTCCTGGATTATTGCAATAGTTTCTTAAGTGGTCTCCCTGCTTCTATCATTTTACCCATCTGGAATCTGTTTGCAACATAGCAGGCAAAGTACTCTTTCAAAAATATAGATCGTATCATGCTCTCCTCTGCACAAAGTCCTTAAATGTTTTCTTTTCTCACTCAAAATGAATGACAAAATCCTTACAATGGACTCCAAGGTGCTGCACTGTTCAGTGCCTCTTAATATTTCTCTGATCTTGTATCATTCTTCTCATTTTCTTAATCTTTTTTCCTGGAATAATTCATGCATGAATTCACTCCTTCATCAACTTTAAAACTTTATTTTACTTACCTTTCTCAATGAGGACAACATTGCCCAACTGATTTACAGTTGCAATCACTTTGATAACACCCTTGGTTTATTCTTCTTCAAAGACCTTATCTCCTTCCAATACATATAAATGATTTACACATTTATTAGGTTTGTTGCCTGACACCTGCTATGAGGGCAGGGATTATTATCTGTTTTGTTTAAAGCTACAATGCCTAACACAAGGTAGGTATTCAAACCATATTTATAGAATAAATGAATAAACAAATAAACAGGTGAATAGGGAGCTAACTAAATCCCTGATACAGTAACACTGACCTTAGGGCAAAACACACATAGCAACTCCAACTGAAGTGGACAATGAAAATTTCAACTTGTCACATTAAATTCAACAAATAGGACTATATTAAAATTATTCTTTGCTATGTACTGTTTCACTGGACACAGTCTACTTTCTGTTATTCACACATTCACTCCATAATTCCTTTTCTTTCTTGGTACAAATTTTCTCTAACTTTCATTTCCTCTGCATTTCAGTTTACCTATAATTCCTGCTTTAATATTTTCCTTAGTTCAATTCCCTAATTTAAAGTTATTTTGTGCAGTGTGCCTCACTCTCTGCTTGGTATTTCATTGCTCACTTTTTGTTTACTTCTAATCATTTCCAGGTTGCTGAAAAAACAAATTCCTTAACTATCTATGGCTCCATTTAGTATCTCCACACATTCAAGCCTCTATAATCTACTGAGGAGTTGAGGAACTGAGAAAAAAAAGTTCAATAAAAACAACAGTAAACACCCATTTTTTAAAGCACCATCTACATTATGGATTTGGCAATAGGGTCACCATTTTGCAGACAAGCAAACAGAGATCCAGTTTTTAGTTGACTTTTTCTAACCTCACATAATTTCTGTATGGTATGCCCAGCTTTCAAAGCCAGGTATATATGCTTTCAAAATCATTGCTTATTGTATAATATCACATTGTCTCTTTAATCCAGATATTTCAACTCTCACTCCAATGCTTTTCCCGTTACATATGCATTCTTCCCTCCTGTTGTAAGAATATACTATTTGTTGCCTCTTCACCCTTAGGCATTCAATAATCATTTATTCCTCATACTTCACTTCAAAATTTATTTTATATACAATGTGTTAATTATGCATACCAAAATTGCACCCAAAGTAGGAAAACATCTATCTGCCAATAAAAATATGTGAATGTTTGCTCGTGTTAGAAACAGCCATTCGTCTACAGATTTTTTTAAATTAAAGTTACTGACCAGCCCAAACGTGCTCTCACTCATAGATTTAGATTCTTTTTAAATCTATTTTTATAATCTTTTCTTCTCAGTTAAACTAACAATCCAGTTAGCAGTAAACATTACATTGTCACTCAAATCAATGTAATATTTAAATTCTCTAAATTTAGATAATGTCCAAATAGGAAGACATTTATTTTTTTATCTTTGACCTCAGAAGGAAAGAAAGAAAGCCTCAAAGCTCAGAATATTCATACTGTTCTTACTGAAAGTGGAATAATATCTGAATGTACACCAAAGCCACATTTTCCTTGTCATCTAGAATAGGAGAAAGAGGCTTTCTGGATGGCTTTTAATCCTATCTCTGGGAAGAGAGTAGAAAATTGTCATTTTGACTTTTTGAAATAACTAATTGGCTCACTTCTTATAGCTGCTAATTCCATGAAAAGGTGAAATGTGGAAAGGATGAAAACTAGAACTTTTATACATATTGCCCCACTCCACTGCCACATGATGAATCCAAACCTAAAATGATTTACTTACAGTGAAACTAATTAAATTCACAACTTACAGAAATTTTGAAAATTCTGTAATTTCTCTAAAAGTTTTTTTCTAAAGTCCAATCCCATCTGTAAATTTTGATTTTAAAATTAGAAATTATATTGTAATTCTCCATAAAAGAGCTCAACTAATATAACTAACTTGCTGATTTTGTAAGTACTTAGTGAATGTATTTTGTTGTCTAACTGTGTGTTTATTTTTCTATTTGACTCTGGGGAAACTAGAGTATATGAGTTCTATTCACAAAGAGAAACAATCAACATGTATCATAGGGACAGCAGTTAGAAATCATTCTATTAAAGAAATAGACAACATTAGATAAGTAGGAGAAATTCATACTGGAAAAGAGAAAAAGCAAAAACAAATGGCAAAAAGAATGAACAGAGATTAATTTGTTTCAATAAAACGTGTAATGTAAAAGTGGTATTTGAGGGAGATGAAATTAATAATCTGATCTAGAGAAACAACAAAATTTGCTGAATGAGAAAGGATTGCTAGAGAATGGAAAAGAATGTTGGGATTATGGCAGTGGGAAAGAGATTTAATTTGAAGGAAAAAAATCTATAGGATATGGAAAAGAACTTGATGAGGAATCCAAAGAATAAATATAAGTCAGTGGGAATCGGAAATAAACTTTTACTCAAAAGATCCTATGGGTGCAGACCTAGGAAGGGAGTTCATAAATTTGAGTTCAGAAAAGGAATGGAATAAGATTTACGTCAGTGTGGCTACAAGGACGATCTGGAAGGTGGTACTCAAGGGCAAAGGCAGAACGCAGAGTGGGAGGAAGCACAATAAAACTGGAGCATCAGCCAAAAGGAATTCAGGCTTCAGACTGACATTACATTTTCTGAAACTTGGTTATGTTCATGGTTCTTATTTTAAAACATTCTGTTTGTAGCTAAAAATTACTGTTTAGCCTATACCTAAGTAAATTAGAAAAGAATAGAAAATTTAAAATGAAAGCAAGTAGAAAGAAGAAAATAATAAATTAAAAGGAAAAATTAATAAAATATAAAATAAATATAATGAAGAGGATGAAAAAAGCCAAAATTTGTTTTCTATCTGATCAGGACAAAAAGGAACAAGTCATTATGAACAAAAAAAAACCAAAAAAATGGGTCATTTCTATGCATTCTAAAGCATTATATTGGTAGCATAAGAATAGTATAAACAATTTGATAATAAAATGTTAAAAATAGGTTAAAATGGAAATCTTCTGGGAAAACCACATCTTTGCTAAAATTGAACAAGAAAAAAATAGAAAATCTGAATAATTATTATCTATTATATAAATTATATTTATTTAAAAAGCTTTATTGGTTAATTCTAAAAAAATCTGTTTGTGACAAGTTTTATTCTCACTGCTTGCAAATACAATTTGGATAATTAAAGCAAAATCATATTTTATATTATAAAAATTTTTTCTGATTATTTTATATATTTAACAACAAAGTGTTATCCTTAAGTAATCCACTATGTCACCAGAATAATTATTAATGTGAACCAGTGAAAATATAATTGGGAAGACTTTCTTAACTAAGGACTAAAATTTGAAATATCACAGCCAAATTGTCTATCTTAACCCAAGCAAAATTCAATGTTTCTTTCTAAAAGTATCATATTTGAACCTTGGATGGTCCACAGCTGGCTTAAAAGAATCAGAGGAAAAACTAGTGAACTGATTCTGTATATAATATATACACAATGTTTGTCTATATAATATAAAATATTGTTTATATATATTTGTATGTATAGTGTATATATGTGTGTATATGTATAAAATCCAAAATGCAAGATTAATTATAAACTTCAAATAAATATTCCTAGAGTCTCTAGAACTCAAAAATTGTTAGTGATTGCTCATTTCACAACAATCACTGTACTTCCTCGTCTCATTTCTTCCTCCTGATTTTATCTGTTTTCTTGCTTGAAACCTCTGTGAAGCTATCAAAGAAAATCTATGTATGGGATATTCACTGAGATCTGATATGTTTGGAAATATTCCATCTCATCCTTTAATTTTAATAAGTTTTCTGGATATATAATTCTAACTTTAAAGTTAAAGTATTTGCAGGATATCATGCCATTGTTTTTCCACACCCAGCAATAGAGTTTATAAGAATAATGTAAATTTTGTTGTTAATCTTTTGTAACAGATCTGATATAATGTTTTTTCTATCTGAAAGATTTTTAAAATTATTTCTTGATTTTGACTTCCATACATTTTTACTGTATTGTCTTAGTAATTCCCTTATATATTCTTTAAAGCATCCTATGTATTCTTGTAATCTAGGGTGCTGTACGTTTATTTCTGAAAAAAACCTTCTTTAAATTTATTTTTTCTAAATATATTCTTTCCTCTTATTTTTCTTTTCTTTTTTTCTGTGATCCATGTTGTTAGATGTGGACACTTATACTCCTATCTTCCGTCTTCCTTAACAATTTTATATCCTATTATCCCTTCCAAATATTCCCTAGTCCAATTATCTAGTTTACTGTCTTCTACATTTTTATAATGTTTGTTATTCAATTCATCCATTGAGTTCTTTATTTCACAAATTATATTTTGGTGTCATTATTTCTGTTTTACTCTTTTTCATTACTTCTTGTTACTGTTTCATGTTTCATATTTCCTTTACCTCTCCAAAAATGTTTGATAAAATAGTGTTTTATAAATAATAGTCTTGTTATTTCCTTTTCCGTAGTGCTTACAGCTTGCTTACTTTTTCTTTCTTTTTTTTTTTTAAATTTTTTTATTTCAAAAAATTTCGGCGGGGGCCAGGCAACACAGTGGCTCACACCTGTAATACTCTGGGCACTCTGGGAGGCCAAGGTGGAAAGACTGCTTGACGTCAGGAGTTTGAGACAGGCTGAGCAAGAGCAAGGCCCCGTCTCTACTAAAAATAGAAAAAATAGCTGGGTATGGTGGTGCACACCTGCAGTCCCAGCTACTCGAGAGGCTGAGGCAGGAGAATCGCTTGAGCCCAGGAGTTTGAGGGTGCTGTGACCTAGGCTGATGCCACAACACTCTAGCTTGGGCAACAGAGTGAAACTCTGTCTCAAAAAAAATTAGGGGAGACAAGTGTTTTTTGTTACATGGATATATTGTATCATGCTGAAGTCAGGGTTTTCAGTGCACCCTCAACAGAATAGTGTACAACCCCCAATACAATCCCCTTTTCTTAGTTTCCAATGACCATTACTGCACATTATGACTATATATATATATATACTTTGTTTAGCTCCCACTCTGAGAACATGTTTTTCCATTCTTGAGATACTTCACCTGGGATAATGGTCTCTAGTTCCATCCAAGTTGCTGCAAAATACATTATTTTATAGCTTTTTATGGCTAAATAGTAATCTATGGTGCATGTGTGTGTGTGTGTGTGTGTGTGTGTACATATATATATATATATATATATATATACCACATTTTCTTTATCCATTCATCACTTGATGATAACTTAGGTTGATTCCATATCTTGGCTATTGTGAATTGTGGTGTGGTGTGATAAACACTCAGGTGCCGGTATTTTTTTTTTTTTTTTTTTTAATAAAATGACATCTTTTCCTTTGGGTAGATACCCAGTATTGGGATTGCTGGAATTTATGGGGGCAAGGGGGTCTACTTTTAGTTCTTTAAGGAATCTCCATACTGTTTTCCATACAGTTGTACAAGTTTACATTCCTACCAGTAGGAGTATAAGCTTTCTCTTTTCATGACTGCTCCAATATCTATTGTTTTCTGACTTTTTAGTAATGATGATTCTGACAGGGATAAGGTAGAATCTTATTGTGGTTTTAATTTGCAATTTTAATTAGTGATGTTGAGCATTTTTTCATATATTTCTTGGCCATTTGTCTATCTTCTTTTGAGAAGACTATATTCATGGTCTTTACCGTCTTTTTCATGGGTTATTTGTGTTTTTTTTCTTGCTGATTTGTTTGAGTTCTTTGTATATTCTGAATATTTGCCTTTTGTCAGATGTATAGCTTGTGAACATTTTCTCCCATTCTGTAGGTTGCCTATTTACTCTGTTAATTATTTTCTATTATGTGCAGAAACTTTTTAGTGTAATTAAGTCTCATTTATTTATTTTTGTTGTTTTTGTATTTGCTTTTGGGGTCTTTCTCACAATTTCTTTGCCTAGGCCAATGTGTAGAAGAGTTTTTCCTATATTTTCTCCGAGAGTTTTTATGGTCCAGGTCTTACATTTAAGACTGTAATCCACCTGGATTCAATTTTTGTGTATTAAGAGAGATAGGGATCCAGTTTCATTCTTCTGAATGTGGTTATTCAGTTTCCCCAACACTCATCTGTTGAGTAGGGCATCATTTCTTCAGTGTATGTTTTTGTCTGATTTTATAAAAATCAGGTGGTTATACCTATATAGTTTTATTTCTGAGTTCTCTATTCTGTTCCCTTGGTCTATGTTGATACCTTTATACTACTACTCTCCTGTTTTGATTACTATAACCTTATAGTATAATTTGTAGTCAGGTAAATCTGGATCTAGATTTGTTCTTTTACTTAGGTTTGCTTTGGCTATTTGGGCTCTTTTTTAGTTCCATATGATATGTAACATTATTTTTTTCTATATCCATGAGAAATGGCATTGGTATTTTGATGGAAATTGCATTCAATCTGTAAATCATTTTGAGCAGTATGGACATTTTTGTTATGTTGATTCTTCTAACCCATGAGCATGAGATATTTTTTGATTTGTTTGTGTCATCTCTGATTTCTTTCATGAGTGTTTTCTAGTTCTCTTCCTGGAGAACTTTCACCTCTGTGGCTACATGTATTTCTGGTTATTTTATATTCTTTATGGCTACTGTAAATAGTATTGAGTTATTGATTTGAGTCTCAGCTTGGCTACTATTAGTATATAGAAATGCTATTGATTTATGTACATTAATTTTGTAACCTGAGACTGTACTGAATTTATTTATCAATTCTAGGAGTCTTTTGATGGAATTTTTAGGGTTTTCTAGGTATAAGATCATACCATCAGAACACAGGGATGGTTTGGCCTTCTCTTTCTCAATTTGAATTCCTTTTATTTCTTTCTCTTGCCTGATTGTTCTGGCTTGAACTTCCAGTGACGATGAGTATCCTTGTCTTGTTCTGGTTCTTAGGGGGAATGCTTTTAGCTTTTCCACATTCAGAATAGTGTTGGCTATGGCTTTGTCATATATGGCTTTTATTATTTTGAGGGTTCCTCCTTCTATACCTAGTTTGTGAAGGCTTTTATCATGAAGGAGTGCTGGATTTTATTGAATATTTTATTGAATTTATTGAGATGATAATATGGTCTGTGTTTTTAATTCTGCTTATGTGGTGAATCACATTTATTGATTTGCATATATTAAACCATTCTTGTATACCTGGGATAAATTCCACTTCAGTTATGGTGGATTATTTTTTTGACATGATGTTGAATTCAGTTTGCTACTATTTTTGTTGAGGATTTTTGCCTGTATGTTTATAAGGGATATTGGTCTGTAGTTTTCTATTTTTCTTTTGTCATTTCCTGGCTTTGATTTCTAGGTGATACTGGCTTGGTAGAATGAGTTAGGGAGGATTCCATCCTTCTTGATATTATGGAACAGTTTCAGTAGAATGAGTGCCAATTCTTCTTTGCAGGTCTGGGAGAATTCAGCTGTGAATCTGAAAAAAAGCCAAGGGCTTTTTTGGTCAGGAGAGATTTTATCACTGTTTCAATCTCCTTATTCATTAGTGCTCTGTTCAGGATTTCTATTTATTCCTGATTGAAGCTTAGGAGGTTGTGTGTTTCCAAAAATCTATCCAGTTTCTCTAGATTTTCTAGTTTGTGTGCATAGAGATTTTCAAGGTAGTCATGGATGATATTTTTTATATCTTTGGTACCGGTTGTCATGTCTCCTCTTTCATTTCTGATTGAGCTTATTTTTGTTCTTTCTCTCCTATTTCTGGTTAATTTAGCTAGAGGTCTTTCAATTTTGTTAATCTTTTCAAAGATGCAACTTCGCTGCATCCTTTGTATTGTTCTTTGGTTTCCATTTTATTTAGTTGTGCTCTGAGCTTTGTTATTTTTTCTGCTAGCTTTGGGTTTTCTACTTCCTTGACATGTACTATTACATTGCTAATTTGTGATCTTTCTGTCTTTTTGATATCAGCATTCAAGGCTATGAACTTACCTCTTAACACTGTTTTTATTGTATTCCATAGATTTTGGGTGCTTGTGTCATGATTGTCATATAATTAAAAATTCTTTTGATTTCCATGTTAATTTCATCATTGACCCAAGGATTATTCAGCAGCAGGTTGTTTAATTTCCATGACTTTGTATAGATTTGAGAGTTTCTCTTGGAGTTTATTTTTAGTTTAGTTCCTTTGTGATTTGAGAAGATACATGGAATGATTTTAATTTTTTTGAATTTTCTGAGTCTTGCTTTATAGGCTAACATATGATTTATTCTGGAAGAAGTCTCATATACTTACGAGTAGAACGTATATCCTGTAGATTTTGGGTAGAATGTTCTATAGATATCTGTTAGGTCCATTTGTTCTAGATTCCTGTTTATGTCCAGTGTTTCTTTGTTCATCTTCTGCTTTGATGATCTCTCCAGTTCTGTCAGTGGAATGTTATACTCCCCAGTGATTATGACATTGGTATTTATTTCTTTGTTTAGATCTAATACTATTTGATTTATGAATCTGGGAACTCCTGAGTTAGGTGCATACATATTTAGGATTGTTATACTTCTTGCTGAATTGCCTGCTTTATCATTATATAATTACCATCTTTTTTTCATCATTGTTTTAAAGTCAACTTTATCTGGTATGAGAAAAGCTACTCCTGATAGCTTTTGGTTTCCCTTTGTGTGGAATATTTTTTCCACCCCTTATTCTTGAGACTATGAGAATCCTTGCAAGTTAGATGTGTTTCATGGAAACAACATATACTTGGGGTGTGTGTTTTCATCCATTCAAGCAATCTATACCTTTTAAGTGGTGCATTAAGACTGTTTCCATTCAATGTTAGTATTGATATGTGAGATACTGTTGTGTTCATCATATTGAATGTTGCCTAGTTGCTTTGTTTTCTCCCTTGTGTTACTGTTTTATAAGAGCTGTGAGCTTTACATTTTAGGTATTTTTGCCCTAGTGAATATTGATTGCTCTTTTCCATGTATAGAGCACTTTTAAACATTTCCTGTAGGGCAGGTCTAGTAGTGACAAATTCGCTTAGTGTTTGCTTATCTGGGAAAGACTTTATTTCTCCTTCATTTATGAAACATAATTTTCCAGAATGCAAAATTTTTGGCTGGCAGTTATTCTGTTTAAGAACACTAAAGATGTGACTCCAATGCCTTCTGGTTTGAAAGATTTCCACTGACAGTTCTGCTGTTAGTTTGATGGGTTTTCCTATGTAATCAACTTGTGGCTTTTATCTCACAGCTTGTAAGATTTTCACCTTTGCTTTGACTTTGGTCAGACTGATGACTATATGTCTTGTTGATGACCTATTTAATATGAATCTTCCAGGTGTTTGATGGCCATCTTGTAGCTGGAAATCCAAACCTCTAATGATACCAGGGAAGTTTTCCTCAATTATTCTCTAAAGCAGATTTTCCATACTCATTGCTTTTTCTTCTTCTCCGTCAGGGATAACTATAATTATTATAATTGTTCATTTTGTATAATTCTATATTCTCTATATTTTTCTGAGTGATTGTTTATTCCTTCTTTTTTTTGACTTTTTTCTAAATTTTTTATTGGGTAACTTGGAAATCCTTGTCTTTAAGCTCTGAAATTCTTTCTTCTTCTTGGTCTAACTTGCTGTTCAATCTTTTATGTTGTATTTTTATTAATAAATTCTGTATATGACTCTTTTATTTCTTTAAGTTCTGTTTTCTCTTTTCTGATGTTATTTATCTCTTTAGTGAATTGTTCAATATGTCCTGAATCTTTTTGTTTGTTTGTTTCTTGGAGTTGGTTTTCTACTATCTCCTCAATTCCATTCATATTACTTGCCATCTATAATCTGAATTCCATATCTGTCATTTGAACAATTTCCTTTTGGTTGGAGTTCATTGCTAGAGAACAATTATAATCTTTGGGGGGTGTTGAGATAGCCAGTTTTTTTCATGTTGCTGTATTTTTTATGCTGGTTCCTTCTCATCTAATCCTCTTCTTTCAGTTCAAAACAAATAGCAGATATAGTACACCTCTGCTGGGGCCTGTTTTGCTCAGTGAAGATAAGATGGGTCCCTGGGTGGCATGCCTGGGTCCTACTCTGGAAGTTTAACCAGGCAGGAGAGGGGCAGTTGCACTGTGAGCCTTTCATGTTGCTGCTCTACTGCATTTCCCTTATTCCCTGTGGTTATCACTGGGCCACTGTGGCAGGCCCAGCCCCTGGTTCCAGGTGCACATGCAAGGTGGGGTTGGTTGTTAGGCAGCTAAGTATGGCACTTCTGGGGCCCTGAAGGACTTGGGGAAACAAAATTAAATGGGAGTGGCTAACAAATGCTAACTAACCAATAAGAATAGAGGTTAAAGCCAGAAGAAAATCTCCAGGAAAGTCCTGGACAAGAAAAGAAACATCAAGTGCAGTCAGAGTCAAAGAGTTACTTCAAGTAACCCAATGAACATTGACATGTTATTATAATAAATCTGCATTACGGTTTGTCCCCCACCCCAGTGGCCATTCAGGGAGGGTTATGGGTAGTTCACATGTGCAGCAGGGCCAAGATTATTTAACTTGTAACTGTCCATCAAACTGACACTTCAAGCACGTCAGCCAGGGAGGAGCTAGCACTGATAATATAAAAGTCGGCACCAGTCGGCAATAGAGGCCTCGTGTGATGACAGGGGCCCCTTCACTGTCTGTGGCAAATGTACTCTGCTTTTGCTCAATAAACCTTGCTTCTTGCTTGCCATTCTTTCAGTGTGTCCTGTCATTCTTTTACAAAAAGCATATCAGGGGCCAAGGATTTTCAGCCAACTTGACAGGCTGGCAGGATACAGTGTGTGTACAGGATGGAAGAGGTCTGCTGAGCATGGCATGCACGTGTGGAGGCCTTGGTGCCAAAGTGCCAGCTGCATGAGTGGGGCAAGGTGCACACAGGGCTGTGTAGATGGTGTGCAGGTTGTAGCAGTCCTGTAGGGAGGAGCAGACCCATGGGGCATGGAGCACAGTGAGCACCTGGTATGGAGAAAGCCAGCGGGTCACAGCTAATGCATGAGGTGGAGTGGGGCTCTGGTACAGAGTGAGCCTGCAGGGCATCTATGCAGAATGGAGCAGGTCTACAAGGAGTGGCACTAGCACCCATGGGCCAGGGCATCAGAAGGGCAGGGTGCATGCAGGGTGTGATGCCCAGGGTGACTGTGCAGGATAAGATGGGTCCATGGTGTGCAGTTGGCCTAGATCCAAAGGTGGCAGCTGCACTGACTTTCATGATGCTCAGGGCCTCTCAGATGTTGGCACCAGCAGCAGTCCAGTTGCCTCGACAGTGGATAGTGGGCACCAGGGGTTACGGGCATGTGTTCCATCCATGTCCCACAGGAGGTGTGGTTGAATGGGATCACCTAGGACACAGCAATGGGTGCCAGACCCACGTTCTCCTACTCTGTTCAGGCCCTGCAGCAGTGGCTGTGGTGGGGGTGCATGTCACCCGCCCACAAGGTGCACACAAGTGCCAGGATTTCCTGCTACCTCCCTGCCTGTCAGGGGCAAGGAGGAGGCAGTGGTCACAAATGTGATCTTTGGACAAAAGTAGCATCCTCGGTTGGGATATAGGGCTTGCAAGCCTGCTGTGTCTCCTCTCTGAAGCAATGTAGCTGCACAGCCTCCAGTCAGGTCTCGGTATCAGTCTGGAAACCTGTTGCAGTGGAAGGCCCCTCCTGCCACTCCAGTTGCAGTATCCTCAGGAGAAGCACAGAGCCAATGATTCTCTCCTCTGTCTCTTTCCCACATGTGAGGACCTTCCTTAATTACCTGCTGAGCAGCTCTTCTCACTGCTATCTTCTTAACTTCACTCCCCCCTCCTCTCTGTTTCCCAGTGCTCTCACTCAGATAATCAATCCAAAGGGGGACAACTATTTGCCACCTTTAATCCTCTCTGTGAGAGTAGCATTATGCAGGCTGCTTCTAATCCACCATCTTGGCCAATTCTCCTTCCTTCCATCCTTCCTTCCTTCTTCCCTCCCTCCCTCTTTCTTCCTTCCTTTCTTTCTTTCCTTCTTTCTTTTGTTTTCTTTTGTCTTTTCTTTTCTTTCCTTTTCTTTCTTTCTTTCTTTTTCCCATATGCTCCAAGATGGGTAGAGTTACCTTGTTATGTCTTCACATCTTCCCTTTGTGATCTCAAGTTACTTGTCTATTAATTTCTGGGAGGAAGGGTATTGGTGAAAGTCTGGATCTTAGCAGGTGTCTTTCCAGGTGAGTACAGGTTCAATACCACTAGTTTTATTCTTCTTGTTTTTTGCATTCCATCCCCTAGTGTCAGCTGTTCTCTCCCTCAAATTTCTGGTATTACCAGGAGAAAATTCTCTCTGTGGTTTTTGCTCAACCCATGCAGTGAGGGCAGTTCAGTAGCCAAAAATTAGGACTGAAATTGTAGCTGTTGATGTGATTGCTCCCCACTCAAAACAGATTGTGATTCCAGGGCTATCTGGATGTATCTCTGTCCTAAGGTCACTGTAGATTGGTACTGCTTCTATCCTGCCCTGTCAGAAAAAAAAAAAAAAAGGCTGATGATGAGATCTCCCAGATCAATAAGGACACATTTTATTTTATTAGAAAGACCTCCCTTTGTCCATCGTCTGTATTAGACCCTGTACATCTCCTATTCTACACATCTAATTATATCTCTCCAATTTCTGAAGTTCACATAATGACAAACCTTGCCACCTTGTGTCAAGGATTTCTCACACGTTTTGTGCCAATTATTAATCATCGCTCTAAAATTTACCAAATTCTCTATAAATTTCATGGCATCTCCCAGCCTAAGTTCTAGCTTTCCCAGAACCAGTATTTCTTAGGATATCTTTAGAGCTTCACATTTATAACTTTAACAATTAATTTTCATATATTTGTCTCCCTATTATACTGTGAAATTAAGAATGGAATTTAATGATTTTGCTACCTTACATCTAGCACTATGCCTAAACATTTTTAGGAACTTAATAAATATTTATTGAATGAACAATCTACCCATGTTTATATGGGAAAAGTATTACTAAATGTGAAAAAGAAAAAATTAAAGAAATATATTTCATGGGTTATTGATAGACATTTCTTAATGCCTCTGTGTTTATGTAACAAGAACACCTTTACAGGAAGAATGCAGATCAGTTCCCACTTCCAGTTACTTGGACCTCCCTAAAGGTTTCTCATAATATTAACCTAACTTGTAGAAATATCTGATTAGGGAAATACTCAAAAGTTACATATTTTTATTTTCTTCTTTTTTATAACAAACCATGTAATTAAGAAATTATGTAAAAACTGTCTTTAGGGCTAGTCTGGCAGAAAATAATAACTTTTTAAACGAATTTCTGACAAACTTTTGCAACCTATAGGAAATGATTAAAATTATTTTTAAAATGGGTAAATTTAATTAATGGGGAAAGGTAGCAGAAGTTGCTATAATGTTTACAAAGCAAAGGGAATTGAAACTTCACTATATTCCTTACCTGTGTGCACTAAAAATAACGAGGGACTTATTAATATTTTTTAATGCTCAAAATATAGTATTAGGCAAAAAGTCAAGTCATAACCATGTTTATATTAATAGTATGATATCAATAGTTTTAAAATTTTTCTCTATGTTTGTGTATGTGTGTTCACATGCATTGAAAAGGCATAGAAAAAAATATCCCAAACATTTAACAAGGCATACCTGGAAGGAATGGAATTTGAAGGCAAGAGTGGGAGAATCTGGTTTCAAATATGTATTTTCTGTATGTACTATTTATAAAACCTAAAATTTCATAGAACTTTCAAGTTATTCAGAATTACAGAAAATGAAGGGGGAAAGAAAGTAATTAAGTGGCACGCTGAATTACTAATGCTCGCCCATGCCTAGCTTCCTAATTCCTACTTGTTATCTAGAGCTGCAAACCTATGCCAGGTAGCATTTTGGACAGGAAATGGTTATTATTTCACAGCAACAGTGCAGATCATCAAATCAACATTACCTTATTTCTAATGTAATTAGAAAAGTCCCTGTATTTTACTTTGCCAAGGGATGGGATCTTCTATTATATTTAGAAGTGTTTCAAAATGAGAATAGAAGGCAGGAAAAAGATGGCAGGTTGGCAGTGTTTCTTCCCTAAAAAAAGAAAAAAACTCACAACTGAGGAACTAAAGGGAATCCTTCTCTTGCTTCTTTCCCAGGCTCAGCTCCCTCTGGGAAAATGGCTCTTTGGGAGAAACTCTAAGTGGCAGCCACCCAAACTCACTCTCTGCAGACTAAAAGAATGGGCAAATTGCCCTAGTAGAACTACTCAGAGAAAAAGATGGCTTATAGAAGAAATACCCTCCTCCCTCATTCAGTAAAAGCACCAGCCCTCGGGGAAATATTCCTTATGGGCCAAATGCCAAGGCTGAGGAATTAGAAACCCCTGCTTAAGACTCAATTGAAAGCAAGGTCCTATTCAAATATGTCAGAATGTAAAAAAAATTAAAAAGTTTGCTGGAATGTGAAGGAAAGGGCAAAAAACATTGAGTTAGGCAGAGACATAGAATGACAGACAAGATCTGTTAAGAAAAGGTTTATTAAAAACTTCCTGCAATGACTAATAGTATTATATGGACTAGAGGCAATGAGAGAATTGTGATTTTTTTAGAGAGAAAAATAGATGCTTATTTTATGTTAGTGATGGTATTTCCTGGATGTCTGCAACTTTTTTTCCCTTCTTTTACATTCTCACAAGAGATTTTTCTTTTCAGTATGTTTTTCATTTAGTCAGCTATGTTTCGATACAAACTATACTTTGATACATGATTTATTTATTTGATAGGACCTTGGGACACTCCTCATTTTCATGGATGGATTCCAATCTTCTGGAAGAACCTAGAAGTAGGTAATTGGAATAATTAAATGTATGACCTAGGTATTCCATGCCTAACCCTAACACAATCACAAACATACACACACTTACCCTCTATGGCTAAGTCACAACCCCTTAAGAGCAAAGAGACATTCTGTTAGGAGAGCATGAAATGTTTAGTGCTTTACTTATGGGAAATTTATTGGGAGTTGGGAAGAGTTCTTTAGAAACAAATATTTGAGAAAGGCAAAACTATTTTGGTACAGTTTCTGGTTTAATGAGTCCCAGTTTGCTTTCAGCTATTATAACTATTGTAAAATATTCTAACAGAAAACTAGGGAGCCTAGTAAGAGAGATGAAGTTGGAGTGAATGTTTAATTGCCGATGAGAGCCTATTTCATCAAGAGAATCTGCTTGGCCTTTTCATTTAAAAGCTAATGCAAAATGTGTACTGCATTTGAACTCACCAGTGTGGTACTAGGTTATGTCCTCTGACTTCAAAGCATTAGTTCACTCCTTTTATCTGACCACACATGAAGTGTCTGAGCAAGATAAGAAATCATTTTGTGTGGAAAAGGTAGTTTCCCAAGGTGTTTACAGCATAAAGCACATAAGAAGTAAGTGTACAAGTGTGGGAAAATTAAGAGACTTAGAACTTGCTGCTTATTCTTCCTCTTAGAATCTCAGGTTTCCCTATCCTTAATAATATTGTAATACTACTTAAAGAGAACCTACTTAAAGCGAACATAAAAAGAATAAATGACTTCAGATAGATTAATTGATGGCAGAAGTAGCATATCGTACAAGAAGTGTTAAGCATTCAGGCCATTGCACAAAACCAGAATCTGCCCTTTATTGTTATATTCCAATGACTGCATACAGAAATGTTTATGGTAGCATGTAAAGTTTTGCTGTAACACTGGAAGGCATTAACTTATTTATTTTTAATTACCTTATGCAATATTATTTCAGCTTTTTGCTCTGATGGCTTCTGCACAAATGAGGTTTTTTTTTGTTTGTTTGTTTTATTTATTTATTTATTTTTTTTTTTTTTGGCAGATTCCCCTTGGGAATTACAGCAATAGTGAGAAATGGTACACAGATAACAATACCCAGAGTGACAAGAGTTTAAAGTACAGTAGTTATAATTAACAATGAGGTAATCATATTTAAAAAAATACAAAACAAAAACAGAGAACCATGTAAGCATAAATTTACCAGAGCATGCTGTGCCCAAATATTCTTCCAAAAATCACTGTAAAATGGTAGTTCTGGAACTTAGCTTTTGAGATTGGAATTATTTACAAATATGCAAAACTATCTCACTGGAAAAAGATACTTGCAAGGCAAAAAGATTGTTTGTGGACACATCTGCTAAAAGGTCCATATAAAGAGCCCTATGGTCCCCAAAATCTCCAGTTACCAACGGCTATTGTTCATCAACCACCATAAATTCTATTTCACCTTTAAAATATAAATACCATGGAAACTGTCAAAGTTCCAGAATTTCTCCATAGAAGAAGCTTATCAGCTACAAATTGCCTGGAAAGGTAATTGCATATTGTGATGAAAGACTTGGAAGCACACTGGTTTCTCTTGATTTGCATGATATAAATAAACAAATACAGTGTCAGTAGGAATGAAAACCAAAAAAAAAAAAAGAACTTTTAGAATACTGTAAAAATATTCATTACTTGATTTTTTTGCTAATGAAACAAAGACAATTATAAAACAAATTACATAATAATATTTACTTCTAAGTGTGATAGTTAGATGGGATTTCTAGAATCAGAATATAAGTTTTCTCTTCCTAATAGTCAACTAGTTATTCTAGTTGTCACTAGAGTTAAATAATTTCTTCTCTGTCCATATGAGTTGTAAAATCAATTAAGTCTAAGCACTTTATACAAATAATTTTGTAGTTTTTAAGCTAGTTATTATTGTTATTATTTCATTTTGGGGGGCATAGCTTGGGTTTTTCTGCTACATGCAAAAATATCTCATAGTTATAAATCATGTATTAACATAATTAACATAATTATCAACAAAGAAAATTAGAGTATCCATGAGGAAATGCACAAAAGATCCATTTCTGAACTGAATATGCCATAAAATAAGCCACCATTCTAATGGCTTCAGGCATGCAAATGACCAACTCAACTGACAGAAATGACTCTCTGTTGCCTAAATCTTTCCTGAATCTTTAGGCTGGAAAGAAGTTCAGTCCTGAAAGGAAGAATTTGCAAGTATTCATTAAAAGATGCGTCAGAATGGAGGTCTGGGATAGTGAGTCCAAACTTAAGGAGATTAAAGAGAAGGGCTGAGACTTATATCATCCTTTACCAGCTTAGAGGGAGGTCAGAAAGAAAGGTGTTTACCATTATAATAATTTTATAAGGACATAATATTCTAACGTGTGTTTATTTTATTATTAGCCATCAGTTTCTCTGTAGAAATTAGTATTTGAAGTTTCATAACTAAATACTGATGTGTCTAATTTAAGGGAAGTAAAACCAAGTAAATATAGGAGGAATATATGTTCCTACACAGTTATGCGTGGTGAATAAAAGAAGGAGCTTCAATGTAAGCATGGGGAGAAATAGCCATGGAAAAGTTAAAAGTAAGTCTCTGGGGTTTGTTCTTAGATGGTGTTAGGTACAGTCTGAGCACTGCTATCAGGGTGGGACTATACATTCTCCTATCCAACCCCCTTTTTCACTTGTTATGCGTCGAATGAAAATCCAGATATAAGTTGGGTATTCTTTTTCTTGCCTTCCTTTGAAGGCCTTTGCTTCTTTTACATGTCTTGGCACTTGAAGTGATTAAAAATATGCATTTATTGAGCTTTATTTTTCTGTACATAGCTGGATGATCATAATTTCATCTTTCAATTTATCTCTGAGAAGCATGGAAAACAGAATTATCCCATTTACAGATGGAAAAATGGAAAAGTAGAACTGAGATGTAAAAAAGATTATATAATATGATGAAACTTGGATTTAATTTTGTAGTTGCTGATTCTAAAGTCCATACTAGCCCCACTAAATCATCCTGAGTCAAAGGCAAGTGTCATGGGAAAATTATTAAATCCAAAAAGTATAAGAGATAAGGGGTAAGACTTGTTTTATTATTTAATAATTGATTTATTTACATGTTTATGATTTTATATGTTTGAAAAAGTTATTTATTCATTCACTCATTTTTCCATTCATTTCACAATAGGCATTGCAGTATACTAGATATATAATAGAAGCATAAAAAATAAAATCTATATTTCTAATTGAGATATAGAAAAATAAATACATATACATATGCAGAAAAAATAAACATAAAACCAAAATATTTTAAATATGTGCTTCCTGAAAGTGAAAGCTCTTTTAGTATAGACTTCCTTTCACAGCCAAGGAGAGGTTAGCACTTAGAATTAACAATCAGAATGGTGAGTATTGTCACAATTCTAAGCAATCATGGTGTGGATTAGAAAAGAAAATATTGTTCCAACTCAAAGATTTTGCATGTTCATGTAAGCACCATTTAAATAAAGCAAAGAAAAACATAGCAACACACATGCACACACATACACATACACACGCAGATTTTTTAACACATGTTCACTGCAGACATTCCTTCTACAGACTGTATCTTGTAAGAATTCCTATTTTTTTGCCTTACTTACTATAATACACAGTTGATTTATCAAGACAAGTTACTTAATTTGTGAAATGTGTTACAATGAAAAAAGAAGACAGGAGTTTTAAAGTCAAGATGATTCCTCAGTTTGTTTCTTCTATTGAAAAAATGTTGTCCTCTAATGGATTCTAATAGGGTACAAACTCTCTCAAAATTTGTATTTTTGAAACCCTATGGACCTACATTGATGCCACCTCAGAGTCTATAAAAATCCTCTAAGCTAAAATACCTGTAAATTGACTAATTCTTTTGTAATATCAAATATGACTTTATTTCTTTTAAAGTTGTTAGGAGACTCTTCTTCATGCTTTCACACACTAGAAACACTGGACAAAATTTCTGTGGCATTTACAATGTTTATTAGTTGATTGCAGTACAGACTGTTGGTTTCAAAATCAGAATGACTAGCACATTGATCTTCTTGTGAGTGATTAAGATTCACCACATCTACTAACCTTACTAAGATCCATGCATCCAAGCCAAGTGATACCCCTACAAAATCTGACATTTGCACTCACCATCAATAGGTATTAGAAGCTATTTGCAGGGATTTTGATTTGGCCATTTTCAAAGAGAAATGTCAATAATTACTATTAGACACCATGCCAGCTCATAGAGCTAGCTATTTTCCCCAGATATTGGAGAGCATTCTACTATTTAAAATTTGATAGAATTTTTCATCTGGTGCTAACAGCATCTCTATAGGAAAAAAAAAGGTCATTATTATATTGATTTAAAAGATGAAATAAAAGGCTCAATATGATCAAGTGATTTATTTACAGTCACTGTTGACATAGACTCACACACCAGTCCACTGGGCATGCTATACCTGAGGTGGCATACCTGAGCAATGAGCCTGGGAAGTTGGTCTTCAGTAAGTCTTCAAGAACATGTTGAGGCAACCTGATGGATAGGAAAACATTCAGGCATAGTTTCCATGACTGCAAAGAGGTGCTAAGAGAGAAAGAAAAATAAAACTCATGAGGATGCCAAAAAGAAACGTTTTGAGAAACCTGAGTCAGACTGTGAGACAGTTTCTTCAACTACTAGAGCCCTTAGGTGAACTGAGGTCCAGAGAAACTTGCCTGATTATGGGAAAGGATGAGCAAATCATGAATCTAATCATCATCCTCTTTCAAAACAAAAACTGAGACATACATTATAGATTTAGAAAACATAGGGGTGAGAGAAATCAGAGCATAGGATTGGAGTGAAACCTTATATCTTCTTGTCCTACTTCTTTATTTTACAGGCGAGGAAAATAAAGTAAAAGAGCCTAAGCAGATAGCAAAGCTGACAAAGCAAGTTACTGGCAAAGTGCAGACTCACTGCCAGATTCTCTTAATCCAGTGCTTTTCTTTCCATACAGCCCTAACTTCCTGGTTGTATACACGAAGGCAGTTAAGACTTCTAGAGATTCCTCCCAAATCCTGGTCCTATATTTTTAGCTTTACAGATGCTCCAGGGTGGTCTTTCCTTTGTCCTTCTCAAGGTTGCAGTGGTTTGGACAGTTTTCTGAAAAAAAAAAAAAAAAAAAAAAAAAAGAAAGGCTTGCATGGATTTGCAAAATAGACATTATTTACACATACGTGAGACAATGTCAGACTCAGATATCTGTTTTATTCATGGCTTAGATCAAAAGAATAAAGTTCTTACAAAGCCTCTTCACAAGAGGTAGTACATGTTCAAAAAAGTATCTCATCCATTCACTGCCTAATCAGACAGAGCATCTAAAGTGTATGCTTCAAGGGAGGTGCATTTTATTATATCCTGGCACAAATACAGTGCATATGGCAGCCACATGGAATTTCTGGGGTTTTCCCAGTACCAAAATGAATATTTGCTTGGTTAAAAAAGAAAAGCAGAATGGCAGGTATCTCTATGATTTTTTTCCTAATTTATATAGTACTTTTCATGAGAAGATCTAAAAGAAAAACTGAGGGGCCAAAGAAATCACTATTGGCAATAATTTCAATAAGTATGCTTTAGTAACATAGAGACACATAAACAGTATAGCAAATATATTTTTAAATGCTTGTGTTTTTCTGGAGGGAAGAAATTTGGCAATATAACTTTAATTGATGCCCTGAGAACATAGCTGGAATGCAAAATGAAAGCCAAGAACGCTCCACCAACAAATCAACTGAGAAATACATCTCATAAAAAGAAACTTTGAAATCAGAACTAAGAAATGATAATCTATAGAGAGAACTTAAGCTATATAATTAGAAAGTAGGTAACTAGATGTAAAGAGGTAATTTTAACTTGTGACTTGATGCTAGGCACTTGGTGGGGGTGCATTAAACATTTAATGAATGAGCTAAGTGAATTAATTGCAACAAGGAGAGTATATGTTGAGAGATAAATAGGTAAATATGTGCACACATTCATGACATCTACTGGGTGGTTATTCTGTGCCAGTTCCTGTATTAAATGTTTCAAATGCGCTACCTAAAGTTTTCACAAATAGTGTCAAGACTATTATAAAAAGCGAATCTAGGGCCCCTAACTTTGAAGACCAAAAATTTAATCACTAAACTATACTTACTTCTTTTATTCTCAATAATTTAGTAAATAATTTTCAGCCAATGCATCAAAATAAAGAATTCTTGCTATTTCTATTTTAACAGCATGTGCAAAGATTTGTCCTTTGCTTTCACAGCATATTTTCCAGTCATACCACCTTCAAATTCACCAGGGATAAGGGCTGGAAAAAATAATCTACAGGAAAGGAAGTCATGCACAGTCAAACTGGTCTATAGTTTCACAAATACATAAAATGGTGTAATTCATTATGTCTGACTATCTCATTATTAGACATATTAAAAAGATGGATGGTCCAAGTTAAGTGTCAACTCCAAGGTATGTTGGCTCTTGTTCAGTCTGAAGCTAGCATGTCTCTAGTGCATCAAATGATTCATAACATAGACCTTTAGAGAAGCTACATGTAACTAAAACATGAAATAGGTTTGGCATATTAAACTAATCAGTTTTGGTAAATGCCCTTCCTGCAGCAGACAAGCAACCTAGGAGACCTAGTGACGTCTTTACTCTGATGGACTTCCATCACCCAGTTTTAGCTTCATTTTTTTTTCAGAGATCATTTCCCTGTTGGGATAACAATGAGAATGTAAATCACAGTGAGGTACTGTCTGAGTTACCTGCTGGTTCTGTTATGTTGCCTAGTTTTAGACATAATTGTTCCTTTAGTGCATTATTCCATGTTGACAAAATTTAAAGTAAAAATGTAAAGCAAAAACCAGTGTCTGATGTAAATGTAAATATTAGTACTATAAGAGAATATCTGAAGCTTTTTTGGTCTTGAGAAACTTCTGGGAATTTGTGTTAAATTCATCCAAGAAAAAGTTTCACCTGAGAGTTATTGAGTTCCAATTATGTGCAAAGTGCTGAGCTAGATTCTAGAAGTGTTTTGTTCTACTAACCAATGTTTTTTTCTTCTCTTTTTTCCCTTAGACATCAGAATTAAAATAAATTCATTATTAAAAACTTCAAAAATACTCACTTAAGAAAATAATGTTAAAATCAGCTATTACAGCTTAAAAAGTGGTAATAGTTATTTTATTGATGTTCTCCCAGACAATTTTAGTGCATGTGTTTGTGTGTGTGCATGGATGTAATTATACCTAAACTGGCATGGTGCTTTGCCTTGTTATTACTGTCAGCACCATCTACATAGCAAGATCATTTTGCATATTTATTAGTTATCTATACCCACTTGTAAAATTGTCCCAGAATTTAGCAGTTTAAGACAAGCCACGTTTATTATGTCATAGTTTATATGGACTAGGAATCCAGATATGATTTTGAGCTGGGTTCTCCAGATCAAAATGTCACACGAAGCTTAGATCAAGACGTCAGCCAGGGCCATAGTCCTCTCAAGGTTCAGTTGGGGCATGACTGAACGTCAGGCTATCTTACATTGGTTGTTGGCAGGATTCAGTTCCTGTGAGGTGTTGGATTAAGCACTTCAGTTCCTCACTGTCTATTGGTTTGAAGCTACTTTCAGTTCCTTGACACATGGGCCTCCTCATAAAGAAATTAAAAACACTGCAACTTGCTTCATCTGAGCCCAATAGTGAGAATAGCCAGAGAAAAAGTGTAAGCAAGCTGAAAGTCACAGTTTTTTAAAACCTAATTTCAGAAGCCAAAACCATCACTTTGCTTATATTCTAATATTAGAAGCAACTCACTGTGTCCAGCCCACACTCAAGTGGAAAGGATACACAGAGGGCATGAATACCAGGAAGCTGGGATTACTGAGGGCCATTTTAATTATTGGGAATAATAAACTTTCTTTTAATTTCTTCTTTTAGGCACTCATTACAATTTCCTTCAGATGTTTTCTGACTAAAAGAATTATTTGCTGAAGATGAGTGCAAATTTTGAAAGCTTTTGAAACACTTTTCTAAATATCAAGACAGCATTATCTTGCTAATATACAATAACATTAGCAATATATGAGAAAAATTCCATTTCCTCAAACTCTTACTAACACAGGATACTATTATCATTTTAATCACTTTAATATTTTGCTGAAAAACAGGATCTCATGTTTAATTTTCATCTCTTTGGTAACTTATGACGTTGAGTGCTTTTTCATATGCTTATGAGTCATTTGAGTTTTTCTATTATGAATTGTTCATATTTTCTGTGTATTTTCCTATTGGGTCACTATTTATTGACTTACAAGAGTCAACTATATATTAAGGATATTATGTATTTTTCTACCTTATGTAGAGTTAATGTTGATTTCAAGTTTTTTATTTGTCTTTTCAGTAAATAAATATCTTCCTTTATATATTAATGTATTTTCCTCATTAGATTCTAATAAGGCAGAGAATTACTCACTAGTATTTGAATGATGTGTTTTTTACAGCAACAATAAAACAAATAAAAAACATATTTATAACTGAAAATTCAATGCTTTACAAAGGCCCATGAAAGCAGGAAGGCTCAGAAACTGAGATTTTTGCAAGAGTATATATAGAGAAGGATGCAGCTAGAAGCAGTCTAACCTGAAGATAAAGAATCTGGAAAGAGAAAGGGGTTTGCACTACAGGACAGTTTTCCGTGTAGTGCTGGATTAACCCAGTTCTCTCCTCTTTTTTGCTTATAGTTCTCAAGAACAACTATGGAATACACTGGGAATTCAATACCTTGGGATGAGAAGGGGCTGACCAGAACAGCCTGGGCCCTGTTCTTGTCTACCTTGGAAAGAAGATATTCTTTAATGTTTCAGCCTAGCACTTCATGTTGCTCCCAGGGTATAAAACTCAGGACAGACTACTTTCTGGGGTCTCCCAGCTGTGGTGCAAGTGGGGCATCTGCAAACAAGATTTCAACCACCCTTGACAGCTTTCTCAAACCTTAGGGGACCAACTTATCATGAATCTTAGGCTTCTCTTGTCCTTGCTGTCCATCTGTAAGTAATAAATCCATTTCATGTAACTTGTTGTGTGTGTTGATGTTCTGTCTCCCTGGACTCAGTCAAGTTGGTAACCAGTGCACTGAACCTAGCCTACATGTACAACTGCTATGCTATATTAAATTTTGGAAAGAGAGATGAAAAAACTGTAAATATTATTCTGTTGTCACTCTAAATAAAACCAATAATAGCAATCTACATTATTTAGCAAATCATTTAGTATGAGATATATGTACATCTTTTTGATGCAACACTAAATTAAGAATGACCATAAGTTTTATAATGTTTTTCAGTTTAAAGGATATCTTAAATTAGAACACCAGTTTGTCTACCATATATGTTACAAATATTGACCAATTATACTAAAAAATATTGAAGGATACTATCTTAGAAATACAGTTTTAATTAGCCAATTTGATTCATGAATTAAATTTCATTAATGGAATATATTAGTAATTAACCAAACTGATCAACTCTTTTTCCTTTAAATATTATAAGCACATTAGTAAATATATGCTATTCTTTTCCTTATTCCCACTACTTAGAGAAAGCCTATGATCATTTTACACATGTTAATCAAGTCATAATTTAAGTATATTGCTACAGTTGTCTCTATTCTTATACTCTTAGCTCAGAACAGCCTCTAAATTAAGACATTTATTTTTTTCACACTTTAATTCAGATTAGGTTTAGTGACACTGTAAATTTTTTATTAATATTTAAAATAATAATTCTTAGGAATGAAATTGCATTTTCAAACAATACAACTGAGAGCTACTAAAGAGAAGCAACCTAAGCTTAAGTCAATGTGACACCTTCAGATAAAGATGGCTGATGGAGCACATTTCCATCTTTACTTCCTTCTAAATTGTGTGAATGAATTGTGAGGTAACCATACAAGGAAGTGCTAAACATTTATCAAAAGGAAGAAGGTTATTTTTACCTCACCTTGCTTCTAGAGCCAGATGAGGACACAACGGAAAAAGAAAACTACAATATACTGCTATGAGTAATTTTTGGCATACATTAAGTTAGAAAAGCAGAGAAAAAAGAAGTATGAATAATATGAAACTTAAGATAGGAGGAAACACAAGTGTTTATTTATTTTATTTAAAAAAATAGAAAAGTAACGCAAAACTAACAAACAAAATGACTAGCAAAGGGGATAGAGAAAACAGAATGGACACAGAAGCTAAATTCTTGAAAAATATCTTATCTAGAGCTTTGACTATGGAATCATATTTTGATTTTAATATTTATTTTTTAATTTAATGTTTTTTTATGTTTTAGTGTTTTATATAAAATAGTAAATTTTTAAAAACCTTAAAATTAAACCAAAATGAAATTGAATATCAAATTGGTGGACTAACAACACAGATATTCCAACTCAGTTAACTTTCAAAACAGTAATTTTACATAATATACCTAATAACATACACGCTAAGATAAAACAGAGTAGAAAAATGCTTAAAAGTTTTCAATATTTATATTGTTATAAGTAATATGATATTCTAAAACATATACAAACACACATATATAGCATAGACTATGTCTGTGGGTATATATAAGAAACATACATATAAGAAATATATACTTTTATATGTAATATATGAAATACCCCAATTGTCCAATAACAGGTGAACTGTTGAAAACAGTAGCAAGAACAGCAATAACAAAGTCATGGTATCCCTACATATATATATAAATGAAGTACATAAATACATAATATATTATTGTTTATAGAAAAAAGATTTTTCAGTTTAAGAGAAAGGGATACAAATAATATATTTTTAAATTAGGTAAAAAGAATGAAAATGGAGATGCAATATATTAAAACCTCTGTGATACAGCAAAAGCCGTGCTAATAGGGAAGTTTGTAGCCTTAAATGCTTACATAAAATAAAAAATAGAAAGATCACAAATTAACAACCTAATGTCTCACCTCAGGGAAGTAGAAAAATTAGAACAAACCAAATGTTAAGCTAGTAGAAGAAAATAAATAACAAAGATCAGAGAAGAGCTAAATGAAACTGAGATAAAAAAATAATCAAAAAAATGAAAAGTTGTTTTTTGAAAAGATATAATCAATAGACCACTAGCTAGACTAACCAAGAAAAGGAAAGTGAAGATACAAATAAATACAATCAGAAATGAAAAAAAGAGTTTTAACATTTGAAACCACAGAAATAAAAAAAAATCGTCAGAGACAACTATCAAAAACTCTATGCTCAAAAGCTGGAAAACACAGAGGAAATGGATAAATTTCTGGATAAATAAACCACCCAAGATTGAACCAATAAGAAATAGAAATCCTGAACTAACCAATAATGAGTAGTGAGATTGAATTAGTAATAAAAAAAAATCTCCCAATAACCAAAAAACCACAGAACAGATGGATTTAATACTGAATTCTATCAGACTTATAAAGAAGAACTGATACCAAACCTACTAAAAATGTTCCAAAAAATAAAGGAGGAGGAAATCCTCCCTAAGTTATTCTATGAAGTCAGCATCACTTCACCTTGATTCTAGAGCCAGATGAGGACACAACAAAAAAGAAAACTACAGGCCAATATTTCTGATAAACATAGTTACAAAAATCCTCAAAAAATACTAGCAAGCTGAATCCAGTATCATATCATAAACAGAATTAAAAACAAACAATCATCTCAATATATGCAGAAAAAGCATTCAATAAAATTGACTATCCCTTCCTGATAAAAACCATTAACAAACTAGGAATAGAAGAGACATGCCTCAAATTAATAAAAGCCATATATGACAAACCCACTGCCAGCATTGTAATGAATGGGGAAAAACTGAAAGCATTCCACCTAAGAACTGGAATAAGACAAGGATGCCCACTTTCACCACTTCAATTCAAAATAGTGCTAGAAATCCTAGCCAGAGAAATCAGGCAAGAGGAAGAAATAAAAGGCATCCAAATTGGAAAAGAGGAAGAGAAATTATCCCTACTTGCCAATGATATGATCTTATACCTAGATAACTCTAAAGACTCTGCTAAAAGACTTCTAGATTTGATAAATGAATTCAGTAGTTTCAGGATACAAAATCAATGTACAAAAATCAGTAGTATTTCTATACACCAATATCAATCAAGCTGAGAAGAAAATGGAAGCCAAATGTGGAATAACATAGTCAAAATAACATATTCTTAGAATAATTACTTGATAATATCAAGAAAATATTTTTAGGTAGATAAACTAAAAGAGAAGTATGAACAATAGTAGACAAAGAACAAGAAAATTATGGCATTAATCAATTTTTAATAGGAGTTCCAGAATACAAGACAAAAAGTGAAATAGGAGAAAATTTTAAAATATATATCTATACATATATTTTATATATCTACATATATTTTTTTGAGACAGAGTTTTGCTCAGTCACCCTGGAGAAGTGCAGTGGAATCATCATAGCTCACTGCAACCACAAACTCCTGGGTTAAAATGATAATACTGCCTCAGCCACCCAAGTAGCTGGGTCTACAGGCACTCACCACTGCACCTGCCCGGCTAATTTTTCTATTTTTGGCAGAGAGAGAGGGTCTGGATCTTGTTCAGACTGGTCTTGAACTCCTGACCTCAAGCGATTCTCCCCCACTTGGTCTCCCAAAGTGCTGAAATTACAGGCATGAACTACCTGTAATTAATGGCTAAAATATATTTTTAAATATTTCCCTGAATGAAACAATGGAACTTTCAAGCAAAAAGGGCTTTCTTATTATCTATTCCAATAAATAACAAAATCTCAAACTAAATAATGCCCATCACTGTAAAATCTATAACACCAAAAATTAAAAAATGGAAGCATGGACTTCAAGATACACCTGTTTATACACACCACACACTGATATCCTATGGAAAGCATTAACTATCCAAAATGCATCAGAGCTCTTAAGAACAATACTAGCTGTTAAACTGAAGCAGCACTTCCAAAATTCTGAGGTTTAATGGATGTGAGAAGTGGAATATGCTACTTCCGGGTCTGACCCTGAATTCTCTCTCAGTTTTCTGCACACTCATTCTCTTCCTTTGGCTGCTCAGCACATGCAGAAAATGCTGTGCAGGAATCTAGATCTGCAGAGCCTACCCCGAAAGCACCAGCCTCCACATGACTATGGAGTTGAGCTCTCACCATGGGCCAAGCCAGATAATGAAGTAGGTGTGATATAATCCTTTACTATATATAATATATGAAGCCACTAAAAACATTTAGCAGTTCATTTTAGCAGTTAGCATAATCTGATTGATACATTTAGGATTCAGATAACAAGATCCTACACAATGGAAAGGTAAACGGAAGTCCAAGCAGTTAAATAAGACTAAAATGCAAAAAATCCAATTGAACAATTCAATAGGGAAATTCTCTGGGTGGGAAATGGTTCACTAATAGGTTTATGCAGAAATTTGTTTTCCGAAAGGCTGTTGGCGAGAATGGGAAGAAATTCAGAATTGTATTTGTTTCTTTTTATTTTTTTTAAAGAGGCAGACTTCACTCTGTTATTTATGCCAGAGTGTAATGGCTATTCATGGGTACATTCATAGTGCACTACAACCTCGGACTCCTGCCTGGCCTCCAGCAATCCTTTCACCTCAGCCTCAGCCTCCTCTGTATCTCTTTTAATGAGGAAATATTAACCCCAGGAAAAACATACAAGAGAGGAAAGATAATCATAGTACAATAATTGGATAAACAATGGCTAACAAATTGTTATAGTCATTAAATTATATAGTCATAAAATTTGTGATGGAGAATAGAAAGTCCATAGGTGATTTTAAACTAGGTATATAATAATAATACATATTAATTGGAAATATGTATGTAAATATCAAAAGAAGTAGTTAAAATTATTGAAAGTGGCTGACTCTAGAAAGAGCAAGCTAGTATGGTAAGGATGAAAGAGGCACTCTGCCTCTGTTGCTTCTCTTTACACAATACTTAATACTATTTAGTTGTATGTGTCTGTACATATATATATGCATGTGTACATGTGCATATTTTATTAAATTATTAAAATTATTTGATAAAAATAAAATTAAGTCTGAAAAGGCAGAATGAAGTTTAGAGCAATAATTATAGCACAATGAGGGGTAGAAGCTGCAACTTTTGTATTCATATTACTCTCTAATTCATTGTTGAATTTTTTTATCAACTGTGAACATCTAGATAATTTCTTTTATTGTCCTCTTAATATAGTTTGCTTAATTTCCCTTTCATTCACACCTATTGACACTTTTTTGAGAACACTGTCTCTTTTCCTCTACCCTGTTAAATTACATTTTTTTCAAAAATATGATTGTATTCCTAACTGCTACAAAAAATTTCCCCAAGTCTAAAATCTGATATATTCAGCGTGATTTCCCATAGTTTTTTGTTTCAATGTTTTGACACTTTACTATACAGTACTTTAGAAAGTTGTGAAATCTTTATTCCACAATAAGATTTTAAGCTATATAAATGAAGAGATGATACTGCCTCTCAGTACATACTCAATAAATGTTGGTTGAAATTAAATTATATTAAACCAAATAGTGTACTTATGTCCCATTCAGCATCCAGCACATTTTTAAGGTAACTTCTTAATTAAAAAAAATTAGAAATCAAACTTGAACTGAAAACTAGAACTGAACATGAATGACTCTTAGAAATCTGCAAATCTCCCTCTTCCTCTTAGGCTAAGAAATAGGTGATGGACTTTGGAGGAGCTCATAGCTCTTTCTCCTGATCCCTAAAAACCTGTGATTATTTTTCTATTCACCCACTAATTTTAAAGAGGTCAAAATTTGAGAACATTTCAAAGGGAAAAGAGTCAAATTGGGTTAAAAAAATGAGGTAACATTTCAAGAAGAAAATGTTTTTGTCTTTGGCAAAAAACCTCCTAATAACAAACAACTACAAACACAATAAATGATATTATGTTTCATTTATATTTGAACATTCTGTTTTTCAATGTGTCAACTCTCCCAGAGGTGTCCTTGACTGTGGCCTCTGTCACCAGTACAAACTGTATCCAACTCTGAGGACCAAACAATGCTTTCTCTCATTGGAGTTTATGTTCTTTGGTTTGACTAATTTCAGACAAAGTTAGATCTCCAAAATTAGTGCCACAAGACAAGTACTTTATCCAGTATCAGTGGGGAAAAAAAGAATGAGCTGTCAACATCAATTTCAGTTTCAAAATAAGAAGTTTGGTCTGTATTTAAAAACAGATGTTGAGGCCTCAACACACAAATACTTTCTCTTAGCTAAGGCTTTATTTTTTCTAAGAAGGACAACTGTGTTAGCAGCTTGTTTATAAGAAAAAAAAATCTGAATGTAGACACACATAACGGCATGTGGCCTGAATCTGACAGCGTAAGTGCTATATAAAGGGACAATTAAAAAAATTAATAGATGTTGCTACATCTTGCATAAGAAATGAAAGCCGTTTCCTGGGGTCTTTTCAGTTACAACAGCCGGAATGCTATTCACACAGGTATGGGGAGATTAGAAGTATCTTATTGTTGCAGCAAACACACTCAAGAAAGACCAAAACATGATCTGTTTTCTGTTTTACAGAGTTAGAGAAGTGATTTAATGTGACATGGCTGTCACTCACAAGAAGTGAACAAGAAGAAATTTAAAATGCTTTTATTTAATGATCACAAGCTAAAAAAATTTAAAAATATGAGTTTTATGTCTTTACCCTGAGGTTGAACTCAGCCTGGTATGCTAATTGGAAATTATTGCATCATTAAGAACCTAACATTATAAAATAAAGATGAGGTCAGAATTGGTCACAAGGGTGCAGGCACATTCTTATTGATTACCTGTGAAGTGTTCTGATCTATGCTTAGTACTCTACATAAGTTATGACTGACTAGTGATTAATTTCCAACAAATTGCAAATGTCAACAAAGCCAAAAATGTTGAAACAATGAGGCCAGCAATCTTTGCTCTGTAACCAGAGGGGAGTAAACTAAAGGATAGGAATTACAAGGTTATTGAATCTGTATCCATGCAAACAAGAGAGTCCTGTTAAAGGAGAAATTCTATCCTTTGAAAATTAAAAGAGAAAATATAGTCATGAGTGGAAATGCAGGGTTGTTAATAATACGAATGTCCTTGGAGTGTCACTAATCACTTCCCTCCCATTCAGGGACTTCAAGCTTATTTAGGCTATTTCCCCAAGTACAGGTACAGTGCAAAACAAAACTTCCCCTATTACCACCCTGCTATATGTCTCGTTCCCTTATAGACATCTAAAGAGAATTATCCACACAGAGAGAGAGACACACTCTCTGTTGCAAGGGTGTCTGTCACTCCTGCTGTTCAGTTAACAGGAATGTAGGTAGGGAAGTCTTCTCATAAATCCTAACAAGGAACCACTAAACTGAGATGTGGTATAGGGGAGAAAGGTTCATGCCTGAGTGAAGCTGGTGGTCTGGGACAGTCATTCCCCTGGGCCTCTAAGTCTTTTAAATAAGGTCTCTCATAGTGATTATTCTCTAGGTCAAAGAACCCAGCTGAACTGAAACCAGTTCTCAGCTTCTCAAAGTTCCATTGTTTACTTTTTATTCTCTGATCCTCCCTATAATCTCTCTCACAAACTTTGTTATTTCTCCACAGCTCACTCTTCCTCAATGCCCAATGAATACTCAAAACCTTATTTTTCTCAAATGATACTTCTCTTTTTAATTTTCAAAATTAAACACGAAAGACCATTAAAATAAGAGCAGAGCAGAAATTAATCTTCAAAGATTCCCAGGAGATAAAATGAAGTATTTATGTTTCATCTTTCAAGCACATCACAAAACACAAAATAAAGCTAAATAGTTTTCTTCCTATTAAAATAGATTGTTACTTGATAACCTGTCATACTACTAACAGCTCCAATAATTTCTAGGTTCTTGGATTATTGTCAGAATTGTCTCTAATCCTGAAAACAATGGTGAAGCTGTACAGTAGACATTATTAGATACAGTCCAGAAATTAGAAAACTGAGGTTTAATGAAGTTAAGTAACAGGTCCAAGTCTCAGAGTAAATTAAACAACCAGCTTTACATAATCTGTAACACCTTAAATCATATTTTACTAAAATTTACTCCAATCAGCACAGAGTACAAGGAAAACCTGGGAAGGAAACCAAATTGTATGGCCTAAACATGCACAGATTTTAATGGTAGAAAAAGTTAATTCTAAAAGCAAGAGTAAAAACTTATCTTTTTGGAGTAATAGTAGCAAAGTCTTGTATGATTCTAATCAAATACTGATAAAATGAGATGCCATGCAAAATTCCTCCAAGAAACCAATTAGAACTGCAGAAGAAGCAGCCAACTCATTTGGAACCATATTGGAAGTGGAAAGATTCCAATAACTTATTGCTGTGATTGATAGTTCATAGAGACACATCTACACACATGCAAATACTGTTTCGTGAAGCTGTGATGATTTACTCAGTTACTTTCAATGTTAAGTCTTCTCAAAAATATTTTATAGTTTTTCTCAAGTTCTAAGTTAAAGATTATAGTAAATATTACAGCTCAAATATGATATATACATTATAATATTAATCCATTCAACCTCACAGAGGGTGAATGCTAAGAGATCATGGTCAAGATACTATTAACACTATAGTTCATGAATAGGAGTGATTACTTACGTGGCATGAAACTAGACTCATCCATTTCTCCAGCAAAAGTATCTACACCAGATTAGTAAGGTCTGAAATAAGGTGTCTTTAAACAGAGAAAACCTCTGAGTTTAGGAAGCCCAGGAATAAGTATTCAAAATTTAAACTGAATACTCTAGTCCACTTCTTACCTCATTGTTATTCCTTAAAATAAACATGTGGACACCATTTTATTGATTTAATTGGTCATTTTTAGAGGGATGAGAATAACTTTATTGAATAAGAGTTAATATGATGCCAGATGAGGTTATCTCCACAGTGACCTCAAGAAGATTGTTTCCTAAATTAGTCATTAAAATTAATATGTCCATTAATCCAAAGATACAAGACAATTAATTGCCTTCCTCTAAAAATTTTATATATTAAAAGATTAATTTGGTGAATAATTTGAATACTGGAGTGCTATTCTCACTGCCATCCATTGTTTAAGTGGAAATGTTGGGTGAAAAGCCAAAATCACTTTTCTGAGGAGTTCACACATATTCTTAACTTTTCTCAGTGGATCTTTGTAAAAGCAAGAGATGGGCAAAGATAGAATTATTTATTCACCCAGCAAACAGTTGTCTGAACATCTCCTTATACTTCTGAAACATGTGAAAGAGACTCACAGAATATAGTAGCCACTTACTTATTTCCCTATATTTAACCAAATTATTATTATTATTATTATTTTTAACTCAGATTGCTCTAATGACACTTGTACACTGAGATCCTGTCTTCCGGAAAAATATAATTTGGTAGCATTCTAGAATCATGGAGTTTTAGTGCTTCAGTGACCAGGGAGGGAAATCCATCATCATTATCAATATTGCATATGAGAAGTTTGCTAAATAATAAAGAATATAATACATTAAAAAAGAAGACATAAAATATTTTATATTATATTTTTTAACAGATGAGTGCTGTCAATAATTATACTTAATGAAGTCTGCTACATATACATATATATATCACATACACATATATACATATGAACATGTAATATACACACATGTATTTTGTATATTACATATGCATATGCACACATAAACATAATAGATGTGTGTGAATATATATTATGTGTGCATATATGTGTATATGTAATATACATAATACATATACATATATGTGTGTATATATGTATTATGTATTAATGTATTCAAAGTGGAAAATGAAAAAGTCATGTTATCAGAGTTGAATAAAAATCTGTGGGGAAATGTTATAAGACAAAAAATTTCTGGCTACTTTTTCCAGGAGAAAAAATTGCAAAAATATATAAACCCTCATTCAGGTCCTTTCTCTTTGAAAAACTGAAAATACACACTCTTTCCAGAACCAAAGTTTCATTTTACCTCCAATATAGTTGCTTCAGAGTATAGATGCATAATTCAGAGCTGAGAAGTATAAAGTGGGAGGAACTACAATAATCACAGCTATAAGTAGATCTCACAATTATGGCTCTTAATAGCATACACTTTCTTAGAGTTATTAAATGTAGATTATAGAGATATTATATATATGTACATATATAAATTTGAGATATAAAGTTTTAGACAGAATCAAGAAACGTGTTGTTAGTAACATATGAACATAGAATATCTACAAAGTGCACCTACACCTTTGTTTGGGGACACATTTGAAATTCACAAGCATGCCTGATATTTTCTGCTAACTGGAGACACAGCTCTGGTTTATGTTTACATCTCCTTTTTGTCTTTCTGTAATTTGGCATTGCATATCACTAAGGATTCAGATATATCAAGTAGAAAATCATTTCTGATTTTAGAGCAATAGTTGAACTTTTTTATAATTCCTGATTTATTTGTAACAGTTTACATTTATGTGTTTACAGGACTTCACTGACAGCAAGTTCCCCAGGAACTGATCCTGAGTTTTATAGTCTTTGCTTCTGAAGTTTATAAGCAGCCTCCCTGTGAAAAAATTGGAAATTTAGTATGCTTGGTTTTAAGGCAAAAACAGGTTCCATTTACTATTTTTTCTTTGTAGGAGTCAGGGGAGAAACACTTGTGATCCATGATGATTATGTTATTTTGGGAGGCAAAAATATGGTTCCCCAAAAGACACCTATATCAAAACCCTGAAACTAGCAAAAGTTACCTTATTTGAAAAAAAAAAAAAAAGTCTTTTCAAATGTAATTAAGTTTAGAAACTTAATGAGATCATCCTGGATTAGCAGGGTAGGCTCTAAATCCAAGAATAAATGTCTTTATAAGAGACACCCAGGCAAGATTTGGCAGGGAGAAGCAGCAGTGGGAATGAGACCATAGAAGCAGAGATTGGAGTGAGACAGCCATCAGCCACCAGAAGCTGGAAAAGGCATAAAATGAAATCTCCCCAAGAACTTCTGGTGGGAGCAGGGCTCTGCTGTCATCTTGAGTTCAGATTTCTGGCTCAAGAAGAGGCAGAGATTAAATTTCTGTTGTTTTAAGTCACCCAGTTGTGGTAATCTATTACATCAACCTCAGGAAACTAATACAAGTGGCAAATAAATTTACAACTGAAATGATGAAAAAACTACTAAGAGTTGCAGGGATAGGAGAGCAAGGAAGAATATATAATTAGATGTATAATATGTAAAGGAAAAAGTATATTCAATTTCTATGCTACACCATGTAGGAGTAAAGAAATTTATGTAAGATGACTCAGGAGGGGTGCCTGTGTTGTGTGTGTGTATGGGAGGGGTGACATTGTATCAAAACACTCTGCTTAGGAAAACCATCCAAACCATATGGCAAGTTGGGTGTGGGGGGTGGCGTAGCAAATGACTTAAGGGATAATATCATTGTAATTCAGCCAGAATCTAATTAATTGGAGGTGAAACAAATTGGCCATTCAAATAGCATTACATCTGAAAATGAGCTTCTCTCTGGGGTACAGGGTACTGGTGTTAGAAGATTGTGAGTCCTTGTATTAATTCATTCATGAATTTTATCTGTATTTTTTTTTTCTAAGATAACCACAGACCACAGACAATCACTTCCAAAACCTCAGAAGTTTCAGTAACCAAACCAAAATTTTACCCTCTATTCACCAATTAACACTTTCAATGTGGGTCAATATGCGACAGAGATAGGCTACACCATTCTTCAAATCCTTAAATGCACTGCTTTCCAATCAATTATAACATGGGATTATATCTTAGTTATACATAGCTAGAACTAGGAGGCATGATTTAATGAATTTAGCCTATACCATTAGCTTTAAGATTTTAAGACCAATTAGTGGGCTAGAAAATCAGGAAGTATGGACTGTGCTGTGAATGCACCAAGTACATTTTCTAAGCATTATTTTCCCATTTGTGAAATAGGGTGATGGAGGATAGTTAACGTTAAAAACAAACACAAAACACCACCAAAGTAGTAGGTGATTCTGAATTATCAGTCCTAAAATATACTAGAAATACATACAATATGTTTAAAATGTTACAGCAAGTGTTACACCGGTGGTCCCAAGGACAAACCAAGAGACACACGAAGAGTTGGAGAATCAAGGTTTGTTCCCAGACGGGCTCAGAGGGATCTTGCCACCAAATTCTTAGCCCCATCTACCCAATTTTTCACACTTTTATTAAGTTGGGGTGGTCCAAGGAATAGGGTCTCAGGTGGCTAATGCCCACCAGGTAATAGGTTAGTTGATGTGTCAGGTAATAGGTTAGTATTATGTTGATGTACCAGGTAATAGGGTAGTTGATTCACCAGGTAATAGGTTTAGTGTTATGCAGATGTACCAGGTAATAGATTAGTTGATGGGCCAGGTGTTAGGTTAGTATTATGCTGATGCAGATCATCCATGAGGGGTGGGGGTCTCAGGTGGCTGCTGTGCCAAGTAATAGATGGGGGTTTTCCTTATCAAAAATGACTTTACATGTATGGGTTCAAACACAGACATTTCCTTTTCAGATAACCAACTCATGCTGAGATAAGGATGACTATTGTCTCTGCCACTAGCCAGGATATCAGAGCAACTTTTTTGTCTGCATCAGTTGAAGAAGAGGAAATTGAGAGCAAATGCTAAAAGATCATTTTATGCAAGGTTTTGGAGGAAGGATTTGGTGTCATGGTAAAGGACATAGTTGACATAAAAATTGACAGTAATACCATATTGAATCCCTGTGGATGAATTGAACTCTATTTGCTAGCATATACATATTGGACAACTAATTCATACATACTAATGTTTAGTATACATGCCATGCAAAAGGACAATAGTCATATCAGAGACCTAGGATTACTAGTAGTTTTTAATAAGGTTGTTAACTTTGGAAACCAAACCAAAAAACAAAAAGAAAATTCCTCCTAATTTTTACTGAATAGCTAAAGTTCATTTTATATGTTGAATAAATAAATAGCCTATAATATTTTTATCTATTTAGGTCCAAATATTTTCATTCAGATAAATCACAAAAGATTTAGAATTTAAGGACATTTCTTCATATTTGGTAAGAAGAAACATATCATTTATAATGAAATCCTTCTGGATAAAAACTTTTCATGATATACGATTAATTACAAAACTAAAACATATTAAATCTTCTTTGGTGGCCAGATAAACAGAGATTTATGCTTTACTTGGAATGTGACACATGTTCGAAGATACATTTGTACAGTGTGATAATTTATTGTGGTACCACATTAGAATGCTGTTTGGCAAATTTAAACATTCCACAGGAAAAAAAAAATTCATGTCAGTGAATGGAAAGATGGAGAAACAGAATTGAAATGTATTTCCAGATCTCTGTAGAAAAAAAAGAGAATGAATAAAAAGAACACAAAACTGTTTACATAATGTAAAAAATACCATTCAAGAAACTCAGAACTTGTACTGAGGACTTACATTTTAATATTTCAGACACTCTGCTTTGAAAGCAAATTCTTATTTGTTAAAATACTAAAAATGTGTTATCAGCAAAATTGTATTTAAAGGGAAATATACTTATTCAGCTTAAAGAACTATTTTAGAATACTTTTGTGAACATTTCAGATACATGTATTAATGTCCTAATTGGGTAAGAATAAAAGAGCTGAAATTTTTCTGTGTGCTTTCAGCAAAATTAAAAAGCTTCTGCAAAGCTAAGGAAACAATCAACAGAGCAAGTAGACAGCCTACAGAATGGGAGAAAATATGCACAAACTATGCATCTGATAAAGAGCTAATATCCAGAATATACAAAGAACTCAAAGCAAATCAGCAATAAAAAAAAAACAACCCCCTTAAAAAGTGGGTAAAAGACATGAACAGAGATTTTTCAAAAGATAGACAAATTGCCAACAAACACATGAAAAAATTCTCAATGTCCCTAATCATCAGGGAAATTCAAATTAAAACCACAATGGGATATCACTTTAGAATGGATTTTATTAGAGAGTCCAAAAACTATCATTAGAGTGAATAGAGAGCCTACAGAATGGGAGAAAATATTTGCTCTCTGCATGTCCGATAAAGGGCTGGTAACAAGAATCGATCTAGAACTTAAAAAAATCAACAAGAAAAAATCAAACAACCACATCAATAAATGGGCAAAGGAAATGAACAGAAACTTTTCAAAAGAAGACAGAATAATGGCCAGCAAACATATAAAAATTGCTCAACATCTCTATTCATTAGAGAAATGCAAATCAAAACCACAATGAGATATCACCTAACCCCAGTGAGATTGGCCTCTATCAAAAAAACCCAAAACAACAAATGCTGGTGAGGATGTAGAGAGACAGGAAAATTCTTTCATTGTTGGTGGGACTGCAAATTAGTGCAACCTCTGTGGAAAAGAATTTGGAGATACCTCAAAGAGCCAAAAATAGAAAAAATAGAAATACCATTTGATCCAGCAATAGTACTATTAGGCATCTACCCAAAACAGCAAAAGACATTTTATAATAAAAACATCTGTACCCGAATGTTTATGGCAGCACAATTCACTATTGCAAGGATGTGGAAACAACCCAAGTGCCCATCAATCCATGAGTGGATTATTAAAATTTGGTATATGTATACAATGGAATATTACTCAATTATAAGAAACAACAGTGATCTAGCATCTCTTATATTTTCCTGGATAGAGCTTGAAGCCATTATCCAAAGTGACTTATCACAAGATCAGAAGAATGGGCTCCACATGTACTTGCCATCAAATTGGCACTGACTGATCAACACTATGGTGCTCACACGGTAGTAATATTCTCCAGGGATTAGAGGGTTGGGGGAGGGGTAAACTGACAACTAATGGACACGGTGAGCATTGTAGAGGGGGGAAGGGCATGCCTCTAATCCTCGCTTGGGTGAGGCAAAGACATAAAATGTAATCAAAATGTTTGTACCCATCTATCTTGAAATGAAAATAAAAAGCAAAACAAAACAAACAAACAAAAAAACAAACAATGGATGCAGAAAGAAAAGAACACTTATACATTGTTGGTGGAACTGCAAAATCTCCATGGAAAACATTATGGAGATTTCTGAAAGAACTAAAAGGAGACCTATCATTTGATCCAGCAATCCCACTAATTGGTATCTACCCCAAGGAAAAGAAGTCATTTGTCAAAAAGACACCTGCACTTGAATGTTTATTGTGGCACAATTCACAATTGCAAAGATGAAGAATCAACCCAAGTGCCCATCAATTCATGAGTGGATTAACAAAATGTGATTATATGTATATCATGGAGTACTACTCAGCCATAAAAAAGGATGAATTAATGCCTTGTTCATAAATTTGGATGGAACTGGAAACCATAATCCTAAGTGAAGTATCTAAAGAATGGAAAAACAAACACCACATGTACTCTCTAAGAAACTGGAATTAACTGAGGGGCACACATGTGCACAGAAGGAAGTAGAAGTCATTAGAAATCAAGCAGGGGGAGAGGGGCAAAGAGGAGGAGCTAAAGCCTACCTAACATGTATAATGAACACTATTTGGGTGATGGGCACACATAGCCCTGACTCAAACATTACAAAAGCTATCCATGTAACAAAACATTGTACCCCCTTAATATTTTGAAATTCATTTTTTTTTAAAAGTCCTCAATTACTTTAAAATGCATGTGGATACCTAAGTGCATATACTGTACCTGAAACCACATCACCTTAAATTTCATGAGCATAATTGGGATTTAGTCACTTACCAATAGACCAACATATCTACATGTTTCATGAGAATAGAGGTTGTAAAAAGAAAGTACAAAAAAAACAAGATGGGGGAGAGAAAGAAAGCACGCTAGCGAGTGCATTGGGGAAGAGAAGGAGGAAAGAAGGAATAATGGAAAGAAAAAAAGCATAAAGTATTTTTGAAAGAAATCCCTTAAAAAGCAGAAAGTGTGTCTGACAGGGTAAGCTAGAATTGAGCAGGGGGCTTCCTGAGCCACAGGTGACAGTTATTTTAGATTCAGCATATAGATGCATTGGATTCCATTCAGATTCAGCATTTCCACTAATCCATTCCCCAGTCTCACAAACAGAGACCCTACACACTTTGAGAAAAATGGAAGATCCAGAGTTTACCAGGAAAAGAGAATAAAGCATTACAATCAAGAACAATAGTGTCTAGAGGCATTTGACCGTGGTAAGTCAGGGTCACCATCTGTGTTGCCTTAGTGGGGCCCAAAACAGCAGCCATATATGGTAATTAATAACAGCAATTACATGTTGGAGGTACAGACAGATGCTGATAGGTTTAAAAGAAACAGTACTGCAGAGGGGTGTACAGCACAGACAGTTGTCAAAGACAAGAAACAACAAGGGCTAGGATATGACTACTCGACATGTAAGACTTTTAGATGTAGAAGCTAATGTGATGTTTCCTAGGACACACAAGATAGGTCAAAGGACATTCATGGTGTACATGTTCTAAATTTACATCATATATCTCATCAGCTATTAATACTATTCCTTTATCTGCAAATAATCTATCCTATTTTTGAAATTATGTTGAAACCAATTCAATGAAAACTGAAATGAAAACAATCTTAATTTTTAAAGCAAGTAGGAAATTCATTAATCCACTCATAAAGTACATATTTTATCAATTATGTACAAAGCATAATTCTAGGTGCTGTGGGAAATCCAAAGATAGCAAATAAAAACTAACATCGCTTAAACATTTATTTCAAACCAAGACTTTGCTAGCTTGTTAGGTGCTTCAAGACATTCCTCAGTTTTTCTTTTCTTTTCTTTCTTTTTTTTTCGTGATGGTTGTAGGCATATATGAATAAGTGAAGAAATAAGAAGATAGAGACAAAGGTAAAGCAAAACACTTAATCATAGTGATGCATATTCTTAGTACATTGCTTTGGAAGTACACTAAGCTATCTCTGACCATACCATATGTATATACATACTGTATATATAAATATATACACATCAAAAATATAAAACAGTTTTATAAAGAAAATTATATTCTAACCTCAAAAATGGGGATGAACATATAATTACTGATTTCTTGTTTTAAAATTTTTTTTTATTTCAGCATATTACAAGGGTACAGATGGTTAGGTTACATATATTGCCTTTGCCCCACCTGAGTCAGAGCTTCAAGTGTGTCCATCCCCCAGACGGTAATTACTGATTTTCTTAAAGCATTTTTCTAATCTCATGTTTAAAAGTAAATATATTAGTGGTAACAAAACATGCTCTGTCAACAACTATAAGATGAGTGGGTATACACATATAAACTCTGGATATTTAGGTCAGGGAGAAAGGAGTTAAAGGAATAAAATAAGGTATTAGGAGTTGGTAGACAGTCATAAATGTGGAACCTCAGTTCATTTAAAGAATATGATTACCCAATTTTACATTCCTCTTTTCATATATGTATATAAAATACATTAAAATCACTTAGGATGGCAAATCTTTCAAGCTATATTTTAGTTTTCTATTGCTATGTAGCAAATCACCACAAATTTAACAGCCTAAAACAGCAGTCATTTATTAGCTCACAGTTCTGTAGGTGATTTTAAGTGATTCAGCTGAATTCTATGCTCCAGACCAAAATCAAAGTGTCACCCGGGCAGGGCTCTTATGTAGAGGGTCTGGAAAGAATCTGCTTTCAAGTTGTTGATAGAATCAAATCCCTTGAGGTCATTGGACTGAGATCTCTGTTTCCTTGATGGTTTCGTGGACTCTGCTCCTTAAGGACACTCAGATTTCTTCTCACATGGCATTCTTCATCTGTTAACAAGCATGAGTCCTTGCACTTCCGATCTCTCTTGCACTCTCTCTTGCACTTCCGAACTTGCCTCTGCCAGCACCCTGAGAAATTTGTTTTTAAGGGCTCCTGTAATTACACTGGGCCCACACAGATAACCCTGCATAATCTGCCCATTTTAATGTCAACTATATCATATGATGTAACTATAATGAATGTGATATCAGATTCATGGGTTCCAGGGATTAGGGCTGGGCATTTTTGAGAAGGCATTTAAATAATCCTGCCTACCACAAGTATAAAATTGCTTAGCAAGAAGCACAGGTGGCTCACGCCTGCAATCCTAGCACTCTGGGAGGCTGAGGCGGGTGGATCGCTTGAGGTCAGGAGTTCAAGACCAGCCTGAGCGAGACCTCGTCTCTACTACAAATAGAAAGAAATTATCTGGCCAACTAAAAAAACATATATAGAAAAAAATTAGCTGGGCATGGTGGCGCATGCCTGTAGTCCCAGCTACTCGGGAGGCTGAGGCAGTAGGATCGCTTAAGCCCAGGAGTTTGAGGTTGCTGTGAGCTAGGCTGACACCATGGCACTCACTCTAGCCCGGGCAACACAGCGAGACTCTGTCTCAAAAAAAAAAAAAAAAAGAAGCGCAAACCACAATGACCAAGCAATGATGACTTAGTCTTTTATTTTATCCTTCCCTACTTAAAAAAAGAACTTCAATCATGGTGGCAGAATGGGGTTATCCATCTAGCTGTTGCTCTCCAGAAATGAAGAATGAAGACATAATCATGATTGTCTGGCACTGGAACATCTTATGGCTGCCTCTCTGGGACCATTACCAAGATCAATGACCCCTTCTCTCATGTCTTCCACATTCAGATTCATAATCCTTCTAAATTACCAAGATTTCTAATGTGCTACGTTGGTACATGGGTTTAAACTTCCATATTTAATGGGCTTAAGAGACCAATGCAGAGATGTTTTGTGATCATAAAGTGCTCTTCTTACCCTATAATTACTGCCCTTTACCGAAACTTAGAGCCAGATAGAAGCTTTTTGAAAGTGAGCTCATAAAACTTCAGCCCAATCCCTATACCTTCATATTTCAAAATGTGGGCTTCATATCCCTAGAAAAAACTTTTAAAAGAAGCAGAAATAGGGAATTATGATTTCATGTTTTTATTTGAAATTTTTGCTGAGTGAACTCTTTCAAAACATATTTTCCAGACATTTTTCAAGTGTTTTTATCTACTACTTAGAAAAATGCTTTAGGGAAGACAGAATCATAAAACATAAAATTTATCTTCTCTTCTTTATATGTCATTAATTTAACTTACACTCAAGGTACACCATGAAATTTCTAATATTCAACATTTCAGATTGTTTAATAAAAACAAAGAGTATCAGCCAGGCGCGGTGGCTCACGCCTGTAATGCTAACACTGTGGGAGGCCAAGGTGGGAGGATCACTTGAGGTCAGGAGTTCAAGATAAGCCTGAGCAAGAGCAAGACCCTCGTTTCTACTAAAAATAGAAAGAAATTAGCTGGACAACTAAAAATATATATGGAAAAAATTAGCCTGGCATGGTGGCGCATACCTGTAGTCCCAGCTACTTGGGAGGCTGAGGCAGGAGGATCGCTTGAGCCCAGGAGTTTGAGGTTGCTGTGAACTAGGCTGATGCCATGACACTCTAACCCAGGCAACAGAGTGAGACTCTGTCTCAAAAAAAAAAAAAAAAAAAAAAAACCAAAGAATATCACACAGCACATATGGACATAAAATTGTCAAAGATATATATGCATATATGTATATTTATTTATATTTACATGTATATTTATCCATTTATTTGTATACATTATAATAATCATCACACACTCTAATTCATATTTAGAAATTTGTATAATTATCTGAGAATCATTCACTCAGAAGTATTTAGAGAATCAACTGTAGATTCCGAAAAGATACTTAATTTTTCTGTCTATGCATATTTTAAAAATTCATTGTGTTTATAAACACAAAGTAGTAGATATGGCAAATTTCATTTGACTATTTTAAGCAAATTATTAATCAAAATGATGAGTTCTTGAAATAATTGTGTAATATTAAAAATAATATTCTAAAAAGTAAAAATATTACTAATAATTTCACTTCTACAATTTTGTCTAATAATTCATGTGCTCTTGCATACATATTTATGTTTTTCAAATATTATTCAAATAACATTATATCAATAGACACTGCCTATCTTTCTTCATAGTTTAAAAGGTGACATAATTGTGTTTGATTTTCATTAGTTCTCTAAGCCACATCTTTTTCATTAGACATTTAAGTAGCTTCCAGTTTGGGTGTACTTTTTGTGTGTTTTTCTGGTCCATTTCAATAATTAAATCACAGAAGATTTTAAAAAACTTTTCTGTAAGATAGATAGCTTGTCGAAGTACTTGCTTGAAATTAACATTTTTATAAATGTAATATGTTTGTTTTATCTTTTTGGTTCTTTTCCTGATTGTCTCTTCTTGATTACTGACCCATCTAATTCCAGCAAACCCTTCTCACATCTAGAACACAGAAGCTCGCAGAGGTGCTGGGACTGTTTCTCAAGTGTTATACATGCACATTTGTCTCAACATACTCAGGTTCTCGCTGAAGTGGCGGAAACTCTGTTTCCACCCCAGATTTATTCAATCAGGATCCCTGTAGTGAGGGTAGAGGTTTTAAGTCCTAGAATCTTTATTTCAAAAGAGTTTTCCGAGGTTCCTTCCCCGTATATGTTGTAAAAATATTTTTACTTCTCCGTTTTGTTTCTTTAATCCACTCTAATTTATTTGTACAGTTTCATTTGGAATTTTTAATTTTAAAAAACAACTTAATAAAAGATAAATATCTATTGTTCACTGCAGAGCACATTAAAATCTCCATCTATATTTGGAACTTTATTCATAAAAGTATTATAGTAAAACCAGTCTACGTTTTACCCCTAACACTGAGTTTACTTAATATTTTTTTGTTCTTTTTAAGTTTTAAACTGACTCTCACGGAGGCTTTCATTGCTGTCACAACATCTGTTGTAGCTGAATCTGGAATGGTGTTTGAGATTCATTTGGTTTCAAATTTGTTATATTGTGCTGCCTTCCACAACAGCATCTACAATCCAACTTTCTGCATGTTTGTTTCAAAAAGCCTACTTTAAAATAAATAAAGGACACTACAATTTATCTTAAAAGGAACCATCTCTACTAAACAATTGTGGGTTGATTCTGTTTTGGGTAAAATTTGTAAATTCTGACCTGCTCATAAGAGTTCGTTTCCGCTTTGTCTCACTGAAGGAATTAAATAACTACATTGTTAGAATAGATATATTTGATCTCCTATTTGTCACATTGTCCTAGATTTCTACACTATATGCTTTCTTTTTGTTTCCTTTGTTTACTATTCTAAACATGCTGCTGTAGTGAGAAACTGGGAAAGGCTATATCAGGATTTGACAATTGGATACTATAAAATGATAATATATTTGATTGTTTTTCATATAATTACCAACATTAAAATAAAATTATTGACTATCTTTACCATAATAAGAAAAAATTATTTAATTAATAAAAAATTATTTAGTTAATTAATTTAATTTATTTATATAATTTATTTACTTTCCTCCATCCTTACTCCTTTTCATGTTTTCAGAACAATAAAGAATTTAAAAATTTTTAACCAAATGCTTATCATTATACTTTTAAATTTATCCATGTGCTTCAATTTTTTTGATATCTGCATTATTTTATCCATGTAACGTTATCACGTAATGTTATCTCTGTGTTTAGCTGGTTTCATGGCTCATTGCTAGTCCTCCTGCTAATTTCCCCAGTCTTGAGAGAAACATGAGTATGTTCAGTTCAGACAGGTACAGATTGGCACATTCTGCACTATTATTTGTGTGACCTTGACTCCCAGGGATTAAATTCATTTATGTATAAAATGAAGTTAAAAATAACTACCTCCTAGGGATGTTTGGAAACTATATTACATAATGTATGTAAAATAGTTATCCCATGCCTGGCACATAATAAATGACATTTAACAAATGGCAGCTATTATAATTATTCTGTATTTATATTCATCTTTATCTGATTGGATTCAATATTTAAGTAATTTATGTAGTGGTTTTTGTAGCAGTTTCTGAGATAAAGAACATCCAAAAATGTTTCCACTTATTGCCTTTGCCAATAAATGAAAACTTCTTGATACAGTTATTGGTTTATCCATTGCTGCCATAACAAGTTACCACAGCTTTAGGATCTTAAAACAGTACAAATGTATTTGTCTTATATTGGGTTAGAAGTCTAGCACAGGCCTCAGTAGGCTAAAATCAAAATGTCTGCAGGGCTTTGTAACTTTCTGGAGGCTCTACCAGGGGATAAGGTTTCCTTGCATTTTTCAGCTTCAGCAGGTTGGCTACATTCCTTGGCTTGCAGTCCCTTCCTCCATCTTCAAAGTCAGTAACATCTAACATTGTACCTCTCTGATCATAATCTAGAAAAGTTCTCTGTTTTTAAGAAGTCATGTGATTACATTGTAACCACCTCAATAATCCAGGGTAATCTCTGCATTTCAAAGTTCGTAATCTTAATCACATCCATGAAGTTCCTTCTGCCATTTAAATTGACATAGTCACAAATTCCAGAGATAAGAACATGGGCATTTTGGGGGAACCATTTCCTGCCTACCATGAATACTATTATTTACTAACTATACTTTTTCTAATTCTATAACAATATCTTTCATGTGATGCCTATGCCTATAGAAGAGAAGACTGGGTCTACTAAGATTTTTAGTCACTTGCAGTTAGTTAAATTGTTGTTAATGATGACGATGAAAAATTTTTTTTTCTCATAAAGTTTGTGTAAAAATATTTGGTCCTTTTTGACATTTAAAATTTATTTTTGATTATTGCTTATGCTTTATTTGTATTTTCCTTTCTAAATCTTAATACATAAATTAAATACCCTGCATCTGTGAAATTATGTCTCCTCTTTTCTATAAATATTTTCATTTTTGTATACTTTTCCTTTGGGTATTAATTTGAATTTCTCCCTCTTGTTTTATCCATCACTCATATAATATTTTTGGGAAAACACATCTAGTGGAGGGAGTGCACATGTCCTGGAATCCTACTCAGAGCTGTTTGCACAAGGAATTTCAGAAAAATATTGAAGCATGTCTGAATGAGGGTGCTCAGGACTTGGGTGAGCATATATCTCAGCTCAGCTAACCTCTGTACTCCATGGCAATGGTTTGCCATAGGAGAGACACAATGGGACTCTGTACGTGTTGACGCTTATGTTAGGAGGGCCCTATCTCCTAGGTTTAAGCAGGGAGGTAGGTTTTCCTAGAAGTTGGAAAATAAGTGATATCTAGAGCCAGAAAACTACAGTGATAACTAAATGCTTGAAATAATTGATTGTTACCCACTTTCACTGGATATGGAGTTCCCCTGAAATTTCCTGATACTGCCAAGTTTTCCAAGTATGTAATTTTTATCCTGAGGTCAATAAAAAAATAGAATACTACTCTACCTAATCAGTAATAGCCAGTAAAAATGGGGACACAGGACAAGGATCATTTGTATCCTCTCTACCAATTGACTATGTAGCTGTCAAACAGTAGTAATGGTTGTGTTTAAGACAGTGTTGATGCACAATTAGCTTGCACTGAAACATTAAATATACAACCATTCTACCTGATGCTATACCTTTCTGTAAGTTTCATCTGGGAGCAGGTATAGGCTGCTATGGGTTAATCATTCCATACTATCTCCAAAAAGTACTCAATTATAAGTATCGAAAAGTAGTCAGAGTCTAAGACATGACTCCAATACCATTAGTTTGGTAAACTATGAACTTTCAACCAACCAAGCACATTTATTAGGCAGTACTTGCCTAAGAATGCCAAAAAATTGGGCCCACCCGGCCACTTCTGCAACAAGCAGAACTCCATACATAATATATCAGCTTATTAGCCTTTCCCCTTGATAGAGTTATTTATCAAAACATTCTTTTAATGCCTGGTGGATAGACTATTAAATATTCCACTTTGGGCAACATAGAATCCTAATATGCCTCTCCTAGGCAGTAAATGGAAAATGGAAAAGTGGGGCAAGTGGTATATAGAACCTTTAAAAGTACAATAGTAAAAAAGCCACAACAGGTCCCAGATAGCTCATCTTCTTTTAGCAATCATTTTGGTCGAATTTGAGACTAATAACCATGGGGGGATTAATTACCCAGGGGTAAATCCCATTTGTTACAAGACTATGTTATTGACTTGCTAAGTTACAACAATGAAAAAATAAAATTGCTTACTATCATGTTAACCTAAAGGACCTCTAAAAGTTATAGTTTGACTTCTGATTTAAAAGCTCAGTGATTCAAATAACTTGTGAAGCCAGAAGTAAAAGCTATTGTTGAAGTGTTCATCAGGTTGTATTTTCAATGCTTTATCCTTTTTATAAAGGTATTGGATCAGTTTATTTGCTATCTCCAATATGCCAAATCAGTTTCTGAAACAGAAATGCACTTAGTCTTAATAGGGTTGCTGGCTTTGTATCAGTGTCTGCCTTAATGTCAGGCACAGTAATCAATACTACATAGTATGATTTGAGCAGAGTAGAGAAAGCTCTCTACTGAAATGTACTTTTTTTTTTTTTAAACCTGGTGTCAAAGTGCCTGAAAGTCTATTCAGGACTAATTTTGCTTAGAAGGTCAGTGCCCACTCTACTTGTACAGCCTCAAATGAAAATATCCCTCACTGGCAAACACTTCAGGTCACTGATCCTTTAGTGTTACATATCTTTCTCTTCTCTTCTCATGTTGGTAGTAGGGAACCCAGCACCATCAGAATCCTTAGTATAAACTAAAGAAAAGAAAGTTAAAAGATCCTGAGAGGTAACTGACACAAAATCAGGATGGGGAAATTGTGATGAAATTCATTAGTTTTTAAAATATATTTAACCATAGATCCTCCACAACTGTCAATGGTACTGATCTCTCTAAATATCATCTGCCAAGAATGGATCACAACTGTTCGTAGAATTTTCTATAACCCCATTGATAATAGTCTGTAACATTTCACCAAAAGTTTACTAAAAGGTCTCACTTTTAGAAGGAATTTAAATACAGAAGCTAAAATTATAACCCTGATAACCAGATATGTCATATTCTCAGTAGACCTGTTGGCCCATCCCATCTTCCTAAATCTTCAAATCTTGAATGTGTTTATGTTACAGAAATTATAAACTTTTCACCTTCTTTTCCTTCTATGTGGCTGCCACTGACCATATAGTAAATGAGTAGAAAAATCTGAGATGTTAAGAAGTAGTTTCAAGATGGTGTCCTGAATTTTACCTATGTCGGTGTAGCAAAGTTGAAATGAAAAATCAATGACAGTTACATATCACTAATACAAGCACAGTTGTACTTACAGCAGAGGCAAATGTTATAGACACACAGATCTGTAAAAGTGAGAGAAATTTTCTGGAAAAGTGCATCCTTTCTGCTATTCTTGATAGTGCAGTTTAATCATGGATTTCTAAAAAGAAAAATATGCTTCTTCAAGGTGATTATAATTTTCATCCATCTAGAATACTGTACTTTGGAGAGCTGGGGATTGATGAAGAGTTTGGTGATTATAGCATCCACAATACACCGGTCCTTGGTAACTTCCATTTTCCAGCTTGTTCTTGACTTTAAAAACTGAGTGAAAAATCAAACAAGTAAATAAATATTTAAAGAAAGTTTCTCTGGCCTTGATTTTGATTATTAAACTTTTGAAGTCATTGTCTTTCTTCTTTCTCCACTTAGCATCTGGTGGCGTTATATTTCAGGCATTGTATTTCTGATGAAGAGAAATAGGTGCTTTTAAAGAACGAAGAATTTAGTAGGATGCTTAACATACCTTAATGCTTTTCTTTTTCCTTCAGTGCTTGATCAAAGCCACAGATTAAAGCAAGAAAAATCAGTAAACTCATTCATTCTAAGTATTTAGCAGTGCTTGTTGCATTCTGATGGTAAGTACAATTTTAACCTCACTAGGGTAAGAAGGTTAAAGATTATTGAAGGCATGGAAAAGCCCTGGTTGCTCATTTAGCTGAAGTGATGCACTAGCCACTTTTTTCTTCTTGTCTTATAAGTTAACTTCTTTCTTCCTTACCACTGATCTGCGTGCTATTGAGTAGTATGGTTCTTCATCCAAGATCCAGATATTGCCCCAAAGTAAGGTTTGCATTTACGGAATCCTTCCCATTTCTTGCCACTTCTCTTACATTACTACTTAAAGGTTTTCCCCTATAGCTTTATTTGGAAAGACAAGTACCACCTACATGGCCTCTATTTTCTGGAATTCTCCAATATGATGCTGTTGTTCATTATGGATCCCACATCAGGGACTCTAGTATTAGTCTCAGTATTAGGATCGGGTGAGTAAACTTGCCATACAGGGGTCAGACTCTATACCTAGATCAATTTACACCCATATTTCTTTCATTTTGGGGAGCTATTTTTGTCTGTCCTCAACTTAACATCTCCATTAGTCTACTGAAGTCATTCTTAATAGGACATTAACTTTGAAATATCTAGTATTCTCAATGTATAAAATATAACGTTAGGCTCCATATTTCCAAATGAAAAAAAACTGAGGCATAAAAGGTAAGTTTATATAATACATAATACATTTATTGGATATAAGTTGGAAAAAGGAGAGAAATGTAAAGGGAAGGGAATGGAAGGGAAAGGAAGGGAAGGGAAAGAAAGGGAAAAGAAGGGAAGGAGGGAGTCATGTCATATAGTTGACTTCCAGAACACTTAATTGCAAGACTGAAGCAAATGTATTTTTAAGTCTTAGCTAAAAAAAAAAAAAAGAAAATTTATTACTGTGGGGTTTCCTAGAAAATACCTAAAAAATAGTTTGTTGATTTTCTGGAGGAACTATGACTTGTTTCAATCCTTTTTCCTCATATTTGACTTAGGATTCTCAGTAATGACAGCTTTTACTCCAATGTACAACTAACCACATTAAAATTTGACAAAGAGAAAGAAAAAATGAGAAAAATACTGAGATGAAGAATCGGCAATGGAAATGGTCTAGGAGGACAAAAAAGTATGAAAAACAAAATTTAAAGACAAAGTATAAGTATGCAAGTCTCAATTGTATTAGTTTCTGCCAGAAAGACAATTTTACTTTGATAATTCTAAATGTTTGTAAATGTAGTAAAATAATAATATATATATCCATTTTTTCATGTTTTTTTTAATGTTTATGCTGTACTAGGCTTTGTGTTTAGCCCTTGGGATACAACAGTGGGCAAAATAGTCAATTGCTCAGCACTCAAGGAATTTACAATAAAGGAGAAAGCTTATAATTAAATAATCACAAAACTATTCCAATATTATGATTGAGATATGTGCTATTAATGAGAAATACATGGTGCTAAAACTTTTATATTGAGGTAATTAATCCCTGAGAGAAATCCAGGGCAGTTGTGGGTTCGGGGGATTTGAAAGAAGAGTAAAAATGAGCTAGGTTTGTCTGGTTTGAGATGATATGTATTCCTAACAGATGGAACATTAATTTAAAGACCCTATCATAGAAAAGGGCATGTTTGTTCAAGAAGCCGAAAAATTATGAGCATGTTATGAAATAAAGACTGAAGAGGAAGATGAGAGCCAGGTTACCAACAGAGATTTACTTCATATGCATCATTGCTACAATACTTGGGGTTATGTTTGCCTAAGCATTTAACAAAAATACAGTTCCACATGAATGTTTAGTATTTTGCAAAGTTAATCCAGGAAGTTTAGCTCTACTCCAGCAAGTGTAATGAGATTGAAATGTAAAAGGACAGAAAATGAACTTGAAAGTGAGTAACCTATGAGGCTGTGGACTGGGATAACATTCATTGTGACATCTGTCTTCAATAGATTCAAAACCAAATTTCATAATTACATTGAAAAAAATAGCATTTTGACCACTGAGGAAGTACACAGCTGATACCCAGGTCTGACTTGGTATGATGTGTATTGTGGGCCTGAGAAGGAAAACAATAAACTCTGAAAAATATGTGCAATAATAATGATTGATACACAGTTACTCCTATCTTTAATTTATAAAGAATGCTTACAAATCATTAAGAAAAAGGTGATTTTTCTAATAGAAAACAGTAATAAGAATGTGTATATGTTATTATTCTAAGAGGAAATCTGAATGGCCAATAAATTCAGATTCCACACAGGAATCTTGCATTCTGTATCTTTGAGCTATGAATAGAGGCCTTTTTGGCTGCTTCAAACAAGTCATTGAACACTTTTTTGTGGTTGTTATAAGTTCCTCCCTTGTTTAAATAAACATTTCCAGGGTCAAACCATGCGATGGAAAGAAACCGGTGAATCCTTACTGACCCATAGGTAAGCGGTCGTTATTTCAAGACTTGAGTCTAGAAAATAGGCTACTCTGAACCAGCATAGTAAAAATTTTCTTGGCCTATTTTTGGTTTGAAGGGAATGCTTTTATATTATTTATTCCTCATAGTTTTAGAAAGGGGCAAAGCCTTTAGTGGAAAAAGCCTTAAACCCATCAGATGAAAAATTATATGAGTTAAATATATTTTCACATTAGTGTTGTTAGAGAATGATTTAACTGATTTAAATGTCCTCTTTTATTAAAGACACCTGGACAACATGATAAAAATAACTCAGCAAATTTCAAGTGTCAGAAAGCTTTAGTGGAAAAGAATTTAGAATTTGAGCTATGCTTTTTTTAGAGTTCTGTGAGGCAGGGTAGGGGGAAAAAACCCTAAAGAGAAATTAGTGTAGTAGCAAAGACTTTGAGAAAGATGTTCAACCAAAGGTAAATATTGAATATGGACATTGGAGATAAAGAAAAGCATGTAGATGTTCTGACAATAGATGCTGAAAAACAAACAAACAAAAAAAAAAACCAGAGAGCCAAAAAATAACATGCACTATTTTTGAAAGGAAAACCTACTGCTTGGGCACTCAAGTCTTGATTCTACCTAGTATTTTTCTGCTTGATATGCAGCTGGACACTAAGAACACATCATTCTGGCACCTTAGTCTATCTGTATTTTCCATTTTAGCATCCCAGTCAACCTTCATGCCGGACAATTGCAATAATGACCCAATGGATCTGACAGCTTCCAGCCTCTACTTTGTGATAGGCCCCACACATGTCAACAGGATCACCTAAGAAGAACAATCTTTTTGCCAGGTGTTCTCTGTGCTTAAAAGGCCTCAATGGCTCATCCTTGCCTATAGGATAAGTCCAAATTATTTAATACTATCCAGAGACCTTCTCAACTGAAATATTATCCTCCTTGTATATGCCATAGAAGGGAAATTTAAACTATCTTTGAAGATGAATGAGTTCAAGAAAATACAAAATCATTAAAAAGTGATTGCCTCAGTGCCTTGTGAGTAGTATACATTTGATAAATGTTTGCTAATTAAATTTATTTTAAATTTTTTTTTTATTTTAGCATATTAAGGAGTACAGATGTTTAGGTTACGTATATTGCCTTTGCCCCACCCAAGTCAGAGCTTCAAGCGTGTCCATCGCCCAGATGGTGCACACTGCACCCATTGGGTGTGAATATACCCATCCCCTCCTCCCTCCTCCCATCTGCCTGGCACCAGATTGAATGTTATTACTATATGTGCACTTAGGTGTTGGTCAGTTAAAACCAGTTTGATGGTGAGCACATGTGCTTGTTTTTTCATTCTTGTGATACTTCACTTAGTAGAATTGAGCACTTTTTTATTTCTTAGTGCCAAGATATTTTTTCCTACATACATTTAAGGTTACTTTTCTTGATCATAGCCTTTGCTGCAAAACGGTCATATTCTGCACCATGTTACTGCTGCCCACCCACACTCACTATTCCAGCTGCGCAGCCATCTGTGGGCATTTTGTCCAGAAGGGCCTCTCTGTACACTTTTCTCAGAATCTCATTCTCTGATCCTCTACAAAGGAACATGTGGACTCAGCCTCCTTTTATACTGATGGAGAGGGGTAGAAAGAGAGATAAGTGAATTAATTCACTTGAGGGAGGAAGAAGAAGAAAAAAGAGGTTTGTTAGGCTGTGGTTGACTCTTCCCCAGGGTCTTCCAAACCAGTTCAAACACATCTATTACTGAGAGGAATTAATTTACTTCTAAACAACCAATTATCTGACTCTGAATATAACTCCAAATATAAGAAATTATATTTACTTGATTCATATAATTTTATAACAGTTGTTAAAAACTATTAGTGTTATACTAATAAAATTTGTGTTCTAGTTCTTAGTTAAATCATACAGTACACACATACACACACACACACACACACACACACACACACTCTCATCCACACACAGAAATTCAGAACTTACTTGATCATAAAGAGTTATGCCTATATTGTTCAATACAAAACTATGGTATAGATGGGTGCTTCATTTAACTCTACACAAATATGCATGCTATTTTTGAAGTAGGAACTAAGTTAGCCATAGTGAGAGAAAATGGCAGAAAATAAAGAACAGAATAAAGAAATCCCACCCTCGGAAGAGAATACCTCATGTCTATATGACCCTTGAAAGAAAACAAGCATCTTGGATGCTGAAGACTTCCAAACTTCAATTTTTTTATAGCCGTTATCATCTTTTCTTTTTTATATTTAATTTGTTTTTGCTCCTTCTAACCATAGACATCTAACAAAGATTATCCCATCATTCCTCCCCAAATATTCAATATGCACCTATTTTTTTAGAGAGGGGGGTCTCCCTATATTGCACAAGCTGGACTCAAACTCCTGGGCTCAAGGGATTCCCCTATCTTAGCTTCCCGAATAGCTAATCAATATGCATTTTCATCTCTATTCATTCATGCCTTTTGTTGCTCTGAAGCTTCATTTCCCTTCTGTCCAGCTACTGCTTTAAAAAAGAAATGAACTCTTATTTCTGCCAGCAAGTCTTCCTCAACATCTGCAATCTTAAGTGATCCATCTCTTACTAAATTCCCGTGACACTTTTGTATGTACCATTCATTTAGGACCTAGTTTTCACTACATTATTTTACACAGGTTTTCATCTGTGAATATCTATCCTCTCAAATCTGATTGTAATCTCTCAGTGGTAGTTACCAGGTATTAAGCATGTTTCTGTATCTGATGTCAACTGCAGTGCCCTGAAACTTCTTGATGCTTCATAAACTTAAATGACTATGAAGATAATAAGGAGGAATAGAGGACTAAGGAAAAGTTACAGGGATCTCAAATAACCTTGAGGCAATGTTTCTCAAAATATGATTTGCAGAGGACCTGAATTAGCACCTCCCAGGAAACTTGTTAGAGTGCAGATCTCTTGGCTTTTTCATAGACTTTTAAAAACTGATTCTCTGGGGGAGTATCCTAGAGATCTACGTTTTCAACGTGTACTTCTATACGATTATTATGTACCCATTGCTTCATGGACTGACCAGCAAGACATGGAATTTTACAATTGGAAAGAGCTATGAAGGTTAGATAACTGAATTTCTCACTAAAAGCAAGATAAAAAATGTCAATGTATATACACTGTATTAGTGAGTTGCAGGAGAACTAAATTTTGGTTACCTGGGATTCCAGATACCTTATATCACACTGTGTAGCATCTTATTCCACCTCCATTAAAAAGCTAAAACTGCATATACCAAACATAAAATTTGATGCCACAACCTACAATGGGGAAAATATTATTTTCAAACAACTTTCTGGATGGTGCTATAGAAAAACTTTGGAAAAGGGAAATATATTGATCTCCAATATCATTGTGTTTTGCTTACAAGGGGGTATTCAGAAATATTTCAAATATTAGAAACCCATGAAATGAATACATTGTTTTGATAAGTCTTCAAAGAAACAAGAAATTTCTCATTAGGCTCTTTACCAAACACGGCTGACAAAGCCACATGTTTTCACATAACATATCCCATTTCAAGGATTTTTGCCTATTGCCATGTTGAATTCTTATTCACCAACTACAGATCAATCAATTGCTTCAATTAAAGATTGTGCTATACATCCATTGACAAGAGAGCAAAAAATGATAAAACAAAAATCCCCTGACTAGAGAAAGTGGTAGGTGATGGAAACACAGTGAAGTCATTACACCTGGCTGTTAATTTGGAGAATTAACCTGCATTGCTTAGATTTTCCATTTTCACATGAACCTGAGTAAACATGCACTGATCTCTTTCTCTGAATTGTCACGGCAAATGTTGGTATAAAGCTGGCTTGACAGGTATAAAAATATGCTGAATTATCCATCAACTAATTGCAGCAGTTGGCTGGAGCAGAGGTCAGCACTGAGTGGCCAACCAGACAGCCACACAAACAGTCTATCATATTAAAGAAGAAAACAAAGGATGATATTGTCAATTGATTTATAGGAAAACTCCACTGTGGTACATACAAAAACTAAATAAATTATAAAACTTGGATAATTTGCCACACTGACAGAAGCGAAATTAAGAGATTTAGTTTCCCACACCCGTTTAATTCACTAATGTCCCTACTGAAACCATTAGCAGGGTGGCATTTGCTGTAATTGTAATTTTTTCCCCCTACATGTGCTTAATTTGCAGGAAGTTTAGCATCTGTGAAGCTGCTCATCTGACGGCCCCAGAGACTAAAGTCTGTTTATTGGCAGAGGGGAGAGGCTGAGGCAGCCTAAAAGTCTAAGCTAATATTATCACCTTTGCCATGCATGTTTTCCCTCAATCTGGAGACTGTCGAGCTGAGAGAAAGAGTCCTGTGAGAACCATTAGACAATGACTAATGCCATCTGTAAAAGTGTGCTTTTTGAGCTGGGCATGATGAAACTAAAAAAATCAGTTCTGTATTCATTCTGAGACAAGATATTTTCTCCCGGAAAGATTCTTTTAAGGGCACAATATCCAGAATCCATGGGTTTAAAAATTATTATTGGGAAATGAATTAGTCTTGGGACACGAGAAAAAATGTTTCATAATTTTCTGGTCAAAGCCTACTTATGTTGGAGAGGCAATGAAGTGTGTAATGGTTCAAGCCTGGGCTCTGCCATCCATTCTCAGGCTAAAGCCTGCTTCCAACATTGACCATGGTTTTGCCAAATTATTTCACCTTTCCATGCCTTCCTTTTTCTCTAAACTGGACAATAATAACTGGTACTTATATCATAAGATTTCGTGAGGATTAAATGAGTTAATACATACATAGCACTTAAAACAATGACTGACACAAGTAAGAAGACAATGTCATATTAGCTATTATTGTTATTCTCATGAGACAAAACCAATAACTATCCTTACACTTACCTAACCTTAAAGTAGGTCTTTTTTTGTGGCATAAATAGGTAATTTTTTACCTATTGAATATTTAGAGAGAAAGGCATCCATTTTTGTTCTTTTCCTCTCTTCTTATTCCCCTCTCTCTCGCTTTCTCTAAGTCTCAATGAAAAAAATTTTTTAATGTGTAATTTTCAAGTTTTGAGTTCCTTTATCAAATTCCCTTTCTCTCTAGGTGTACTTGAAGACAGAGCACCTACCTTTTTGACGCTCTCTGTGTCACTTTGTGAGCTTAAGGAATAAGGTGATCATTTGAAGCTAGGGATGGCCCCTCAGAGTTACTACCAATTTTTTTTAGTTATGTTTTGCACACTCTGGAGCTGTGTAGATTTTTAGTCCCTGCTGCTGATTATGCCAATACTTTCATAACATTGATTTCTTAATCTTTATTTGACCCTTCCTTTAAAAAGTATCTTTGAATAATTAATTTTGAACAGGACCAGCTACATAATTTATGGGGCCAAGCGAAAAATGAGAATTTGAGTTCCTTGCTAAAAATTATTAAAAATTTCAATTCAGTGACTGCAGAGTGTTAAACCAAGTGTGGATTCTTCTGAGTGCTAGGACTTAAGTGATTGCCCAGGTCACATGGCCAATGAAGCTGGCCTTGATTTTCAGTATTTAGCCATTATATTCAGAATACAGACTAATCAATGTCATCCATAACATTTGCATTGGTGTCTTATCAATAAAAACTATTTTGTCTGAAATGTAGACACAGGCTCTTATTTATATGTTATTTCACAAGCCTGAAATTGCTAAGTAAATATTCTTGTTTTTTAAAAGCTTCAGATCCCCTGCCTTATCAGGAATGTCCCTGAATATTTTAGAAAGAGATAATACTGAAAAAGAACGCATATTTCATACCTAAAAACAAGTCCTTCATCCTAGCTCTGAAAGGGAACTACTGATTGACTGGTTGGGGAAAGGAGAATTTAACATTAAAAAAAGGAAGAAGAAGGAAAAAGAAGAAGAGTAAAATAAATACATTTTAAAAAGTAAGTGTGTGGGAACCTACAAATATTTCTCTCATTTAGCGCCTGCGTAGATCACATTACTTTTTGATATAATCAACCTAATGCTGATCAATCTAATGCTTTTATTACTTAACCCCTAATGCAATGCCTTAATTCTTTTGATTCTGATAACTGAAAGATCAACATACTTTTTTGTGGTATTTTTAAAAATTTCTATTTTTCACTTCCTTTATTTTTATTTTGGGACTTTTGCAGAAACACAGAATTTAAAAATATAACATCATAGGCTGTTCATTATTTCAAGTTTTAATGCTAAATTTGCAACATTATAATTATTTCCAAGGAAATCAGTTGAAATACTGAAAAAGAGAACATTATACTACAAAGTAAGAAAACTAGAGAAAATCCTCATGATAATCAGAAAATAATACTAATGGCCTTAGATCTCTACAAACCAATTCAGAGTGTTAATAACATAATGAGTACAGCTATGATTTTAATACAGAGACATAAATGTGACCCTTCAGGTATCACTGCTCTATGGTTCATAATTGTTATTATATGGATGTATCACCTTAAAGTTTGTTAAAGGACTGAGTATACATATTTACATACATCTTCAAAAGAGTCCTGTGAAGCCACAATTATTATAACCTACACTATAGAAGGTGAAACTTAGAGAAATTAATTGATATTTTCCAGGGTCATATAGCAAAACATCCTTGGAGAACTTGTGGGAGAGGATATTAGAATCAAAGAGCAGCAGTGATATCATTGCAGTAGTTTACTAAGTTATTTGTGGAGATTGAGGAAATGAATGATTGGTTCACAAAGCATAAAAGAGAACTGCCACAAGTCTGTTCACTGATTAATTCATGTTTGTACCCATTTATACATTTATTCAAACATTCTTTCCTTTAACAAATACACACTGATGAAAACTGCAACCAAAGCAGATGGTTGTCTTATTCAACTAAAAGTAGAGAATTGAATACACTCTTGACTTTTCTTGTTGACAATTTCATCATTGTGAGGCTAGGAAGTGATGAGAAAACTGCCATGAATAGCATTCTGCCAAGGAGGAAGAATATTTGCTGAAGCAGAAGTGGTGGGAATCTTGTGAAGAAGGGCAACAGCCTGTACCAGGCTTTACAGAAGGTATATTTGAAAAACTTTAAAATATTTTTCCTCAGCCTTGGCTGCAAATTAAAATTATCTGAGAAGTTTGTTTTTTAAAAATGTGTTCATAGAACCCCTTCCCCAGAGGTTCTGATTTAATTAGTCTAGGGTAAAGCCCAGAGGAGAGAGAGCGAGAGAGAGTGTGTCTGTGTTTATGTGTGTGTATCTGGTGTGTGTCTGCATGCACCCTTAGGCAAGCAAAATGAAATTCATTCAAGAAGGATGAACCAGAAACTGCAGAAAATTGTATCTAAATGGGAGAAGGAGAATAATGGGGGAAGAATAAGTCTGGGAATGAGGCTGCTCTAAGAAAACATACTGAGTTTTGTTTTTTGAAACACATAAATGTTTTATATATTTAAAAATAAAATTAAATAAAAATGAAGGAAGTAAAAAGAAAATACTAAAATTAAAAGTAAACCAAGATCACTGAGCACAGAATTTTAATTGCACATTTAGTAGGCTATCATCAAAAAACAGAAATGTGACAAACATACTTGTAACTTACACAGTAAATTTACTTAGTATGTTTATCTTTATCATGATATTGATAGAGCATTTATTATTTATTATTATATATTTATTATATTTATTATTATTTAGCATTTATTATTTTTTGTTTTATTGTAGGATATAGCCAAAATCATTATGATTATGTTTCCAGTAGCCAGAATTGCTACCATAGGTAAAGGGACATACACACATGAATGAAAATAAGAATGAACCCCAGGTATTAGATTTCAATTGAAGTTATTAATATGGAGTTATGCTTAGATGTATCCCTATAGATATGCTCTCTGAAAGGATGTAGAAGCAATGAAATTATAGTAGCCATGCACATACATGGTATTACCAGATCAGGTTTCTGATTACCACTAAAAGAATCTAGGACTCTTTGGAAAATTAATTCAGTAAGGAATAACTTCTTTTGCCAGAAAGCAAGGAAGATCTCAAAAGACAAATAAAAACATTTTCATCAAGTTTGAAGAGAATCCCAGTGGCCAAATTTGGGACAATCTGAGCATGAAAATAATGACAAGAGATTATAATACATTGAATAAAATAAAAGTCCATTAATCTTTTGTGATACACAAAATAGGGGAGGAGGAAAAGAGAGGGCACATTCTTATTTTTAAAATAAATTCTGCTAACAAATGTAGAGAAAAAAATAGAATTAGAAAAATCATCAGTTTTATCCACCAATGTAATAATTGGTAAAGTACCATTATTGATTATAATAAAACTATGTGGATATCTTCACAGTTTTATATTATTGTTATATAGATGACTTATTTATTACTGAAAGAAAAAGACACCATTAGAAAGAAGAATTCTGGTGGAAAATATTTTAAAATGATATCCAAATTTAAGATTACCGGTAATGAGACAAATTGCATGATACATTTACTGATGTGATGCCATGGGAAGTACAAACTGTCACCTATTTAGCATAATGTTCAAACTATTTGACCTGAATCTAATCATCTAATCACAAAGAAATCATCAAACATATGGGATATTTTATGAGTCACGTACCCTGGACTTTTCAAATTGTCAATGGTACAGAAAAGAAAGAAAAGTAAAGAAAAGAAAAGAAAAGAAGGAAAGGAAAGGAAAGAAGAAAGGAAAGGAAAGTAAAGGAAGGGGAAAAAGAAAAAAAAGAAAAGAAAAGAAAAAAACAACAACAACAAAAAAAAAAAGAAAACAAGAGAAAAGGCCCAGATACTGTTCTACAGTGAAGACTATTAAAAAGCTATCACAACACAATGTAATGTATGACTCTTATTTATCTTCCAGATGGGAAAATTTAAAAAAAATGTATAAAATAAATGTGGATAATAAAGTAATTGGAATATAAACTATATTTCAGATTGTATTATTTTGTCAGTGTTAAATTCTTTTATATGACAGTGGCATATATATATAAATATATATATATTATAAATATATAAATATAATTATAAATATATAAATATATATATATTATAAATATATAAATATATATATATTGTGTTATATATATATAAAAAAGTATTAGATATATGCCAAAATTTTTTCAAATGACTGTGTGTGTTTGTGTGTGTGTGTGTGTGTGTGTGTGTGTGTGTGTGTTGAGGGGTGGGAAGAGAGAAAGAGAAAAGAGAGGGATAAATATTGGGGATGGGAGGATATGAAAGAAGATGAATGTGGCAAAATAGTTTAAATTATTAAGTCTAGGCAAAATATATACAGGTATTCATTGAACTGTTCTGCGTTGTTATTTCAGTTTTTCTGTGGGTATAAAAATTTTCAAATAAGTTGGAAAAAATCATAAATGATACTGGTTTAAAAGAGAAAAGAAAGTGTGGAATCATAAAAGAAAAATTGGTATTTACTACACTAAGATTTAAATCATCACAAATAAAATTGAAAGACAAAAGGTATGATCAAAAGAAACTTAAATATTTTTAAAGGCCCTTAATAATAAATTGGAAAAGAACAACACCCCAAAAGGGAAATAGCCAAGCAAATAAATAGGAATAATTCATTATTAGAAGAAATGGATAACATCCTAGAAGTATACAGGCTACCAAGACTGAATCATGAAGAAATAAAAAATCTGAGCAGACCCATAATAAACAGGGAGATTAAATCAGCAATAAAAACCTCCCAACAAATAAAACCCCAAGATCTAATGGCTTCATTGGTGAATTCTACTAAATATTTAAAGAATTAACACCAATTCTTCTCAAACTCTTACAAAAAAATTTAAAGGAGGGAACATTTCCAAACATCATTTACAAGGTCATCATTACCCTGTAACCCAAGTCAGACAAGGACAATACAAGCAAAGAAAATTATACAACACTATTCCTGATAAAGATAGATGCAAAAATCCTCAACAAAATACTAACAAACTGAATTCAACAGCACATTAAAGTGATCATATAGCATAATTGAGATTTACCCCTGGGATACAGGATGAGTCAACATATGTAAATCAATAAACATGATAATTTACATTAACAGAATGAAAGCTAAAAATCATATGATCATCTCAATAAATACAGAAAAAGCACCTGACAAAACTTAACATCCTTTTATGAAAGAAATCCTTAACATTTAAGTACAGAAGGAATGTATTTCAACAACAAGAACAAAAAGGGCCTTATATGAGAAGCCCACAGCAAATGTTATACTCAGCAGTAAGATGAATTTTTTTTTTTTTTTTGAGGCCAGGAATAAGGCAAGGATACCCATTCTTGTCACTTTTATTACACTTTGGGTAATTTTGCCAAACATATAAATTATTCCATATTACTTTCCTTATTCTCCATTTTTCCCTTTCCACAGAGGTTGTATTAGTTTGCAGTTCCAACAGCAGTGTATAAGTGTTCCTATCTCTCTGGATGCACGCCAATATTTGTTGTTTGGGGACTTTTTAATAAAAGCCATTCTCACAGGAGTTAGGTGATATCTCATTGTGCATTTCCCTGATTAGAGATGTTGAGCATTTTTCATATGTTTGTTGGCCATTAGTCTATCTTCTTTTGAAAAGTTTCTGTTCATGTCTTTTGCCCACTTTTTAATGCGGTTGATTGCTTGAGTTCTATATGGATTCTAGTTATCAGCCTTTTATTGGATGCATGGTATGCAAGTATTTTCTCCCATTCTGTAGGTTGTATGTTTGCTCTCATGAATGTCTGATTTCCATATTATTTTAGAAGATTGGTTTTATACCTTTATAGTTTTATGTTTTAATTCTCAAACACTGGAAATTTGTGAAAATAACTCACATTTATCAGGCAGAGTTCTGAACTGCTTTGGACATCACACACTATAAGACACATAAGCATTATTTATATATTTGGCAAAATTATCCAAAGTGTAGAAGAGAGTTCCACATCATTAAAGACTACAGAAAAAAAAGTATTGTCAGGTTCCTTCTCTCAGATTCTACATTTCCCCACTACACTCCCACTGTGGAGGCAAAATCATGTCAGGAAGCAATAACGAACTCCCTAGCTCATGCTGTGAGATTCATCTTCAACAGCTTTGCCAGGAATTCAGGTTGATCATTGTTCTCTGATAGTGATAACTATGTTTCTACCTCATTTCTCTACTTAGTTAACCTGTCTAGAACTTTTAAAGTATGGATAACTTTGCTCTTGTTAGTAAAGCCAACTCTACTCCATTCCTGAATCTGAACCCGGAAGTGGAGACTTACTGGCCGCCTAGAGACATTCCAGATGCAGATACCAATTTTTATTGACTATATTTTAAATTATTATCTGCCTCAGATCACTCAATACTATTCTTTGCTCCTTGGTGTTAATCCACCACCACAATGAACATTTTATTGTTTATCTTATTATTGCTAATAAACAGCCACATACAGATTCCCAATTACATTCTAGCTTCCCATTTGTTTTAGAGGAGAATATAAAAATGCTATATTCCAAATACTCAACTGATTTATAATTTTCAATGCCCTAGATGGTCTCAGGCTCAGAATTATATTCTGAGTATGTAAGTTATACTTGCTCACTTTTCCCACTATGCAGGACATTCAGCTCTCTGTGAATATAGTACATGACATACCATCTTTTTAAAAATATGGCTTTTTACACTGAGATGTATTGAACAAAAATAGTTCCCAGAAGTCATCTGAACTAATTGGTTTCAAAGAAAAATGGAGGAATGCAAGGGTTGAACCACATGGATATGCAACATTTCCAGATAAATCTAAGTCAATTTAAGTTGAATTTTCCTTCCTAAAATTCTACATATACAGAAATTTTCATTGGTATATTTTTATGAATTATGCAAGAACTCAGACTTAAATTTACACATGATTAAAAAGAACTCACAATACTTATTCTAGAGAAGATCAATATGTCATTGCTTTGGGGATCAGAGCCCAATCCTTCATATAATTTTTTCGCTTTGTTCAAAGCTATAGTCACAGGGGAATTTTTGTGTGGACTCTCAGAATCCTGGAACTCAGTCTTTTTTTTTTTTTTTTTTTGGTGCCATGGGTTCCTCCTTATAATGGATTCTGATTTGTCCTGGGATATTCAGAAGTCTTTCCACCGTTCCTTCCAAGATTCTCCTTGATGTGGGAATTTATTCATAGGAATTCTGAGATCATCCACCAATCATTTAGAAGCAAGACCAAAAGCAAGACCAAAGCCTATAGTAATAAAATGAAATCAACCACACAATAAATATAAATGAAAAGGTAAGCAAATGCACAGTCTGTATCACATTATATTTTGCCAAATATATCATTTGTGAGACTCTCTACATGCCTCTGCATCAGATAATTGAGAGGATGTGATATTTAAATCTCTTAATTGACTGCTAAAGCTTCATATTTCTGATATCCTTTAGCGATGTCCTAGATTTTAAGGCTCTTTGGCCTTTGGTGCATAACGTAAGGTGATTTCATATGTCCTAGCACCTGACAAATGTTTTATTTCTACTTGCTTATTTTCTATTTTCTTTTCTTTTTTTTTTTTTTGTCTGTTTACTCATGTTCCATTGTGTAACATAATTAGATATTCTATTCTACATTTTTTAGGTTACAAAAAGAAATGTGGGGTGACTTTGTGAACTAAAAACACTACAAGTAAAGATCCTTAGTAAGAAAAGTGAGTTGGACTTACACCTCTGGGTATCAGTGTGTCTGTAGCTCTGCAAACAAGTCTTTTTAGTACATCTGGTTTAAACTAGCAGCACCTTTCTAATGTCCTATGTGCATTTAAATTCTCTGCAGTAAAACATTTGGTATCATTATCTGGCACTGCTGTGGGAATCAAATTGATTATAAACTAGTAAACATGCTGATATGCAGGCTATATGATTAATTTTTAATTGTGGAAGATACTCTATGAGACTATCAGGAGCATTTCAGTCAATGGCAATAATTAGGTCTCTTATTTCTATTAATAATGAAAGTATTCATACCATTACTCTTTGACTATAGTGTGGATAGACAAAAAAAGTAAGCATGTCTTTCAGCAATAATGTGTTGTGACCTATTATCACAATGGCTGTACCATCTATTGTCCATTCAGTATGCTTGTTAAAATGAGAAAATAAACACATTTGGACATTTTCTATACCACTTTTATTTACAGACGATGCTTTTGATCTTGACAGCTGACTGGAAGGAAGTGTTTTTGCTTAATTTGATCTTTTTAAAGTGCCGGATCTTCTTACCATTTCAGTTAAAGGTCTATTTACTGGAAATGAATGCTTTCTAATTCAGAGCTAGATAAAAAAGAATATTGTCATGCAACCTGGGCTAAGGGCATTAGAAAGTGCTCAAAGTACTACCACAAGAGAAATTCTAAGTCTGGAGAAATATCCTACTTTAGACCCTCAACATAAAACTCTTTGCGGGGAGCCAGAGGGCATCCCTGGAAGACTCTTGAAACTCCAAGGATGTTGGAGTTCTTCTTATAAATTCAATGTGGTGTTTCAAAATTGGATTGGTTCTACAGGAAGTTTGCAAAAGCATCTGAAAAAAATTACAGGAATAATGACTGGTTTGTAGAAAATAATGCAGCTCCAAAAATACTGAATAATGTATCCTGTGAGTAACTTCCCAGTTTAAGCTACCTTCTACCGGTGTAAGAATGATTGCTTTCTTTGTGGTACCAAAATTGCATATGAGGAACTATCCATTTACTTGAAGTGACATTAAATCCTCTTTCCTACAAACTGTAAAAGCTCCATTTTCCCAACTTGCCAACTTTTATCTTACCCACCAACTATGCAATCAAAAATAGTAAAAAAAAATGTGGGGCCAACAAATTGCTGAACTATTCTATCAAACAATATGTCAAGGTCTAGGTCTTTACTGCCTTTTAAGAAAATTTACTACTTTTCTTGTGCTTGCTGATAATCTATAGTTCATACAGATGGCAGTTATATCACTCTCATTGCCCTCCATTCACCACCACCTTAAAAGACACAATGATATTTATGAACGCATAAAATCACATGTGGTATATTTATCTAACCAGATAGGTTCCAGTATAATATCAACTCAATTCTCAGCCATGAATCTTTTTCTGAAAAGTTGCCAGAATTTAAGTATTCTCTGACAAATCTGCAAAGGGTAGGTAAGAAGTTGAAATTACCCAAATACATATAGGTTCCACAAGGAAGTGATAGTACATTGAAATAAAAATTTAACTGATATTAGAATGTTAAAGTGTTTTTCTTTACTGAGAAATGGTAGAAGATAGAAAATTGTGAATTAATTATTTCTTATTTTATAATTTTCACTTTAAATGTTTTGATGGAGAAAAGTATGATTTATATAAAAGTATATATGTATTTACCAGTATGCTTCTTTACATAATTTCTTTTATGAATAATTTATACCTGTTAATACTCAAAACTGTTGGATTTCTCCAGTAATTTTCCTTTCAAGAAAATACATCCTGATAAAAAAAGGAATTGTAATAATAAAAATAGCCAACATTTACTGAAGCGTTATTTAGGTACCAAGCACAGTACTAAGGGACTCTATGAATTAGCTAATTAATTATTGCACCATACTTATAAGGTAGGTACTCATAGGAGTTTTATAGATAAGTGAGCTTCAATGCAGAAAATATATTTTAAAAACTAAATAAAATAATTCTTCAAATTGAACTGTTCCCTAATGTTAAAAGTAGTTGCATTAGTATAATACCTCTTCCAAGATGTTAGACCACCTTAATAAGTTATTGTTCAGGGCACTAAATAGTGTAGATGATTTCAGCTTATAAACTTACTGTATTTCTGGAATATGTTTTAAACAGACAATTCTAGGATTAAACCCTGAATATGCATCATCTGATGCATTTGTCTTGGAATTTAGTCCTAAAGTAGTACAATGCTCAAATAATAGGTACATTTGGCAAAAAGTAACTATATGTTTTTATTAGACAGTTTTTTTCCTTTTGTCAAAATCATATTTTAATTTTTAACTATTCACTTTCCAAAATAGTTGAATTAGGCAGTTTTAATAAATGAATCAGAGAACATCAAAAACTATTGATGTGAAAAAATATTTCTTCAAATGATTAAACATATTTGGAGAGCTAGAGAAAAAATAATGTCCTATATAACAGATAAAATACACTATGATTGAAATAAAAACTAAGTTACAAGCAAAAGCAGTAAGCTTTAGAACTGGTTACACTGTCCCATACTGTACATTGCAGTTGTTGCCCACCTGTGGCTATTGGGCACTTGAGATATGGCTAGACCAAACTGAGTTTGGTAAGATCCACACCTGATTTCACAGACTTAGTATGAAAACAAAAAAAAAAAAAGGTAAAATATATTATTGATAATTATTCATATGTATTATGTGTTGAAATGATATTTTTGATATATTAAATAAAACATTATAAAATTAACTATGATCATTTCATTTTACTTCTTTTAATGTGACTATTACAAAATTTTAAACTATGTACATGCTTCTCATGCTCTAAAACATGTGGATGGTGGACATTCCCACTCCTGCTTTCTGTGTACTATAATGTTAGTTTCTACATATTGAGCATTATAAGAATTTGTGGTTAAAGTCTTGAGATAGGGAGCATTTGGGAAAGCATATGTATAATATCCTACTACAATGATGTTCTGCTTAAGACATTTCAATCAACATCCAATCACACATATGATGGTGGTCCCATAAGATTATAACACTGTATTTTTACTGTATCTTTTCTATGTTTAGATGTATTAACATACACAAATACTTACAATTGTGTTACAATTGCCTACAGTGTTCAGTACCGCAATATGCTGTCCACGTTTGTAGCCTAGGAGTAATAGGCTGTACCATATAGCCTACCTAGGTGTGTAGGAGGCTCTCCTATCTAGGTCTGTGTAAGTGCACTCTATGATGTTCACACCATGAAATTGCCTAAAGACACATTTCTAAGAACGTATCCCTGTCCTTAAGTGAGGCATGACTGGATATAGGTAACTAAAAATGGAAATTAAAGGCCTACAATGTAGACTAATGTGTGTTATTTTAAAAAGTCATTACATAGAAGACTTTTTGTAAAGAAGTAAAAAAATGTTTACTCTAAAACAGAACCAAAAACAAAACAGAAACTACTATACATGTTAATCAGAACATAACAAAAAAAAAGTCATCATTATATGAGAGAAAATACAAAGCACCAAAGAAGGACCAGTTGCTTACTGGATCTTTCATGGTAAAAAAAATAATGCAAATGATAACACATACTAAAATACTAGTAACGGGTAGGGGTATGTTTTCTGCCCCATAGTCTTCATTGATCCTAGATTTGCCACAGAAACCGTGTGCACTTAGGCTAGCTACTTTGTGTTTTATTTTTGATTCTACCCAAAGCAGAGTCTGAGATGAAGGCTTGTATGCCAGCAGTTTGCTCATCTGTCTGATCCAAGGGAGAAGGCATGCAAGACAATTCGAGTAAAAGGGAAGGAAGGAAAGCCAGTTTACAAATGTCTCAGCAAGGTGGATACTGACTAGACCTTCTGAGGAATTTTATGAGATGTGTCTCAGAACTATCTGCAAAAGGAGAAAAGGGAAGGAGTACATTTCCCATTGTATCCTAATCCCCATGGGGCAGCCATAGACATACAGGCATTTAAAACTATCGGACTTTATTGGTTTATACCCTGGTTACATGGCTCTGAATTATGCTTGCACAAAAGTAGAGCTGTCGTTGCCCCACACTGTGGTGCAGGAGAAGGCTAAGAGCAAGAAGTGAGAGGTATGTTTAGCCAAGGCATGGTGTGGTTTCTCCTTTGTCAAGCCCATGAACGTCCTTTGGAAACTGGCCACTGCAACAGTGACTAGAAGAAAAAATGAAGAAAAGTAATTCCGAAATGATGCATGAGAAGTGTGAAAACATTAAGGACGCACAAATCTCAGTTTTTGCATTCTGAAATAGGAATGACAATAGTACCTTCCTCATATGATTGTCGTGAGGATTAATTGAGATAACTGATTATAAAGCATTGAGTACAATACTTGGGGCAATCTCCCACCACCCAATAAATCTTAGCTCTTTTATTACTCTGATCAGCTGCATTATGCTGTATAGCACATAATCCCCAAATCTGATAACCTAAAATATAAAGTTATGCTTTTTGTTTTGTTTGTCCATTTTGAGTTGGCAGGAGAAATCTCATCATTGCAGTCACCCAGAAATCAAGATTGATGAGGATGGGTGTGGTGGCTCATGCCTGTAATCCCAGTATTTTGGGAGGCCAAGGCAGGAGGATTCCTTGAACCCAGTAGTTTGAGACCAGCCTGGATAACATAGCAAACAAACAAAAAAACAAACAAACAAAAAAGCTGAGTCTAGTAGCACATGCCTGTAGTCTGAGACAGAAGGATCGCCTAAGCCCAGGAGTTTAAGGTTGCAGTGAGCTATAATCACACCACTGCACTCCAGCTTGGGCGAGACAGTGAAACACTATCTCTAAAAGAAACAAAAAATAAAAAAATAAAATAAAAAGACTGATGAAAGTGTCACCATCATGTGATAAGGTTGATGAAGAAAAGTAAAGACCAGCCAGGCGTGGTGGCTCACGCCGGTACTCCTAGCATTCTGGGAGGCCAAGGTGGGAAGATTGCTTGAGGTCAGGGATTGGAGACCAGCCTGAGCAAGAGTGAGACCCTAAAAAAATAGTAAAAAAAATTACCCTGGCATGGTGGCGCACACCTGTAGCCCCAGCAACTCAGGAGGCTGAGGCAGGAGGATCCGTTGAAGGAGTTTGAGGTTGCTGTGAACTAAGCTGATGCCACAGCACTCTAGCCCAGGGGACTCTGTCTCAAAAAAAAAAGTAAAGATGAAGGAAATAAAAACAAATCTCAAGGGGCAGAAATTAAAATTTTATTTGATAATTTTATGTAAGAAGCAGGTCAGAGACTGAAATAAAGTCTGCTCTCTCACCGTCTTCTCCATGTTTGCATCCAAAGGACTCTAAGTTTCAATATGGTCAAGGACATTAAAGACTATGTATTCAGATCATACTGAATGTAATTATGTTTAAACTAAGGTCTACCATGATGAAAAAAAAGGATAAATTATATATTCCACAGATAGGGCTTCGTGGTGGTTTATGAACACTACAGGGGTCAAACTGATGAAAGGTCAGAAAAAAGGGAAAAGGTTGCATGGGAAAGAACAGAAGTGCAGAGTTAGAGGGAGTACGCAGCTGGGTCCTTTCTCTGTTATTCAAAAAAGATACTAGCAAGCCCCATGGCTTCTGCTGGCATCTTGTTTTCCTGAGCCCCCTCCTGCTGTGCTAATGAGGTGAAAAGTGACCTGCCTGCTCATTTTCTGGCTCTTTACTTAGTAATGGTGTGACATGCTGAAAAGCTGACTGCGTGTGCTGTGTTAGAGATTAGATCATGCAATCCCTAACAGATGCTCTTAGGGTCTTTGAAATAGCAAATCTGAAGTTTCAAACTGCATGTGTTTTTCATCTAAAATGCTGAAGGAGTTACGCTGCTTCTGTTAATTTCACACATTTTCACATATGGTTCCTTCATTTCAATGTGTCACAAGCTAGTTGCCTACAAATTACTCAGTTTGCTATTCCAATCAATAATTATGAGCTATGAAGAGCCCTCAAGTGTCCAATTTCATTTGATGACATATATTGCACTCTGATCCTATCATAAGAAAGTGTTTCTTTTTTGATGGCATTAATATCACCTTTTAAGATCAGGCTTGCAAACTCAGCCCTCAAGGGGCTTTTTATATCTTTTGTCAGCAGATGAAGACTATCTCCTTGGTTATGACCTTGAGGTCAGTACAGACAGAATATATGTGTGTTTGTATGTGGGGAAACAGGGAAGCGGGGAGAAGAGTTTACCTGGATGTGAGAACAACATACATTTTGATGAATTATACTTTAAAAAGAATACAGTGAAATAGTTAAGGTTAGCATAAAACAAAAAATAAGTTTGCATAATCGTAGTGTAATAGAGTAACATGGAAATAACCACCCTAACAAGCTTGTCTCCTTGGTCTATAGTTAAAGGAGAAACAGATTTCTGCATCAGAAAGGCAGTGGCTTGACTAGGACTACTGGGAAAATGTGATGTGAAGACTGGGTCATTTAGTCTTACAAAAACAAAGAAAATATTATTTTTATTGTAACAGGAGTAGTAATAAGGTTAACACCTCTAATATCCCTTTAAGGAATAGAATTTCATAAGCAAGAATGAATAGACCAGAGACTGGAAAAATTACATTCAGCTTACCAGTCGGGGATCAGAGTTGCATTCTAGCTTTTAAATAGAGGAAAATTTTTAAAGAGTACGAAGTTAAATTGAGAGAAAAAGAGACCTCTTCTCTGAGTATAAAAGGATGTAAAACTTCAGATTCTGTGAAGGGGGTTTTCTTTTTCCTTCCTATCCTTTGTTATGTTACAAGTATTTGAGGTTTAAGCCCTCTTGGTCATCTAGGGAAGAGGTATAAAATTTCTAGTGATAAAACTATTTGGTATTTTGAGGAAAAGATGCCTACCGTGTCTCTATTTGCACAACCTAAGCTTTATACCAAAATAGCAATGGATCTCATGAGAGTCATCGCTGATATGTTTTGGAGCCAGAAGAATGCTGAGCCTATGCCCACAGCCTAGCTGAACCTGTGAGTAACACCCACTCCTGGACGACAAGCAGATAAGCTTTGCTTGATCAGCAGCCTGAATCTTTTAATTCATTGGCTTACAAGAGGCATGCCTGAGCGCTTAGTTCTTTTCTGACTTACTCCATTTAGATATACCCCTTCATAACATTTCCAGAAAACCCATATGCCCCCAAAAGAGAAAATTCCTATACTTTATTTTTTTTTTTTTATTTTTTATTTTTTGAGACAGAGTCTCACTTTATTGCCCGGGCTAGAGTGAGTGCCGTGGCGTCAGCCTAGCTCACAGCAACCTCAAACTCCTGGGCTTAAGTGATCCTACTGCCTCAGCCTCCCGAGTAGCTGGGACTACAGGCATGCGCCACCATGCCCGGCTAATTTTTATGTATATGTATTTTTAGTTGGCCAGATAATTTCTTTCTATTTTTAGTAGAGACGGGGTCTCGCTCTTGCTCAGGCTGGTCTCGAACTCCTGAGCTCAAATGATCCGCCCGCCTCGGCCTCCCAGAGTGCTAGGATTACAGGCGTGAGCCATCTCGCCCGGCCTCCCTATACTTTAGAATGAGGAGGCAACTAACACATCTTAAAGATGAGCAGGTAATGTGGTAAATAAAACCCTTTTACACAAACATATGAAAAATTAGCATTGATAAAAAAATAAATTCACTTACTTACCACGTGTGATAGTCCAAGGAATCTGAAGTGAGTGGTGCTGGTTGGCACATAAAGCCTGCAAAGATGACACCTTCTTGGAAAAGGATCTGCTTGCTATAGGTAGGTAAAGATTAGTAGGTAGCTAGGTGGCCCTAGTTAAGAACACCAAGGTAATCTGACAAAGGGAAGTATACATGGCTCATCTTTTATTTTATGGGGTTTTTCTTTAGGCAGTGAGGACATGTGAACAGTTCAATAATCTGTTGAATTAAGGTTTTGGGTGTTGTTATATCTTTCCAAGCCTGATATTGTGAAATCTATAAAAAGAATTGTCAAATAAGTATGTAATAAAGACTAGTTGAAAAGACAAATAAAATTTTAAAGCAAACAATGCTCTCAAAAAAAAAAATGGGTCCACAGTGGCCTTTTTGAAACTATAAGAACTAGTATATATACCTAAGGATAGCATCATATAGGCAACTAAATCTGAATTTCCATCCCAAACAACCTTTTACAAATATTCAAGTCTAAGGAATCTAGTGATATTATTGTATCACTATATATATATATGTATATACACACACACATATGACACACACACATATACACACACACATATGACACACACACACATGCACACACACACACATGATTCCTACCATCAAAGGCTAAAATCTCATCTGTTTCCTAGCTTATGTTCATTATTTGCAACTAATCTAATGTAATCTTCTTAAATACAATCCACCTTTAAGAAATAAAATAGAAACAAGAAGACTATTGGAAAACCACAGTTCTTACAATTATGGAACTCACCTATACAAGACCTTTGAGAGAGAATTTGATCTTGACACAGAAACTTATCAAATGGTGGTTCCATTAGAAGGAGTAATTATTTCAGAATTCTTTATCCTGAGAAGTGTTTTCCTTCCTTCATATTTGACTATGCACTCCTCTCCGGTGCTTTAACCCACCCATCACATTTAATAAATCGATACACAGCTTTTCTCCTTTATAATAGAAATTTCTCTCTGATGCATCTAGGTTCCATAAAGAGGACCAGATGAAAGGAAATGTATTGGAAAATGGTCTGGACCAGGCATCAAGAAATCTGCATAAAGCAAAAGGCTTAGACAAAGTCAAAACTAAAGTTTCTTACAGATCTAATATTCTAATTAATTTTTTAATTTTTATTTTAATGACATTAAATGCATCCTATCTTCTCTTTAAAGTAGGCATCCCCATCCTTGGGCAACAGTTTTACCTAAAAGTTCAGTTCTTCAGTTAACAATATCACACAGCATTACTTCTTTCCTTTCAACTTGTCTCAAGTTTAGTTCCACTTTACAAAAGGCAATGGTGTTAATCGAACAATTCATGAAAGGAATTAAGGGAGATTCATAAGCCTGAAATTGATTGATGTCATTTAACAACTTGAGAGATAAGAATTGTTTATCTACCAAAATGTTTGGTTTAAGCCATTCAACCAGACCAGATATTTGAGGAATTTTTCTCTCACTGATACCTAAATTGAACTCACAATGTGTGTTTCCTCAAAACCTGAATTTGTTTATGTAAATAGATATTCTATATGAAAAATACAAGCAGATATTGCCATGTAGGCATAAAATTACTTTTTTTCTGTGCATAGGAACATGTTGTGAACATAGACACAAAACCACAAGTTTGAGCATCTGAAAGTGGCAAAAACTAGTAAAAAGTTCACCTACTACCTAACTTTGAAAAAAATGTGCTATGATTTCTTGCTAATATTTTAACATAGGTTCAGATTGGTCTTGAATTAAGTTTCAAATTGTAAAATGATGACTTAAATCATTTATGAATTTCTTTAATTCCCAGCCTAAATGGACACGTATGTACACCTAGCCTGATACAAGGCAGAAGAGGCTTTCCAATCTACACTAGTCACTTTTTCATCCTTTTATATAATTACAGATAATATTCCTACTCCTTCCTTTGGTTCATTTGTAAATCATGTGGAGTATCATTGTTTGGGAATTTAAGCCATAATGTAACTTATTATTAAGTTTTTCCATCTTTCGAGTCATACTCAATTTCATTGTGACCATTGAACTAATCTTTCCCAATGATTTTATCTCTTGTTAGCTGCACCATCAATAACATCAGGTATATCAACCTATTGCTGGTACGTTATGATCTTCCTTATTCAGAGCTTTTCTTCTTAAAATAATACCTTTTATCCTAATAAGAACATTGTGTTTTGGAAATGTCTAAAATGTAAAAAAAGTTTTACTAAAAGGAAAGAGCCCTATTATTCAGCATTCTTGTAAGTTCCTTGCCTTCACACAGCCTGACACATATTAGGTGCTCAATGAATACCTAACATTTTACAAGTTTCACTGGCTTTGTGAAAACCATGTAAAAAATATCCTGCAAGACTTAGGCAAATAAAACATGGGTTTTACTGCTGTTGAAGTCATGTCCCATTTCTAAACTACATTATTATTTATGCATTTCACTCAGCCTTAATTAAAGTTAAAACCAAAACACCTATACAAAAGTTATCCTGAAATCTACTATTAAAGAAACTATCCAAAATAGAGTATCAAAAGTATCAAAGAAGGGAAATAGAACAAAAAATGTTTTATTTTATTTTTAACTTCCACTACCAAGAATTTCCAGATTTTTTTGAGGAGGGTGGAATATATACAGATACATGGTTAATTATGGGGATATGAAATAAATTTGCATATGAATTATGTAGATACCTTCAATAAGCAATTTCATAAGGCAAAATATTGAAAATGTTTCCTGTATACACGGTGTCTTATCAAAAACATATTTCATTTGAAGCATATTTATGGAAAAATCACCAAAACATATTTTGTTGCAATCTGAAATAATTTTGACAAATCTTTTAATAAACATATTTTGTATAATTTTTCACCCCTGACTTTATATGTAATTATTATTATTATTATTAAAATAATAGTAAAAAGGATTCTGTGATAATAATACAGGTCTTCTATATAGTAATAAACAATGGATGATCAAATGCAAAGCAGGCTAGTAATCGATTCCAGCAAATTATCCATTATACATACATTTCAAGGCATCACATCTTACTTGCTTTAACTCAAAGGAATATACTTTGACAAGCTTTTAGGTGTATTTCCCTAATTAGAGAATGCCTAACACAACACAGGTTAACTCCCCCAATTGGAATGCTAGCAGATATATCCTGGGATTTGCCACTGGCAAATGAGACTGCAAGCCTTGTTAGCATGCAGCCTACTAGAAGAAACTCAAAAAACCTGTGCATGAAGTGGAAGGACTCCTAGTACTGCATAGTGATGGCTGTGGAACAAGTCTGTGAGCCCAAAGGATCCTAGGGAGCAGATCAAAAAGACTTGACAATTCTGAGACACATTCTTCATTATTGGATGACTGACTTAATTTTCAGGGGAAACGCTGACACAGTTTTCCCAACTTGTGAATTGCCTCATGGTTTACAATTGTTTTATGCATCTGGAGGAATACTTAAAATAATGTTGACTTATATGCCAAAATTTTGTATGAGAAAAAAAGGTAATAGAAGGGCGGGGGAAGTGGACTTAAAAGATGTGTCCTCAGCCATGAAGGGTTAGCGGTTTTATGATGAAACATGGGAAGCATTTGGTTGCACATATACTAAAATGCAAACAATTTTCTGGCTGAGAAAGTACTTTTAAACTTTTCACATGCATTTCTCTGCACATTTAGCTAGTGCATAAACTGATGCAGTCTTAACCCTTTCTCTTCACTGCTGACCTACTAATCATTCCCTCTTATAATAAGCAAAGTCAGCTAGAAGCATTTAGAAGAAACAGCGTTTCTCATTAAACAGAAACGTGGGAAAAAAAAACATTAAGAAGGAAGGTTAGTTTGTGGGTTTTTTTTAACGGGGAGAAATTTTTGTTCAGATAATTTTTTTTTAAAGGCCTTACAAAACAACCAGAACTTCATCCTATTAAGTATATTTCCTCAACTTTTAACCAGATGATAGTGGTGACGTTTTCCTTACTCTGCTCAAGTTTGAAGAAATCATAAAATAACTTGGCATTGAACATAGAGAACTCTGCCAAATTCCAAATCTGCAGCCCTGACAACACTCAAAGATAAGTTATTTTATATATTTTACACACAAGTATGATTACCCACTGTTTTTCATAGCCATTTGTAAAGCTTAATAGAGGATGATCTTGGATGAAGTTCTGCTATAACACAGTTGAGCATTTCTCCTTCTTAAGAGAAGTGATGTTCAGGGAAGGACGACTTTATACTCTGCAAAGAGGCTTGAGAAGGAATTGGTTTTATTCTTAACTAACACAACTCACTACATCCTCTTGCATTTACATCCACTATAGAGTAATAAAAAAGAGGAAGTCAACCAACATTTTGCTCTTTTTACTTAACTACCAGTTATCCCCAAATCAGTAATCTATGACCTGTTTTTCTCACCTTTACTGCTTGTTAAAGTGATGATAATATTTGGAAGGCAAATCTCATTGTCATCAACAATTGTTTTCTGCTTCTGCATGCTCTATGAATAACTGCCATTATGCTAAGCCTTGTTGTAGGGATCCCACATTCTGTGAAAATATTTGCAATGCTCTGAAAGCTGCTAAAAAAGTGCTAAGTGGTTGGGAATAGAGTGAAGGCAGAGGTAACAGACCACTATTGTTAACGGGCACTTTTCCTAAAGCCTTTCCTTCTGCTTCCCCTTCCCCTTCTCCTTCTCCTTCCCTTGCCTACTCTATCTTTCTCCTTGTCCTCCTCCTGCCTCTCCTCCCCACCTCCACCTTCTCCTCTTCAGTCCTCCTCAATCATAATAGTAAGAGAATAATTTCCTATACATTAGACAAAACAATGGTGCAATTGAGTACCATAGGGTCTGTTCAGATAAAATTTCCTCTTACCAGTTAAAGTTTACATTTTGGCAAAAGGACTCACAAAATTAAAAGAAAAAAATAACAATCTGACTTTCTAAAAATACATGAATTGTTTAAGTCTTTATAATTCCATTTTTTCAGTTCTCTTCACTAAGCAAACCTGACTCTCTCAATGCAGAGCTGTTCCCACTCGCTTACTCCTATGTTCCAACTAGTTAAGGGGGTCACACTTATGCCTGCATGTGATATTGTTTCTGGATGACTCTCATAATTACTTTTATTTAAAAAATTTCAAAATATTAAGAAAGTACACGTTTTTGTTACATGGCTTGAGTCAGGGAAATAAATGTGCCTAACAACCGAATACTGTTCATTGTACTCATTAGGTGGGTTTTTGCTGTTCCCCCCAACCCCCTGCTTGATTTCCAGTGACTTTTACTTTCTTCTGTGCACTTATGTGCTCACCGGTTAGTTCCAATTTATTAGAGCGTGCGTGTGGTATTTGTTTTTCCATTCTTGAGATACTTCACTTAGCATAACGGTCTTCAATTCCTTCCAAATTGTTGCAAAAGGCATTAATTCATCCTTTTTATGGCTGAGTAGTTTGCCATGGTATATATATATCACATTTTGTTAATCCACTCATGAATTGATGGGCACTTGGGTTGATTCCAGATCTTTGCAAGTGTGAATTGTGCTGCAATAAATATTCGAGTGTAGGTGTCTTTTTGATAAAATGACTTATTTTCCTTTGGGTAGATACTCAGTAGTGGGTTTGCTGGATTGAATAATAGGTCTTCTTTGAGGTCTTTGAGGAATCTCCGTACTGTTTTCCATAGGGATTATACTAATTTGCAATCCCTCCAACAGTGTATAAGTGCTCCTTTCTTTCTGCATCCATGCCAGCATCTATTGTTTTGGAAATTTTTTTTCTTTTATTTCACCATATTATGGAGGGTACAAATGTTTAGTTACATATATTGCCTTTGCCCCACCCAAGTCAGAGCTTCAAGCATGTCCATCCCCCAGACAGTGCACACTGCACCTACTAGGTGCAAATATACCCATCTCTTCCTCTCTGCTCCCACCTGCCTGACACCCAATGAATGTTACTGTTATATGTACATGTAAGTGTTGATTAGTTAATACCAATTTGATGGTGAGTATATGTGGTGCTTCTTTTTCCATTCTTGCGATACTTCACTTAGAAGGACTTTTCGATAAAAGCCATTATAAGTGATATCTCATCGTGATTTTAATTTGCATTTCCCTGATGATTAGTGCTGGTGAGTATTTTTTCATACGTTTGTTGGCTGTCTAGGTACTCAATTAAAGATCATATCATTTATTTTTAATATTCTCTTCCATTTTTTACTGTCATCTACCTGTCTTCAAGAGAATTTTCTACTTAATTCAATTATTTAACACTTGTTTTCTAATTTTTCTTTCTCCTATTCTATAACGTCAATTGTAGGAACTTCAATATGCCTGCTAATGTCACAATTTTCAACATGTTTATTCTAATTAATTTCAGCTTCACTGTTTATTCTATTTTAGTTTTTTATTTTTAGAGATATTATCTCTCTATGTTGCCCAGACTGGCCTTGAACTCTGGGGTTCAAGCAACCCTCCCACCTCGGCCTCTTGAATAGCTAGAACTATAGACTTATGACACCATGCCCAGCTCTCCACTCTTTTTCTTTTGAGTTATCTTATATTTGATGTTTATTCACTGGTCTAGAATTTTTTTAGTTACATTAATTCAAATCAAATTTTATTAAAAAATATTGATTCATGAAATAATTGTTATTGCTACATCCTTAAGTCCAGCCAAAGACCTTCGGAATCTATTTTGTGTTGTGTTATGCCCAATTTCTTGATTAAGCTGCACTCTGTACAATTTTTTGCCATGAACTCGCCATATGACAAAGACAATTTCTTTTTATACAGTTGTATGTAGTCCTCTGTAGAAGATACCCAAAAAGCGATAGACCGTTTATCTTTCAGTATTCATATCAGTCAATGAAAAAAGTCAATTGTTCTTGTTCGGGTCACCATGTGAGATCACCAGACAAAATAAATAAATGATAATTAGCTGTCCTGAAATAAGTCCTTTGAAAAGAAAGGCCAACTATACTCATGGGTAGATTTGTTTCCTATTGCTACCATGACAAATGCCACAAACTTAGTGGTTTAAAACAATACACAATTATTTTATTGTAGTTCTGGAAGTCAGAAATCTGAAATGGTCTAACTGGGCTAAAATCAGGGTGTTGGCAGGGCAGCATTTCTTCTGTAGGATCTCGGGGAGAATATGTTCCCTCACCTTTTCCAGCTGCATTCATGGGCTCTTGGCCCTTTTTATCTTCACTGCTGACAAAGACAGCATAGCCTCTTCAAATTTGTCTCCTCTTTGACATTTGCTTTCATGGTCCTTTCTCTGACTGACTCTGTTCCTTCCCTCTGATTAGGAGCCTTCTAATTACAATGGGCCCACTTAGATAATCCAAAGAAATCTCCTTATCTCAAAATCCTTAATTTAATCACATGTGTGATGTCCTTTTTCTTATGTTTAGTAACATACTGGTAGGTTCCAGGGGTAAGAACCTAGACATCTTTGGGGTATGGGAGGCAAAGATTTTTCTGTCTGCCACAGTGGACAAGTTTGGGAAAATCTTTCTCCTCATAGTGGAAAGTGATACTCTTTGAACGACTGCCTCACAAGATAGGAATGGAAACAGAGGGATTTTGGTTTCCAGAAGAAACTTAGCTGTCTTATATAACTGTTTTCTAATATTATTATCCATCTCCAGTTGTTTGACACCATCTGACATTTTCAATAGATAACCTACAAGATCTTGGTATTATCTGCATACTTTCACTCTCAGCAGATGACTTCACTTTATATTCACTAAGGTAGATGTTACCAAATAGAGCTTTATCAACATCACCATTGCCTTGCTTATTCAGCCTACTTGTTGTTCCAGTTCTTTCTCCTGCCAAGCCAAGCTTCTCCCCAAATAGTTTTTATTCCATATCTAGTGGCCTTCTCCTATCATTTACTGAATTCATTTCAAAACTTCATATTGTTCCTGTTTTTCTGATCTATCTTCTTTTTCTACAAACATGATTAAATTTTCTAGTAGTGTGACAGTCAACCTCTAGAATAGAGGTTGGCAAACTATGATCTCTAGACCAGCCCACCACCTATTTTTGTAATGTTTCATAGGAACATATACATGCTCATTGATTTACATATTGTCTATGGATGTATTTGCATCAAAACAGCATATTCAAGTAGTGGTGACCAAGACTGTAAAGCCAGCACAGCCTAAAATATTAGCTATCTGACATTTACAGAAAAGCTTTGTCTACTCCTGCTTTAGAATAGCATTCTCAAAGGTACCAGAAGAAATGGGTTATGGAAACCATGTAGCCTGTTTTGAAGTTAAGAGCTAAGCATGAAATTCAGAAGGGATCCTAGTGGCTTTAATGTAGTTCTGCACAGTCACCAGGAGAGTAAACATCACAGATCCTGGGAAACAAAGAAACAAAAGCTAGATAATAGAAACGGAAGTTTGTCTGCAGCTTTCTTTGCAAAATAGAAATGATCATGGTCTCCATTTGAAGTGCTCAAACTTATCCCTTAACCTCTTCCAAAAGATTGTTTTCTATGATTCTGATAAAACTATTCTTTCAAATTTTACCACACATTAATACTGATTGTCCTTGACTTATGATGAAATTACATCCCAATAAACCCACTGTAAGTTGAAAATATCCTGAGTCAAAAAATGCATTTAACACACCTTACCTATTGAACATATCATAGCTTAGTATAACCTACCTTAAATGTGCTAAAACATTTACATGAACCTACAGTTGAGTAAAATCATCTAACTCAAAGCCTACAATAGTATAAAGTGTTAACTATCTCATATAATTCATTGAATACAGCACTAGAAGTAAAAAACAGAATGGTTCTATGGGTACTTGAAGTATGGTTTCTACTGAACACATAGTACTTTTGAGCCATTGTTAAGCTGAAAAATTGTATATCTAACAATTGTAAGTCAGGGACAGTCTGTACTCTGCTAAATTTAACGTCTGTATTTGTCTTCTCTTTCGTCTTCACCTTCTCCTTCTTCTTCTTTTTGTGCTTCAAACTTTCCTTCTCTGTGATACTTAAACCAGCATCAAACTATTTTGTACCTTTCATATATGATTTGGTCTGCCTTCTCCTCATATCTTCTTACCTAAATGCTGTGTCCCTTCCTCTTTCACTGATTTCTTTGTTTAAACCAATCTACCTGGAGTAGGCCAAACTGGAAGGTTAAGGACACAGTTTTCTAGACAACCAAGTTTTCCCAAGACTTCTGACCCCAATTGCAAGTTCAGAAATTTCCCCAAAGCACCCTCAAGTTTCATAATTCACTAAAAAACTCATAAAACTCATTGAAAGCTATTATACTCACAGTTATACTTATTAGAGAGAACATTTACAAATGAGAACAGCCAAAGGGAGAGACATATAGGAGAGAGTCTGGGAGGGTTCCAAAGGCAAAGCTTCTGTTGTTTCCCAGCATCAGTATGCAACAATACGCATAGATTGTTGTCAACCAAAAAAGCTCATCTGAGCTTTAGTGTCCAGAGAGCTTTTGAGGCTTAATATGTAGGCATGCTTGATTAATTAATTGCCCACATATTTGAACTCAATATTCAGCCACCACCCCTTTTAGGCTGATATAATGTGGCCCAATGCTGCCACCCTAAATGGTATTGTTGGTCTTTTTGGTGTGGCCAGGCCCCATACTGGGTATGGCCATTCCACCATAATCATCTCATTAGCTTAAACTAACAGGTATAGTTCCAGGATTCCACCTTGGACAACAAAGACACTCCCATATCTCTGGAATTTCCAAGGGTTTAGATGTTACTACCTAGCAGCCAAGACAAAGGCCAGGATTCTCTCTAGGTGAAGCCAGATTCATTCATTTTCATACATATTCCCTAGAGGCCCTCTTCTCATCATCTATAATTGTCTATATTTATTTTGATTGTATCAGTTGATAATAATAAGTTATTAATAAATAACTAATAAATTATTCCCAAATCTTTATTGCAGGCCCTTCTCCCATGCTTTATTTTCAAATATCTATTGGGCATTTTTAACTGTATGTCTCGTTGGCATGCTTAAATCTGTATTTTCAAAGTCAAACTCATTATCTTTCTTCTAAACTCTTTGCCTTCTGGTTTTCTCCCTCTATTAATGACACCATCCTCATCTTAGTTGGAACCTGGACTCATTTTTGCCTTCTTTATTGCTTGGTTTCATTTCTAATCATTTGCTTAAATTCAGTACAATCTGTCTCTTCACTGCATGTAGCTGTGTTTTAATTCTCCTTATCTTTCATTCGAACCACTCAATAGACTTGTTGCTTCCCATTTTATCTCCCTCTAACTTTGGCCAATACGTTGGCAAAGTTAGAGGGGGATATCACGGATTTACAAAATGAGGTTATGATTTTACTTTTTAGCATCTCAGAAGTCTTCAATATCTCCCTAATGCATTGAGAATTAAGTTATAATCCTTTACAGTTACGTAATCATGTTTTATAATTTATAAAACACCTCACATCCATGATCATATTTTTTCATCACAGAGCTAAACTTGGAAAATATTTTATTTTTTGTTGTGAATGATGAAATTAAAATACACGAGGTGGAATTTTTGGAATCCATATAACTTTATTTGGTAAGTGACAGAGATTTATATCATACCTATTATGCTCAGATCCAATTTTCTTTGAGACAGACGAACATTCCTCATGTAGTCATCCACTGTCTTCCATTGGGAGGGTCTATTGTACCTCTCATTTTATGTACCATCATCAACACCCCCTAATTCAATGCCTCAGACAAATTCTATTATTTCAATCTCTTGGTTTTGAGTCACTATGATGTTATTTTTTTATAAAATCTATTCTCTCTCCCTTTTGTTATCCTATACATTCCTCCAATTCTTAATGAAATCTTTACTGATGCTGATTAAATGTGATTTCTCCCTCGTGCTGTTATTTTCTGAGTGTTATTTTCTTTTTCCCACAAGCTTAAAGTCATATGTATTCCCAAGTGATTAGTACAGACAAGACCTTTCATGTATATATCACTCAGGACACAAATGTTGAATTGACGTATTTGCATCCACACCATGTTTAAAAGAATATGAAAATTCTTTTTCTGGGTTTGGCCCCAACAGAAGAACAAAAACAAACATGTGTTAAAGAAAAAATTATTCTGACACTTGTTAAAGTGGTAAGAAAAATTTTCTTTAAGAGGATTGCGGTAGATGTCAAGATTATTGCAGTAAGATAGAGAGATCAGCTCAACTCAAAATACAACAAAAACAGCTGAAGATTTATAGTTGTAGAAAAGAAAAGGATTTATTTTCCTTATCTTTCACCAGATTCATGGCTGAGGCCTCTATAACAAAGAACAGATTAATAAGAGAAAAGCATACAAATTAATTTAAAATAAGTTTTACATGACATAGAAGCCTTCATACGTAAATAAAGACCCAAAGAAACAGGTAAAGTTGTGTACTTTTATACTTACATTTAATGAAGAGTGGACAGTCATAGAGAAATATGATTGCAAGAGAAAAGGGTAACGGTAACAAACTGGGAGGCACTTAGCAAAGCCTGTTTGTTCAGATTCTCCTCTGTGTCCCTGGTGTCTTTAGAGATAAGGATGTTCCTTTCCTCCTGGTGTGGGGAGGGCACATCTTCAATGAGGATTTTATAGCCTTCTTCAGATAGGAACAGTGAGGGAAAGGTGGGAAAGAATTTCTGCCTCTGCCTGTTTCTCAAAATGCCAAGGTGCAATATTTTGGGTTAGCTTGTCATACTCAACAAGCAGAATGACGGGGTCAGTGGATGGAAAATTACTAAGCGGAGACATTAGGGTAAGAATATTCTTGCTAAATGAATGTCAGAGGATTCTTGCTGAAGGAGGCCAGGGTGATATCTACCAAGGGTTGGGGGATTCTGCCTAACCTAGGTAGGATTCTTGCTACAACTGAACTGAGCTAGCCAAAGAGACAGCGCAAAGACAAAGACAGGTTGCAAAGAGGGCTCAAAGCAGCCTATCTGAAGTTTGTTCAAGTAGAATCTTTGTCACATAGTAGGAGGGACAGGAGGGAAGAAATGATTTTCTTACCCTAAATACCTATATTTCCCTCAATTTCCCATTAGGGACTAATAATTGTTGCCTAAATTCTATTAACCCATTTGAAGTTTTATCTTATTCTACTTTCAGGAGATATTATCAATTTCATGAGAGACAGATTAACCTCTCCTAAGTATCAAAGGATGCCCAGTTGTATACTACACCAGGCTTAGATGTCTACCCTATGCATAGTGCCCATACTTTTCTTCATATGAATCACACCCGTTCTCCCTGAGTTTGCCATTCATAACTAAAGAATTCTCACACAACAACCATTCTTATTCTCTTTTCCTGCATTGCTTTCACCACCTTTCTTTGGGCATTTTCTATTTCAAATTCAGTTTCAGCTATTTCACACTGTGACAATTAAAGCTGTAAGCATTTTTCCAGATGGCAAAGTACCAAAATAGTTTTAAAGTTTGAGATAATATCTTACATGTTCTTTTATTAAGACACGTGCTAATGCTTGACACTGTAGTTGTATTGTTGATCAAGTCTCATTCTAAGCTTTTATCTTTTAGGCTGAGGTCTCAAGTGATAGATTGGAGTTGATAATTACATACAGATTAGTTTGTTCTGTTCATGAAATTGTACATCCCTATCCAAAAGTCATCTGCCACTTGTAAAGCACTCCAAATTCTGTGAAGATTATTATTTATTCTACTGCAATAAATTAATACTAATTTTGGACAGGTGCAGTGGCTCATGTCTATAATCCCAGCACTTTGGGAGGCTGAGGCAGGAGAATCACCTGAGGCCAGGAGTTCAAGACTAGTCTGTACAATATAGTGAGATCTTTTCTCTATAAAAAAATAAAATAAAATTAGCCAGGTGTGGTGGTGCACACTTATAGTCCCAGCTTGGGAGGCTGAGGCAGGAGGATCACTTGAACCTTGGAGTTTGAAGTTACTGTGAGCTATGATCTCGCCATTACACTCCAGCCTGGGTGACAGAACAAGAACCTATCTTTAAGAAAAAAATACAGACACGCACCCCACACTATTTTCATTTACCCTATTTCCTGATACTTTAGTTATCTGAAAGATTTTGCTTTTTTGAAATCCCAAGATGACATTGAAGAATTAACTTTACCCATTTAAAACTTATTGTTCTAATTTAATTTTATAAATTCAAGTATACATGAAAGCACAGGGCACAATGTTCATAATATTTAAACCCATCAAGATTTTTTAAATCTCAAAGCTTTGCTATATTACCTTCATTAATTTTTTTAAGGAATAAAACAGTATGGATTTAGTTTACATCTCTTTGTATCCCTCCTAAAACCTGTCCCTTTCCCAGACATAACCACTTGTTAAAATTGTCTTTCATAAAGTATAAAAAGACAGCCTTGGGAAGTTAACGGTATTCAGTTTTTCTGGGCCTGGTGATCATCTCTTTAGGCCAGGCTGCTGTATTCCTATCCCTACCAAACTTCCCCATGGTTTTCCAGAAAGACAAATGAGCCTTTTGAAATTATAGGCACATAATAGTGTTTGATTTTCATGTGTCCCATGATTTCACCCCCTGCTTTAGCTTTCACATTATAATTAACCAGCCTTCTCCAGGGTATGCATAGCTTAAGAAAATGAAATGTCATTCTAGTTCAGCCTATGTGACAGCAGAAAACTTACCTCTAAATTATAATCAAGAGCAGGTCACATGCTGAGAGAATGACAGGAGAACAAAGAGTGTGAGTATATTAAATTGTCGCCAAATATATCTTTTTCAAACTAAATTAACTTCAGCAATGATCATTTAAAATATCAAAAGTATCTTCATAAAAGGTGATTTCAGCAATTGGTCTGAACCCCATCAAGAATCACAGGAGTAGTAATGATGACTCACGCTTGAAAAATGTATTTAAAATTTAAAAAGTTAATCAGTGTTTGCTACTTTTATTTCCTCTACACTCCTTCCAAAGTAGTGACCAGTGAGAATAAGGTGTGCTTCAGGACGGCTAGAGTCAGCAATTAGCTCCATCTAGGCACAAATGTCTGCAATAGGACAGCTCATCTCATCAGCTCTGGCACCTATTCAAGGAACAATCATAATGTGGGAGGTAATAAATAGAGGCCAGAAAAACAAATCTGTATTTGCTAGGAGCTTACTCATTACCATTTATTAATGATTATTAACCATAATAATATCATTATTAAACAGAGTTTCAGAAAACATGGACCCATGAAAGCCCATCCAGACTTATCCCACTATTACAGCAGCAAAAACACATACGATGTGTAAAATAAAAAAAAAAAAGTTAATGTGACACTGAGAAATCTATATCTAATTGTGGTTTTGAAAGTCATCTAGTTTTATAAACAAATTTTATTTTATTATCCCTTTGTTTTTATAAGAATGTACTTATTGCAAAGGTAAAACTATAATTTTTAAATTGTCAGAATTAACCCTATACTACATTAATGAATTTATAATTTGAAGAAATCTTTACCAATATGCCTAAAAGCTTGTTTGTACAATTTCTCTATTGGCATCATCTGTGTGATGTATAGACTCTATACAGAAGCTTCTTGGGTAAGTTCTAGGGAGAAAAATCAGGACCTAATTTGGACATTTTATAGTGTATAAACCACTGAGCTGGGGGTAGCAACACAGGAATGAATAGTGGATATGCTGCTCAAAAGTTATTATAGAGGAGGAGAAGACTGCTTGAAAAGATCAATGAAATTCCAGTATGGAAAAGGGCTTTAGTAAAGGAATATGCTAAGTGCAGTGACAACAGTCAATCTCAGTGGTATTGTGAAAACTTCAGGTACAATTTTTAACTTATGTGTGGACTTTGGGAATACAAAAGAAGGATTTTCAAATGTAAGATGTAAAAATTTTAATGATCTCTATATATTAAACAATGTCTTATGGGAGAAGAAAAGGCCATTGTTTACAATTGTGTTAATATTAGCATTGAGACAACTGCTAGCACCTTGCTTTGTATTCTGGGCTAAAACTCATTAAATACAGGCTGCTCTTAAAAAAAATTTAAAAAAATAAATAATGTCATTCATTTTAAGAGAATTATGTTTTTGATTACATAATCTCTCTGTAATCTTTTCAATAGCTCTACTAAAGAATGATACCTGTCAGATTGCTTTGTTACAACCACCCACCTAAACTCTGAAATCCAAATCTTTGATTTAATCTATCCAAGATTCCACAAATTCTTACCTCTACTTTCTTTATTCTTAGTATTAACTTTCATCCTATAAACTATTAGCATAAAGTGAACTAATTTCAAATTGTTGAGTCACTTTTATACATTTACTTTTGTAAATGGGGAAAAGCATTCTCACTCTATTCATTGTTCATGAAATTTTAAGTCTTTTATATAGAAATCCCTAGGCAATAGTAGATGGTAATATATTATACTTCTCAATCTGTCAAATGTAGGACTGAGGCTAGCTGAGTACTTTTAATAAGTTTTATTGTGAGATCAAGAAAATGGAGAACTGAAAAATAGAGGAATTCTGTATTATCTTTAATATTTGTCTCTACAGTTCCCTAGACCTGTGTGTATTAATTCACAGGTTACTTTTCATACATTATTGGTGCAAGTATTATTGTTTGAAGTTGAAATGCAACATTATGTATGTGTTTGCATTTAAGCAATATTGGTCTCTCATTTATTTTATTTTTCTTCTTTGATCTGTTGTTTACAAATCCAGCAGGCAGTAGGAAACAAAACAAAAGTACTAGATGGAGGAAAAAGGAAAATACAAAAATTTCGAAATGGAGAAACAAGAATGGAAGCAGCCTAGCTGTGAAGGAGGGGCAGGCAGTGGTGAACTGCCATCAAGCAAATAGAAAAAAATTTATTTATAAAAAAAATAAAGAGTATAATTTGCAAAATTCTGGTTACTTTTTAAAGATTATATGTAAACTTTCATCATATTATTTCTAAGGGAATATTCTGAGAATATAATGGGACAAATATATAAATACACATGAAGAGAATATTCATAATAAAGTATTTTTATTATGAAATATTGACACAATCCAAATATTCAGCTATAGAGTGTGATTTTTAAAAATATGTTTCAATCATATAAGGGAATGAAGGCAATATTTGAAAAGAAAATTTATCTTATTAACATGGATGAATATTTGTGACATATTTCTCAGGGTGAAAAGCAGATTACAAAACAGTTTGGATAGTAGATTCCCCATTTCGTAACAATAATGTACATACATTTTTATTGTATAGTATATGTCTGGGAAAACATAAATCAGAAATTTCATGATGTTATCTCTTTTTCCTACAATTATATAAGGTTTCTCTTGTTATTTTTGCTTAAATACATTTTTTATTTTAATTTTCACAACAAACATGGATTAATTTCTTAAAAACAAATTCTTAAACCTGTTCTTGAGAGCAGAGCTGCTGGAAAGAACATGTGTCACTGAATCATCTGAGATTCAAATTCAGTTTCAGATATAACAAACTTAGTGCATTAACTGAGTGTGTGTCTATTAGAAATACAGTAAGTAAAGTTGATATAAACAGTATAAATCAGGTAGGAACCAACATTGAAAACCTCAATTTCTTCAAATGTTGAAATAATCAAACAATCCACTGTTTCAAACTCTGAACACTAAGATTACACAGATACTGTCTGGGAGGTAGTTTCTGCGAAACTTTTGGTCAGTGATTTCAATTTAATAAGAAGGTGCCAGAAAAGATAAGAACTGAAGGTCGAGTAATAAGCAGGTTCTTGCTGTCACTCTAATAGCAACAGAAACTTTTCAAACTGTACAACTATGATATATTTTGATATTCTGGGCATATTTTAAAAGAAATATCACCCAGTTTGGTGAGACAATATTGATCCCAATAAGCTGGTAGTATCTAATATGTTTTAGGAGGCCTCATATTATGAAATATACAGTATAATACAGTACCCTTGCCAGCATAGACAGATATATTCACTTGGAAAGGTGCCAGAATGGGGGGGGGTCAGTGAATGGAAAATTACTAAGAGGAGACATCAAGGGTAAGGAGATTCTTGCTAAACTGACCTAACATGATTCTTGCTGAAGGCAGGTCAAAGACTTCTACATCAAAAGTGGGGATGCGGAACTTGATCAGATATTGAGGGTGATCAGGTACCAAGTGTGGGAGTGTAGGGGCAGAAAAGTGGGGTACCTTTCCTTACCCATCATAAAAGTCACAGCTCATATTTCTATAACAAAAGACAAGAGAAAAACATAACATTTATTTAATCAAATTTTTATGCACATGAGAACCTTCAGAAGGAAGAAGACTCAAAGACAAGTGGGAACAATACCCATTTTTATACTGAGCTTTGATGAAGAGTGGACATCCATGAAGACAGGTGATTGGACAAAAAGGGAATGAACTAATGGTAATAGACTGAGTGGGGAAACCCAGCAAGGGCTCTCTCTTCAATTCTTCTTCACCTCGGTGTTGTAGCATTTCTTCCTCCCAGGTATGGGGCAGGACTCCTCCGGAATGGGGGTCTATAGACCTACTCTCAAACAAGGGTAGGTCAGAGAATTTCTTTATGGCCAGCTCCTAGTCTGAAAAGAGTAATATTTCTGGGTTTTATGGATTGCTCTGGGAAAAAAGGGGGTTCTAGTTTCTATGACCCACCTTGGGGAAGATGAATTCTTATTTCTATGTCTTGTTTTAGAGGAAAATGATGAACAAGAGACAGGAGGGCAGAAGAAGAGAAGAGAGACCTTGGTTCTGAGGCCGCTTCTGAAACCTTTCCATGTTCTTTAGTTCAAAGCACTCAGCATGCTGAACACTGTACTTTGAGGTATCGTTTTCTGAGCTTCAACAGGAGGATGTTCTCTAAACTAACTTAGAAAGATTCTTATTACAACTGGACTCTGCAGGCTGAAGACAGAGACCAAGTATGAGGTCTCGTCAAAAAGAGAGCTCAAAGAAGCCTGAGTAAAGTTTCACCAAGAAGAGAGTCTTTGTCAATATACAGCTGTTGTTATCCCATTTCTCATGTGAGAAAACTTAAGCCTAGAAAGTTGATTTTTCAACCAGAAGAGGGCAGAAGCATTAAGTGGAGCCACGGAGATGTCCTGGCCCAGCACTTTATTTGAACAGATGAAGGCACAGACAAATTGAAGAATTTGTCAAAGGTTGAAACACCACTTAGTTGCAGAAGTGAGATTATACTTTTGCTTTCTAACTCTCAATCATGATCTTGTAGGGGAGAAAAGATTTCTTTCTTCATCAATGCAAGGTCAATGGCTAAGACCCCTATAACCAAAGACAGATTAAGAGAAAAGCATACAAATTCATTTCATATGAGTTTCATATGACATGTGAGCCTTCAGAAATGAAGAAACAGGGAAATCTGTGTACTTTTATGTTTATTTTTAATGAATATAAATAGTCCTGGGGAAGAATGATTGGGCAAAGGAGGTATGACCTAATGGTAATAAACTTGGGGAAACTTAGCAAGATCTATTTGTTCATATTCTTCTGGACATCATTTTGTCTTTGGCTCCTTTTTTTCCAGTTATAGGGAGGAACTCTCTGGAATGAAGATCTTATGAACTACTTCAGAAGCCAGTTAGAGAATTCTTTTATGGTCCGCTCCAGGGGAGAATGGTAGAAGAGGAGCAAAGAGACCTTTGTGCTTCCCTCAGGTTTCAGTCTGAAATGTCAGTTCTTGGCGTGTTCATGGTTGAAGAATGACCAGATGCACCAAAGTAACCCAAGCACAAAAATGAGGTTTACTGAGGAGAGAAAGATAGGATTACAGAGCAAGAGCAAGAGCAAGATACAGGTTTATAGAACATGATACATATGCCACAGATGAGGACCGGACCCATTGTTGCAGCAAAGGGAGAGCAGAAGGAAGGGTGGAAAAAGGGCCTGGCTATGGTCTGTGTCTTGTTTTATAGTGCCGGATTGGGACCTCCCTAGTGGCAGTGATGTCACCATGGAACCACTTTGATTGGAAAATTGGGAGGTGCATATGGATTGTCTTACACGTGCAGGTTGTTCTAGGTCAATTTCTGGACCCTATGGTACCTATGCTGTTTGGCCCATGGGTTAGAGAGTCCTCTGCATTCTTTTGCAGCTGGCGTGCTAAGTTCTGATTGGCAGATTCGTAGGGTGTTTCCTCCTTCCCCAGATATGACCGTAGCTCACGGCGGGATTAGGGTGGGACAGAAGCAAGATGGGGGACTGGGGCCACCCTGTCCTTCTTCCCAGGTGAGACAATTGCACTAAGGCAACAGCACCCACTTTTGTCAATAGGAGAACCGGAATCCGTTGCTATCTACCTGACACTTCTGCTGTTTTCTCAAATGTTAAAATGCAATATTTTGGGGTAGCATGTCCTGATCCCCATAAAGCTATTCCCAATGCCAATTTATATCCATATATTCATGTATACATAATGTTTTTAAAAGAAGGATGTGGTCTAAATTCCTACTGTAATATTAAAATTATTTTATTATTGGTAATTTTCAAGTCAATAGCCATAATAAGAACCCAGATGCATATATCTACACTTTGCCAAAATATCCCAGTTCACTGCTGAGAGAATTATTGTTCTGTTTGCAATCTCTTATCCCCATACACCTGCCTCCATCATCCTCAAAAGAAAATTTTTCAAAACACACAAATAATAATCTCTGGGCTTTTTATAAATTTATCAACTCCTTTTCACAAACTTTTAAACCATTCAAATGATATCACATTGTCTGCAATAATATCCAAGAAAATTAAAAGTATATGTGTTCAGAAAGTTGTGGTGCCCATGAGGATCTTGTTTTTGAAGTATGAGAGTTTGAGGAGTCATGTCCAGGGTCAAGTTAATAAATTATTTTTTATTTTTTAATGGATAATGCCATGTACTTAACTTGTTCCACAGTGCCCTATTGTCCTGACACTCCCATCTACTTTAAACCATTTTGTTTAAATGAATGGACCATGTTTAATTTGTAATACAAAACACAGCTGAATCATTGACACTTCAATCGGCCTTTATTATGCTGAAATCACAGTAGGATATCCCTTTTACCCAGAATGTACTGACACTAAGTGGAATTGATTTCAATCTAAAAATGAAAGGCAAAACACATCAATATGTGTGTATCTGCATAATAATCCAGTGTAATTTCATTATAACTGTGTTCACTAGATAACAGAACTCACTACGAGACAGAACTGTATCTGACTCTATCTATTTATAGTTTTAGAAATAAGAAAAATAAACCAGTTTAGACCACTTTATTTATAAGAAAGTTGAGTAATTCACATTCTAGGAGCATATGCAATGTTGAGAATGTCTTAAATTTGTAAAGCACACTTTGTTCTCCCTTACCTACAGAGTTATGTTATCTATTCTTTCAAATTTCAAAAGTTTCCTGAAAGTTATTTTGATTTGTGAGATAGATATAGACTATTTTTCCTATGGCATGGTTGGAACAGTTCATCAGATACAGGTTCATCAGGTTCTCTGAGTTAGGAGTTAAAACAAGATTTCAAAACTAGGTCTCTTTTTTGTCAATAAAAGAGATAAATGTGTAGAGGAATGAGATACATATTTTATATGCAGATCATGGCAGTAGGATCAAATTGAGATTTATGTTTCAGTATGGTTAAGCAAAGAATATAATAAATGACTAAGTAACTGTGATTAATTAATTGCCAGTTGTCTGGAGTCAACATCCCACTTTTCTGAGGGAAAGATTAGGAAAATAAGCAGCTTCCTGGAGACCTAAAGTCCTATATTGTGGCTTAGGGCCTGAACCAGCAAGATTTGATGTTTCTAATAAATATTCAAAGTTCTATTTGCTTAGACGGAATGCTGCATAAAATGACACACAAGTCTGTGAGCTGGTGAGAAATGTATTGGCTTTTGTCCACTAATAAACTTAAAGTTGCAACAAATCATTTCATTGCCTCAAATATTTCCTGAGGAAAATAAAAACAGGGACTCCTACATAATGCATATGCTCCATTAATTGCAGGAAAAGAAAAAATTAAAAAAAATCTGTAGTTTAGAGAGAGCATAGTACTCAGAGTATAAAAATGTCAGCATGAGCAAGAAAAATAAAAAAGACTTACAAATGAGTACATTTACATGTGGGGAAAAAAGAGAATTTAAATAATCAAAGCAGGTAAGCTGATTTACAGAGAGAACAGTGTGTTATTTAACAAAATGCATTACTAATTCTACAGCTAAATACTTGGTACATGGTGAAGGGAAATGAGAGCAGCAATCTGAAACAGTCTGTAACAGTAAGTACTCCCTATGCAGAGACCTCATAAGGTCTATAACTTGAATCCATAATTTAGCTAACCATAAGAAGTCTTATTTTAAGGAGGTAAATCTTTAAAAAAATCAATGGAGAAACCTTCCAAAATTTCTTAAATTAGCTTGAATTTGCTAATTGCTAATGGAGACAAGGAGGAAGCACGATTGGTTGGATTTATAATTCTTACAAAGGCTCACCATTGTGAACTAAAAATAAATATTAATACTAAACCCTCTGCTAACTGAATGGACCCCTTTTAGCCAAGGGTACACCAGAAACATCTTATAACTGAGTTTGCAACCATGACAGGATGGGAGAGAGAAAGCACAATTATAAGCATGTGGTTTCAGTTCATGAATATTCATGACTCCTCCTATAGCTTGTTGAATATGTATATTTGCCCCCCCCCTCCCCTCAGTATAAAATCCTGTTGCTTTTTGTCTCTTCTGTGAAGCACCTGTGCCCGGCTTCCTGGCTGGCCCTCTGCTTCCCGAGCTGTTTGGCCACCTAATAGGCTGCTACCCTTTATGAGAAATAAAGCTTTCTTTTTTCCAAAGTATAAACATCATTAATTTTTTTTTACATAATATCATCATCAAACAGCAAAAGATGAACCGGCAGTATCTAGTATGTAGCATAACTTAGTGTATAAATAATTTTGGCACCTTGCAATAATTAATAAGAAAATTATATGAAGTCATGTTATTAAACGTGATAGAATCTGACTAACGAAGCTATGTAATAAAGATATATTTTCATCAATAAAACAATTTCTTGAAGTGAGTATACATTATTTAGAAACTGTAGACCTCAGTATGCTAATTGAAAAGCATTGACTCCCTAGCTATTTACATGGCTTTCAGCTCTCCAAAGCCAGTGACCTAGTCAAATTAATGTTGGCCTCAACTTAAAAGTCATTTGTGAAAATAAATAATTCACATCTTCTGCATACTTATTGCCTTAGCATTTTCAGTGCTGGAATTATAAAAAACTTCCATAGGGATTAAACTAAGAACACAAATAAAATATATTTTAGAACACAGTCTAGATTAGAGCACAAAATTTTAAGATAAAAATATTTCATAATAAAGAGTAACAATTAAACATGAAGACTTTTTGTTATATTGTCAGACTAAGATTGAATGATTAAAATATTTGAATATGTACATATGTATTTTGCAATTCAGCAATAGTATCTCTGGCAAAAGGTGATTTAGATAGTAGGATAGTAAGAGAAAAAGTCAGACTCTTGGGTAGAAAAATAAAGTATAGGTTATAGCAGAAATTTACATGAGTTTTGCTGTTTTTTTGATCTGTGTTTTTAGCCCTGTGTTAGAAAGTGTACTAATTCTAAAATGGAAAAATAAAACTTAGTTCATTTAGATAATTTAAAGATTTGCATATGTATATTTAATTTATCTAAATAGATTAATTATTACATCAACCTGAGTCACCTAAAAAAAACATTGACCAACCATAATTTAGTTCATATTTTTTTCTGCCTAATTATATTTTAATTCTCATACAGATAGAATTTTAAAGCTGGCTAAGGTCAATCATGTATTTTAGTTTGGCTCTTACTAAAATAGAAAAATACATAGTAACATCACAGAGTTTGCTATTTTGTGCCTTGTGAGGAGACTCAAATCCCTAATCTACCCACATAAAGAGAATCTTAACTGCTATATCATTTATTAGAATATTTGCAAATCATTACATAATTTGTCATAGAGAGTAAAATAGTTCCTGTGGAAATTTATTTCTGTTTGTACAATATTAGCAATAACTAATAAAATAATAATAAATAACCTTTACCAAAGTGTCATATTTGGGAAATTTTTTGCCATTTCAGTAAACAGAAATAAAATGATTTTATCAATAATTAAAATAAATATAAATTCATATCTATAGACTTTTCCTAAAATAATATGTATTACATACTTATTAGTTTGAAAAGAATATCATTTAAATACTTTCATTCATTTTAATATGTATGAAGTCTTAGGATATTTGTAGACTTAACAAATTTAAGTCAAGAAAATTAAGACTATAAACAAAAATCTACTTCCAAAATAGTCCAGAAAATAGAGGAGTAAAATACCTTTTTTTAAAAAAATGAATGACTTGCACATGGGATAGAAGTTGTTGTAGGCTTTCAACAGCTACTAAAATTTGTTGAAAATACAGTCATTTTTATAAATATTAGATTATCCATTTGTTTCCTGACTTTAAACTCACATAATTTGATTGACTATTTGGAATCATCATTTGGGTGTCACAGCAGAATTTGGCAGTATGTGGCATCCCACTGACTATTTTATTTTGGCCACTGGGTGCCACTTATGAAGATTAAAATCACTTACTGCTAGGAAGCCTTGTTGTTCAATAATTGTTAGGCTCTACCTCCCTATGAATCGATGATCAAGTTTAAGATCTGTTGGTCAGATATTGACTGAGAAACTCTAGGCTACACATCATTGTAAAGTTTCTTGAGAAAGAAATTTCAAATGAGACATGTTTTTGTCAAAAATTTGCAGATAGGAAGATAAAGTAGTCAGCATTAATATTTAAAGATATAAATATATTACCTAAAAAAAACAAAAACAAAAACTAAAGAAGCAGCAATAATTCAAAGAAAGGTGTGATGAGTATCCAGACATTTGGCCAAACATTATTCTGAGTATGTCTATGAGGGTGTTTCTGGATAAGATTAACTTTTGACTCAGTAGATTTAATAAAGCGTGTTGTCTTCTTTTATTGGGTAGGTCTCATTCAGTCAGTTGAAGACATGAATAGCACAAAAAGACTGGGTAGAGGGAACTTCTGCCTGACTGCATAACCTGGAACATTATTCTTTTCCAACCTTCAGACTTGGACTGAAACATCAGTGCTTATTGGGTCTGAAGCCTGGCAGCTTTCAGACTGGAATTTACACCATCAGCTCTCTTGCTTCTCAGGCCTGTGGCCTTGGACTGGAACTACACACTGGCTCTCTTGGGTCTCCAGTTTACTGAATGCAGACCCTGGTGCTGTTAAAAAATAGTCTTGAGCTTCATAAATTTGGAGAGATTTATTTCTTATGAAGGATTGTAGCCTGTAGGCTGGACACCCTGCAGGCTGGGAAGCATAGCCTCTGGCAGAAACTGAAAGTAGGCACATTGAAAGAGGAAGAGTGAGATAGGAATTTATGCTGAATGCTGTTGGCTAAGTATACATATTTAACAGGTTACAGAACGAGCTATGAATACTCATGGGAGAGGCACATGCACGTGTGGTAAGCAAATAAGCATGTTGAATATATCCTATGTTCACTTTGGGGTGAGGACTTAACATTTAAATGCAGTAAAATTAGGCTTACACATGGAAAGGTGAAGCAAAGGATACAGGGGTACCTTGTGCACAGCCTCTGTAATCTATCCAGAATCAATTCATGGTCTGTGGTCTCTTGTTAGGAAGGAATGCTAGTCAGTTGTGTCAAAACAGCAAAAAGGAAGGAGAATCGGCTATAGCATCAAGTGACTGGTTGAAATCAGTGATGAAACATTTTTTGAAAGGGTTGGTTTTTATTTAATTCTTGGGAAAGAAATTATAATGGTAATTAGCAAGGTGGCAGTATACAAGAAGGCACGTCAGACCTCCCGTCTTGTCATGGCTGGGAACTCAGTTTTTAAGGTTTCTCTGAGAGATCCCCTTGGCCAAGAGAAGATTATTCAGTCAGTTGGGAGTGCTTTTCAATCTCCTCAATCACATGAGCCTATTCCTGATAATAAATATCTTTCTGTCCCTCTCTTTCTCTCTCTCTCTCCTCCCCATACACACATGTAAGATACACGCACGCACACACACACACACATATATATATATATATATATATATATATATATATATATAATATTTACATAAGAGTCCTGACTAATATAAGAAGTTGGCAACTGGGGATTGTGCAGGAAGATGAAATATTTTTTCCCAGGATGATTAAGATTCATTTTTCTTAAATTTATTTTTATGATCTCCCTCCTTGCCACCTCTCTACCTCTTCCATTCACCCTTTACAGGATCAGGAAATCCTTCATTGCTAACACAGTAATAAACAGATGAGATCTGGGACAGAAATGGAAGAAAAACTTGCTCCAAGTAGAAGCTATTGATTGTGTATAAGGGAAGATATTTGGAAGTAGTGTTTGAAAAATAACTAATGGTTCAATTTGGCTCTAGGTATTGGTACAGAGTCTTATAATAATAGTTTGGGATCTTATTGTGGAAGGCCAGAAATGCCAAGGTAAGAGATTTTCAGTGCTGCATCATAATGAAAAATTCAATATAAGAAGCATCAATATGTCAAAGAGATATTTGCACTCTCATGTTTATTCCAGCATTATTGCTAATAGCCATGTTATGGAATCAAACTAAGTATACATCAATGGATGAATGGATAACAAAAATGTGGGGGGGGTGTCTATGTCATCCTATTAAATATATAATCATCCTATTAAAATGTTGTTATTTTCTGTTTTATAGATGAGAAAAATGAGGCACAAAAAGTTGAGTGACTTGCCTAAAGTCATACAATCACTGGTAAAGCTAGGATTCAAGTAAAAAATGAGGAGTAACTAAATTCAGGAAAAAAAAATCATAGATTATTAAGAAGATTCAGATAACTTATGAGGCTTAAAATAAGGTAGTAGTTATAGGAGTAAAAAGAGAGAGAGAATGGGAGTGACAAAAGTTACATTGTTAGAATATGCAGGATTTGTCAATAACATGAATATGAAAAACAACAAAGATTCAAATTACATCAGGGAAAGTTGTTATGCCATTAGACAAAATGGAAAAACCAGAAAGTAGGAAAGAGAAAAAGGCAAATTTATTTTGAATATTTTTATTTGAAAGAAGACACATTTTTTTCAGCATATTGAAAAATAAAATATTTTTTTAATCATTGAGTTAAACACTACCCAATGTGGCTGAGATTATTGCTGTACTCCACATTTTTTCATGTCCCTTTAAATTCCCCAGTGGTGTGTACACCCTCAGTTGGATTATATGACTAATTCTTACCAAAGAGGTGTTACCAAAAATGAATAGTTAATATAACAGAAGGTGATTCCTCTCCTCTCCCTGTTCTTTCATTCACATTACTAGAAACTAAGGGTACCTGGATAGTGTTGTTGCCAGATAGAAGTAGACTAAATCACTGATTCAAACTTTGGAGGAGAGCCCAGATGAGTGACAACCTATTCATATTGGTTTGTGATGTGAATGAGAAATAAAACTTTAATGTGTTAAAGTATCTACTGAAACTTTGGAGTTTGTTTATTATTGCAGCATAGCCTCATTCTACCTTGAGAAATATGCACAACTATAAATATGTCTGGGCTGAGGTTTTAGCTTTGCTACTAATTTTGAGTTTTCTGACATCTTTAATTTCCCTTTAAGAAACAGGGATAAAAACAATACTAATCTTAAGATTTAGTTAGCTAATGGACATGAATGTGCTTTGTAAATCAACACCTCTGTTTAAATAAAAAGTATCTATATTCTGTTTGTTAAATACCAATTAGAGATATTATTGTAAGCAACAAAAATATTATGCTTATCGTAGAATTTATTACAGGCTAGAAGAGTTGTCTTTAAAATTGGTAAAATCAAGGGTATCTCTAGAGCTGCACAGTCCAATATGGCAGCCAATAGACATTTGTGGCTATTGAACACATATGTGGATAGTTTAAGTTGAAGTGCATTATAAGTGTAAAATATACACCAGATTTTGAAGAATTAGTACAAAATGTAAAATAACTCTAGCAATTCTTATCTTATGATCTGTTGAAGACATTTTGGATATATTGGGTTAAGTAAATTAGATTATTAAAATTAATGTCACCTATTTCTTTTTTTACTTTTTAAAATGTGGCTATTGGAAAGCTTAAAATTACATAAGTAACTCATATTTATGGCTTCTATTACCTTTCCATTGTAGAGCACTGATCTATGTCTTTGAGCTCCCCAGTATGATTTGGGAGCTATATCACATGAAATGAGGAAATCTCCAAATGGAAAATCATTTCTGAACATCTTCCAACTGAAAAATATGAACGAGTGATAAGGAAGTAAGAAAAAAAACCAGAAGAATGGTTATCCCCTTTCTAAAAATTCTTAAAAGACCACTTTTTAAATAAGGGTAAAATCATGACTTTAATAAAAATATAGAATGAACACATGTCAAAGATTTTATTCAACTCATCCATTAAGTGGGAATCAGTAAGACATTAAAACCAATTCAAAGGAGATTTCTAAGAATCATACATATAAAGAGAGAAAATAAGGAATTCTGAAATGGATCTTTCCAGAGGGCAATAATCACTTGCATTACATTGGATACAACAAATTCGTATTTCTATACACAAGAATAATTTGCATTATGATCAGTACTCAAGAATTTATAGGATCATAGTCAATTATAGGTGGAGATACCCATGTAAGTGAACCAGACAAAATACTGATAATTCTATTTTCCCATTTCAAAGTCTTTCACAGTTTTCATGAAAAGAAGAAAAAACTAAGGAACAAAGGAGTTTTAAACTATTTTTCAACATAAGACCAATTGATAAGAATTCTATAATCAAAATCATGATATTTATAACTACACATTCTACACCAAAGTTGTATTTTTTTGTTTTAGAAAGTTTTGTGTTTCACAAGAAATGACACAGAAGTTGACAACAATTATATCTTTATAAAAAATGTGTTTAAAATTTTATGTTTTTTCTGAAGTACTACTCTGGTAGGTATAATGGCCCCCCTAAAAAAACTTTCCACACTCTAATCCCTGGAACCTGTGAGTATGTTACCTTAAATGGCACACACACACACACACACACACACACACACACACACACACAAGACTGTGATTGTGATATAGGCCTTAAAACGGAGAGATTACCTAGGAATATCCAGATATCCAGATGGGCCCAATCTAATATCATGAGCACTGAAAAAGAGAGAACTTTGTCCAGCTAGAGGTAGAACAAGCAAATGGAGCAAAAGCTGTCAGAGACACTGACTACTCACTTCTGACTTTGAGAGGAAAACAACCAAGAACAAAACACAAAACAATGAAAACCCAGACAGCTACTTGTGAGCTACTAATGAAGAAGGGTGGCCTCTACAAGCTGAGAGTGACCCTGAACTGGCAGCCTGCAAGAAAACAGGATCTCAGTTCTACAAATACAAGCAAATGAGTTCTTCCAGCAACCGGTTTGCTTAGAAGGGGCCCCCAAGCCTCACATGAGGATTAAAGCCTCAGCTGACACCTTGACTTCAGACTGTGCAACCTAAGTAGTTTATCTGTACCCAGACTCATGACCCATGAAAACTGTGAGATAACAATGCTAATGGGAAAAAAAAATCCAGACCCTATAAAATAATTTAAAGAGATTTACTCTGAGCCCAATATGAGTGACCAATGGCCCAGGGAGCCCTTCCCAAGATGCCTTGAGTAAGTGGTCTCATGGCAGTTGTGATGCAAGTCAATTAGAAGTCTTGTCTGGTTCAGTAATCTAAACACCTAAATTCTCTAAAGTATACAAAAGGGCCAGAGTCTTAATGGGACAGATATCTGATGCAGCTTACTTTGAGCTTACCTCAGTGCAGGGGTCTCATGTTGGCAGAGCTTTGTTGATTGTTTTCAAAGAGGAAACCAACAAACACTTTTGTGAGTTTGAGTTGGGCTACTTACTCAAGCATTATTTAGTCTTCACAAATGGCAGGTTTGTTACCACCCACCTAGGTTCTATTGCCTATTACTCAAAAGAAAGCTAATACACTAAGACAGCAGGGGTTGCAGCAGAGAGAGTTTAATATCCCAGGACTCTGAGAGAGGAGATAGGAGAAATTTCTCATGTCCATCACCCTGAGAATTTTGGGGATAAGGTTTTTAAAGGTATTTTGGCAGACAAGGTGCTAAAAAGTTGGATCTCCTGACTGGCTAGGGATGAAGTTGTAGGGTTGAGAAACAGAAATTGTCTTCTTGGCTGAGACAGTTGCTGGATAAAGAGTCTCAGGACCTGTTGAATCAGTTTCCAAGCATGGCCACTGGTTCAGTTGGCATCAGTTGGTTCCCCCAAATGCAGAGACTGTAATACATCTCAAAAACCAGTTTTAGGTTTTACAATAGCAATGTTATCTATAGAAGCAATTGGGGAAGTCATAAATCTTACACCAATCAAGGATACGTGACTCATAAGCAGTAAGCAATTACAGGAAGGCAAGCTCTGAAACAATGGCTAGTTAACTTTTAGCTATGTCTATACTTCTGTAGAAATTAGACTTTTGCCACAGTTCTTGCCTTATGGCCTTACATTAATATAGCCAGTTTCAGGTTTGTGTTACTTGGTGCTAAATTTCTACCAGCTCTCTACTGCGGTAAACAGTTTGAGTACTTGAGTCCCAAAAGATGCTGTCAAGTAGGAGGATGTAGGGACCAAGGCCCTTGGCTCCCTAAAGGTTCACTGAAAAATCATCTATATCCTTATACCATATTGAGGTTACAAAAAGAATGCAGACTTAGAGCATGGCCAAAAACAGGTTTTTAGTGGTAAGGCAGATTATGGAAGAGAAAGAGGAAGAGGCTTGGCTAAGTAAGGTGGTCTTATGTAGAGAAAATGTTTCAGATAGCAGCGCTCAAAGAGAATAGATGGTAAATGGTTATTTTTGACCTTTAAAGGTGTCAAACTCTCAGTTGTTCTTTCCTAGATTGGACAGGGGAAAGCCTGGCTGCATCAGTGCAGATCTTCTACAGATGCAAATCTCCCCCCAACAAAAGATTTTGTTTTTTGTTTTTTGTTTTTTTTTTTGCAGGGCTACTTCTGTCTGCTGGACCTGTGGCAGCCATTTCAAAATACGTCAAGAAATATATTGTGGGATAAAGTATTCTGATTTCCTTCAAGGAAAATCAGAAAGTATTCAATGGTTCAGAATCTGCATATGAGGTAAGATTAAAAGTACTAAACATAGACAGATTGGTCAACTATAATAGGAAATGTGCTTAGAAGCAAACTATAAACATCTGAAGTTTATTAAACAAAAAGTTAAGAGGTAACTAGGAAGAATATTTCAGCTCAATTTCAGGTTAGATCACAGTAGGGTTAAACATTAGATAAACAAAGTTATATTAGCCAGGATAAAGTAACTAATATAACAAACAACCTTGAAATCTCAGGGGTCTGAGGCTCTCTGGCTTGCATCATTGTCCACTACGGGCCAAAGAGAAGTAAAGGGAGTGCTGCTCCATGGGGTCATTCGGGAATTTAGGATTTACCATGTAGTTTATCTACCATCTCTTGAGCAAGAGCCAGAAAGCTAGTACCCATGGGCAAAATTTGGCTCAAAACTTTTTGCATGGCATATGGGCAGAGAGTGGTTTTTGCACTTTTAAAAGGATATTTAAAAATTTGAAATATGGCAAGCAAAGAATTAACAATCTGGTCTTTGCAGAAAAAAAAATATGCTACTGACCACAGCTCTAGAACCAATTGGCACCCTCAACTGGATTTTCCATATCTAGCTGGAAGATAAGGGAAGAGAGAGACCTGGAGAATTGTGCAAGAAGTTTTTGGGGTCAGACCTAGAGATGACAAATATTGCCTCCATTTGTATACCAATGGCTATAACTATTTAATGTGGCCCCCCCTTCTATGAAAGTATGGTTGCAAATATAGTTTAGCTCTATGTACAGCTGGAAAAAGTTGAGACATTAAAAATTCTTTGTTAGGGATGTTTTGACAGGGAAGGTGTTTTTTCAAAACCTGCAATAATCCAAATTACTGGTTAATAAATCCAAAAAGGGAAACATTTCAAAAATATAGAATAAAAAATAAATAAATGTAAATTTGTAGAAAAAAATAAGAGCAGAGCCCAAGAATGCTGAGGTTACGAATTTGATGTCAGGCAATTGTAGTCACTGGCATTTGTTTTTCTTAAATATTAACCTAATACAATCCTAAATTGGCCCAATTCTTGAACATGAAATGTCTGGCAATATAATGTATAATGGTTGGAAAATCTAAACAGAAATTAGACCTTTTTAGAACCGTGCAGAAATGAAAGTGAGATTATTATCTAATTTGTCCATGATCTGTCCCAAAATGTGTTGAAAAAATTATCAATTAGACCATTCTTATTTGGGTAACACTTATTGTTATTGTCTAAACCATGCTTTTAATTTACACGTTTATAATAAAAATCATCATAACTTTAGTTAAAAATAACCAAATTCACACTAAGAAATGAGCAGTGTTTAATAAACTTTGAACATAATCCCAAATGTATGCAAAAAATTAAAAATATCTATGTCATTGTGATGTGATTTTTATGCTAATCACAAATCACTCTTCTTTGAGCTTTGGTGGAAATCATTTGTTATGAATGTCCAAGAAAAATCTCTGCCCTTACCCTGTGGAGTTTTTTCTTTTATTGTCCTTAGTCTATTTCATCTACTTTTATACACATTGGTTCATGGTGGACAACAACAGATGGCTCACTTTCTTTTTTCAAAGCCACTATATTAATTAAAGAAAACTATCTTTCTCTCTGTCTGAAACTGCTTAGAGAACAGTATCTAAAATAGCAGTAATAATTGATTATACATATTTTATTAATTATTTCTCCTCATCTACCTATCGTTATTACAATTTATATTTCTTATATCTACGAAATGAAAAATTTAGAGAAAGAAGAAAATCTGCTAACATCTTTTTTAGAAGTGCTTTTCAATGGAATGCCTTCTACAAATTGCTTCCTGCAGATTATTGCAGCTGTGATGAAAATGGTTTTATTCACCTCCTTCATTCTTGGTGAAGAAATAACACCTTAGATTTTAAATATTACTCCCAATAGGCACCTATATTTCTCATTCTTCCTTCCCTTTATGGTTGTTTCCTCCTTTATTTATCACGAAACTTCATTTTTGTTTCACCAGAGCAGTTGCTAGGGCTTTTCCTTACCTGCTTGTTGTCTTCCAGGAGCTTCCTGTTCAACTGTTTAATGTTTACTTGCAGATGAATTACACATCCATTCTTTCTCTCTTATACAAGTCATATTATCTGGTTGTCACCATCTCCTCAACTGGTATCTGATAAAAGCAATGAGGTGAAAAACTCAGAGAAGAGTATCTTCCTAGGATTTGTAGAAACTAAACTCTTTAAACCTGCCAATTTGGTTCTTTCAACCATATCTCAGCAATGACTGTGGAAACACTCATTATAGGGTTTCTTTACTGTGAAGGAAAAAAATAATAATTCTACACTATAAAACCCTTGAATTTACCTCCTAAATCTCACAAAGGAGTGATTCTCCTTTGGCTGCCGTCATCTCCTGTGGATTGCAATTTGCCATGTTGCAGAAGTACATTGTGACTCCTTAGAAGGCCTGTGCTTTCCCATGCTGTTCTGTGAATGGGTTTTCGACTATCAGACTTGTGTGAGTCTGATGATGTCACACCATGCACTACGGAGAAATTTGTTAAAAGTCTCATCCTCGGGAATCTGTGCAATGTGTTTAGAGAAAGTATTATGAGAGAATATGATTAGCCTTTAAATAAAAGAAGAGCACAACTATGGAGATTTTCTTTGATACAATGTTAGCTCTGTTTGAGACTAATAGACACAAGTATTCTATGACATTTAGGATACTGAGCTGAAAAGTTTTTTTACTGTTGCTGGAGCCTATCATACTTATGATGGCTTTTTAATAAGATCTTTTTAAGTCATGAAAATCTAGGATTGTCTTTCTTGTATATTCTCAGAATCTCAATCAGCACAACTAGTCACCTGTTCCTGGGACCTATTTCTGTCTAATATTAAACATATTACATGTATTAATTCATGACTTCTTTAAATTAATCCTTGATGGAGGCATATTCTTAGGTTCAGAGGACTAAACTTGCTCATATCAGAAAAGGATCTCAATATTTTGCTTTACTTAAAATGAACCTAGTAGACAATAAGCTGGTTAAAGCTCATTTAGCAGGATGTACATCGGTGATGTTTGCAACCTCTTCCATCCTCTACATTCAATGTCCTGTGAAATGTGTTCTATATATATTTTTTTAAAAATTGACTAAAGTACAAGATTGAAAAGTGTAACTATTATTATAACTATTAATATATAAAAGTATAAGTCAAGTTTTGAATTCCCCATAAAAGACAGTTTTCATATAGTCAAACTATCTTTAAAAAAAAAACTGCTGTGAATCTTTAGTGAGAAAAGTCAACAAGAACAAAGGGTGATGACAAGGGTCATGTGGAGTAGAAGTGGAAGGTAGGCAATTAAATCCCAACATAGGCATAAGCTACAATACATACTTGTTAAAAAGAAAGCTTCTAGAGGAACATCAAGAGTATTGCAATGGTAGGCAAGATATATTGAGTTGCAATGTGTCTGCTTAACTGAATAAAAAAAAAGACAAGATCACTAATCATCTACAATGGAAAGGAAGAAAGCAATCAAAATAATGAAGAATAGAAGAAGAAAGAAAGGCAGATTGGAGAAAAAACAAAATTGGAATAAGAAAAAATGAAAAGAAAAAAAAGATGTATTCTTATTTGTCAGTTTTCTTTCCCAAAGTTCACAGAAAATGAGATTTCCAAAGAGGAACAGAAGAAAATAAATAATGAAAACCTCTACTGATGAGGAGGAGAAAAGCTGCAAGACCCCTGAATAGAAAGGTGTTATCAAGTTAGTTTTACAAATCTTAGCAGAACTTACCAGAAAGAAACAGTATTTTGGGTCATAAAAATTTGTTCAATGTTCATGAATCCAAAGTTGCTACTAAAATCATTCAGTTGGTCAAAGGTTTAATGAAAGACTCAGGTTAGGGAACCACAAAAATAAAATCAATCACTTTATTATTCAAAAAAGAACCAGTTCAGTATTGATGAGATTCAACTTAGTAAGTGAAAACCAAATTTGTTATTTTTCTTCTATAATGAGACAATGGACACAGGAGATATTGTGACCTATTTAAGGCAAACTGGGATAAATTAACAGTTTTAGTTAAAGGAGCGTAGAGTTGGGGACTTGGACTAGGTGATAGAATTATAAAATAGAGCTTTGGCAAAGAAAGTACAAGTTAGTTACTGTATAGGTAACTTTGTACTGAGTGAGGGGAGAGTATGATTACAAACTTATATTCAACTAATGCTCAGTACGGCATCTAGCATATAGAATATCTTCTTAATGTGGTGTATAATCAGAAAGAGTCTGTGACACAAAGAACAATTACATATCAAAATAGTAATTATTAATTAAAGCATTTATTAATATGCCAGATATTTAGTAAAGGGTTTTATAAGTACCATTTAATTCACATATGCACAAACACACACTACAAGTTATCATACGTACTGCAGGTTGAGTATTCTTTACCTGAAATGCGTAGGACCAGAAGTGTTTTCAATTTTTGATTTTGTTAAATTTTGGAATATTTACATATATATTATGAGATAATTTGGGGATGGGACTGAAGTCTAAACTGAAAATTCATTTATGCTTCATATACACCTTATACACATCTACTAAAAGTGATTTCATACAATATTTTAAATAATTTTGCTCATGAAAAAAGGTTAGCATACATTGAACCATCAAAAAGCAAAGGTGTCACTATGTCAGCCACCCTCATGGACAATCTGTGGTTGTTTGGCATCACCATCATTCCTGACTGAATTTATATGCTACCGATAAGCAACCATTTTCTCAAACACAAGCATACTTAACAGCAAAAAGAAGGACATGCCATTAATACAGTGAAAAATAATGTGTTAAAAATAACTAAGTAGTAAAGGTACATCATCAGAATACCTGTATCAGCTGTTAAACAACAGCAACAACATACAACAGCCAGCCTTCAGCTGTGTTTTGATTCAAAGGTTTCTGTACAGCATCCCTTGGGTACATTGAAAAAACTGTGTGTTGTGCACCTGCGTTTTGACTGTGACCCATCACATGAAGTCAGGTGTGGAATTTTCCACTTGTGGCATCATGTCAGGACTCAAAAATTTTAGATTTTGGAGCATTTCAAATTTCAAAGTTTGGGATTAGAAATGTTCAACCTGTACTATTATTACAAATGACAAAATGCAAACTGAGAAAGGAAAAATTAATTTCTCTGAAAATCAAAATGTATAAGTGCAGAACCAGGAGTCAAAATGAAGTTTGAGTCCATAGCTAATATTCTTACTATTTATTTAAACTACCTCTTGATTCTTCCTCTAAAATTGGAAATGGGTACAGCCGTTGTGACTGAAAGGATACAGCTATTCAAATATTCCCAGAACATTTTTAAATAAAGCTGAGCAGACCAAGTATGGCCAGTTTCATTGATTCAAGAAACAAAGACAATATACATTTCTCCGTTCGTATCATTTGCACAGAAGTCTTTAGGGGCTCTAAAAAACAAAGGAAATGAGAGGTTTTACAAATAGATGTGAAAAATAAAGAAAATGGATTTCATGTTGTGATGAGAAAAGATGAGAGGCACAATGTAAAGAAACTCAGGATAAACAAGAGGTACAGCAAGAAAACAGCGGGAGGAAGACAGCTCTTGCAGAGTCAGTGAGATAGAGCATATTTATTTCTGAGCACACAGCTTTGTGTGAAGTCTAAATACAAGAAGAGAAAAGAGAAGTAGAGAAGGAAGATCTTAACGCAAACAAAGCGGGGGTAAGTCAAAAGAAAACGAGGTGGAAGTCAACTACAGACTGATGCCAAGTTTCTGAAACAGGATTAAAAAAGATAGCTTAGAAATCAGGTAACAGAAAATAGCCACATTTGGAGAGCTGAAGATGAAAATGAAAAGCCTGAAAAAAACTACACAAAGTCATCCTGTTATGGGTCAAGCAATTCTTGAAGTAGGATCTTGAAACCCACACAGCGTAACCAGAAAGAAGGCACAGAAATTCAGTTTATGGTTCTCTACAGAAAGAAAAAAACAAAATACCAGTACAAGGAAAATTCGTATGAAAAAGAAAATTCTCTGAAATGATGAACTAGCTTTGGAGCTCTTCATAATCATTGATAAGGAAAGTATAAGCATAAAAAAAGGTAAAATAGTATTTCACAACTATTTCTTCAATTAAGTTGATTTCACAATGTGAATCTAATAAAATGGGTATGCTTGTAACACACACAGTTAGTATATTGTGTCAATCTGTATCTTTCCTCAAGTTAGTTAGTGTTCAAGCAAAAATTTCTTCCAACAGGTAATTTTTGTACAATCTTATAAGATATCTGAATTGGGAGATGATTTAAAATACCAGTAATAAAAAAAGATGACAGGACTAAGGTGACCTATGGAGAAAAATATTTGAAATCAGATGTAATATTGTAAATAAATTATTTATATGCTTATCAATTCATTTATTTGAATTTCAAAAGCAATCTACATTTGTTGTTCAAATTTTAGAGAATATTCACCAAAGCAGCAATATAAACTTGCTGGTGTGTGTGACATGATATTTCCAAGACCATAATCCATGCAAGTCTATTTGTATATCCCTGCATGCTACCCTCAATAGTTTGTCAACATTGAGCATGCCCTCCCTGGATCATCACTTTGGAGTGGTGAAATAAATGCCCCTGGATCATTTTCCAGAAAAGCCATTCACCAATAGCCATTCATCGTAGGATCAATTTGCTGCATCGTCAATTTGACAAATTACTAACTTCCCCAGAATGTGTATCTTACTAACTAATTATGAAGTTGATAGCAATTTCTATTTCACCAAGGCCATTCACTTTTCAGTGTCAGTTGAAATATTTCTATTTTTTGAAGGAACCTTGAAGTTTAGGTATAATGTCAAAGAATAGTAAAGCTATAGAGTGGGTCCTTTATAAAATATTTTGAATTAAGTTTACTGAAATTTATAAACAGTAAATGTAGATGCCTTCTCTGTGGAGTTATATATATATACAGAGTTATATATATACATACATACATATATATGTGTAATGATCAGATAGCCATGAGAACTTAAACTGAATTTATATGTCATAAAAACTGAATTGAAATAGTCCACAACCGACAAATGGTTTACAAGCATCAGAAGCTCAGACTCTTTGTGACATAGGAAATGAATGTTGTATATGTACTGCCATTTCTACTAGAACTGTTTGATCTACATGTATTTACAAAAACAATATAAAAGTAACTGAGCTATATCAACTAGCAACTGTTTTCATTATTAGTTGACTACAGAGAGTAAAGAAACAGAATTATACATTTTAAATTCTTGGGTTCTCCTCAGATGCTTAGTGTTCTAGGTACAGATGGGTAGATTTGACCTTAATTGCATTTCAGAATGACAAGGATATAGGAAAATAAACACTGAGGTGCAAGTTCTACTTAATGGTCTAAAAAACAAGTCAGTTTCTGCATACATTTTTATCATTGTTTACATAAAGTTTGCAAAAATGAGACTATTACTTTTTGATTCAGTCGTAAACAATATTTGCAAATTACTGTCAGAAACTGGATTCATTAGATTACATACTAAGAATGTATCTATAGAAAAATATGAACAATTACTATAGAAAATTGAATATAAGCATTAAAAAACTTGAAAACTTAAAAATAACTATCAAAATTTTGGAGGGAGGAACAGAAGTGAAGGAAAGAATAGGCATATAATTTTTTTCATCTTTCTTAGCTTTGTACACTTACTCAGTGCTCTCTATAATTCTTTTTAAATCATAAAGATAACTATTCACAAAACCAAAAATTAGCATATAACAAACCTAGAATTTGCAGAGAGTGAAAATGGTCTAAATTGAATTCTCCACATTCATAATATGAAGTAGATTATGTCTACAAATTATAAATCACAAAACAGAAACTTAAGAATTTTGTTTAAGGCAATCATGAGAATAACTGGATTTATTCTAACTGAAGGGTGTGGAGGCAGTGGAAGAGGTAAAATATAGCATAAGTAGATTCACTGACTCAGCATATATTTCTAGTCACTACCTAAAGTTGATAAATCAAACGAAACAGGTATAAAAATTTTGTAGTTGAAAATGATAATTAGGAGTTTCAACTTCTTTGTAGGAGGAAGCAATCTGGAGAGTCCTGCTCCCATCCTATTCACTAGAAAAAGCAGGACAATTTATAAAACCCTATCTTTTGTTGAGCCTATGAGATAGCTGAGATCACAGGGCAACCAATTAGCCTGAAAACTATAGAAAAGCAGAAATTGTCAAAGAAAAATGTAGTCACATGCACTAGGATACCTGGGACAGAACAAGTGACAAATACTCTACTGTCATAAAAGTGGGTAAGATTTCAACTCAATATATGAACACATTTCTGAAAGTTTCGTGTCAACTAGCACTGAGCATAAAGAACCTGTCTGGGAACTGCAGACACTCAGATACAACGCAGATATTGGAACAGTCAGGGAATATAAAACTATCAGCAGAAAGATATCATTTATAAGAAAGTATCAAATGGAAATGGGAGTAAGAGAGAAACAGAGAGGACACCTTTAAATGGACACATTGATAGATTCCACACACTTAAGGACAGTCAGTGAAGTTGAAGACAGGTCAACATTTCTATGTAATTTCTATAATGACTTAGAAGGTGTGGGGCAGAGATGTTCTGGCTTTACCATGAAGAACTAGAAATATTTAACTGAATATATAATGAAATGATTTTAAAACAGAAAAGATTAATATAAAATATAAAAGGAAACCTACTGATTTAACGACAAATACTTCAGAATGTACATTTTACATACCGAATACATTGGCCTCATAATATATTTAATCAATGACCTGATTCTGAATAATAATTTTTCATTGCTATATTTTCTGATGGGTAATTTACCTTCTATCCTTACATTTGTCAAAAGCAAATGAGACCTGTTATTATCTGTAATTGTCCATTAGAGAAAAAATAGATTTTAATTCTGCCAAACAACATTTTTAGTTAGAAATAGAGCACGTGCAAAATCTAATCTTAATTGTCTGAGTTGTAGAATTAGATTTGTCAGATCTAATGATGGAAATCTTTTTCCTTGAATGCTCGTATGTATAAAATATTCTTATATCTAAAAATTAAAGTTTCCTTAAGATAACTAAAATCTGGAGCTAGTCAGGTAACTCTTTGTGTAGAGAATCAAGCACTTAATTGTTAATCAATGAGATTCTGACAAAATTAAGTATTATTAGCACTATCTTTGGAAATGACCATTGGCATATATCATGCCTCTCTCTAATAAACTTGTAACAGGTACAAGATTGCTTCTGGGACTTCATCTCAGCATTCCATATCTAAGCCAGACAGCTGGTAAGAAAACAGGTCTATGTCATCTTAGAATAGATCCTTTATTTTTCAACTTCTCAAGAGGTTACCCTTTGGCAGCAAACACTTACTGCCATCTGCAGCAGGTAGAAAACATAGATAGCATGTGAAATTCTGTTGCATTTAACTGGTCAAAAGAAATATTTGTAGAAAAACTTTGTCTTTTCAGTGGAAATTTTATGTATTTTTTATGAAATTCTCTTCTCCCCATGATCTTTGTTAGCATGCCATCTCTTTTCCAAATATGTTACTGCTTTCCTTCTCAGAGATGTCTAAGAAAGCATCAGCATTAGCCATTTAATGTAGTCATAAATCATCCCAAGAGATATTAAGTAAATATGTTTCAAACTGTGAGTTAAGGTTTAAGTTTCAGTATTACATTATGCCAATTTAGTCACCATCCAAAGTATGCAATCTTATTTCAAATTTCACCATTTTTCCCTCTGCCTTCCTCTGCCCTCCCTCTACTAAATAACCAAGCCTCTGTAAGCATTGTATGCTATACATATGGGCTAGCCATGATTCAAAATTACCATACTCATTTTGGGTAATGAAAAACTTTGGAATTTTCTGCTTCCTAAGACCATCTACATTTTAATGCTACATTCAAGATTATTCAGGTTTTATAAGTTAAGTAAGTGCATAAAGAAGACATTTTATCCAGAAACTTTGTGTACACACACACACAAATACACACACTCACACACATATGTAGAGAAAGTCCCTTTGAGTAAGAATCTGCCATCCAAGGGGATGGATGAATAAATGTTATTCCAGAAAGAATCAATTAACCTTAAATAATCAGAGTATTATCAACAAAGATAATCGTGGTTATCCTCTATGGTTGAGCCAGTCCCCAAAACATTAGAAGGAAATATAAGGATTTCCAGCAGTAATTTTCAAAATATTCCTAAATTAATGGAGCACTTTATTTAAATGAAATATTGCTTGGAATTCTGGTATTAAAATAGGAAAATATTGAGCTACTTTGATTGTGGCAGGATCCGATAGGAGGGTTTATGTTCAACCTCCTGTCTCTAATCATTGTACCTTGTGACCTGATTTCACTACCTCTCAACTCTATGGAATTATAGAGCCCAGTATAAAAGCTTGTGTCTTATGGTAAAAGTTTATTAGTACTAATCACTGTGGTAAATTTATATAGTTACATTACATGTAAGTAGAGGAATAAAACTAATGCAGCATATGTTACCTTAAATTTTAAAATTTATTTTATACCTGATATTAAAAATGAAATTCAATATAGAATAATCATGGAAAATAAAAAAATAACATAGATTAAGATATGTAAGATTTTCAAACATTTTAGTTTAGAACAAGTTCATAAAAATGGAAAAATATCAAATGTAAAATGGTAATGATCTTGGCACACTAACTTTTTTACAGGGAACAGCTAAGCTAATTGTGGAAGAAAGGAACCCTATTACCAGAAAATGCAGGAAAGTGAGTACCCAATGGATTAGTGATGCCTGCAAACACACTGTCACTGAGGACATCTGCTCAATATGGGCAACTTAGGGACACCAGGGACATTCATAGGCTCCTTGACATAAAGGATAAAAGTAAATCATAGAGTCCAATAAGAGGAGAACTCTCCAAACACATAAAACTTGTAAATAATTTAATACTTCATTGCAAAAGAGGGTGAAAACAAAAATAAAAACTCACCAGGTATCAGAAGATTCTAAGAATAATTAATTATTTATCAATTAAATATTCGTGGGTTTAGAGCCAGAATTTCTACTACCAGAGTAAGTGCAACAATTCTAAGTCAAAAATGTAAAGGGTGATGACTTGGTGAAACTTTCATGTAACTGATTTAAGCAAGCAGAAATTATTTCTAGCAGAGTGCACTTTAAGTACAATTATCAAATAATTCAAAAAGTTTAGAGAAACAAGACTCACAATTTAACAAAAAAACAACAAACAAATGGGGGAAATCTACCACTATAACTAAGAATCAGCAGGAAAAAAATAATCCACACAAACTAGAGAATTAGATCCTTGAAGATCTCGTGTAATGATACTGCAAGCTATAAAATATAAAATAAAGGTATTTTATATGTCTAAAGACATACTTAAAAATAAATAACTAATGGATGCAGTGAGCATTGTAGCGGGGAAAGGGCATGCCTGAAATCATGGTTTGGGTGTGGCAAAGTCATAACATGTAACCAAAATGTTTGTACCCCCATAATATCCTGAAATAAAAAAAAATAAAGAAAATACTGAAGCAGTAAAAAATAATTTGGCAGACAATATTTAGAGAAACAAAAAAGTATAATTTTTAGAAATAAAAATCACCATAATTAAAATTAGAAAAAGTGTTCAGTTAAAATTGTAGATTAGGGACAAATAAAGAAAGATTTAGTAGAGTAGAAACAAATATAAATAAATTATGTAAAAAAGGCACAGAAAAGTATAGAGAACAAAAATATAAAAGAGAAAAACTAACAAGGAAGGGAGAGAAAGACAGTTTAGAAATTAGCTTTCTAGAAACAGATTAAAGAGAAAATTGGAGAGAGACAATTCTAAATAGCAGTAGGGTAATAGTTTTCTGGAATTGAAAAAAGAGAAAATCACAGATTCAGATAGGTAAACAGAGTCTAAGGAGAACAAGTTAAAAAAAAAAACAAAAAAACAAAAGTCCATCTGGAGGCAGTATGTTGAAACTGCAGAATACCAAAGATAAAGAGAAAATTTGACAAGTGGTTAGAGATAAGATAGTAAACTACAACTGAATGACAATCAACAGCTGGATTCTCAATATTATAATGGAAGCTTAAATACAGAGGATAATATATTCATAGTAAGCAGAGAAAATAACCAAAACCTATAATTGTATATCTATTAAATTATCCTTCAAGAAAGAAAGAAACAAACAAAAAAGAAAGAAAGAAAGATTGATTCAAAATAACAAAAGTTGAGTTCACTATAAAAAAGTATCACTAAAAGAATGTATAAAGCAGTGATATTTAACATAACTTTCTGAAATAATGAAAGTATTCTACATTTGTTCTATCCAATATGGTAGGCACAAGCCACATGTGACTTTGAGCATTTGCAATGTGGCTACTATGACTGAGGAAGTGAATTTTAAATTTAAATTTTAATTCATTTAAATTTAAATATCCACATGTAGCTAATGGCTATGTATTAGACAGCCATTTCTAAATGATATAATTTAAGAATGAATGATTTGTAAAGATAATGGTAAAACTGTGCACAAATGTTAAAGTATACAAACAAAAAAATCTCATTTGTACTGTTAAAAGAATCAAGAGATAGAACTAAAATCATAGATAGAAGTATAATCTGGGAAGCAGATTATCACAGAACATTTTAAAGCCCTTCATTAGGAGGAGAATAAAGTAAAAATTAACTCATCTTTGATTAGCAAAATAGTTATAATAAATTATAGGAAGCCTAATAAAAGTGAAAAAAAATAGAATGCATAACTTCCCAACTAGAAGATATATAAAAAAGAGTGGTTTGAAGGGACAAAAAACTCAAACAATGTAAAATGAGATAATACAGGAGAAAAAAAATCCAGATAATATAGGGCAAATAAAAGGGACAAAACAAGAGGAATAATTGACATAAAACTAAATGCACCTTTCATTATATTAAATGTAAAATAATAAATTTTCTACTTGAAAGATAAAGATTACCCAAGTGTATTTATTGAAAAAGTAATTAGGTGCAGTTCATAAGAATAATAAGATAAGAAAAAGTAAATTAAAAGATATACCAGGCAAATATAAATCAAAAGAAAAAATATGGAATCTCAGGCTAAAATTTACTATAGATAGATCTTTCACTATTAATAAAATATTTAATTCATGAAGAAGGAATAATAATTCTAAATTTATAAGCACACAAAAAATAGCTTCAATACATGTAATAAATTTAAACATTATTAGTAGAAATTCATAATCTGGTATCATTGTGGCATATTTTGTCACACTTTTACTCACCAAATTAAGCTAAGAGGAAAAATTATTAAAAATATGGAAGCTTAAAACAACATAATAAACAATAATGACTGAATGATCACACATAAATACCAGTATATATCTTTTCAAGCATATATGTAGTGTTCATGGAAATTGACTATGTTGAGAACCATATAACAAATTTCAGAAAAGAGATGCCATGAAGTGTACTAGAGTATTAGGTGATCATCAAACCCATTCCCTCTTGTATTACAGCTGTATTACATTTTCCAGCCTTGATCCAGTTGAGGCAAGTAAGTACATGTGGTGTATGTGACCACAGGTGCTATTCTATGAAATTAAATGTAAGCAGCAGTGATGTATGTTTCCCCTGGGCAAGTACCATAAGTACCTCTTACAAATACTTTTCCATGTCCTTTTCCATGCTGCTTTTATGATGATGAGTGCAAACATGTGGAAGTCCTATGCCAAGATACTATAGTCATGATTTTAAAAATGCCTGGAATTTTGAATCATTGCCTACAGAATAGTCTCTTTCTAGTCAATAAAATGTGTGGCCAAGGCTTTACATGAAAGAGAAATGAATTTATATTTTGTTAACTTACTAAGATTTCAGAGTTTATCAGCTACAAAAACTAGTGTTATTCTTTCTAACCCAGAAATTGGCATCAGAAATGATATACTACAGTAGAAGAAACCAAAAAATACGATTTTGTTTTTACTAATTCAGCAATGGGTGGGATGAATTTCCCAATAAGCACTAAAAAGATGGGAACAATGAAATGTTTTGGAAAAGATTTGGAGATGTGCAACCTATAATAATTTGGAAGGCAGATCATGTGCCTTCTGAGGCTCATAAGATAGAGTGGTTGGAAAGAGTTAGTGCAATAGCATATATTGGAATGTGATTTTGTTTTGTTTTGTTTTGTTTTGTTTGAGACAGAGTCTCTCACTGTTGCCCTGGCTAGAGTGCAGTGGCGTCATCATAGCTCACTGCAACCTCAAACTCCTTGGCTCACTGATCCGCCTGCCTCAGCCTCTCGAGTAACTGGGACAACAGACGTGCACCATCATGCCCAGCTAATATTTCCTATTTTTGTAGACATTGGGTCTCACTCTTGCTCAGGCTGGTCTCAAACCCCTGACTTCAAGTGATTCTCCCACCTTGGCCTCTCACAGTGCTATGATTACAGGCATGAGCCACAATGCCCACTCGGGAATATGATTTTGATGAGGTATCACAAGATAGATATGACCTCAAGTAAGAATTTTTATTTTTATTTTTGTCAGCCAAAATAAAAAGAAAATAGATTTAAAAAAAAAAAACTGTGACAGAGAAGAATCAAAAAAGTTAATTGCTTCTAACCTTAAACAGTAGGATTTATAACACTAAGAGAGACTGCGAGAGTCAAAGACATATGAAGATTTAACTGCAACAAAGGCCAGTTTATTTGTTATTTTTTACTGCATAACAAATTACGTAGCTGTCTGATTCATGGTCCCCAAAGACATCAGGTCCTAATACCAGGACCCATCTGAATGTTACCTTGTAAAGTTTCTGCATATGTGATTAAGTTAACGATTTTGAAATGAGGAGATTATCTTCGACTATCCATGTAGGCCCTAAATTCTAGCGCAAGTGTCCTAATAAGAGCAACACTAATTAGGCAAATTAGACACAGAGAAGAAGGCATGTGAAGGCAGAGGCTGCAATTTTAGTAATGAACACCAGAAGCCAAAAGAAGCTAAAAGAGGCAAAACACAGATTTTCTTCTAAAGCCTCCAGAGGAAATGTGGCCCCACGGCTACCTTGATTTTGACCCAGTGAAATTCAGGCTTCTAGACCCCAGAACAGTGAGAGAATAAATTTCTGTTGTTTTTATCTACCAAGTTGTGGTAATTTGTTACAGCAGCCATAGGAAACATATACACCCTAAAACTTGGCAGCTAAAAACAGTAAACGATTATTTTTTTTTGCTGCTTCTCTGGGTCAGGACTTTAGGAGTGGCCCAGAAGGATTGTATTGGCTCCGGGTCTCTTACAAGTCCAGGATCAAGGTGTCTGTGTTCACCTCAAGGCTTAGCCGGGGAAAGATCTCCTTCCAAGCTCACTGACATAGCTACTGGCAGGCCTCAGATTAGCTTCCAAGCTCACTCCTGCAGGGCTTTCCTCAGACATGCACATGGCAGCTGGCTTCCTGTAGGTGAGCAATTTGGGAGAGAATAGGAAAGATCACCAAGATAGAAGCCACATTCTTTTTCTAACTAAATCTCCAAAGTGAAATCTCAGCATGTATGCATATTCTGTTAGTTAGAAGTGAGACAGTAAGTCCATCTTACCTTAAAGGGGAGCAGATTGCACAGGGCATGGATACCAAAAGACAGGAATGATTGGGGGCCATGTTTGAGGCTGTTTACCACACAAGCATAGATGGTATGAGGAAATACTTAGAAACACTGAAGAAAATTTGTCTTATTTCAGCCCTGGAGTAGGTGGAGATAATAGGATATGGTGCTGCTATGGGCCGGCCCAGAGAGTGGGTTGTGTCTTAGAATTTAGGATATAATTCTGTTTATACCAAGAAAAGGGAAAACTATACAAACAGAGACCAGATCATTATTTTTCAGAGGCTGAGGGTGAGGATAATAGTCAACTGACTAAAAAGTAGTACTTCTGGGGTAATGAAAATATCCTATGTCTTAATTGGTTACCACAACTATATACCTTTGTCTAAAGACATCAAACTGTACTCTAAAATGGGTCAACTTGGAGGACATAAATTATGCACAATAAACTTGACAAAAATATCCCCTCAATGCTAACCAGGGTCAATATTCAAGAAACAAATAAGATGAATCATATATAAAAATTTCTGAGGAAAAAAATGAAAAAAAATCTCCTCATTTTATGATGCTAGAGTAACCTGAGTCTCAAAATTAGAAAAGGAGACTGAAAAAATCAGAAGAAATTAGAGGCCTGCCTCATTGTTAAACATGTATACAAAAATTCTAAACAAAATGTTAGTAAAACACATACTTTAAAATATAAAAAGGTAAGATATCATGACAGAGTTAGATTTATGCCAGGAATGCAAAATTGGGATCTCAGTTAGGAAAAAACAAAATCTATTAAAGTGATTCATCAAGGTAATTTTAGTAGGTAAAGAAGAAGAATGTAATAAATTTCCATATCATTTACATTTTTTTAAAAATAGTACCTCTCAAAAAATTAGGAATAAGAAGAAATTTCCTTTGATTGACTTTAAAAGATTGTAGTAGCAGTGACTATTTCCAGAAAGTGCTTTTGCAAACAATAACCATCATGGATTTAAAAAGAAAACAAAACAAAATATTTTCTTTCAGGATCAGAATAATAGAAGACTAATATGAATGAATTACTCAATTTGTCAGCTCATTTTGGTTGCTTACTCATCATCCTTTATTTCTTGTTAATAAAATATAACTTTGTTCAGAGTGGCACCTGTGTCCCTCTACAGATCACAAAGCAAAACCAGTCCAAGCTGTCATTACAATCTTGTATTCCCTTGCCAGATATAGGATTTATCAGGCTCCCATTGCAGCCAGTTACTGCCATATGACCCCGTTGTGTCAAACGAAACATAAGGTGTGGATACTATTTGGTCGGAGTTGTGTCTAGGAAATTTTACTATTAAAAAGAAGCATACTGATGGCCGTACCTTTCTGCTTTGAATGTGAATGTAATGTCTGAAAGTTAGGCAGTCATCCTGCATCCACATACAAAGAGTAACTGGTTGAGAATGATACACAGAAGACTGAAAAGAGCCTAGGTACTTGAAGACATTATTAAGCCATTATGTCAGTACTGTGTTGTCTATCTCTAGCCTTCTTTTCATGATATGTTATTAATGTCTTTATTGCTTTCAGCTTGTCTAAGTAAGAAATTTTGTACTTGCAGTCTGAAAGTACTCTAACTGATACAACCACTAATCATACCATCTTATCTTATAATTAAATTATCCTATTTCCGACTCACGAGAGTGGAGACAACGGTAGCTTGGTCATTTTTCCTTGTAGTAAAAATTGTTTGGTTCAAAAATCTTCCACTCAAAAATAATCTATATTATCACAGAAAACATGTTTTAGTTATAGATTCTATGTAACACACTAATTCAAAATTTAGTGGCTGAAAACAAAAATTATGTATTATAATTATGTGAGTTAGCTGACTTATCTGTATATTTTTTCTGTGGCATATGCAGTTGGTTTAGGATACAAGTGTGCATTTATTTGTCTGCCTGTAGCTTGGAGGGTGGCTGGGGCAACACGTTCAGGGTGACTGCATTCACCACTGCTGTGGTGTCTGGAATGCCTGTGGGCTGGCTGGGTCTTTTTCCTCTCTCTCCTCCCTCACCAATCTTGCCAGAGCTTCTTTGCTTTGTGGATGGATCCCAAGAGAGTGAAAATGGAAACTGCGTTGTCTCTTAAGGGCCAAGTCCTAGAATTCATGTGCTGTAACTTCTGCAAAAGAAGTCATAGGGCCAGCAACTGTTCAAGACAGGGAAAATAGCTTCCACATCTTGACGGGAGTAAGGGGAAGAAGTGTTGGTGGCCCTCTCCTGACTAGACAATCTGCAACAAATCATTGCCGTTAAGTCTCTTGTAATAAGACCTTTCTTCTACCTCCAAAAAACTTTCATTTATAACAATATGTGTCATTTTACTATAATGCTAAAGTATTTTCTATGCAATGAGGAATTGCCAGAAAGAAAAGGGGAAGATATGATAGGAATTCAAATATGTATTATTTGTTCTGTATGAATTTAAGATAAGTCACCATTCTTTGTAACAAAATGATTAATAAAGACAGGCAAAGCAGGTGAGGTACTGAGATTCAATTTTTTTTTATATTATATATTTTTAATTCCTTTCTTCCTCTCAGAAATTTGATTTGATTTTAGAATGGAAATACAATATGGAATTATTTTACACTGCAATTTCGTAATGAAAAAATTCCTTTATTCAAATATAAAATTATTTCTTACATTTCCCATAAAAATACAGAATATGGAGGTAATCGATGAAAATTTCTCTATTTCTTAAAACAGTACTTGAAGTACAAGTAACAACAGAGAGTCCAATAATGTCAAGTATGCTTACGTGTGCATTAATTACATTATTAAATTACAGTATACTTCTTTTACTTCTTCTAACAGAAATATATCTATTTCAAAGCTTATTCATGACTTATTCTATAGAATTAAAATAAATGTATTGTTTTTTAAAGTAAGTTTCTAGAAGATCAACATGAGAGAATTGTTTAAGATATCATAACTTATAAGTTCTAAAATCTTTTTAAGGGCATAACAAGCAACATTTACATTCTATAGAATTCATTTTATCCAGTCCAGTTAATCTTAATTTGCATTGTGTTACTTATTTAAGAGATGAATAAATTTTAAAATCCAAATTATCCAAAATTAATAACACTTAGAATAAACAATATTATATTACATTTTGTTGTTCAGTACTACATTTGATGTACCCCTAGTCTCTTCTACACAAACACACATATGCATGCATGCATATATTTAATATATAGGGGTAAATACCTATATGTGTATATATACATACACATACATTGAAAGACACTGGATTTAGAGAATTATTTTAACTTCATCCATCAGCGAGTACAGCTGAGCTGGTAATTAAACAGCCCACACTCCCACGGACAGACCTGCCGCTATGTAGCACTCATCCCAAGAATATGACTGGATTTAGATTTATATTTAAAAAAGCACCATTAAATAGGCTTACTTCGGAGAGATTCAATCTCTTCTTTCATTGAGTGTAAATTATGAAATTTGGACTGAGAGGAGTCGTGAAATGCCTAATCTCTATCAAATAGTATGTACAAGGATAGAAGCTAAAAGGATATTGTATATTTTAATGCATTCACCCTTCAGATTACAAGTTAAGACTTTACAAAATTTGACTTACAGCATTTTGCTGTATGGCAGTAGACTATAATGGGATATATAGCCCCATAATAATAATGTCTGTTGATGCCTATAAATAATGTTCTAGCTTTATTTTTGGCTCAAGAAAAGTAAATCAGAATCAATCCCCTCAGTCACCTCTGGAAAAAGTTAAACTAAAATTCAAAATGACCAAAAAATTTTAAATAGTACATAGTCTATAACTATCAATTAAAAAATCAGTCTTCATAATCTCAGCGGATTCTATACAGTTTCTAAAAATAGCAATGATATTAGCACTATTAAAGCCTAGATTTACATAGTGATTATTTGTCCATTGAATTCATTTTTTTTTACAGATGTTGTTCTTCTCTACATTATACTTTTGTAGCAGCAGGAAAAGGTAGCATTTCTACTTTAGAAGGAAATTTATGCAAGAGAACAGCATTTTGTACTCAGTCTAAAATCAAAGGAAACTATTATGTGTAAAATTACAGCCCTGAAACACATATCTCTTAAACTCTCTGGTCAATGCTTTCTACCCCAAGTATATCCTCAGCAACGATGGAAGATTCCAAAAAGTTTTCTGCATGGTTTGCTGCCACTCTTTTTGCTCATCAAGAAAATAGGTAGCTACAAGCCTGTGATCACAGTGGGAATTCAGCAAAGCCAAATAAAATACCAGAAGATGCATTACTACATACCCCTGATTTCAGTCAATTGGTTGCTGATGTGGTCCCCAAGCCAGAATTTTGTTCCACCAATTTTGGAGTGCTATAAAGAGTTCTTTTTGGGCCTCCAACCTATGAGTTTAAGAACCACAAAAGACAGTGTCAGCGCTGTATATTGTTCTATCACTTAAAATTCTTCCCTTTTGACCTCACTGTTGTGCCTTACAAGTTAGGAACCTATTGATTTTTGGCCTACATGATCTCTGGTGTAATGATGAATTTCTTTTATTTTTTTCTGATTGTTAGCATGATTTTGGTCCACAGCCTTCCTCTGACTTAAGATGCCATAAATCACGATGCATGGCCTAGGTCTGGAACTAGCCCCACTTTGATGACAAGCTGTTAGAAACTCCCCAGGCCTGACCACCCTTTCTGCCTGTCCTGCCTGGCTTTTCGCTCACCCTTCTGTTCTTACCCTTCAGCAATCTGCATGTTACCTGTGATGCTTCGAGGTTACCAAGCACAGTCAGCACTCTGACCCTTTCCTTTTCACCTCCATATCCTGCAATAACACATTAACCACCACCTTCCTTACAGTGCAGCTCAAGTCAGTTCAAGTGTTTTAATGAAGCCCTCTCAAATCATGTTCCTATTCCTGGCCCAAAGAAGATAAAACCCTCCATGGGGTGTATTTTCTGAAATGGGAACAAAATGTTATATGTAATACTCGGATTTATTTTGTTTAATTGGCACACTGACATTGACCAAAAAAATCAAATTTGGATGCCTTTTGCCACTACCATTCTCTATTGCCTTTTGCTAAGCCCATTAGAGTATGTTACCCCTTGTATTTGCAATCGCTAGGTTAATGATGTGGATGAGAAAGAATACCATGCTTTACATAACCTTCCCCACCCTCTTATATGCAGACATATATGCCAGCTGTGTACCAGGATATCCAGACTTACAGCTAAATTATCTCCCACAGAATAACAGTGTTTGGTTTTCTCCCACGAGATGACAGTGGGTTAGGGTCAGATGATATGCAGCTCAGGAAGGGAGTTCATCTCACTGCCAAGGAGCTCTGAACTAAAGTCCCCTTTGCATGGACATAGGGGATTTGGGGGAAGGAGATGGGGAGAGGCTAGGTGTAGAAAAGTACAGATACAGAGTGGGAAAAACGTGCCTCAGGCAAGATTCCCAATGAAAGGAGGCCTTCAAATGAAAGTGCCTGGGCTAGGAATGCCTGTAAACATATGTGTGTGGCTGACCTGGGGGAGGACGTGTCAAGTTTCGGAATGCAACTCTCTCCAGAGAACTGCAATTCACTGGCTGTGCCTCAACTCTGGCGTGGGGAGTGCAGCCTCTCCCTCTCCCCCCACCTCCACGGACCTGGCAGGCAAAACCTCACCTATGGCTGAGCCTAGAAGATCACACTTAGAATTCCGGTCTGGAGCCAAACTCCTCAACAACTTGTAATTTTTTGGTGAAAGCCAGACATATTTTCAGTAATAGAAGTTGAAATACATAAACCTTTAGTGTGAAGATTTATATGGATCTGGCTAGCAGTTAGGTTCTGTTTAATGGTTTCTCTACCTACAGGTACCAAAGTATTCAAATTCCTCTAGGGTACTCGTTTATGTTTCTCCTTTTGACTTTAGGTTTCCGTAAGTACTTTTCCTCAGAAATATTCTCTGCTGTATAGCTCTTTCAGCTGTAATCCACTGTTATTATACTGGGGCTCTCTTGGTGGGATAATCAGTCTTTTGTTGGTCTGTATTTCTGGCCTGTGAATGTCATATGTGTATTTCCAGTGGCATAGCTTTTTTTCCTCCCTTTGATAAGACAGAAAGTTTAGAAGTCAAGAGTTTGAGACCAATGTCCTTTCTCAGCTGGAATAAGAGTCTGGTAAATTCTTTTCCCATGGAGAGGAGACTCTTGTTATTGAGAATAGTCTGGGAATATTTCACAATGATTACTCTTCCCCTCCTCCTGCTGTAGGCACAAAGGAATCTTTCTTGGGTATTCATTGTGTGAACCTGCCTGGTTTCCTGGATGTAAAACCCTCGAAAATGTGGAAAATCCCCCCAAACTGTGGCTTTCAGGAATTCCTCACTCTCAGGCTAATCCTTAGCCTCTAGCAATTCATCAAAATGATCATTTGTGGGTGTCTACCAGGTTATGACCCCACTGGCTTCTGCTCCAGGTAAGAAGATCTGGGCTGTGACTTTCTGGAGTCACCTCTCTCTCCAGATACCAGCGTGGCAGTTTGCCTTGCACCTTCAGTTCTATGACAGGTACAAGAAAATTCATTGACTCTTAGTTTGTGGAGTTTTTTATCATTTTAATATCATGTCTGAAACTAAACTAGAAGCCTTCCACATCTTTTTTCTTCCCTTCCCAATAGCTTGAAATGTAAACATGATGTAATTTATTAATAGATGATCAAATGAAAGTTATATTTTGGAATTCGCATCACACAAAAAAGGAGCAGACAAGATCTTTAATGACATCATAGAGCAAACTACTCAACTAGCTCTGGACACCTGATAATTCAAGATATTGACACAAAAAAAGAAGTTGAATTCTATCTTGTTCAGATCATGATATCTGGGGATTCCTTTTTTTTTTTTTTTACTATGAGCCTAAACAATATCCTGACTAATAAAGGGGCATTTATGTCACATGTTACTTAGGATCTACCTTTATTGTTCTTGTTTTTTTTTTTTTCCTGAATACTCTTTATTTTTACAAATAGGCAACATTTGTTTTTTCATAGCTCTATACCTTATGAAACATCCACTTCAGTTCTACTGAAAAACCTTAATAACACTTCTTCAAATATTTCTACTCTGAAATTCTATTAATTAAATATTTTAAATTCTTCAGATTTTGTCATATCAAAATGCATACACCCTCTACAGTCTGTAATAAACACTCTAATTTATAGTCATGCTTTAAAATTTCTCCTAACACATATGAGACAAACAAGGTTTCCTTTTGGGAAGTATTTCCCATAGACCAGATTTTGCTGTGTATTTCAAAGAATCCTGGTTTCCAGTGATGTTAAGAGGCATTCCTCCGAAAAGAAAAAGACAAACAGAAAGCCAGACATTGGCTGGGCGTGGTGGCTCACGCCTGTAATCCTAGCCCTCTGGAAGGCCGAGGCGGGTGGATCGCTCGACGTCAGGAGTTCGAGACCAGCCTGAGTGGGACCTCATCTCTACTAAAAATAGAAATAAATTATCTGGACAACTGCAAATATATATAGAAAAAATTAGCCGGGCATGGTGGCGCATGCCTGTAGTCCCAGCGACTCAGGAGGCTGAGGCAGTAGGATTGCTTAAGACCAGGAGTTTGAGGTTGCTGTGAGCTAGGCTGACGCCACGGCACTCACTCTAGCCCAGGCAATAAAGTGAGACTCTGTCTCAAAAAAAAAAAAAAAAAAAAAACAGACATCACATTTATGCAATAAAATACATTTGAGCAATACTGCAAACTGTATTTTCTTTCTAAGATTTATATTGCCCTAGTATTTAATTTAAAATTAGACTTAGCTTATCCAACTTATTAAGGATTTTTATTTATTAGATTATAACCAAGAATTATCTTTAATTTTTTTCAATAACTATCCCAAAATGTGCTATGCTGAATGCCTCTTTCTACTGGATAAAATTACATTAAAGAAAGTATGACTCAATTTGATAACTTTATTTTCACTCTACATAATAAAGAATAATCTCATTCTAAATTGTCCTATTTGTTTCAAAATTCCAATTTCAAACTCAATTTAAACTTTCCTCCTTCCCTTTTCCTAGCTCAGGCTAGGTGGTGCCAGCACTTGGATTGGAGGAGGGAAGCATTTAGTGTAGCCCTTGGAGATCTCTTGCTTTTCCTTTTCTTTATGTCAAGTGTCTTCAGTGTTGACATGAGAAGGAAGAAAATATAATATTGAAAAAAATGCCTTCTTTCATCAGGTGAGCTAGCAAAAATTTCTTTGCAGATATTTCCACTTCACTGTTCAATTACTAACATGATGTTATTTAGGCCACAAAATGAAAATCACTTTTTGGAACTGCCAGCACACTTCAGGACATTCACACAAAAGGAAAATGGCTATGTGTGGCAGCCATCCAAGCTCTAGCTGTCCACCAGAACTCATGTGTGGGTTCTATGGAAATTATGAAAGGGGGCTTTTTATTACACTTTCCTGATGGGGAAGACTTCCACTTCACCACTTCTAGTGGCTCAGGTCCCTCCAATCAGTGAATATCCTTCTTGGGTGGGAAACTGATTCACACTGTTTGTCTTTCTAGCCCACTTTAAATGATAGGCTCCTTTGCTCCTGACTCCATCATTTCTTTGCTAGGTCTTTTCCTCTTTTTAACTAACACAGGAGCAGGTCAGCAAGTTGACTGCTTAAATGGACATGTCTCTTGAGTTCTTCTTTGCTCCATCACCTTGAATTCTGCATGCTTCAAAGATTGTCGGTGCCTAGCTTCCCAGTTTGACTTTCATATTGATTTGGGTTTGGGGTATATTGCGAGTGGTGAGGCCATTTCTAGTGTTTCTTCAGACCCAAAGAAGGTGGATAAGTGTTTCGCTCAACCACTAAAGGCTCTCTGAACTTGAGCATTGGAATATTGGGTGCTTGGTGCCCTTGGTGTTCAGCTTTGGTCCTTAACTAAAATTCAGGAAGAAACGGAAAAATGTAATAATTATGTTATGGTTTTAAAATAAAAGACTACTTGTAGTTAGTATTTTTTTCTTTTAATTTTTTTTAATTTTCAAAATATCAAGGAGGTACAAATATTTTAGGTTACATGGATTGTTTCTGTAATGCTTTGAGTCCTGACTATAGGTGTGCCCGTCATCCAAATAGTGTTCATAGTAACCATTAGGTTGGTTATTTCCCTTCCCTCTTTCCCCTCCCCCGGTTGCTTTCCATTGAGTTTTACTTTCCTCTGTGAAAATATGATTCTTTAGAAATATATAATAAAGGGTTTTCTCTGAAACAAATTCTTCTGAAATATGATTCTTCTCACAAAATCAGAGCATCTATAATTTTATCTATCCTTTTTCCTAGACAGCATTTTACTTTATCTTACTAATATTCAAGAATTGAAGGTCCACATATTTTTAAAGATTTGGAAACTTTCAGCTTAATTTTAAAGACGCATTTCCAAGATTCTCTGAAATCTCAAAAGCCTTTCAGAGGCAATTATTCAGACAGATGAACATTCTGTAATCATCTTATTCAGAGCATGGGATGTAAATCTAGACTCAAGTAGGTACAGAAATACTTAGTAATTTATGAACTGTGAAGAAAACAAACTGTATACATTCAGTCCATCAGCGATATGGTTAAGAGAGTAGCCTAATGAACCAAACACAGGGCCTGGAGTTTCACCTTCTCCTATCAGTAAGTGACCTTGTGGATATAATCTTCACATCCATATTCTCTATATTGATTACATCAAATAATCAAATTCTAATGTAAAAGGAAGGGAAACCCATCCAGAGGGCAATAAGAAATCATTTTAACTAACCAAAATATTAAAACAGTGTTAAAATTACAGCTAAAAGCAGGATATAGAAAATAAGGCCTTGGTCACTTTTAAAATCAAACTTTATATGGAAAACATGCATTCATTTAAAAAAATTATGAAAAGGCTATAAATTTTACCCTTAAACATTTTCTGCATTTACAAAAAGCATAATAAGATTATTTAAATATCAGTCTTTTCAATTACTTTTAATATGACTTTGTATTTTTCAATAAGGTTTTACATATAAACAAGCTTCATTTATTTATTAATATATAATGTTTAAATCACAGAGAGAATCCAATACTTTCAGGATCGTGTTACAGAATCTTGGCTCTTTCTTACATTAAATGAAGTTCCATTTGTCCATTTAAAATGCTGAATTTTTAATATGTCCCTCTGCTTTCCCTCTGTCTCTTCTTCTCTTTAGCCTGGAGAGTCCAGCTCACATCTAAAAATCCATTAGCTTCCACAACAGGTCACAGAATAGGAGTGGTCTGGGGGAAAAAAAAGAGCCATTTGCCCTACCATCGATCCTTGTGTCAAATGAGAATTTAACACCCACAATGTTATTTTACTCAGCATGTACATTTCACATGCCACAAGCTCACTATTGTGTTACTTTTACTTTTTCCAAATAAAGATTTGAATTTAACCTGTACTTTCTGCCATAGAGACAATCTTTCTTAAAATAGCCAATTAGGGCAATTTAGGACAAGTCTCTACTAAGTAAAAACTGGAGGAAGCCTCTTAGGGCTGGGGAATGTAATTCAAACGTAATAGTGTTTTTAAAAAGAAATGTGAGGTAATTTCTCCGCAGATTTTTAAAGTTACTTACATAAAATTATTTAATTTGTAATGTATGCTTTGAAGCACACATTCTTTCATGTAATGTTAAATCATGCAAACATTTCCCAAAAAATGCATATAAAATTTTATTTAAAAAGTAATTGAAAAAGGAATAACAAAATGAGAAGAATAATATTAGCTGTTATGTAATGAGTGCTTACTACAAGATAGCTACTTGCAACACTTTACATATTTTATATGTCATTCAATCCTGACAATAATAGAATATGGTATTACCATTGTCCCCATTTCCATATGTCAAAATGAAAGCTTTAAGAGACTAAGTGACTTGGTAACAAATGGTAGAGTCAAGAATCCAACCCAGTTATGTTTAACTCCAAAGCCTGTTCTAACCACTCCACTAATATGTTTGTGAATAGATATAGTTTGCAAGCAAATTTCTGGATGGAACACAAATATTTCATAAAAAAAGAGGTTTCAAGATTTTAAAAGTGCTTGTCTTATAAGTCTAACATTTAAGTTAGGCAATTCAAAATAAGAGCATTTTTCTAATGTAATTTAGATTATATAGTATATTATTATTGCAAAATTTATTATTTCCTCTTTCAAGAGCAATCTCTAGCATCATTGATAACAGTAAAATAAATCAACAAACTTGTCTTGGAAAAAATAAAATTTTGCATCATTTAAAGTGCTGTTTTTTCTCATTTTGACCAGATTAATGAGTTTATTGTGTAAACATAAATGCAGTCAGAATAGAGTATTTTATTTTTTTATTTTATTTTTATATTATTCATTTATTTTTTTTTTGAGACAGAATCTTGCTCTGTTGCCCGGGCTAGAGTGAGTGCCGTGGCGTCAGCCTAGCTCACAGCAACCTCAAACTCCTGGTCTTAAGCGATCCTACTGCCTCAGCCTCCCGAGTAGCTGGGACTACAGGCATGCGCCACCATGCCCAGCTAATTTTTTTTCTATATATATTTTCAGTTGGCCAGATCATTTCTTTCTATTTTTAGTAGAGACAGGCTCTCGCTCTTGCTCAGGCTGGTCTCAAACTCCTAACCTCTAGCGATCCACCTGCCTCGGCCTCCCAGAGTGCTAGGATTACAGGCGTGAGCCACCTCGCCTGGCCAGAATAGAGCATTTTTATTAGTATGTATTAGTGAAGACCTCAGAAATACTCTGTGGCCTAATTTTTATCTCATAGGTAGAACTCTGTACCCAGCCCTCAGTGTAGGTCCATCGCTATGTAAAGCAACCCAGTGTTAAACATGTTTTCTCTTCCCCAATCTATATTTGAAAAAAGCCCTTTCAGATGGTATCATAAAGGTTTACAAATATATGCCTTCCCCTTAACAAGTGGGAAATTACTGGTGTTTTTCTGAATTCTTGTATCACAATGAATGAATGTTTATTTGCTTGAGTGACGAGACAACCGTTTCCTTTTTTTATGACTGAAATTGCTTGGTTACCATCTTAAGTCTGTTCTTGTAAGAAATAAATGACTTAAAAGAAAACAAAGTCACCTCCAGATATCAGAAATATCCTAGATTTTGTAGTAAATGACACGCTTCTCTGTTTGATATGCCAACACTGATAAAAATACATAGAAGATGTCTAGGAAGAAGAACAGAGATAACTCATTTGGGGGCAGTTTCAGTAAGGGCCCGATATATTTTTTCATGAATTCAGTTAGAAAAGAACCCCAAGTCTTACCCCAAGTAGAACCTCATACCAGTAGGCCAAAGTGACCAGATTCAAATCCTTCATCAGAAGAAGCTTGGACAGAAACAGCACCAAAGTGAGAGTAACAGTATATTGAACAAGTTTGATTTGTAACATAACCAACCAAATGACTTCTGTTTTTCACTGTTCTTCTAAAATTTATTAGTGAAAGTAATCATCCCCTGCCTCTGCAGTAAACGTGGAAAGCCCCATGGTTTTTCTTTTTTCTCTTAGGCACTACACTGACTTTATAGTGTCTAAAGCTTACACAGTTTGGAGGGCTGCCTTCTTTTTCTTTTTTTGATACAAATATTATTTATGTATTGTACAGATTCCCAGTGTACAGTATGATGTTTTTGGATATGTATATAATATGAAATAATTAAATCAATCTAATTAATATAGCCATCACCTCACATACTTTTTGTGGAGAGAATGTTTAAGATCTACTCTCTCAGCACTTTTTAAGCATAATATTTTTATTACTAGCTGTTATCATAATGCTATACAATAGATCTCCAGAGCCTGTACATCCTGTCTCAATGAAACTTTGTACCCTCTGACCAATGTCTCAGCATCTATCCATCTCCCACCACCACCAGCACCAACTTTTTTAGACCCCACATAGAAGTAATATCATGGAGTAATCGTCCTTCTGTGTCTGGCTTATTTTACTTAGCATAATATCTTCCAGGTTGATCCATGTTGTTGCAAATAACAAGATTTCCTTCTTTTTTTAAGGATGAGTAGTATTCCATTATGTAGATATATATATGTGTGTGTATATATTAATATATACATATATTATATATACATTATGCATACACATAGTATATACATATACATGCATACATTTTCTTTATCCATTCATCTTTGATGGATAGGTTAAATCCATATCATGGCTATTGTGAATAATGCTGCAACGAACATGGGAATGCAGACATTTCTTCAACATTCTGATGTCATTTCCTTTGGATATATGGCCAGAAGTGGGATTGATGGATTATATGAAAGATGCCTTCTTTAAAGAAATGAACACAGAAATACAAATTATATTTTAAATTAATATTTATTTGGGAAAAAAGAAATCAGAAATCATAACAACATACAAATATTTTTAAAACTTTTGAATACTACAAACAATACACAAGTCCCACCACATTTGTATCAATTATTTGCCTAAAACAGCTATGTGATATCTTTTCTCTTTTATTTTTTGGCAATATTTTTTATTACTTTCATGTGTCAATAATTTTAGAAAGCCATTTTTTCATAGAAATATAAATCAGTTTTTATTATGATTTTGCAAAAAAATTTATTATTTTTATTTTTTAAAGTTTCTTCAGTTTCACACCTTGTGTTAAATTTTTATAATCATTTCAAATTTGGAGAAACTTCTGCCAAGTTTTCTTTATGTATGAGTCAACAGATGTTGAAGAATTTTCCACAGGCCACCTTTTGAGTCTTTATATTACAAATCTTGCTTCTTCTTTCACTACCCACACACTTCTGTGCCAAGCATAGCACCGAGACACTTAAGTCACAATATGATGTGACTCTGAACCTTCATGTGATGGGGCAGCAGGAGGATTGTTAGGGGCTATTTATAGCCCTGGAGAGCAAGCAGTACATTAATCATGCGTGGGAGTGAGTGAGAACATAAATGTATTCCACAGAACCCAAATGAGAGTATCCCCAACTCAGCTTCTCAGCTGGATCCTAAAAGTGCCCTTCGCCACTTCCAAGCCACCTGACTGGAAGGCAAGCGTGGTGGTGGGCAGTCACATGTACTTACCATCAAATTGGTTTCACTGATCATCACCTAAGTGCACATATAGGAATAACATTTATCGAATGTCGGGCAGATGAAGGGGATGGGTGTATACATACATAATGAGTGCGATGCACACCATCTAGGGGATGGACACGCTTGAAGCTCTGATTAGGGGGGAGGGGGAGTAAGGGCAATATACCTAACCTAAACTTTTGTACCCCCATAATATGCTAAAAAAAAAAAAAGAAAGAAAAGAAAGAAACAGCCATGCTGATTGTGCTTAAAATATCATTCACAAAATTTACACAAACCAGTGACCATGTGACCACATTGCTGGAGCTTATTGTAGACATTGAGGGGCCCTGCAGTCTGCATTAGTGTCTCTGCTCTTGGCTTTAATAGTTCTATAGAGTAATATGCTGGGGCCAGCTAAATAACTTGGAAGACTTAATTGTCCTCATCTCTTCCCAGCTCTGTGCTCTGTGACGTCATGGTTGTAGACAGAAATTAGTCATGGTGGGAGAATTTATACCATGGAAAGGGCAAATGGTATAAATCAAGGTTTTTTTAGGGGGAGTAGCCAGTTGTTATTTGCCAGAACAGCACTCGTCTTATTGTCACTTTAGGTAACAAAGTTAAAAAGTGGAATGACCAGTTCAAGATAACAGTCAATATTCAAAATTTTAATTAACATTAAACATTCTCCCCTCTCTAAACTCCAGCCTTTTGCAGGCTAGAAACCCACTCTGGGAATGGGTTTAGAACTTGGGTGGCTTCCCTCTTTCCCAGTTCTCTTTCTCTGGTTACCAACAACAGTTTCAGACTCTCTGGGAATAAGGAGGTGAAAGACAGCAGAAAAGTTTCCTATTTTCTGGTAGTTCTTCATTATTTGAGCTTAAAGTTATACTGTCTCTTTCTTATGGTCATTTTAATTTCATTTATTTATTTGCTTGCTTATTCCTGTTGCTGATGACTTATCTCCTGCATTGCTTTTGATCTAGGCTGATAAGTGTACTGCCTATTTCTGGATAGTCATTTTCAACTTCTTCCACAGCTCCTAAAAATCTCAGATTTTACCTCCAACTTTCTGTTACCAGAATCCTTCTACCCCATAGGTGCTCTCTTGAAAAGGACTCCAAATAATCTATATTATTTCTCTCTCCTCTTTGGTCTCTGTCTAGTCCACAGAAGACATGCATACCACCCTTACCCAGATACATTTTGAAAGTTCAGGCTGTCTGCATGTAGCCATTTCCATCTTACTTGCATAGATCACGTGGTTTTCAGATTCACGAGTCAGCTATAAACCTTCTGTATTTGTCTTACAGCTTCAGAGAATGCATTTCAAACACATTTCAAGTAGTTTCCTGGAAGTCTCTCGCACTTATACGGAGGGGAAGAAGGTTACATTATCCCACTCAACACTTCTTGACTGGGGGTGTGTTACAAACTGAATTGTGTCCCTCCAAAATTCATATGTTGAAGCCCTAACCCCCAGTACCTCAGAATGTGACTGTTTTTGGAGATAAGGAAAGATGTGATTAAGTTAAAATGAGGCCATTAGGGTGGGTCCTAGTCCAATATGACTGGCCTTATAAGAAGAGGAAATTCGGTCTCACAGAGAGACACTTTGTGATCAGAGAAAACACCATGTGAGGACACAGCAAGAAAGTAACCATCTGCAAGCCAAGGAGAGAAGCCTATGGAGGAACCAAACCTGCTGACACCTTGATCTTGGAATTTCAGCCTCCAGGGCTGCAAGAAAATAGATTCCTGTTGTTTGAGCCACCCACACTGTGGTATTTTGTTATGGCAGCCCTAGAAAACTAGTGTAGAGTGGGAGTAAGAGATCACTTCTCAAGTCCCTTTTGTCTCTTGTTGCTGTTTTCATATCTCTGAAGGGTATGACAGTTTTAGAAGCATTTCCCTAATAATTTCTGCCTGTGGACTTCTGGCTTTGGAATAACAGAGGCTCTGTCATCTTGTCACACATGGACCATGAACTCAGAACAGCAGAAGGACAGTAAATGGACACTAGAGAGGTGGTCAGGATCACCTTTTTCAGTATGATATAACATTATGATTATACAGTTTCTTATTCACAATTCTTATGCTAATAGCTGCCACTATGGGTTTTGAGAAATCAAAGTTTCATTTTCCTTAATTTACTCACCCATCAAATCCAGAGCACTATAAATCTTAAGTAACAACAAGAGTGAATTAGTGACAATTTGGTAACTTGACACATCATATTTTAAAAAATCTAAAACAATGTAATTCACTGTTTATACTTAGACTAGGAAAGATATATTCTAGTTTTAGAAAATCCATTTCCCATTAATTATTAGTTTAACAAAGAAATATGAATAATATAGACTTATAAATGAAAATTTTACCCGGCTTGCTAAACTAGCAAATAACTTTCTATAATTTCAGTTTAGTACATCTCTGTTTACTTTTATCTCTGTTATTTCTTTACCTTTGTGAAACAGTTCTGAGGCTCAAGCCACAAACTCAAGTATATAATAAAAATAACTTTTAAAATTTTCTTAAACTCAGTTTCTGATGGGTGGCAGAGACTTAAACGTTGGCAGTTTGGGGCCAGCCTCCCCTCTCCCTGATGTTTGACGCTGCCTCAGAGCATGGCACATATCTCTGTTCCTCAGTTCCCCTAGCCCATGTGATGTTCTGCTATTCCCCTTTTTCACTTGACTGGGAGGTGGGGGCAGAAATCCCTCAGGGTTTGGAAACCTTCAATTACATGTCTATCCTTTATCTTTCAATATTGTTACCTGTCCATCTCTTTACCCCTTTGTACTTTTGCCAAACCTACCTGCAAGAACTTACCTTTAGAATAATGCAAAACGTCTGTCATTTTCTACAACAGTGCCTTGAGCAGAAACTAAACAAATGGGTTGCTGGGGAAATCACACTTTCATCCAGCATGAGAGTAAAATGCGAGATTTCTAATTTTAACTGCACTCTCTGGTTATTGATAAACAAATGTCTTCTTTGTCCCTAATAAATCCTCTGTCACTCTACGCAGCCTCTAACATAAATCTTCTTAGTGCTTCTAAACCTACATTCCCTACCTTACCCTCACTTTTATTAAATAGTTTCATGTCTCACATACGGAAAAAGTTAAATAAATGTCTCTCATTCATGGTCTTCTTCGTCCTCTCTCTCCTATATTTGCAGGTGAACTGTATCTGCACCTATCTGGAGCCTTTTCTGTGTTTTCCAAAAGAATTCCACAAGCTCCCACTCAAGGCTAATCACTGTCCAGGATCCAACCCAGTGCCGTTGCCTTTACTACTCCAGCACAAGTACTCCTTCAACGACTTCTGTGTTCATTGTTGCCCTCTCAGCTGGACAATTCCATACAGACTATATTAGTTTCCAGTGATGCTGTACCAAATTACCACACACTCAGTTGATTTAAAACAACACAAGTATATTCTCTTACACTTCTGGAGGTCAGAAGTCTGAAATGGCCTTATTGTGCTAAAATTAAGGACTACATTCCTTCTCAAGGTTCTGACAATATATTTTCCTGCCTTCTCTAGCTTCCAAAGCCACCTGCATTCCATGGCTTATGGCCCCATCCTCCCATCTTCAAAAGGGGCAGCAAGGCATTGTTGAGTCCTTCTCATTCTGACTCTAACTCTCTGGTTTCTCTCTTATAAGGATCCCTGTGACTACACTGAGATCATCAAGTAATAATCCAGGACCATATCCACATCCCAAGATTCTTAACTTAATCAAATTTGCAAAATTCCTTTTGGCCACTTATTCAGATTCTGGAGATTAGGACACGGAAATCTTTAGCAGAACAAAAGGTATTATTCCACCTACCACATAGGCCATCAGGTGCTTAGTAATGTCATAGTTAGGAGCTTGGATTTTGTATTTATGCTGATCTTTCTTTGAGTTCCAGCTCTCTAAGAAAACATCTCTATGACCTTGGACAGGTTACTTAATCTTTCTAAGGCCCAGTTTTCTTTAAATGAGAAAACAATGCCTTCTTCATAGGTTGGTTATTAGAGCTAGATAAGATAATACTTGTAATATTCTCCACATAGTGTCTGGTACATAGTAAATGTTCAATAAATTTCAGCTATTATAATACTTATTATCAATAACTTAAAAGTGTATTTATCTCATATCATCGACCATTTTATAATTTGTGCTTAAATGCCCTTTCAACATCATTCCTTCCTGAGCACTAGGGTAGCCCACGTTGTACTTCAGACTTTCTTCAAAACATTAATATGAGTGTCTGAGTGCCCAATATCCTTAGAATTTCTGATTAGCTCTCTCACACATGCCATACAGTAACGCATATAATTTTTTTGCATGATAAATGTTCCTTTAAAATTCTTAAATATTATAAAAATGTCAACCATGATAGACAATAATATGAGATTTTCACCCATTTCTCATCCTCTCAAGTAGCTAGCACGTCTAAGTAGGTATCTTCAAAGGCGATTCTGACTAAGCATCCTTTTAATATTCTTTAGGATTAGGTCAGCCTAATAGCCTTTGGTCCATCTGCTTACAACCACTTTCAAATTTTTCTTATCTCTCATTAATGAACTATTTATATACTGCTCTCTCTCTTTCTTGCTCTCTCTCACTCACAGGTGTCTCCTATGGTGCTGCCCCTTAACCACTCTAGTAAGAGTGGGAACACCTATGCTACCTAGGAAGAGAATGTTGGAAAATAAAATAAAATGACAATGTAAATGCATTTCGAAAACCATTGAGTGTTCTACAAATGTGAGACATAATATTGTCCCTTACTTGCAATTGTTTTGTTAATAGAGATTTAACACATTAAAGTGGCTAAGTATGGCTATATCTCATCACATGCATATATGCCTACCTTCAAACTTTGCTATCTACATTTAATTTTAACAAAAGTAAGTTTTCTCATGTTACTATCTATTTTTTTCTTGGAAGAAGATTGTCTGGTTATCATTTTGTGTAGAAGAAAGATTAAGAACATCTTTGAAGTTATTTTATACTTAAACCCAGGGCATTCCTCCTGTGCCTATTGCCTCCAAGAAAGTTAAAGGAAATCCAGTAATAATGTATATATATTTTTGTCTATGAGTTTGTTGCCAAAATATTTCATTGATCTTTCTCATTCCAATCTAAATATAAAAGTGAGTAGAGGTAATGCTATTCCCTGTTATTCTTTCTTTTTATAATATCCTTCCCATCTTTCTTTCTGGTTAATACAACCTTCATAAATAAGACTACCTTCTTTGTGAAGGCTTTTCTGATTCCTGGTAATGAGCCTAAAAATTATTTACTAATGCTGAGTGCCACTATTTTATAGTCCTGGTAGGAAACAAAACAGATAATGTCTGTGCTCTCATAAAGCATTCATGTCAGTATGGAGATAAATAGTTTAAGAAAAAAACTGTGTATATGTGTATTATATATATATATATATATGTATATATGTATATACACACACACACACAAATATGTATATATGGATGCATATACACACACACACTTATATATATATATATATATAGTGATGAGAATTATAAAGAAAATAGTGTAGAATATGGAGCTGTGGGTCTCAGAGGCTATTAAAGATGTCTCTCAGTGGTGGTGGTATTTGAGAGTAAGATTGAGGGAGGTTGAAAAGAGCCAGATAATAAATTGGGGAAGAATATGCTAGAGTGAACACAAAAGGTAAATACCCTCAAGAGGGCAGGACGTATACTTGGTCTATATGAGGGATAACAAAGAGGCCATTGTAAGTAAGTAAGGGCAAGAATGATTGAAAATAAATTGAAGAGGTAGTCAAGGTTCAGATCATTTATTATCTTGAAGCCTGTGATAAGGACTTAGGGTTTCATTCTGAATGCAATTGAATTCCGAATGCAGCAAAATGACATAATCATACTTAAATGTTTAAAGGATCATTAAAGTTGTTTTGTGTAAACAGTGGTTGACGGGGCATAGAAGACTTGAATTAGGAAAACCAGATGGAATTTTATTGCAGGAGTTCTGGTGAGAGATGATGGTAGCTTGGTCTTTGCTTTTAGCAAGTGGTAAGAAATGGTCATATTTCAGATTTATTTTAAAAACACATCAAAGAGTATGTTCTTTCACATTAGATATGAGGTATAGGAGAATGTAAGGAGACAGGAATAACTCTTAGGTTTTTGATCTATGCAATTAAAAAGATGGAATCACCACTTGCTGTGACAGGCGGTCCATGGGAGACAGAAAAATGGTTTTCTGAGTTAGAATAAGGAATGAACCAGATTTGGAACGGACACACAGTGCTTCACACAATCTGAGATTACCATTTTCTTTGATGGGGAAGACTTAAGAGTATTCAGGAGTTCATTTCTGGACATGAAATTCTAACAGATATCCATTTGGAGGTGACAGGAGTTAAGTTAGAAATACAGAACTGGATTTCAGAAAAGAAAATTCTGTGTAGAAATTATACGTTTGAAAGTCATCAGTGAAAATATGATATTTAAAGCCATATGAATGGATGAGATCATATAGGACACAAATATAAACAAAGAAGAGAAAATGTTCAAGAACTGAGCCAATTTATTGTGATAAGTATATTGAAACCCATACTAATTAAAAGATTTCCACTAGTTCAGCTAATGATCTCCAGGGCCAGGATTAGAAATGTAATCTCCTTAATATCCAGCCAATGTTCTTTCCAATAAATTTACCACTGCCTTGAATTAAATTATAAATATATGTTTCCTCCATGGACACATACTAACACACACATATCAAAAAAATCCTGAGATAGCCATATGGATTTAAAGATATTCACATAGGTAGATTCCCAAAGGTATCTTTCACCTCTGAATACTATGCAACCAACAATTATCACGCAGAGCAGATTAATACATTCTAAGAAATTATACCTTAATCATATTGTAACTGCTGCCAAAATAAAAGTACAGACATAGGCTATAGCTCCCAAATAAAAATCCTAAACAGAAGAGTGTAAGTTTTATTGCATCAAGGAAACAAAATAATCTTACTTGTATTTCTTTTAGTGAAATGATCATTCCCCTCTTATATCACGGTGAAATAATCATATGCCTCATCTACTAGATAGCAAATTCTTGAGTGGCAGGGATCTTTTGTTACAGATATTTGTACCCTCCTGATTATAGAGCCTAGTGCCTGGTTGATTTTCAACAAATGGCTTTTAAGAAGAAAAATGAAAAAAATGATGGAAGAAACAAAAAGGAAGATTAAAAACTATGCTATTAATGTTAGGAGGTATCTTAGTCAATTCAGGCTGCCATGCCCTAGACTGAGTGGCTTATAAACAAAAATTTACTTCTCACAGTGCTGGAGGCTAAAAGTGCAAGATCAGGATGCCAGCATGATCAGGTTCCGGTGAGGGCCATCTTCAGGTGGCAAAGTGCTGACTTCTCATTGTATCCTTACATGACAGAAAAAGGGTGAAAAAACTCTCTGGGGACTTTTTTATAAGAGCACAATATCACTCATGAGGGCCCCACCCTAATGACCTAATTAGCTCCCAAAGATGTCACTTCCTAATATCATCACATTAGGAGTTCAGCATATGGATTAGCGGGGCTACAAAATTATTCAGTCCATTTCAAGAAGCTTGGTCATTGAGAAGATTTGTTAACTGACTCTCAGTTAGTTCTGAAAGGGCAGTTTCAATCAAGCAGAGGAGGAGGAAAATATAGTCCTAAGAAATAGAAGAAAAAAGGAAGGGTAGTTTGTGGGGATGTAATTTCAGGACAAAAATATCTTGGAAACTTTTGAATGAACCTTAAGAATCCAGTCAAGATGGAAAAGCCTGAAGATGCAAATAAGTATCATAGATTTCTCAAGGACTGGAGGAAATGTAATTGGAGAGGTTTAAGAGGGTTGGCACATGGAGTAGTAAAACTTGAAAGATTAGAGGAAGAATTTTTATGAAACAAGAAGGAAGTAAATGGATCAAAAAAATTTTGAGATAGAAAACAATTCAAGGAGAAAGGTGAACATAATCTCAGTGAAGCAGGAATTCAGGTCATTCTTTGAGAGTGAATCAGGTATGATTAGATAGTATGAGAAGTCTCAAAGTATTAGAACAGCTACTGTGAGAACAATGATAGAAAGTGCACAGGAGACAGATAAATGGTTTTCTCAGTCATAATAAAGGATGAGAACACTATGAACTTGAAGTGCATACAATATAGTTTCCACCAGTGATTAGTAAAAAAGTTCTACTAGCATCAACTGTACAAAAAATTGTCCAAGTACAATCAAAAATAGTCTCCCATGTTTGCACAGATAATTTAATGAGAGTTCAATACAAATGCATCACAGCTATATATCACTTCTTGGGCAATTTACTGTGTACTAATCTCTAATCTAAGCAATTCCTATGAATTAACTCAATCCTGTCAAAAATTCAGTGAGACAGAGTCTGTTATCATCTTTAGTTTAGATCTGAGTAACTGAGGCATAGAAATATTAAGCTATTTAATCAAGGTGAACAAGTAGATCAAGCTTTGGACTGGAAGTAACATAAGTTCAGATGCCATGATCTTATACATAAAGTAATGAGTGAGTGACCAAAAATAAATACGTGTGCGTGTGTGTAAGAGAGAGTGAGAGAGAGATGCCATTATTTTTCTTTTTAGGATGTGACAACATGATAAATAAAAGAGATAAATAAAAAGCAGAACAAGACTGAAAGATGGTAAGAGAAAAGATATAATATTAGAGAACAATGTTGAAAATTAAGAATTCCGGGTAAGTAAATAACACACATAATTATTTTAAAAATGAAAAATCCATAGATATGCAGTGTCAACATATTTCAACTAGGTAAAGCAACAGCTTTAGTAAAGGGAATCTTTGGGAGAAGAACTTCTTATGTAAAAAGATAATGGGCATTTAAGTTCACAATATAGAAATTTTATTCAGTAATGTCTCAGGTTACAAAGTCAATACACACAAATCAGAGGCATTCATATATGCCAATACCATTCAATTGGAGAACCAAATTAAGGACTCAATACCTTTCAAAATAGCAACAAAGAAAATAAAATATCTAGGAATATATTTAACTAAAGAGGTAAAGGACCTCTATAAAGAGAACTATGAAACGCTAAGGAAGGAAATTGCAGAACACGTAAATAAGTGGAAATCCATACCATGCTCATGGATTGGAAGAATTAACATCGTTAAAATGTCTATACTACCCAAAGTAATCTATAGATTCAATGCAATTCCTATTAAATTACCAACATCATTTTTCACAGATTTAGAAAAAATAATTATACACTTTGTTTGGAAACAGAGAAGACCCCGTATAGCAAAAGCAATCTTAAGCAATAAAAACAAAATGGGAGGTATTGATTTGCCAGACTTCAAACTATACTACAAAGCTGTGGTGCTTAAAACTGCTTGGTATTGGCACAAGGGCAGGGACACAGACCAGTGGAACAGAACAGAAAACCCAAATATAAAACCATCCTCATATAATCATCTAATCTTTGACAAAATAGACAAAAACATACTCTGGGGACAAGAGTCCCTATTCAATAAATGGTGCTGGGAAAACTGGATAGCCACATGTAGAAGACTGAAACAGGACCCACAGATTTCACCTCTCACAAAAATCAAATCACGGTGGATAACAGATTTAAACCTTAAATGGGAAACGATTAGAATTCTAGAAGAAAATGTAGGAAAGACTCTCACAGACGTTGGTCTAGGCAAAGAATTTATGAAGAAAACCCCTAAGGCAATTGCAGCAACAACAAAAATAAACGAATGGGACCTGATTAAATTAAAAAGCTTCTGCACAGCCAAAGAAACAGTCATGAAAATAAACAGACAGCCTACAGAATGGGAAAAAATTTTCGCATACTACACATCAGATAAAAGACTGATAACAAGAATCTATTTAGAACTCAGGAAAATCAGCAAGAAAAAATCAAACAATCCTACCAAAAAATGGGCAAAGGACATGAATAGAAATTTTTCAAAAGAAGACATAAGAATGGCCAAAAAACGTATCAAAAAATGCTCAACATCCCTAATCATCAGGGAAATGCAAATCAAAACCACAATGAGATACCACTTAACTCCGGTGAGAATGGCCTTTATCAAAAAATCCCAAAACAACACGTGTTGGCGTGGATGCGGAGAGACAGGAACACTCATACACTGCTGGTGGGAATGCAAACTAGTGCAACCCCTATGGAAAGCAATATGGAGATACCTTAAACAGATTCAAGTAGACCTACCATTTGATCCAGCAATTCCATTATTGGGCATATACCCAGAAGAACAAAAGTCATTCTTTAACAAAGACACCTGTACCCGAATGTTTATAGCAGCACAATTCACAATCGCAAAGATGTGGAAACAACCCAAGTGCCCATCAATCCACGAATGGATTAGTAAACTGTGGTATATGTATACCATGGAGTACTACTCAGCTATAAGAAATAACGATGATACGACATCTCTTTGGTTCTCCTGGAGAGAGCTGGAACCCATTATACTAAGTGAAGTATCCAAAGAATGGAAAAACAAGCATCACATGTACTCACCAGAAAACTGGTTTCCCTGATCATCACCTAAATGTACATCAGGGAAGGATACCAATTGGATATCAGACTGGGATGGGGGGGTGGGAGGAGGGGATGGGTGTATGCCTACATGATGAGTGCATTGCTCACCCTCTGGGGAATGGTCATGCTTGAGGGTGCAGACCCGGGGAGGTGGGGGGGGAGGGGATCGAGGTATGAATACATGGCGAGTGCCAGGCGCACTGTCTGGAGAGTGGGAGTGGACGCGCTTGGGACTCTGACTCGGGGGGATGGGCGGGACAGGGACAATGTATATGACCTGAACTTATGTACCCCCATGATGAGCTGAAATAAAAAAAAAAAAAAAAAAAAAAAAAAAAACTCATTAAAGAATAACATATTTTTTTATCTCTTGAAATAATTTGGAAGAAAGAAATTTACTCATTCAGTCTTTCATTCCTTTAATTCATTAAACACATGTTTGTTCTTAGCATTGTGTAGTGGCAATCTAAGTGTGGTATTAGAAAATGAACACAAACCAATTTGGGTTATTGCCTTTAGATAGCACCCACATAGCTCTACCTGTGAAAAATTTAGGTTAAAGGAAAAATCTGTTGGTTGTTATAATAAGAAATTGGAAAATTTCTACCATAATGGGTGAGAAGCAATATTTAAGGAATAGCTCCCTTGGCATAGGTCCTCAAGACCTGCGTCCAGCACGACTCTTCCATGTGCTAGTGATGTAATTTTGCACAGATCACACACCCTCTACAGGTCTCAGTTCTCTCACCTGTAAAGTAAAAATTGGTCTCTGAGGCCCTTTCCAGCTTTAACAGCCAGAAGTATCTAATGTTAAGATTGTGGCCCCAAAATATAATGATGACAAGGACTCCCTCCTTGACCAAGCTTTATTCGGGTTCCTTTGAGCTCTCTTCCTCACCAAGCCCCAACCTTTGCCTGCTGAGCCCAGTTTACTGAAAACACTCCCACCCTTGATATCTAAGCAAATTTCTCCGGCATTTTTCTATCTATTCACTCCCTCACTCTACTTGTTGGCTATAAATCCACAGCTGTCTTTGCTGTATTAGGAGTTGAGCTCAGTTCTATACTGAAGTATCTCCATAATTCAACAGCTTGAATAAAATTTACCTTGCCATTTTTGACAAATGTCCAGTGCAAATTCTTTTGACTCTGAAGATACCAGAAACTAATCTTTATATACGTTGAATGTAAACATTTTGGCATCAAGAGAAAGACAGAGAGATTATATGGAATCTGATTTCTTTAATTATAACAAAGCAGGTTTGAAAATTAATATTTGTGTATGTGTATGGAAAGACTGGAAGAGAGATAAATGATTTTAACTATGGAGGTATTATACACATTTCTGGGAAGAAAGGTATGAGATTATCTAGATTCCTGAAAAGTATTGTTTACGGGTGGCATTGTAGAGGGTTCCAGTTTTCCCCTTTAAAACGAAATTAAATTGTGTCCATATTCTGGCATTCAATAGGTAAATGATATGTTCATTTACCATATTTAGAACTTCTTAAGAATTAGTGTGAAATTATGAAACCCTAGATCTTATTTCTTTCCATCTTTATTATATCTTTGTAAGTTACTTAAATTTTGCTTCTAAGCTATTTGCATGAAAATCATTGCATTTAAATGTCAAAAATTATTTAGAGTAACTTATGTTGCCATGTTTAAAAAAATTGATAAATGCTACTCCCTAACAGTACCAAGTTCCCCTAAGTGGAATAATGGCCTCATGTGGAGATGAAGTCTATCATAATGAATCAACCTGCTCTGACTTCACTGGGATTTTATGAATTATATATATTGTAAAAAGATGGATTTGAAAGTAAGACAATGTGTGCTTTTATTTATGATCTTGGAAGAGATATTGGTGTTACAGAGAAAGTTTTCAAGCACATACATAGAAAATAAAGAATAATGCCTAAAAATATTTTGTGCTAAGAAACCATCTGAGAAGGGCTGTATGTATGGAAACTACTTCACAGGTATGTTGGTGGAAACTGTCATGGTGATTAGAGGATTCATAGTGATGGAAGATAGACTTTTGCCTTCCGTGGGCAGATACACAGACCCTTATTTCAGACAATCACTCGTGAAATTATTGAGTTTTTATGTTTTTATACAGGCCAATCATAATTTAGGAATTTGAGAACACTACATTCCCCTTTCTCTTATTAAATATATTAGCAAATAATATGAACATGTGCTTCCTGAAACATCTGGAGCTCATTCAAGCTGCCACCTTGTCTAAACTATTCATGGTTTGAAATAATATGGAGGGCTAAATAGAAAGAAATCTAATTCACATTAGAAAGAAAAACTAGAAATTCAAATATCAACAAAAATAAATTTATCACAAGATAGGCAATAAATGAAGAAATAAAAGAAATGTGTGTAAAACCGTAAAGGAATATTTAGAATACATAGCATGCTTAAAATGTTTATACTTATTATTTATGTATTTAATATTTATTTGATACTGAAACAACCTAAAAGAGTAATTTGGAAGAAGAAAAAGGTAAAAATAAATACAAATAAAAAAAGAGATATAAGAAACATTGGCATTTAGTGAGTGAAATATAGCTAACTCAAAAAGCGTCAAGAACATGAATTTCACTCATTTTATGACTACCATAAATATCATTAGTACTATGACTTTATTCAGTCCTAGGTCAATCACCAAAGTAGAAAAGGTCTGAAATTGGTTAACAGCTTTCTTTCAATGGCTCTTTGCTCTTTCTGAAATTTACTGTCTTCCTAAACAACTCTTCCTTCTGTATCCTGAAAGCCAGGTAGCTCAATTTCAGTTAGTTGTCAACATACTCCTCCTAAGCTTGGTATATCCCCAAGAAGAGTTGCAACTTTAATAAGATCTTATATTATGAAACATTTAGTCTGTTTACACTATTATTAAAACAATATAATAGAAGAGAATTTGGAAAATAAAACCAACTAAATAATCTCAGCACAATAGGCCAACAGTGTCTTCTGTATTTTGTATTACTGTTTAGTCTTTCACCATAAACATAAAATGTTCATATAATTTTGTATTTTGCTTAGTTTTTTATTATTTAATGTTAAGTTATAAGATTTTGACTCATTGGGTCATTTTCCACTGTTTGGGAAATTTTTTAAAAACACCAAATAACTACAAATAACATCTTAGAGATGAAAAGCTTTGTTTCACTTCTGTATTTTTTATTAAATATTTGATTCAAAAATGGGTTTAAGAAATATGTATGTAGGAACAATTTTCAAAGTCTTCAGAATTATTGTGACACTGTTTTTCAAAAGTTTTGCACCAATTTACAATACTACCAGTTAATGTATAATTGTGCTAGTTTTATCCCAACCTCATTAGCATCTGGTATTATGTTTGTTAATTTGATAGGTTTTAAATGTACCTTTTCATTGTTTTAATTTGCATGTCTTTGATTACTAAAGAGCTTTTTCATGTTAGCAGATGCTTATTTTCCACCTGGATTTTTTTAAACGAATTGTCTACTCTGGTTTTAAGTAACTTACCTATTGGTATCTTAACATTATCATAACTTGGAATATGTATTTTGTATTTAAGATAAGTGTTTGATACATTTTTTATCTACTTGTTTTCTATATTGCTTAAATTTGTTTGTACAAACTACATGAAATTCCTAGTGACTTTAATTTTTTGACCATGACAGTGCAGACAGTGGGTAGTATTTTGAAGGCAGTTGTATCTTGCTGACACTGTACAAAGTATATCAAATAGGCAGCAACCTTGTCTGCTTCTTTAACATCCATAGAATCAAAAATTTCATTAATTAACAGGTCTATAGTACTGACTCATGATAATAAAATACGTTCAAATAGGAATGCATATTTAAATTAATAAAATAATGAAATATTTGCTGAAATAATGTAGCAAAAATGAATAGGTTAAATGACTGAGAATTAAAGTAATGCTAAAGTTGCAAAATGTATGGCTTCTCTAATTGGGGTAGGATCAGGAAAAGGCAAGTAATATTCTAATACTTGGAGAATATAAGCAAAATATAAAGGAGTGTTACTACAAGTAATGAGGTGATCCAAAGAAAATTAAAATATATCATGCATTTTTATAGTCAGCTTATATGTATTATGTATATACGCAGCAATTATTATTGACATTTACTTGAGTGCTTTTCCAAACTTTTCTATGAAGAGGGAGGAAAACAGAGATCTAGTAACTCATTAAACTTCACAGAATAAGTTAGTGACAAAATTAACATCTAGCTCTTCAATATATTACCATATTTTTGTTTTGCTTTCAACGTTGGTTCCAGGTTCCCTCAAATTATCCAAAATATTTTAGAAGAAACAATAGAAGTTAAAGTACATGGGACAGGTGCAAGGAGACTGGGAGAAGTAACAACCAAATAAAAAAGAAACAATAAACAGTGAGAAACATTCTTGCAGTGGTTTCAATGGTTTGGCTAATTAGAGAACTGAATTTGGTAAAACCTGTTTCAGTGCACCTGGTGAATCCCACACACATCTCAAATCTCACAAGCAGAAAAATCATCTTAATTTAATTCCCTTATTCACTTTATCTGAAGGTGGGATTCTTCTTGATAGCATCCAAATTTATTATGAAGCATTCATTAGTAAAATTGTACTAACTTCCTTGGTGTTTTGTGATTACATGTTTTAATTTTTTTTCCTCTGAAATGCTGATGTGAAAGTTTTTATATAATAAATACACTATTTGCAAGTTTTCCTTGAAGAACCAGAAGACTTAATACGACATTTTACTAATATACACTTAGCAGAATTCTGGGCTTAAACTGAATTGATTTCTGAGTTACCTAATAATGGCCTCTACTACATTATTAATAAGCATTTTTTCTATCCTCTAAACTCTTCTGAGTTTTCAATATTCTTTCACTCTACTTTTTTTCTTCTTCTCAAGAGCTCCAAATTTTCTGGCTGAATTTATACTATTTAATCCCCGATAAAATTTTCAGCAGCCCAGAATATATTTTCCAGAACAATGTGTTTTGTTTTTTATTGTTTTGTTCGTTTGTTTGTTTGTTTGGAGACAGAATATTGCTCTGTGTCCCTGAGTAGAGTACAGTGGAGTCCTTGTAGCTCACTGCAACCTCAAATTCCTGGGCTCAAGGGATCCTCTTGCCTCAATCCCTGCCCCACTCCCAGCCACCCCAACCCCAGTTGCTGGGGCTACAGGCACGCTTCCATATCTGGGCAAACTCCTGAGCTCAAGCAATCATCCTGCCTCAGAGTGCTAGGATTACATGCGTGAGCCACCATGCCCAGCCACAATGTGTTTTTTGTGTTTTGTCTCTCCTTCAGCCACCATGAAAGTGATTCCACTCTCAAATACCCGGAGCTGGGTGGAGTTAAGAGTCAGAAAACTAGAATAGAACTGAGGAAGCTCCACAAGGAAATAATGTGAATTGGGTGCAAAAAAGAACACCTCAGGGAATGTTCCTCTGAAACCTTCAGAGAGAGAGAGAGAGAGAGAGAGATACTTTCTAATTGCTAGGACTCAATGCTTTATCCCCAAATGCAAATACCATAGATAGAGATTTTAGTTTCATCTTCATATTATCTCCTAATTTTCTCAATGAACGTAAATTGGAGAGTATTCCTATAAACCTAAAGAAATAATGCGGTTATTTTTATGACTAAAGTATTACCTATTTAGGTTTGCAAAAAATTTTGGCAACTCCAATGATCACTTATAATCTATTCCGTCTAGATCCTGATATTGAAAGTCTGTGTCTTAGATCCTAGAGGATATGGTATCAAGAAATGTTAGGTACCAATTCCAAAATAAAAATGTATACATAATACAAAGAGAAATATGTCAAATCTCTCCCATCAAAGTACCAAAAATACAAAAAATAAAGATAAAAATTAGAAATAATACTAAATTGAGGAAACAATTCAGGGCATGAGATTAAGATTGGGTAAAGGCAAATATACAAACAAAAACTGAAAGACACAAGTATATAAAATGCCTAATAAGAAGTAAAATGATATTAAGTAGCTGAGCGTTACAACCCAAGAAAAGTTAAGAGAATATTGGGGTAAAAAGAGAGATTTAAAATATTTAAGCATTTACTGTTTCCCAAAGTAGGGAAATAAATTAGCTACAAATCAAATAGCCCCCATGAGTTCTCTTTTCTTTGCAAGCAAATAATAATTTTCACTTTTGCCTGGGGCTCTGAAACCTCCAGAATGAGCTCAGAGGAGGTATCAGTGACTGTTTTTGGTTGCCTGATCAAGTCAAAAGAGTGAAAGAGAAAAGTTAATGAGCAATTAAAATGTCTGCCAGTCCAGCAGTCCAGGGCCACAAATAAGTTTGATTTTAAAATCTACCAATTATATGCTGAAAATTCAGTATGAAACAGACTTGATATGTAGAAAGTAATTAGCACCTTCAAACAAACGGATTAGGAGACATCCTTGATGTTGGCAGGAGGAAATTGGATACTAGTACAGGGTACCATGAAGGAGCAGTAGCAACTCAAAGCCCTTAGTAAATTTACTACAATAGTCTTGACATGCTGCTGTCTATCACCCAAGCCAGCAGTTACTAAACTCAAAGCTACTGGCTGCTTTAGATGAATATAGGCTTCCTGGGTGATGTGGGGGAAAAAAATACCAGAACCTAGGATAGTCTTTTGAAATATTAATAAATTTGTAACAATTAGCAGAATTTCTGTGAGAGAAATTAAGTCAGTTAAAAATAGTAATAAATATTACCAGCTCTAGGAAAATAAAGTTCTAGTTCTTTTTCTATCACTGTCTCACTCTGTGACCCTCCAGCATTGAATTGAATCCATAGGAACCTCACTTAACTCACTTAAAAATGAGAGGATTGGGACGTGATGGGCAGTAGGATCCAATGAAGATCTAAAATCTCATGATTCTATATCACTCTGAGATTCTCAATCCTTTAATAATCATTGCTTTCCATTGGAACAACTTATATCATAAAATTACCAAACCATGGAAATTTAATTCTCGGATCAAATTAAAGACCATCAGTCTATCCCATGACACTTATGAATAAGAATGATGAATAGTAAAATTAGAATATATACCAGACTAAGGATATAAGGATACATGTTAGAATTATTTCCTTTTCATTTTCTTGATATGTAAATATAATTGCTTAACAAGTATGGGGCATAGACACTTTTTAAAAATTTCAAATATAGTAAAACATAATATGGCCTCAAGGAAGCAGATTAAAATCACATTATCTTATATGCTTTTCTTGACTGTTTCTGTTATCATTTAGGTGCATTAATTGGGGGTAGCATAACAACTGTGCATAACAATAGCCATGTAATGACTTGTTATACCTTCTTAAAAACTCATTTGGTTAATCATTCATTCATTCATTTCATTCATTTAGTGAGCACTTACTAGGTGCCAGTAACTATGCAAGGCAGGGAGAGGTTCAACTATGAAAAATAATCCTTGACTTTAGGGATTTTGGTATTTAATTAACTTTAGTACATAAAGTATGAATCAATGATGCTACTTCCACTTGAACTATATTCTTTTATATTATTTCCACTACTCATTTCTCTCAGCAACCTTGCAGGCCCATGTTATCATCAAAACTCATATATCAATAAGCTTAATGTTACTTTGACTAAAGAGAAACCACATATTCTTCACCTTTTATTGATCCATTGTTAGAAGAGGAAATACTGGTAAGATGCACATAATAAAAGTAATAAATAATACATTTTAATTTTTGAACAAAGAGCATTTGTCTGGACATGTGAAATATGTATGTTATACAGATAAATTAACATCAAGAGTTGGCAAGTTTGTGAGAAATTAGAAAATTAGGGAACAAAGAGTAAGAGGCAACTGCAAAGCAAAAGAAATATTAAAAAATAATAACAATAACATAACACAAGCCTTACTTTTGTTGGAAAGATGCCAGAGAACTACTCTAGTATCTATCAGTAGCAACAGATGAAGCAACATGATGGATGATGCTCCGGGCCCTCGCTTCATCCACAGAGGTCATTGAGGCTTATTGCTGATCTGGGAGGGATAAAGGTCGGGAAAAAGAATTATAGCACCAGTAGTGACATACTCAATCTGATTAAAGAATCTAAATCTCTATCATTCTCTGACTTACTTATTGAATTACAGCTATAATGACCTTGGTTAATGGCATTGTGTTATTTATTTAATTTTATATGAAAGAAAAAATAACAAAAAAATAATAAAATACATTTTATTGAAGACGTAGATGTTCAATAAAATATATTTTATTGAAAGAAATAGAGTGGGGAATAAGTAAATACGATTTTGTTTTCCTTGGACAGAGCTTCTGCAAAACCCAGAAGGTCTCTGGGCAGCTGTTCCAAGTCTTGAATTGCCTAATCATGAATGTCCCAGACAGTTCAGAGGAACTTAGGAAGGGCTATGAATCCAGGGGGAGTGATGAACTATACTTTTCACATGGAAAAACAGTGGGCTCAGGCTTTTTATTTTTTTTAGATTCTTCACATCTTCATTAGTTTGATTTCCCATGAGTTCCATGGATTATTCATTGGTGCTTCAGTTACTGAATATTGGCAATGAAAAAGTAAGCATAAATTTTAGTAATGTTTACTGTGATCATTATAGATGCTATTGAGCAATACAGATGGACTTTTTTTTTTATGGAAAGGAATATATGTTAAACTTCTTCAAAAAGGCAGTGACTTTTTCTTCAAAAATATTTTCTCTCATTCAAATCTATATTTAATAATTTCCTAAATATGAATTTTGTAGGAAACATTGCCAAAAATCATCAAATTAGATAATTTTACCCTTATATCAATACTGCCACTATTTATATTTTTAAAGATATTTTTAGCAATGGTACTAATAAATCTAATGTATGACATCAGGAAAGTAGAGTAAAAAACACACCATAATTTTTTTCTTCTTATTATATATCAAGTTCTTTTTTCTAGATTTATTGAAGTATAATTGACAAAGAAAAGTTGTTTATATCTATATTTTACAGCATGATGTTTTAAATATGTGTATACCTTGTGAAATGATTACAATAATCAAAGTACTTAGCATATCTATTTGGTTATCATTTGTTTTTTGTGGTGAAAACATTTAAGATCTACTCCCGACAAATTTTAAGTGTATAATACAGTATCATCAAGTATAGTTACTTACTATTCCGTACATGTGATCTGCAGAAATTATTCATCCTAGCTAACTTAAAACTTTCACCCTTTGTCTGGCTAAATTCATTTATCATAATGTCCTTCAGGTTCACCCATGTTTTTCCAAATTACAGGATTTCTTTTTTTTTTTACACTGTATAATATGCATTGGCATATACAAATACTGTATTTTCTTTATCCTTCTGTCATTGGAGATTTAGACTGAAACTATATCTTGGGCACTGTGAAAAATGATTCAATAAACATGGGAGCTCAGATATCTCTTCGACATACTGGTATCACGTCTTTTGAATATATACCCAGAAGCGGGATTGCTGGATCATATGGTAATGTATTTTTTGTTTGTTGAGGAACCTCCATAGTATTTTCCATATGGCTGTACCAATTTATAATCCCACCAACAGTGCACAAGGATTCCCTTTCTCCACATCCTTGTCAATATTTCTTATCTTTTGTCTTTTTTGAAAATATTATAGCCCCATTCTAACAGATATGAGGTGATATCTCATTGGAGTTTTAATTTACATTTCCCTGATGATTAGCCATGTTGGCCCATTTTTTTTTTTCATAGAATTGTTGGCCCTTTTTATGTCCTCTTTTGAGAAATGTCTGCTTAAATACTTTGCCCATTTTTTTAAACTGGGTTATTATTTTTTTTCTGACCTTTAAGTTGATCAAGTTCCTTAAATAGTTTGGACATTAGCCCCTTATCAGATGTGTGGTTTGCAAATATTTTTTTGCCACTCCCTAGGTTGTCTCTTCAAGCTGTTGATTGTTTACTATCCAGAAGCTTTTTAATTGATATAATCAAATTTGTCTATTTTTGCTTTTATTGCCTGTGCTTTTGGCATCATGTCCAAAAAATAATTGCCCAGACTAATATCAAAATGATTGTTCCCTATGTTTTCTTCAGTTCTGAAGTCTTTAATCATTTAAGTCTTTAATCGACTTTAAGTTAATTTTTGTGCCTGATGTAACACAATGTCGTTTTTCTATATGTGAATAGCTAGTGTTCCCAACACTATTTATTGAAAAGATTGTCCTTTCTCCATTATGTGTTCTTGGCATCTTTGCTGAAAATCAATTGACCACAAATGTATAGATTTCTGGGTTCCCTATTCTGTTACATTGGTGTACATGTCTGTTTTTATTAATATGCCAGTACAATGTCTTCTGATTGCCATAGTTTTGTAATGTACTTTGAAATTCGGTAGTGTGATGATGTATGTTTCTATTAATTTATTCACTTCTTCTCATTCAATTTGTCAGCTTATAATTGTTTATAGTAGTCTCATCACTCTTTTTATCTGTGTGACATCAGCTATAGTGTGTTCTCTTTAATTTATGATTTTATTTATCTGATTTTTCCTTTTTTTCATAGTCTATGAAAGATTTATAAATTTTACCTTTCCAAAAAGGCAACTGTTAGTTTTGTTAATTTTCTCTATTATTTCATTAATCCCTGTTTCCTTCATTTCTGCTCTGATCTGTATTATTTCCTTCTTTCTGCTAACTTTGGACTTAAGTGATTTTTTTTTCTCATTTCTTAAGATGTAAAGCTAGGTTGTGTGTTTGAGATCTTTCATTTTTTAAATGTAGATGCTTATTCCTATAAGCTTCCCTCATAGAATTGCTTTTGCTGCATCCCATAAGTTTTGGCATGTTGTATTTCCATTTGTTTTTGTCTCATGATATTTTTTGATTTTCCTTTTGACTTCTTTGGCCAGTTGTTTTTGAGGTATGTTGTTTAATTTCTACATATTCGTCAATTTTCCAATCTTCCTCCTTTTATTGATTTTTAGTTTATACCATTATTGTCAGAAAAGATACTTGAAATGATTTGATTTCTTAAATTTTTAAGGTTTGGTTTTTGGCCTAACATATGATCTATTCTGGAAAATGTTCCACGTGTGCTTGAAAAGACTGAATGCTACTGTTGGGTCAAATGTTCTTTATAAAATTTTTAGCTTCATTTGGTCTACAGTGTTGTTCAAGTCTGCTGTTTCCTTAATGATTTCCTGTCTGGATGATCTCTCTATTGTTGAGAGTGAGTTATTTAAGTCCCCTACTATTGTTTTATTGCTGTCTATGTATCCTTTCAGAACTGTTAATATTTGCTTTATATATTTGGCATGTTGCTTATGCTAATGATGATTGCATATGTATTTATAATTGTTATATCCTCTTGATGAATTGCCACCTTTACCATTATATAACGACCTCCTCTGTCTCTTGTGACAGTTTTTGACTTACAGACTATTTTTTCTAATATCAGAATAGCCACTCTTATTCTGTTTTGGTTACCATTTGTGTGACATAACTTTTTCTATCCCTTTATTTCTAGCCTATTTGTGTCCTTAAAAGGGAGTATCTTATAAACAGCTTACAGCTAGATTTCATTTTTTTATCCAGTTATTCACTCTATGTCTTTTGATTAGAAAATTGTATCCATTTACATTCAAGGTAATTATTGATAGGTAAGGACTTACTACTATTATTTGGTTGATTATTTTCTTACTGGATTGAAGTTTCTTTGTTCTTTTTTTCTTTTCTTGTTGTCTTTTTCTGATGTGATGATTTTTTGTAGAAGTATACTTTGATTCCTTTCTCTTTATTGTTTGTTGTATCTACTGTAGGTTTTTTCTTTTGGTTACCATGATGCTTAAATAAAATATTTTATAGTTATAACAATTTGTTTTAAACTGATAACAACTTAACTTCAACCACATACAATACCTCTACAATTTAACTTCACCTCTCTCCACAATTTATGCTATTAATGTCATAACTTACATATTTTATATTGTATATCCATTAACAAATTACTGCAGCTATAATTATTTTAATGCTTTTGTCTTTTAACTATTATACTAGAGTTAAAAGTGATTTATATGCCATTACAGTATGAATATTCTTAATTTGACTAAATTTTAACCTTAATGGTGAGTTTTAACCTTTCATATACTTTCATGTTTTTAGTTAGCTTACTTTCAATTCAACTTGAAGAGTTCTCTTTATCATTTTGTGTAAAGCAGGTCTAATGTCGATGAACTCCTACAATTTTAATTTTTCTGGGAAAGTCTATATCTCCTTCATTTCTATAGGACAGCCTTACCATGTATCACATTCTAGCTTGGCAGGGTTTTGGTGGGCATAATTTGAATATATTATTCCATTTTCTCCTGGCCTGCAAGGTTTTTGCTGAGAAATCTCCTTATAGTCTTAGGGTTCCTGTATGTGTGACAAGTTGCTTTTCTCCTGTTTTTGAAATTCTCTCTTTGTCATTGACTTTTGAGAAATTATATTGTGTCTTGGTGAAAAATCTTTTTTATATTTAATCTATTTGGGACTAGTGGCTTTATAAATCTATATGTTCATTTTCCTCCTCAGATTTAAGAAGTTTTCTGTTAGTGATTATTTAAATAATCTTTCCTCTCGTTTATCTTTCTCTGCTCCTTCTAGGACTCTCTTAATATTTTCATTGGTTCACTGGATACTGTCCTATAGTTGTGTGGGCTTTCTTCACTCTTTTTCAAATTTTTTTTCTCTTTGTTACCCTGAATGAATAATTTTAAATGATGTGTCTTTGAGCTTGCTGATTCTTTCTTCAGCTTGATCAAATCTTCTGTTGAGGCTCTCTATAAAATTTTTTCAGTTCCTTCATCTATAAAATTTCTGTTTAAGTCATTTTTATGGTTTTTATCTCTTTGCTAAAGTTCTAATTTTATTTATGTATTTTTTCCTTATTTTGTTCATTTGTTTATGTGTTTTCTTGTAGTTCACTGAGTTACTTTATTTTGTATTCTATGATTTTTGTATTCTATGATTATTTTGTATTCTATGTCAGGTAATTCATCAATGTCCATTTCCTTGGACCTGGTTACTGGTGTTTCATTTTGTTCCCTTGGTGGTGACATGTTTCCTGATTATTCATTGTCCTTGTAGCATTGTGCTAATGTCTACACATTTGAAGTAGGTACTTCTTTTAGTCTTTACTAACTGGCTTCAGCAGAGAAAGCCCTTTACCAGTCAGCACATGCAGAGATTCTGGGAAAGCCCATCTGGCAAGATCCAAAGGTGGGCTTGGTGCTGGAGTCCTTGAGGGCACCAGCCTAGTGCCTGGGTCAGCAGGCCTGATCCCAGAGTCCATTAGAGTGGGTCTGGAGAATGGGTTTATGTGGACAGGCCAGGTGCTTCAATCTGCAGTGGTGGGCCCAGATTTGGGGTACACAGGGGACAACCTGCTGCTGGGGTCCTCTAGGACCTGTCAGTGGGTCCCTGGGGCCAGGCTTGGACCTATGTTCACTGGAAAGGGTGAGGAGACTGTATCTGTGAGGGCAAGCCCAATGCCTGGGTCCATGGGGGACAACCTCGTGCTGGGGTGGCCCTTGAGTCTGAGCCCACAAGGGCTGGACTAATGTTTGTTAAGACCTGGTAGTAGGGTCCATGAAGATGGGCTTGGTTGTGAGTCTCCCAGTACTGGTTTGGAGCTTGGGTCTTCGGAGTAGCATGTACCTGGGACTTTTGGGTCAGTACTGGATGCTGGGTCCATAGGGCCAGCCCAGTGTTGGGATCTCCTGAAGTGTACCTGAAAGCTGTGTTACCCAGCTGGGGCAAGCCTGACATTGCATCTTCTGGATCCTGGAGCCATGGAGGCTAGCCTGGAACCTGGAGCTGTGGCATCCAGCCTGGTGCCTGGGTTATGGGTTCCAGGCCAACTTGATGCTGGGGTTGGCCTAGAGCTTGGGGTTATAGGGATGGCCTGGTGCTAGGGCCAACCTGGAGCACTGTTCTTCCTATCCTCTTTAATGTGTTTATTCTTATTTATGTGCTCCACTCAAGTGCTGTACTCTCTTACATGGATTCCTTAGGTATTATGAACATATTTTCACGTGTGAATAGTTGTTCAAATTAATGTTTCTTAGAGGGGATGAGCAATAGAGAGTTCTGTCACATCATCTTGCTGATATCACTCTCCAGAAAATTATCATTTTAAATAGTTTTTCAAATCTCTCCATATATGAACTCAAAAGGGTAAAATATTGGCAATTTCAATTCTGTATTAATCATAGAAGAAGAAGGTACCATAGACATTATACATTTCAATTTTCCACTCTTTTTTAATTTAGTAGTGTGAAACATACCCAGTTCTTCTTTAATATCTTCCTGAATAATAAGATGCACATCAAGCTGATATTCACTTTTATCATGGACAATATAGAATAGTGGTTTACAATGTAGGCTGTGGACAAGGAATTCCTACCTTTGCTACCTTGTTGAATCTTAGACAATTTATTAAACTTACTTATGCAACATTGGACAAATGAGTTAATTTTTCTTGCTCACCATTTTCTCATTTTGAAAATGGAACTCATAATAGAACCTACCTCATTAGATCAATAAAATCATTAAATAACTAAAGCACCCAGGACAGTGTCTGACTTATAATTGATCCTGCATAAGCTTAAGCCATCATTAAGGGTACAATTTTAAGTTCAAAATATAGGCTGATCCTTTGTTGGCTGGTTTTTAATATGGAAAACTATTCCATATATTTAATCAAACTTGCCTGCCTGATACTTTGTCGCCTTTATATTTTCAAAGGAAGAACTCTAGTGCCTCTATTACTTAATAATTATTTATAACTAGAAAGCAGTGCTCATGTCCACTCTCTTTTGTGTGTGTAAAGTGAAATATATGCAGTTCTTCACATATTTTTCCCAATTCTTTACCATTCTATCTTCCCTCCTTTGTATAATTCCAATACACTAATACTCTTTAAACATAACATTTAGAAAAATATGGAAATACATACAAAGTTATTAGCATTTTACATTAGAAAGCTTGTATTCCTTGATTTAATTCATCTTAAGAATGCATTGACTGTTTTAAATCTATAGCACCACATTTTTGTATTTTGATTTACTCATAAAACCATTAGGAAAACAGAACATCCCAACTAGAAAAGAGTTTGGAAATCAAATAATCCAAATCCCATTTTTACCAATGAGGAAATAATAACTGGGGACTAGAGACGGAAAACAATTTTACTAAGGTCACATGATTCATTTTCCTCATCCTGGTGGAGCCAGGACCATGTCCCCAAATTCAAAACGTATGTCAGTGTTTTTCACTCCAGTAACTTCAATCAATTAGTAGTCCATCCTGTTGAGCAGGATCTAAACTTATATCCTGGCTCCACTGAAAATAGTGCTATGACTATTAGAAATGTCTACCTTGGGCAAAGGAGAGGGACGTGGTGCTACATTTAACACATATTTTTTATTTTTATTCTAAATGCCTCTTAACCCAGATCATTCCAATACTGAAATTGAGCAGTTGAACTTTTCCATTCAAATGAGGAATTTCACATTTATATTTGTCAAGTTGTGAATTATAAATTTCATTCCATGATTCCAGTCTGCTGATCTTATCTTAGATCTTGATTTTGATATCAAATATATTTGCTATTTTGTATATTTATAGGACATACACAAATTTGATAAGCATAATGACTGTATCTTTATCCAAATAATTTATTAAAATGTGGAACAAATATATTTTAATACTTTAATAATCTCTATTGTATATTTTTCCTAAACCAGAATTGAGAGCAGATATTGTTCTACACACCTAGGGTATATCTAATAGCAATCAAGGAGCAGGTCCAATAAACAAGTATATATTCAGACACTCCAATTTCCTTTCTAATATGATTTCATGGGAATATGAATGTGAGGAGAATAATTACATATACTTGCCTCAGAAAATACTATTGTTTGTTCAATAAAAAAGGGTAGAAACAAAGACAGATAAGCAGTTCAGAGGAAGGAAGATATAGAAAAAAATTGCTAATGGAAGACAGAGGTAGTGGGAAGAGATTATATTATAGGCCAGGCAGACTATTTAAAAACATAATTAAAAAATATTTGAAGCATTTTATAAATTATCATAAGAACATCAGCTAGACTGAAGAGCTAAATTGCAACCCTAAACATGACTTCTAATTTGTCTTCAATATTCGGTAGGACAATGCCTAAAGCGTTTAGGCAGCTTCCTAGCTCCAAAGTGGGTCAGGTCTCAGCAAGCACCCGTGCTTACTGGCCAGTTCAAAACATTTCACTCCTGGGACCAATAAAGGAGTAAGTTGTGCATATTGAAGTACTACACAGCATGCCACCTGGCCGCCCAGGAAACATTTCATCTGCTATGCCTAAAAGGCAGCTTGCTTATGGTTCTTTAAAACTCTGTACTGGCTTCTCGCTGCTATTAGGAGAAAACTGGTGAACAAATGAAGCTAAACTTTAGATTCTTTCTCCAGTTTTACCATATAGGCAAATAATGGACTCTTTCTAATGCATCTCTGTTATAAACTGTGTCCTCAGTGTGCCTGTCCCACAACTAAAAGAAAAAAAAATTAAAAAAACCCAAAATATATATAAGCAATCCAAAAATAGTCCCATGCTATGGGAGGAATTGTTATGGCAGCCAGCACCTGCGTATGTATACACAAGAGGCCATTGCAGTTGTGTGTATTTCTACTGCTCAGTCAAGGCAAACAGCAACCAGCTGTCTGTGACTAGCTCAGACTAATAAGCATAAAATCAACATAGGCTGATCCAGGCTGAATATCAGCATCTGTTATGCCATTGTCTCTGCCGATATGTCTGACTGAGCAGAAGGAAGAGCCAAATAGACAGCCTGCTATGAGGCAGAACACAAAATGAGGAGCTCCTCACCGCCTGCCAAGTTTTTGGTGAAAAAGCAATGGTGAGGAGGACCAGTCAAATCTACAGAGAAGGTGCCTCATTATGACCCTATAAACTCTATGTTTTCTTTTCCTACCGTGTTTTCCCTTATGAGTGCTTTTGGGCAGTTTTAAACAAAAGGCAATAAAAAAGAGCCATTGATGACTCAGGAATCAGGATTAAAGATCAGGAATCATAATATCATTTTATGCTTCATTACATTCACCAGAGAGAGCCAGATGAGCAAATATGGCAGACCATGTGCTGCTGCTACAAATGATGAGGCGTCCCTCTGACTTGAACAAGCAATATTTAAAACATCAGATACTGGGGAAAAACTTAGCTCTCACCTATTGCTTCCTCACTCTACTGTGGCTTCTGTTCCTCAATTTCGCTCTGTTCCCAGTCATGTTCACTACTTCCTGTGACTTCAGAAGCATTGGGTACATTAACATCATGCTCAGGCTCCTCTGATGTTTGACTACTCCACAAAGTGAACTACCCATCTTTTCTGCCAATGCAGAAAACTGATGAAGAGGAAAACAAGTCAACTCCTTTCCAGTCTCTCTTTTCTAAGATTCCAGATAATATTTTTGAAAATAATCATTTCCTCTTATTATTCACCAAATAAAATAAACAGAAAATCACTTGACATTTTTAAGAGAATAAGACCTTCAGAGTTCTACAAAGTATTTTATAAAATGTAAAGTACAGTATGGAAGTTTAATGTTTTTTAAAATGGTGTTTCAAAGGTGTAACCCACTGGTACCTATGCAATTGGTATGCAAACATTGAAATATTTTTGTAAGTAACTAAAGAAAATATATCATAAAGTCTTTTGTAAAAACAGTCAAAGGAAACTGCTGTCTTGCTTCAAAGGGAGAATAACAAGATGAAGCAGGAGACATCAGAAATGTAAAATGTGTACTTTTTAGTGTAAATGCAAAGGGAAAAAGTAGTTTGGGGACCAACAGTGAAGATTCATAAACTGTGAATCACTCTGGGGAAAAAAAGATTGTTGTTGCAAATTGGCTCAGCATTTTTATGTTTTCTAATTTTTTAAGAAGCCAACAGAGAGTAAATTAAAAAAAAAAATCAGTACCTTATACATCAGTGCTTTTCCATTTTCTCAGTGCATCAGAATTATTTGGCTAAATTAGAAAACAAAAACCCCAACTTTACATTATCATCACCCTCTCACTCTACAGTTTAAGTTTCACTTAGGTAGTGGGGCCCAGGTCTATTTACAAGTTCTCCAGGTGATTTTTCTTTTTTTTTTTTTTTTTGAGACAGAGTCTCACTGTGTTGCCCGGGCTAGAGTGAGTGCCGTGGCATCAGCCTAGCTCACAGCAACCTCAGACTCCTGGGCTTAAGTGATCCTACTGCCTCAGCCTCCCCAGTAGCTGGGACTACAGGCATGCGCCACCATACCCGGCTAATTTTTTCTATATATATATTTTAGTTGGCCAGATAATTTCTTTCCATTTTTTTAGTAGAGATGGGGTCTCCCTCTTGCTGAGGCTGGTCTCAAACTCCTGACCTCGAGCAATCCACCCGCCTTGGCCTCCCAGAGTGCTAGGATTACAGGCTGTGAGCCACCGCGCCCGGCCACTCCAGGTGATTTTGTTTCAACCGAGGCTAAGAACCATTACTGCTGTAAATGGAGAAATGCTGTAAAAAAAAAAAAAAACTAGGGGAAAAAAGATTTTCTTTTTATTTTTTTTGAGATAGAGTCTCAGCTGTTGCCCGGGCTACCGTGCTGTGGTGTCAGCCTAGCTCACAGCAACCTCAAACTCCTGGGCTCAAACGATCCTCCTGCCTCAGCCTCCAGAGTAGCTGGGACTACAGGCATGTGCCACCATGCCCAGCTAATTTTTTTCTATATATTTTTAGTTGTCCAGCTAATTTCTTTTTATTTTTTTAGTAGAAACGGGGTCTCACTCTTGCTCAGGCTGGTCTCGAACTCCTGAGTTCAAATGATCTGCCTGTCTGGGCCTCCCAAAGTGCTAGGATTACAGGTGTGAGCCACCGTGCCCAGCCAAAAAAAAAGATTTTTAACATCACACCAACTCACCTTTATAGGTTTTGTGAAATTGTATGTGTAGTTTTGGAAAGTTTCCTCTAGAAGATGCACTATAGGGCAAAGAATCCACTCCCGTCAGATACCTGACCAGGATATATCAATATTTTATAAGAACAAATCAAAAGTAAAACTCAACCAGTTTGTTCAGTTGCCACATTTAAGAATTAGGAAACTGATCTTCAGAGAGATGAAAGGTCTTTACTTGTTCCCTAGATGAACTAGACATCCAATCAGAGGTCTGTTATCTTCTTCTCATGTCCTATAGCTCTGTGTCCATGGCTAGAATAAGAAAATGATCAGTTTTAGAAATGTCATTATGAGTCTAGAGAACCGATATCTCCAAGTGTGGGTTTATGTGTAATGTTCCCCAGTGAATTGGGGGGAGCAATCAACAGGGCAGAGGTAAGAAGGACACAGGGCCCACTTGAAACAAGCTTAGGGAATTTAGAGCCAAAGTGCTCATTTAGTTTAGAAAGTTGGGTGAAACGTGGTGTATATATATATATATATATTTATGAAAAGAGATTAGATTTCTATCTCATTGCAAATATGAACTTGAATTTCATTTGTACAAAACGCTCAAAAGTAAAAAGACAAATTTCTAAAATTTTAGAATAAAATACAACCATTATTTAGGGCCTCAGGGTAAAAGGGGATTTCTTAAGTTAAACACAAGTGGCACAGATTACAGAATAAATAAAAGGAAAATTTGACTATAGTGAATGTATAATGCTGAAGATTAAAAGATACACTAAAAAAACCCTGAAATTTCAAGACATAGGCTGGAAGAAAATACTTCAAAAATATATAACAGGGAAAGAACTACTATCCAGAGTATACAATTTATATTTTTTTTTAAAAAAATGAACAAACAAATAGGAATAAAAGGACAGATTTACAATTCACAGAAGAGCACACTCCAATGACCAATAAATGCATCAAAACATACCCAACTTTAAGGAAATATAAATTCAAACAACCAGTAAATGTTCTTCAGTACTCACCAGACTGGCAAGATAACTAATATCTGATCATTTCAAATACTGACAAAGAATTTAAAAATGAGAATTCTCATTAATACACCACTAGTTGGAGTATAAATTGCTCTAACTCCTTTAGACAGTAATGTGGTAATAACTAGGAGGTGTATATATATATATATATAAGATCAGAAATTTTATATGTAGGTATATATTCTTGTGAAACTCTCACACAGTATATAAGAAAATGTGCACTTATTATTCACTGAAGCATTAAGTTTTATTAGCAAAACAAAATGTGAACAACCTAAATATTCATCGCGAGAGACTCTTGAAGTAAACTGTAGTATGCCCTATATTAGATTCCTGTACAGCCAATAAAATAAATGAACAAAGATATATGCATCAACATAAGTTCGGTGACATAGAGAAAAGACAATAGAAAAGAAAGAAAAAGGGAAAGTTCATTGTCTTTGGCCAAACAAATTCCAGAGTCAGTAGAAAAACACTAAAGGAGATACTTGTAAGTAAATAGTTTAATAGTCTGGCCTTATTAGTTAAGCAGAAGTAGGTTCAAAACAGTTATCTGATACTTAGTTTGAATGTGACATTAGACCATTGCTCAATCTCTGCAAACCTATTATGTCCATCTATAAAATATAAGAATAAGAAAATCTAACTTCCTGAATTATTTCAGGAATTAAATTATTGTAGATAAGGGAAAATTAAAACTTTTCCTGGCTTAAAGAAATTGTTTCATTTTAAAAAATAGATTACAGTAGTCTCTTTCCCTATCTTTTTTTTTCACTTTATACGTATTATGCTAAATGCTGACAGCATTGCCGGTGAGGTAGCTCATACTTGTTTGTTATGCCAGCACTTTGAGAGGCTCATGCTGGGGGACTGCTTGAGCCTAGGAGTTTGGGGTTACAGTGAACTATGATCTCACCACTGAACTCCAGCCTGGGCTACAAAGTGAGACCATGTCTCTAAATAAATAAATAAATACTAGAAATATTATGTTGCCCAATAATGGTCCCTACACCATAGAACCTATGATCCTGTTAGAATTCGACCTTAAAGACAAAGTCACACCAGCTACCTGAGCTTCTCCAGTGGGAAACCTCTAACCTCTACATGCTTCCATTCATGCAGCATTTGCTTGCTCAGTCTGTCAATCAGCTGAGCAATGAAAGAAACTAAAACAATCCCTCAAACCAGAAAATTATCTTTAAGCACATCTCACTCTTCTGAAGTGGATATTACCATTATTATGAAGGTCAACTCTTTCTCAAGCTCCAGATGGGTGATATTTGAAGGAGGCTGAACATACTAGATTAATGCCTGGCAGTAGGAGATTACTATGTTTTATTACAAAGCTAGCCACATAGTAAATATTGTATATATTAGCTGAAGAAAGGTAATGTGCCTAATTTTTAATTGGTCTAAACTCACTAGTATTTTGTGGGCATTAAACTATTTCAGAACATTAGGTTCATACGTAAATGAACAGATTCTCTAGCAACATCTAACTAACAAATTTAAGATATTTGTACCCACATAATACTTTGAAATTGAAAAATATATATATGAGTTTCTTACCAGGTAGTCACTAGCATCAAGAAGGAATATGGAGGCTGAGAAAGAAGTTTAGTGTATGTACCACTGCTATCTCCCACCTCCCACCTCTCAGTCTCTCTCAGTCTCTCATTAAAAACTTCATTAACAGCATTTTACAACAGGCCAACAAAGAGAATAAACTTCGGGAGAGGTTTTATTGAATGGAATAGATTGCTTTACTTATACATAAGAGTCATGGTTAAACTTCAACAATATAACTTGTGAATTGCAAAATAAAAATAAGTGTAGCTTTTAAAAGGTCAGGAACTGTATTAGCTGTGACTGATGGTAACAATAACAACAAAAGAAAAACACTTCCTCGTCCCTATGCAATAAAGTCCAGTTCTATAACATTTTACCTCTAGGAATCATCCAAAGGAGAGCAGAAGATGTTTCTAGCAACATTAGATAAAGTGTTTCATAGGCTGTTTGAATCGAGCAGGTCCTTTGCTAATATGCTTAAGCATAAAGAAAATAAAGAAAAAGAAAAAAATTAAAAATGCTACATTACATTAAGCAGCATTTGAATGAGTATAGAATATTTACTTAGAGAGAATTTGTTCAGATTACTTAGGTCAAAGTCACACACAGATAACTTGTAGAACATTTTGTGAGAAATTGCAAGACTAATATTCAGTGAAACAAAAATATGTTGAAGTTCTTAGAATGCATTCATTAGATAAATATTTATAAAACACATTTTTCAGATACAAATAGAAAGAAAAACCACAACAGAGACATAACCCACAAAATACCTATGTTTTATTACATAAAGGAAAAATTATGCACAAGGCAATGAGAAGTAAATTAGTAGAAATCTTTGAAGATGTGATTTTAAGTAGAATTTTTAAGGATGACTGTCAGAGGGTTATTAATAATTAGAGAAGGTACAAAGAGTATCTCATTCTAGAGGAAGAAAAAAGCAAAAGTACAAAATGCTATAAAATTGTGGTGTGTACTCCAGAAAAAATGAACAGTTTAACGCAAATAAACTGTAGTATGGAGTCTCATTATGCTATTAATACTAGTCTTTCAGTAGCTTTCTGATTTATCAATCTTACCCACCCACTTGAAGGGAAATGCCATTCTCTTCTCTTATAGCATCTCCTTTCCCAGATCAATGTATGTATTGTGAAATATGGCCACTTTGGCTCCATTCTCTGATCTCCCAGAGAGAGGTTAATGTTTCAATTTAATGGGTAGAGCAAAAATGACATGGGAATTTTCAACCAATTTCAATTAGTACATGGGAGAAAGGGCTTGCTTTTGTACTATAATTGCATTCTTGCTCTCTCTCTGTATCTTGTCCCTCTCCTCTTCACATTCTAATCTCCTTATGACCCCAAATCAAACAAAACGATGCCCCTAAATTCCATGTGACTCAACAATAGTGACTTATGCTTAGATTTTAAAAATTTACATCTTAAAAACAGGTTACCCATAATATTTTACATTTTGCCAAGTAAATTATTAAAAATTGTTAGAGTATCATTAGTGTTGACTTTGAATGGTATTCTCACAAACCATGAGGAAAAGGAAAACATTGAGACAAGTTTTGGACAGTCTATTTTTTTCAAAACCCACAACCTGTGATTTCACAAAAGACCCATACTTCAGCACCTTAAAGATTTTTATTTTTAAGGGTTCCTATTGTCATTAAAATTCTAGCTAACTGACACTTTAGATTCACTAAATCCTCTTCACAATTAATTGGCATCATGATCTGAGTAAGACTGATGGAAATAAAGCTCAGAATAGTTCTTGAGTTAGGGAAAAAGTAATAAGGGAGTCTTCGGGAGAGAGAAATATTTTGAGATTGTTAATGTAGTCTAAACATAGAAGACATCAAATGGTCAAACAGGAAAAGACCAAGATGTTTTGGTGAGAAAGATGAGTTATTAGAAAAACTTGGAAATGTTTCTAAATAGGTAAATGCTTTCACTACATTAGAAAGCCTGGTTTAATCTAAAATCTTATTTCTCATTGACAGAGGCAAAGCAAGATTTAGCCTACCTGCCCTGACAGAACAGATCAGATGGCACTTGGTAACTGATCATTTCTGTAATGAATGACAATACTTTGGCATTACTCCTGGGTTACATTTCCTGATTTTTGAAGTCAGACCATCTGGAATCCAATTTTTACTCCATTACTATCAAGCTAGCTAGCCTTGGACAAGTTATATAATCACTCCAATTGTTGATTTTCTTATATGTAAACTGAGAATATTGCTAGGAGGTCAGAAAGAAATAAATCCATAATAAATATAATGATGGCTTTAATGGGAGTAGTAGTGGTAGCATAGAAAAAGAAGCAATTTAGTTTGTCTTGGGTGTTAGAGAAAGCTTCCCAGAATAGGTAAAGTGAGCTGAGATCTAAATCATATGCAGGAATTTGCCAAGTGTATAAGTTTGAGCTGTGAATCTCATGCAGTAACATCATGCAAAGCTAGAAGGTACAAGAGAGTATGAGGCTGGGCTGTCAAGGAATTTAGGGTGGTTGAAGTCTGAAGGGCTAGTCCTAGGGAAGGTATTGGGACCTTTGGGATCTTTGAATGTAAGGCTAGAATGTTTTGCTACACATCTTTGGAAAATCTCCAGGTGGAAGCCTGACAGATCATACAGTGACCAGAATCATTTTTAACTAGATGATCAAATGGAAAGCATAGCTTGACAGGATAAATCATTCAGTAAATTGTAGGGCTCTGGGATTACGTATTTAGGGTTTAGGAGGGGGTTCCTTAGCAGCTCTGTGTCTGTTTATCTTCCACTACAACATTGTATGTAGCAAATGTCCAACTGCATTCTTCTGAGAGAAAGTAGAAGAAAATGTGCCATAGAAGCAGATGTAGTGTTATCTTTCTTATGAAATTAACATAGCAGCAAAAGCTCAATTGGACAAGGCCAGTATAATTTACCTTTAGTCTGGAAATATCCTAATAATAGGACATATTTCTACTTGGTCTGTTTTTTGAACTAGTGTCAAATAATGAGTAATAAATCCAGTAACAAGATAACTAGATAGATAACTAGAAGACAACTAGTTGTTACCTTTGTCGCTTCTCATTTCACTTTATGTTTTTGTAAGGAGCACACATTTAATAGGCCACAGACACAATTATGTTGAAATTTTACTGATTTCGTATGGTTTTGAGCCTCCATTCTGTCTGATACAGAAAACTTAATTTAGTTTCTTATAGAAACTTCTATCAATTTAGTGATTTATCAATCACCTCACTCAGTCACTTTCTGGCATATTCCCCTTTCTCTCCTTTCTAAGCCTGGATCTAAGCACTCTCGAACATCCAGCGGAATAGCATCAGCCACTTGATCTTCGAACCATCAGCTATTTGTTCACCAATATTTATTATATTCCTTTTCAAGGGGCATGAAAACTTCAAGATGCTCTCCCACATGGCAATAAAGTACTGGAAATATGGTGCAGTTTGGGAGACTCTTTCAAGATTAGACAAACCTCAGGGACTCTCCACAAGGCTTGTCATCACCTTGAATATCATCCAGGAATCAGGTATAAATATTCTAGACAGACATTGCTAGGGTCTACCCCTTCTTCTCAACCCATGAGTGAGAGGGCTTAGAGCGATTTGATAATGAGTTAGGGTGATCACGTCCTTCATATACACACAGAGCTTCTACTTGTTGCCTCGCTTTGTCTCCAGCTCTTTCTACCTCCTCCAGCCCCATGCCTTTATAAACTAAATATAAACAATGAATTCCTAAATATCTCTGGCTTTGAGATTTTAAAGCAATATTTTCACTTTTTTTTCTTTGATATGCTGTACCTGAGTCTGGAAAAAGACTCTGTATGGTGGTTTGTGTAAAAGCTTTTCAACGAATGCTTCACATATGGCTCTTTGAGTGCATCTGCCAGGGGTATATTCTTGCCAAAAATTGGGTTTTGCAGATATTTATAAGTAAGAAAATTATATGGGTAAATCAGTACTTATCAGAGAGCTCAATCTTAATTTTAGTTCTAGTTAGCTCTTATTAAAATTGATGTTGAAAATAAATAATTTTTGAGAAACATTTTTTAAAGACCCTTCTATACTACCGTTGTTCTAGTGCTTTTCAAATCCTTATGCAGGTTAGAATCACCTGGAATCTTGTCAAAATTACCAATGTTAAGCTTTATGTTAGACCAATTATATTAGTATCTCTAAGGGTGGAGCTTAGGCATTGACTTTTTAAAAAATAAGTACCCTAAGTTTTAATATTTGATATTTTCATGTTTTTGAATATTTAATTGTTCTAATGGTTTTAATGTGTAGCCTGAATTGAGAGTTGCTGGTCTAGACTATCAATAAACATTGCTTTCGTGTTTTTTAAGGGTAGGTATAACAAAAAGCTTTAAGAAAAAATAAATATTTTCTACTAGCTTCTACAAAATTTTCCACTGTGTTAATAACCATTATGAAGAGAACTACATGTTAAATTTTTATTATTCTAGCATCAAGAACATTTCTATTTTAGTGTCATTGAAACATAGTTATGCTCCCTGGGATCAGAGGAGTGCTTGCCACCTATTTGGTCTTATTTGTGCTTTAGTTGCCAGAAAGCCTGGTGCTGAAATGATTGCCTTGTTGTATAATTATTTCATTTCTAAATCACTATTAAATATCAACATTTTATTTCTGTGACTCACATGCTTAGGTTTCATCTTTATTTTAAAACACTTTAGGGCCAAGTGTGGTGGCTCACACCTGGAATCCTAGCACTCTGGGAGGCTGAGGTGGGAGGATAGCTTGAGGTCAGGAGTTTGAGACCAGCCTCAACAAGAACGAGACCCCATCTCTACTAAAAATAGAAGGAAATTGGCCGGACAACTAAAACTAGAAAAAATTATCTGGGTGTGGTGGTCCATGCCTGTAGTCCCAGCTACTAGGGAGGTTGAGGCAGGAGGATCACTTGAGCTCAGGAGCTTGAGGTTGCTGTGAGCTAGGCTGATGCCACTGCACTCTAGCCTGGGCAACAGAGTGAGACTCTGTCAAAAAAAAAAAAAAAAAAACTTTAAATATTTTTTTAAAAAACAATTCAAATCCCTTCTAAAATCTAAAAGTTTATAAACCATAAGTAAGAAAACTTACCATGATCATAGCAATTATTATCAGTGTGTCATCATCAGCCTTATCAAACATGAACTTATATGACAGTGAGGGTGGGATTTGTAGCTTATTGTTATAGTCCTGTAAGAGTGCAATCAATGTTAGTTTTGCTCTAAGTCATTCTCAAAATTAATGTTAGAGTAAAAAATTACTTCATTGATCATCTATTTGAGAGCTGATTGTTAGTATATGATGTTAGCAACAGTGTCATGTCTGCTGGTTTAATCCCTAGTTGCCATGCCTGAACACATTCCCTTGTTTGTATCTTGCATTAATCTGGGAGTTTTCATTACTTATCTGTACCCCTCAGGAAGACAGTCTCTCTTTTATCATATAAATGGTACTTTACTTTACACAATGATGTGTTTCTGAAACTTTAGGTATAAACCAGTCTTTTAAGATTTAATTATGTTTTAAATACATGAGTTCTATATTTTTAAAGCATTAAGAAGAAAGTACTTTTTTCTGTGTGGGAATTGAACTATCATTTTGTAAGGCTTCTTCTTTCACTTGCAGTAGAGTTCAAAAATTTTCAATTACATCTATACTTTTAATTCATGTCAGGTTGTTATTATTACTATCTTTGTTTGATTTGTTTCAAAACTACAATGTCCATGATCCTGATGCTTTAATTCTAAGAAATGTTAATAGATAGACTGTGTTTCGGGATTATCTCCAGCAGCTCAGGAGTTTAAATTAAGGTTGACCTTACGTGTTAGCATCTGGTTCTAGGATAAATAATTTGGGACTCATTAGGCAAGTTCTGTTGGAAGGAAAAAGATAGACAAAAAGTTGTTTTATAGAGAATGAAAATGTTGTTTTAGAGTTTGAAAAGACAGATTTGCCATAAGAGGTTTAGGCTGGCATCAATCTCCAGGCCTAAGAAAAAAATTTGTGATAGTTCAGGAAGTGGGTTGTTAAATGGCTCTATGAACATATATGTACCAGAATCATAAAACTGTAATCTTTCAGACTAGAAAATGATACCCATAGAGATAGAGTGATTTAACCAGGGATAAGTGTATATGTAGCAGGGTGTGAATAAGAACTTCACTTAAGCTTCTTTGTCCAAACCCTAAATATCTCTCTTTTAAACTCAAAACAGAATTCTTTGGTCCACATCCTCCTATTTAACACCCCACTGTTTTGATCATATACTTCCAGTTATTATTAAGCATCTCAGAAAGGATGTCAAAATGATATCAATAAAGATGACCATGCTTGTCATTTCTAAGAACTGAAATCAGCTTCAAGACTGAGCTCACATGAGGAAGCTTGGCTAGAACTTTTGCTAATTTTGAACTTTATTTTCCTTCATATTTTCCTCCCAATTCACATGTTTACTCAAATACATATTGTATCCAATCTTCTGAGACAATTTTCTACTTTCTTTTTTTATCAGTCCTACATGAAATGTTTTATCAATGGTTTAATTCCCCACCAGCAAGTTGTTTAAATCTCCATAATTATGTCAGTGGGAGGACATATCAACTAGACCTTTGCCACCAAAACATGCTCCACAGATCAGCAGCAGCAGCATCTGAAACTTTGTTAGACATGCAGATTCTCAGACCCTTCCACAGAGCTGCAGAACCAGAATCTGCATTCCAGCAAGATCCCTAAGAAAATCCATTGCACATTATAGTTAGAAAATCACTGAACTAGGTCAATAATTTACATAGCAACCAAGGAAAAAGCACTTTAAATGCCCACAGTAGTAAGACTATTTTTTATTGCTAGTTTTAGTTTAAAAAGTTAAATTAAGAAAGGACAAATAAACTAGGGATGACAGAGACAGACAGAGTAGACAATTTGTTTTGCTTTGTTTTGGTTTTGTAGCTGCTTCTGTTATTTTATTTATTTATTTAGGTAAAATGAAACTCTACATTTCTCTAAAGCAGCGTTGCCTATGTTAACAGTTCAGTTTTCCTATTTTAATGCTCAAATGTTACACCAATTCCCAGAAACACAGTGATAATTTAAATTACTGAAAGAATGAAAATATCCCTTTTACATGCAATGACAACTCTAGGGTAAGATAAAAGGTGAGAGGTGGGAAGAAATAATGCAGGAGACAATATGTAAAAAACCACTTTGGGAATATAATCATTTATCATTCATCAGCTAATAAATAAATATGTCATTTTCTCATAGAGTACACTATAGACTTGAGTATTTCCCACTCCTGGCACAGGCTGCCTCAAGTGTCAACACAAACACAGGACACCTTGGTCAAAGAACACCCATTCTTCTTTCTACCACGTTGGTGTCACCTACACTGTATATGTCTTTAATTCAATTGAGTATTTGTAGTGGATCAAAGTGTTAAGTTTTCTTTTAACATGTTTCAGAAGAATAGGAAAATTGGTGAAAGAGATGTGTTCATGTGGTCATGGCTTTGCTTGTCTTATTTTTACCTGAATTTACTCTAGGAGACATCTACTCGAGAAAACTAGTAGGTAAATTGTTCACTGAAGCAATAGAGAGTCTGTTATGCAAAAGAAAAGAGAGCACTTTTTAAACAAATTTTACATTCAGATAGCTGGAGAGAGCACATCTTTTCAATATAGGTAGTCTGAGCGATAAACCAGTGAGAAATACTAAGGTGATTGCTGAAAGCCATCATACAGTTTCCAGCCAGCTGTCAGTTTGGGCAACGATGTGCCACAACTCTCTGCAGCAGACACAGGTGAACAAACATCCGCAATTGCTTTGGCTATAAATAACCACAAAAAGTTTGGTTGTAACTTGTAGAAAAAGGGTTACAAAAAGAGTTTCATTTCTCAGAAGAAACACATATATTAGTACATTTTGCAGCTGAGGCATTGCAAAGGAAAAGTCTTAATTTAAATCATTCCTTCTCTATTTTAGATTGCTATTTTTCCTGTATCTAGTCTGTATTCAACCCCAAATAGAATGAAGGCTCAGGTGGGATTGGTTACTACAATAATTATCATTATTTTTCTCTATACAACAAATGTTGGCCATTCAGGAGCAAGGGAGATTATTATCATAATGGCTAGAGGGGCTCAAAGAATATGCAATGACATCAATTTTCAAGCTGCCTTTTTATACAAGGCCATAGAAGAGAAAAGGAGAGCTAGCTGTTTTCCTTAACAAAATGGGAAGTCTAAAATATATGTTACATTAAGAGAAATCATTTGCCTTAATGTGTTTCATAATGCCTAGCACATGTTAAAACACTCACAAGTATATGTTGAGATAACGAATAAACAAAAAAGTAAGTTGGAATTGGGAGCAATAAACCCAAACTTAAAGGCAAAACTCTTCATATTTTTTGCTATCTAAATAAAAGTGGTAAATAATTGTTTCTAATCTTTAATTAACACTCAGTTTCACTAGTCTATTAATAAATACTAGTATTTTATTTGCTTAGCAAGCTATTGTTCATCTTCTACTAAATGCCAGTCACTGTCCTAGGCACTGAGCACGCAAAGATGAATAAGTCATAGGCTCTGATTTAAGAGAAACTCAGAGTCAAGACTAAACACAATGAATGCTATGATGACATACACAGATCCCTGATTCAGAATGAGGAACTCATCCCTCCAATTTCTTTGAGGGTTGATGATTGATGACTGTTAGCTGGGTCTCTTTTTGAGCATTTCCCTCAGCTTGAGAGACCTGTCTGAAACAAGGTCATACCCCTGTCCCAGAGGTGGTCCACAACAAATGACTTTGCTATGAGTAAATAAAATCTTGCTCTCTCATCTCAAGGGAAATAATTGTGTAGTACTGTCTCAGTTCCTGAGCTTCCTGGATATTTGGCTGAAACTTTGCACTACAACTCCCCCCTTTGCCAAAACCACATCTCCCATTTTCCAGTGGGCTCCTCTGATAAACTTCCTGCACAAAAATCTCTGTCTCAGAGTCTGTTTTGTGGAGACTTCAAAATAAGAAAGTTGATGTGAGAAGTGGTCTGAGAATGCAGAAGCTGAAATGGGATTTTGGAGACAGCTGTAGGGCACTGAAGATGTTGTCACTAGTATAAGTGGAACATTAATTGCTCTTGGATTTCTGTAAGAGTGCAAATGTCTGTATTTTCATGATTAGTAAACTGGGATGAGATACTTGTGGGAGCATATGTACTGGCAGGTACAATATAATAGGATTTTAAGAGGATGTATAAATGTTAATTACAAAGATAATAAAATATTGGATGATCTTTCTTGAGTGACCTTGGTGTATTGGGAAAGATGCTGAAAAGTTGAGATTATGGAATCACCAATTGAAAGCAGAGTGTGAAAGACATAGCACCACATTTGCAGCATAATGAAACTCATCTCTTGCAGCCAAACAGCTGAAAAGCTGAAGATCAGGCCCAGGACTTATTTACAGGAAGGAGTTGCAGAGCTCCATGGAAAGTTGAAAGCCCTATTCTGGCAAGTATGCTATGTCAAGATCATAGCCATAGCCATAATGGGGAAGGGGTGGGACTCTGAAATTTGTGACTAGGTATATGGAGGATGATGTATTCATAAGCACTGGAACCTTAGCATCCCCTGAGCTCTGTGGATCTGCAGCCATGGGAACTCAGAGCAAAAAAGCTGTGGAAATGAGCAATAGGACATTAACTCATGGTCAGGATAGCAATCAACAAGGTTATTGGTCACTGTATAAAATCAAAGTAATCAAAAATCAGGAGGTTAAGGGTAACTACTTCCCATAAAAGCCATAATCCCTTGCAGTTTCTAATTCTGACCCAGTTTTTAGACCTATAACCCTCTAATGGAAGGAAAGGAGGGTAATTTTTAGGAGTCCAGTAGTCCTTGGTATGGCAGGAAAAAGTAAAGGCCAGATTACTGCCACTTGCTTCTTCCATTAATTAAGAAAATAAAGCACAATGCCCGTTGGACTTTGTTGAGTTCTGTAGGCAGTATATTCCAACTTGAGGATATACTGCTTTGGTCCAATTACCAAGTATCACAAAAAGCTTCCAGATTTGAGTGGGACTCAGAGAATATGTGGTTGTGCAACAGGACCAGGGTGCAATGCGAGCAGTCCTGCTGCTGCAGACCCAATGGTAGAGGAGGCACTGGTGATGGGAAAATGCTGTACAGGGTTATGGTAAGCTGAGGTTAGAGGATCACAACTTAGATCCCTAGGGTTGTGGATTAAAGCCAAGCCATTTGCAGCAGATGGTCTGCTACTGGGCCTGGATATAAAGCACCTGATCATGAGATGACGATTGACTACGTGGCCAGAACTACCCACTGAGAGCCAGGTTCTGTCAGACACACAAAATCACAAGTCTTTGTAAGGTCATCAACAATCATTGCATGATGGATGTGGTATAACAAGGGTCCAAAACAAATGACCCAACCCCCCATAACATCCGTCTCTATCTTACTGAGGCCTCTTCCTCAGCTCACATCTCTAGTGACATGTGGGAAGGCGGAATTTTTTTATGACCTACTGATGGAGAAAAAACATGTCAAAACTTGATGCATAAATGGATTTGCTTGGCATGTGAATATGAACCCAAAATATACTGCTGCTATACTACAGCCCCAGCAGGGGTCTCCCTGAATGTCATGACTGAAGGTATTTCTTCCCACTGGGCAGAACTTCAGGCTGTAATCCTGGTTATCCTTTATGCATATGTGTACAGGTAGAAAAGACCTAAAGGAAAGTGTGTGTGTGTGTGTGTGTGTGTGTGTGTGTGTGTGTGTGTATGTGTATCTATCTATCTATCTATACATAATATTGTTTATATACACACACAGATATATATATCAGCACCTTGAGCAAAGGTATATGGGACAGGAGTATGGAAAGACAAAGATTAGGAAATTGGAGACAGAGATATTTAGGGAAGAGGCATATCAATGAATCTTTGGGAATAATAAGAACAAATTCAAATAATAATTATACTGAATCTTAATGCACACTAGAGAGTTACCACGAGGGAAGAGGCAATAAACCACCAAGTAGGCAAAATGATTTCTCCTGTTGATATCATTGAGCTTGGGTCTTGAGCTAATGCAAAGCCAATCAACTGTGTGATTATAGATGACAAAGCCAAGCTGGCAATATTGAAGGTTATGTGCAGGCCCAGGAACATTGGCTACCACCTACCAGGGCCAATCTAGTTGCTGTTACTACCAAGTTTCTAACTGGCTAGCAATAGAAACCAACACTGAACATATGACACTCTTACTAAAGGAAAGCAACGAGCTATTTGGTTCAAGTTGAGTACATTGGACCCGTTCCATCCTGGAAGGGGCAGCAGTTCATACTGACTGGAATTGATTTATATTCCAGGTATAAAGCCTTTCCTGCTGACAAGGTCTTAGCCAGTGCCACTATCTAAGTGCTCCTGAGTGCTTGGATCTACTGATGTGGAATCCTCCATGGCACAGCATCAGACCAAGAAGTCACTTTTAGAGCAAGAGGGTGTATCAGAGGACCCATAATAAGGGATCTACTGGCTTTATCATATACTACACCAACAAGAATCTATTGGAAAAATGGAATGGCCCTTTGAAAGAACAATGAGGCACTAGTTTAGAGATAATACTCTGTAAGAACAGAACATCATCATCTGAGAAGTAGAAACCCCCTACATTAAACCAATAACTATTATATAGTGCTGTTTCCAACAGGGAGAACACATGGTTTCAGGAAACAAGAGGTGTACGTAGAAAGTGCTCTGCTCACTATCACTCCCAGTGATTGTACAGGGCATATGTACTTCCTGTCACCCACAATTCTGGATTCTGCCAGTTAAGAGACCCTTGTTAGCAAATGTATTAGCAAAACACTTCCACCAGGAAACAAGGCAAGAGTTTCATAAAACTTTCAGCTACAGCTAGCTGCCACCCAGTCATGATTGGGCTTCATGTGTTGTAAGACCAGCCATCAAGGAAAGGGAGGTGTCACCATCCTGTCAATGGTAGTCAGCTCTGGTAATGAGTGGGGGTGGGAGGCTACTATTAAATAGAGGGCAAGAAGAATATGCTTGCAGCTTTCTGGCCCACTGAGATGTCTTTGGTATGTGATTTACTAATTTTGAGGGTAAGTGGATAAGTGAAACAGCCATGGCCAATAAAAAGCATGGTACTGGGTATTCAGACCATGAGGGATTGTCTGGATCAGTGGTGTACTAGAGCCAGGTAGGTCATATTGGCTTTCAAGTTGAGAACCATTTCTGCACATCTACTCCAAACTCCACGTTCAATGCTATCATACAGGTAGCTTGAAATTAGCCATGATGACAATATGTATGCTATACAAATTGGCTAGTACTAGAAATCAAAATATTTATTTTTATTTTTTTATTGACATACAGCCAGTTTGTCAGCAAACCACAGGTCCAGGTGACCTCCCAGGTAAGCCATCTAGATTAGCAGACATGATTGTTCAGGGTGAGGGAACCTAGAATGGGTTGTAAAGGAGGTACAAGATAAGAATCAGTTGCAGCCTCAAAACCAGTTGCAGTAATGGGGCTTCAGTCCCTCCCACTAACTTCGTCTTCTAAGTTTCCCTAGTAAAAGAAATCAACCAGATTTCTGGATATGTTATTGCCACAACTTATTACATGAAGTAAAAGGTCCAAACAGCACAAGTACTAAACAACATGGTGGATGCTCTAAGGTAAATATTCTCATTATGGCCAATTTAAGCTACCAATGTGATGTTATTCAACATGGAGTTGGGAAAAGACATGCAAAAATGATTCCCAGGTTGAAAGTCAGTTGAGTTTGCAGATTTTGCTCTCCAGAGAGCATACTCTGGGACTGAGTTTAGTGGGCAGACATTTATTAGGGAGTTTCCTTAGGACCAACACTTGTGGAAGAGTGAAGGAGCAAAAAGGTTGGGGTGAGAAAACAAGTCAAGCAGAAATGCAGGCCTGGACAGCCTCAGTCAACTCCAGGGAAATCTCTAGGGCTGAACTGGTCAACTGGAGTTCTCAGGCACTAGGCAAAAATGAACAGGCCTTTATACCCAACGTTGATCAGTCACTGGATGGAACCTCCTAAATGGTGTGAAGCCAAGGAAGCTCTTTTCAGCTGAGGCAATCTCTGATGGGGCTGATAGATAAAGACTGTCTACTGACTACATTCTCAGCAGTGGGAAGCAAGCACTTTCTTAAAGGAGGGGTTTGGGCAGAAAATCTCTATGTCACCACAGCCCATATCATGCATTTCAGGACTCATTCTCCCAGCTTCTAGAAGATTGGAAGCTGATGGTTGTCAGCTGAGAGTCCCTTTGAAAACTGACTCAGCTGAAAAAAGCCCCTTTACAAAAATGAATGTTCCCTCTTTAGAGAAGATTGGTTGTCTTAGGGGTAAGCATGAACATAATGGTCCAGTCTTCTTGTCTCAAGGGTGTTCCCTGTGAAGTACTATCTCAACAGCAGAACCCTCTTGAAATTGTCTGAGGCATTTGTTGTGACTATATCATAGATCAAATCTTTCCTCTCCCTATTTCCTCCTCCTTTAGTTCCCAAGTGTTGATCTGGAGGGCACATTCCAACAAACTTCCTCCAAGCAAATCTCCATCTCAGTGTCTGTTTCCTAGGCAACCTGATCTAAGAAGTGATGAAAGCAACTATAAATCTGTGTAATAAAAGATATGACAAGTAAGCAACAGCACCGCTGAAGCACAGTGAGAGCATTCAAGCTGGACTAGATAGTTGTGGATATGCAAAGAGGAGGGTCAGGGTAGCCTCAACAGGTGTGATAATGTCATCTGTGGCCCATGTTGACCAACTAGAATGGAGCCCTTAATCCACTCCAATTTTGAGGATATAGTAGTTAAGTTTTGCATGCAGATATATGTAACCAAGGCTAATTATGTTAGCTTTAAAAATCAAGGGGTTAGTTTTTTCATGTATGAAGAAGTTTTCAGATAGGTAGTTCAGAGTTTGTATAGTAGATCCATAATGTTACAAGTGACTCAGATTTTTTTTCTTTATTGTAGCTCTACCTTTCTTGCTGTGTGACTGTTTTCCTCAGGCTCACAATATAATTGCTGCATTTATAGAGAATAGTTTTCTCTCTCCACAGGAAGAATGGGAAAGATCAAAAAGAATGAGAAAAATCAAAGGGAAAATTGCAATACACAGAAGTCAAATGACTTGTCCCCTTTAAAAAGAAATGATAAATTCCTGAGGTGATGGATACTCCTTTACCCTGATTTGATTAATTCACACTGTATGCCTATATCAAAACACCACATGTACCCTATAAAGGTAAACTATTATGTACCCATAATAATAATGAAAAATTTAAAACAATTAAGATGTTTCCCCAAGCAATTTCTGGTTCTGTTTCATTGGCCAGAGACAGTTCCTGCTGCACACCTGACTGCCAGAGAACATAGGGGGCAGCTGGTCACCTTGCTCCCTCAACCAAATTATCAGTTAGGAAACAAGAGAAAACAGATACTGGGTAGGCAACTAGTAGTGTCTACAACAGAAGATTACTATACAAATAAAACCAAAATAAACAAGACTAGTTATTATTGTTCCCATGGATAACATATGGCTTAATAAATTCTAAACCTTATAATTCTCACCAGGTTTTTCTTTCCTAGTCAATAAAATTTTATCTTGATTATTTATTTAATGTATTAAAAGCAACCAGTTTCCAAATAACATAAAATGTGTCTCTTAGGGAACTCACTAAAATATGGAGGGGGTATATAAATGTTTGATGCAGTATCAATTACATATGCAAAATAGCAAAACCTAAGTTTATCATTTGGGAGCAGTTTTTCTTTCCTGTATCATATTGGTTTAAATTGCAAAAAGTAAATATCAGGAAAGAATCCAATTTCTGCAACTGCTGTTTAAGCAAAACTTTCCACTGAACTCACAGACCAAATTCAAGGAGTACATTATTCACACTGTGTCTTACATACACAGAATCCCAAAATGATTTATAAAGTTAAATAATACAATTACACAGTTAAATAACCACAAAGGGAGAAGAAAATTAAGAGAGCTTTAGGCAAGAGAGTAGAGACCTTCAAGAATTATATGAAAAGAAGAAGAGATAGCATCAATGAGGCAGAGAAATGTAAGAAGTTTTCTCCATATGCCAAGAGCAATAAAGGAAAAGGCTTTTGATCCTATCTCATAGAAAAATACCATGGAAGGAAGGGAGAATTAATGTCAGAGAACTGAGGGAATGGAATAGAATGAAGACAGATATTCCTTGAAATGTATTTTCTAGCTAAAAGCAGATGTAAAATTTTAAAGGAGGATGGGCATAAAAAAACTTGAGATATAAAAATCATTTGATAAAATATGTACAAAATTCCAAAATTCCTATGCAACTATACACAGTCCTCAAAGCAGGAAATATGAAGACATATACATGACTAGACTAGCAATACTGGAATATAAGTGAACCCTCTTTCTCCACCCATCTGTCTTTATACCACAATGTTTGATGTTTTATTAACATAAATAAATCCGTTATATAAGCATTCTTATTCTTTACAGTAAAGGCATTCCACACCTTGAACATCATCCCTGCTTTAGTGAGAAATGCAATATAATGGGTTTATTGCTTTGGTCTGTCTCTTTATTCAACATCCCCACCTCCCATACCAATTCCATCAACTCATACACTTTCTTTACTTGGAAATTTTAGCCACAGCTTATTCTCATAGCTTATGTCCCAATTATGACCCTTTGAGTGGAATTCTAAGGTACAATAAACACAGTACTAGATTTAGAGATAAAAGGAGAAATTTAGTAAGTTTGCTCAGTCATTCCATTGCATATTCATCAATGTGTCCCTTAACTTTTATAAGCCTCATTGTCCCTCCCTATGAAAGAAGATAATAGTTAATGGACCACAGAGATAGAAACAAATTAAATGATCATCATGATAGAAAGAGGAGAAAAACAACATATTTAAATAGAAGGAAAGGTGGATTCAGCTAAAGACAGGAAATGGCAAAAGCTTATTTCAATATTATCAACAGAATATATAAAACATATGTGAGTGCTTTTTGACTTTAAAATACATGCATATAAACTAGTCAGCTCAGGAAAGTCAGTTCTAGAAGAAGTAGAACAAATTATGAGGACCACCTTTGCAGTTGGAAAGTCACTTCTTCAACGTTAATTATGCATTCTAGATATGCTCTTAGAAACCTCTTTTAATACAGGTGCCTCTGGAGATGTAATATTGCATTACTTACTGTATTCAAGTAATTATATGTCTTTACAACCCATCCTCCCTACTGGATATTTTGAAAGTTTAATCATCTTTTATTGACCTTTATACTGGGACATTGAATTAGTATAATACTGTAGAGTGCAATGATACGCAAAATTGTATATAAAGTTACTGAAATAATTGTATTTTGGTATTGAAAACCTTGTCCCATGCACTCCATCTTCAGTGGAATGTGGATTTCATTAGCAGGAATCTTTGCCTTTTATTGTTATACTGTTTGATGGAGAGATTTGTAAAAAGAAGATAGAGGCTAAATTGAATTGCATGGCATCTGTATGTAAGAATGGAGTAGAATCCACAACTTGGAGGAAGGAGTGGGAAGAGACAGGAGAGCCAGCAGAAGCTGGAATGGTGTAGATACTGGGAATAGGGATTGACAGATACTTGAGGAGCAGCTTTAGCAACAGACGTGGAGATATTGATATGGAGATATTTACATTATGGAGTCAGATGAGAGGGGAGAAATTAGGACATTTTTCTAGGTGTCATGCAAAACACTTTCCTATTTTTCCTCTTTTGTATAAGACATATGTTTCCTTTCAAGCCTTTAATTTAATTTAATTTAATTTAATGTTGTTACGTGGATATACTGGATAGCAGTGAGGTCTAGGCTTTGAGTATACCCATCACCTGAATAGTGTGCATGTACCCAATAGGTAATTTTTCTTCCCTCACCCTATTCTCACTTCCTTCCTCCCATCTTTGGACTCTTCAGTGTGTTTTATTTCATTCTGTATGACCACGTATGCCCATAGTTTAGCTCCCACTTATAGGTGAGAACATTCAGCATTTGATTTTCAGTTCCTGAGTTACTTCACTTAGGATAATGGCCTCCAGTTCCATCCAAGTTGCTGTAAAAGACATTATTTCATTCTTTTTTTATGGCTAGCAGTATTCCTTGCTCTATATATGCCACAATTTCTTTATCTACTCATCATTTGGTGGACAGAAGTTGATTCTTTATCTTTGCTATTGTGAATTGTGCTGCAATAAACATTCGAGGACAGGTAACAAATGGCCCAAAACCATGAAAAAATGCTCAACATTACTAAACATCAGAGAAATGCAAATTAAAACCATAATGAGATACCACCTTACCCTAGTCAGAACGGCCATTATCTAAAAAGTCAAAAGACAATAGATGTTGGTACAGACGTAGTGAAAAGGGAATTCTTATACACTGTTCATGGGAATGCAAATTAGTACAATCCCTGTGAAAAACAGTATGGAAATTTTTTCAATGAACTAAAAGTAGACCTACCATTTGATCCAGTAATCCCAGTACTGGGTATCTACACAAACAAAAATAAGGTATTATATCCAAAGCCTTTCATTTTTAATACTTGATATATGTTTTCTTTTGTACATAACACTCTGCTGGGACAGGCCATGAGACAATGCATATGAGACAGACATAGAGATAATTATATGGAGATATTTACATTATATAATATCATTAATAGTATATGTACACATATGTATACACACACAAAGTTTGGCAGTGGAGGAAAGTTATGACCTTGGGAAAAGAAAAGCAGACTTGCATTTGAAACAACTTAAGAGGCACCATATATCTTAATTCCACTGAGATCTGTTATGATCTCCAATCAGCACTGACAGAACTGGGCAGTCATGGCAGTGTTCCCAGTGATAAGGAAGGGTTAACTGGAACAAATAATGTCTAGAGCAAAATAAATATAACAAATCATTTGTAAAACCCAGCTCTTATAACAATATCATAAAACTTGACTTTTCATCTTATTTCTCTGTTTTTTTTTTTTTAAAAGAGAGGAGTTTCATTCATATGACAAATGTTCCCTTTTATGTCCCTCTGGCTACCAATTTGACCCTTCATGTGAAAAACTCCTGGGGCCCCAAATGTACCATTTACAATAAATTATACTCCCAAGCTCATAATTTTAGTCACTTGGGATTAAATGACTAATTTTAGTCGTTTCTTCTACCTCAGTTTGTTGTTCTCCTTGGTTTCCACATGCTATTTTCCTAAAGTCATCATTGAACAGAGTCTGTTTATTAAAATGTTACAGTGAGAATAAGATAGTGATGAATATTAAGAGCCAGAAGGAGTCACTATCATTGAAAATTGCTTTAGTCAGTGCAGTTAAGTGAAAACATACGTTGATAAGAGTCATATTTTTCAGTAAAGCATATTCTCGTGGCTTAATTTGTTCTACAAGCCCAACCTCTTCCTCCCACTGTTTCTGTCTAAACACAACATTACTTTCTCTCTTTAATTATCTTAACAGCAGCCCTGTAAATAAATGCAATAGCTTAATTGTACTTGTTTGTGAGCTATCTGTTTAGTGTGGTTCTAAATGATTGCCTTTTCCAATTATTTTTGTGATGCTGCTGCTCATAAAAATAAGATAAAAGCCAGTGACTACAGCAGAGAAGAAGCAGAGAGTACAGAAAAACACACAATTGCATTGTAAAAGGAATGGAAAGAACTTTAGATACCGGGTAGTCTTTCCTCCCAAATCATCAACGTCATCAGAGGCTGAGGCCCAAGTAAAAGACTTTTCAAAATATTCATTAAATAGAAGATCTCTAAAAACCACAGAGTAGTGGATGCTGTGATATTAATATAGTATCCAGAGATCTGGCTTTCACAACGGAGGCTTTCATTTCTCCAGTTGTTGGAAGTGTTGGCTGCTGAAAGGTCACAAGTAAAACCTCTCCAGGAATTGTCCTTAAAGTAAGGACGTTATCTCAACCAGGATTATACTCATTCTCCAGAACATCCCACATCAAATGGCTAAAATATATAGAAGCTTGGCCATCTCAATTTAGGATGTCTCTGAATGTTTCTTTAAGCTCTACAACTCCTCATGAGATTGGCAAAGGCCTTTTTTTTGTAATTACATCACAGTTCAACTTTTCTCTCCATACAATCCTGCTTCTCTCAGCTCCCCAAGAATTTTTTTCCAAGATTATTCTCCAATAAATATTCTGTATACAAATTCCCATCTCAGAGATCGTTTCTTAGAGAATCAAGTCGATAAGCACACAGTTGGACCAATTTAATAGTTGTCTGATTATCAACTTCAGAAACTCATGAATTTTCTAAACTGTCTAAATTTTCAAAAAATTTTAAAGATTAGAAGATTAATAAAGACAATGATCTGAGGAATTTATACTCCTAATATATTACTTCTCAATATCAAACTAAGAATTACAGAGTTTTTTATTGTTAAAATTAGACAAAGTCTAGTTTCAGAATCCGATCACTTGTTAGGCAAATATTTATTATGTATCTACTATATGTCCCCCATAATGCAAAGAACTAATAATGTTAAGACAAATATGACACAGGTTCTGCCATCAAGGAGAAGATATTTAATCAATTATTTGCAATAAAGTGTGGCAATAAAGCAATAGAGTATACATCTGATAAGGAAATGGGACAAAAGAAGTGTGATTATGTTACTGAATCCAAGGAAGCTTCATATAGAAGAAGATATCTTAGCTATGCCTGCAAAAATTAGTAATGAGATCATGAGGTAGAAAAGCAGAGTGAGAAGAGTAACTCAAGCGACTATAATATCACACGCAAAGTTACAGAAGCAGGAGGAAGAATGTTCTGTTTGAGGAAACTCAAGTAATTCAAGACAGTCAGTGTGGAGGACCTGGAAAAAGAGTGAAGGGACAGACAATTGGGGACAGGTTGGACTATGAGTGTTCTCTGCCATTCAAAAAAAGGCACATATTTTCTGCAATAATATGTCACCTGTGTTTTAGAACGATTATTCTGGAAATGATAAGCTGGAAATATTGGAGGGAAGCAAGACTAGGAATAGGATAACAAGCTAAGACACTCTGGTAATAACACAAATGAAAAATGATGGAAGTAGTGACAGCTGTGGTAGAGAAGCATGTACAACAATAAGAAAGTACAAACAAGAGGACACACTGACCAAATTCTCCTTAATGCAAGCCTCCACTTTGTAAATATCCATAACAAAGACTCCTCAGGCTTCTAGTGACCGGCTATAGCCAGTCATACCTCTAGGCATGTTCCAAGTGATCATCTTATATTAAAATCTGTGTTCCACAGCCAAGTTTTCAAGAACCTGCTAGATAAACTGATAAATTAATTTATTACAGAGTTTAATTGTTTGATATTTAATATCTCCTATAAGTATCTGTAGTTTAACCAGGGTCCTGATTTCTAATGTCTTAACACTGAGGAATGAACCATTAATGATGAAATTACAAACTGTTCTTTGAATTTTCCTATGAGTAAGGTCAGCCCCCTTTCCTATGTACATCTCTCTTATCCATCAAAGAAAATTGGAGGATAAGATGGAACATGAAAAACCTAATTAGAAGCAAACTACATTTTGTCATATGGAGAGTTTTTTAATTTAATTTCTTTATGGATATAATTATGTGAATTTTATCAGTATCACACTTAGAAGCAGTGATAAAGAAATTGAATATCTCTATGTTGCAAACCATGGATGAAAGGAGATGGCTTAAAATTGAAAGAAAAGAAGGAATTCTGAAATATCCAATATATATTTAAAAATTTTTAAAAATACATTGGGGTCCTTCTTACATTCCAACTTTTGAAATTTATAAATAAGTCAACAGATTTTATAAGAGATAAGGATATATATCCCAAGATTAAATAACTTGCACATGTTAATGAAATAGCCAAGATGATAATTCAGGTCACATAGTACACTCAGTATTTCAACTTTGTGTTTTTTCCAATTCTTCATATTTAAGAAACCCACCACAATTCTACTACATTTCAGAGAGTGAAAATACAATAGTCAACTTTAGGCATTTCTTTTCATTCCATTTTAATGACATTTTAAAGAAATATTTTACTAACCCATTCAATCCAGTTTTATAAAACCACAGAAGATATATTTCAACTTTTATAGATTTGCCTCTAAATTGTATCTTTTATCAAAATTGTTCCCTCTGAGCAGCCTAAGTAGAGCTCTCAGTCACTCATCTCTGACCACGGAAATGTTTGCTCCTCCAGTTCTGGGAATTAGCTCTTCAGAGAGAAGCCACTTTGAGAGTTGGCTTCAAATCCTTTTTGGTAAAAGTAGAGTATAAATAGATTTGACTCAATAATGCTGAGATTTTTAGGCTTCTTGCTTCTTATCACCAACAATTCTGGTTACTTTAGAGATATTGAGACCAAATGTTCAAAAGCTCTCATGTTGCAGACTCTCAAAAGCCAAGTGGTGGCCGCAGGTGGAGGCATAACTGCTGCCTCCAGGACTCACACTGAAAAGGGCAGCAATAAATAAAAGGAGATGATGATACAGGCTTAAACCCATTCTTCAGAGTCCATGTTAAAAATTAAAGTGCCGGCATAATATGTTCATTGTAAGAAATATATTATTATATATTTATATATAATATTTTATAATATAAAATATCAGAGAGAGTTGTGATAAAGATAAGCAGAGGACAGCAAAAGACAATTAGCAAGAAAAAACAATGATGCATCAGCAAGAGATGCCAGAGTCATACTGAAGATCTACAAATCCTTCTACGCAATAATTTAAGATTAATAATATTTGCAAGATTTTATTGCAGAACTTTAAGTACACTGAAACTTTGTAATAGAATTTACAGCAGTATTTTTGACTGTTCAACAAATTTAAAAATTGTTATACTTGACTTACATATAAAATGCATCATTGCCTTTAAATAATAGAGTCAGATTCAGAAACAAACTCATTGAAAAAGAGTTATGAGTTACTCTCTTTCTATGAATATAAGTGATATATCTATGCTAAGTGAATTACTCCATATTTCAGAGCAAGAGGAAAATCCCGAGAACTCTATTAAAAATTAAGTTATAATGGGATTAGCACTAACATTGATATGTTTATGTAATAAAATATCAATAAAATTCTATAACACATAAAACTGTTAAAAATAATTAATTCTGTGAAAATAGTAATGAAAGTTACATATTTAATATTGCAAATATTTTAATTAGAGCATATTTAATCATTTATAATTATAATTTAGGTATAAAATAATTTATTTTCATGTTACAGAGAGTTCTTGTTGACAGCTACTCTTAAGAACTTAGAGAGTGATACAGAGTAAACTTTAGATGAAAAATTATGTTGATGTATCTGATTTATTTTATCACTATATCAAAAGACCTAATAATAATGTGTGGATTCACTGAAAGATTCTTTTCTTCTACATTAGAAGACTTTTAAAAAATGATTTCAAACAATATGATTATGTAAAACAGAAAAGAAAAGCATTTACCAACAAAATATTGATGAAAATAAGGATATCTTTAAATTTTTAAACTTTGATTAAAAATATGTCAAATACTTTGATTAAAAAAACAAATTTATGATGAGACTTGATAGGAATTTAAATTTGTTGAAGGCAGGAACTATGATCAAAGGAGAATTTTTGGAGTATCTATTTGGAAGTAGTTTTAGGTTTTGAATCAGAGGTTTATGCTTTAAAGTAGAGATCCTCACAGTAGCTTTTGGAGCTTCTTGACACTCCATTAGGGAGTTGGTGATTTAATAACTATTTTCATAATAATTCTGTGTTTACTGATGGTGCAAAAACAATTGTGGGTAAAAGTGTTGGCAATTTAGCATGATCAAGGAGGTGACAGCACACTGTCCTGGTAGTCATTGGGTTTTTCATTGCCACACCCTCATAAAAAAAAAGCCATTTTCATTAAAAATGACCTTGATGAAGTGGGGAAATTATTACTTAAACTAAATCCTAACCCTTGAGTATAAATCATTTTAATATATCATTTTAATATTTGCGTGACAAAATGGTTAGTACACATAAAGCCTATTGTTGCATACCTAAATGTAACATTTGTATTGAGCTGCAAAGTAAACTAGTTGCCTTTTCTCATGAACCACAATTTTTACATGAAAGAAGGATTGATAGACAAAACGATAATTGAACAGACATGGTCTCCAAAAGATATTAAGAAAAAGGAGCATTTGGTGCTAATGATGAAGTTGAGCCTTTAAAAAGAAAATGAATATTTTGTAGAATTTGTATTGACTCCCTGAGATTGACAGCTTCTCAAAACTTAAAATACTTTCAGATAAGATTAGAGGGGTATTATCAAAGACTGTTGATATTGTATCATGAAATGTGCCAACACTTGTAAGGTCTATATGATGCCATGGACCAATATTTTCCAAATAGTCAATTCATGACCTTACAAAATTATACTTAGATAAAAGAACTATTCAGAATATACAGCAGACCCAGGATGAGCTTTATGGGACTGTGTTTTGTACATTCACTGTAATGTTGAGTAAATATAAACAATCAAATCCAATTTTTTAATACACAGTAGAATTTTACTGAGCCTGTTATCAATTTATTTCATCTCAGCTTCAGATTCACCCTTCAATACATGCTCTGTCCTCATAGAATTCCTTTAAGCATCTCTTTTTTGTATTGATTATAACATTAACCTTTCTTAGTTGTGGATGCTGGGGCCACATAGCAGGAAGATAGGGTCCTCCTGGTCTTTCCAGATGCCACCTAGTGGGTCAATGTTTTGGAGGATGAGGATGTCCTATGGAGCCCTGCCCCAGCCAGCCCACAGAACGTGCAGTCCCCTCAGCAATCTTGCAGGGGTGACCTGAGAATGACCTTCCAAGGCCCTCTAAATGCTGAAACTTCTGTGCTGGAGGCTTTCCTCCCATACCAGTACTACAATTTTTTTTACAGGACCTCTAGTAGCTCCACTGTGCAAGGTTGGGGTCTTACCACTTGCTGCATCTTCAGGCCATGCTGCTCACCTTCACTCAGGGTCCCCTACCCTGGTGCATTCCCTTACCACCCGTTACTGATTGCCTTGCCCTGTCTTTCAAAAGATTTTTTCTGCTTGCCCGGCTACTACAGATCAGCTTTGGCCTGGGCAGACATGCACATTTCTGCTGCTCAGTGTATTGAACGGCATCTTTTCCATTTTCCAGCTAATGCTGCAACCCAGCTCTGAGAAGGAGCCCTCTTCCCAGTTTGTCTTTCCTTGGGTACTCTTTCACAGTTCTTGGGTACCATATACAACTTTTCTACATCCTATAGGTACTCTTTTATCATAGCTTAATAATTAAAACTTCCTCTGTTATCTAAATCACTGTGGTTTCTCTCTTCTGATGAGATACAGGTGGATATACATACAATCATGTCCCTGTCAGGTTCGCGTTTGCGTTGTGTTCCCTGGTTCCTAGTATGGAAGAATGATTACTGGTACTGAGTTGACAGAATTAATGAGCAAGTCAAACAGGAATAAGCAAAGCAGACAGCAAGATTTATTAAAGCACAATAGGGTCCTAAGTGGGAACAAGTCTATGAGTAGAGTAGACCCTGGGTTTTTAACAGATTTCTACTTTTATGTCTACATTTTATGGTATCCTAAATGATGGACGGCATATTCATTTTGATTCAGGATGAGAGGTGGAGATATCCTGGAACCGGGGACCCCTCTTTAACTTGTCCTTATAGGGTAACTTCCACGGTTGCCATGATATTTGTAAACTGTCATGGGGCTGGTGGGTGTGACTTTTACTGTGTTAATGAGGGTAATTCACCTCAGGTTGCTGCCAGCTCCTCTGTGCACATGCCCCAAGGTGTCTGAAGCTGGGCCATCTCTTTCGTTTGTGGTTTTCTTACCCTCCTTTAATTGGCCCACGATGGTTTCTCTATTGACTCTCCCTTGCCTCCCCTCCACACCTGTTTCCCCTTACTCCAGGTCCCTATCTAACATCCTGGCCTATAAACATATAAACATGTCTGCAAGTCACTGTTAAAGAAAAGGAAAGTTACCCATAATCACAAAACCTTGATATCCACATATTCTGCCATATGTTTATGTGGTGAAATTTTAAGTTATTGTTAACATGCCAGAGCATACATAAAGGCAGCACTGGGCCCTGTTGAATTTACAGACAATAAAACAAATTTGGAGCCTGTAGATTGTGTGATCAGTATGAGACAGAGACTGATCTGGCAGTAGTGATGTACCCCAAGTGCCCGGGACAGTGCCTGGCACATATGATAAATGGAAGGAAAGGAGGAAGGAAGAGCATCTCGTAAATGACAAAGAATCTAATGTGATAGAGTGGTTTTTAATTCAAAGACAGTTCAAGTTGATCTCCAGTTTTTAATGTATATTTTTGTCAAATAGCATTGTCAAAAATATACATGGTTTATTGTGATATAAAAATGAGACTATTCCCATCGTTTTCATAACATTCTCAGCTACTTTAATTCTGGTTCTGATATATTTGTTAACTTAATTATCTTTATATAGAAGTTTTATTCAATTCTTATGAACAATTTTAGTCAAAAATTTAAAATACAATAGATATCCACTGAGTTGGATGACAGGTTTAAGCTGTATTTTGCTTAAATATACTGAAGTTAAAAATGCAATACAAGTATAGAGTATCTACAATTTTAAAGAAAAAACTTAAGTAAGTATTTTCAGGATTAATGGTTATGTTGGCTTCAAAATGATCAAAAACCTTCTGTTGATATCAATTAGCAAATCACAAGAAGATATATGTAAAACATAAATGGGAAATTTTCGACATTAATTATTTAGTTTTTTTCCCAGCACAAGATGAAAATTAAAGAAAGAGGTAAAACAAATTTACCATTATTAAATGATTCAGACAAAAGTTACACAAATTAGAATGCTGAAAATGATATATTCTATTCTTTCAATGTCCTACTACAAAATCTAGTATCATTTTCCTTTAAAAGAAACACATTGATTTCTTAAAGTGTTTCATTTCCCCACATCACTGAAAGAACTGGAAGTTAATAGGAAAGTGGTGTGTTTATGTGTGTGCATGTGAGAGAGAGAGAGAGAGAAATATAACTTCATGGATAAGTTTTTGAAAGCTACAAGCTACATGTGAAACTTTTAAAAGACTATAAAGACCATAAAGAAACCAGAGAACAGAGAACAATACAGGGACCTCATGTCAAAAAGAAGTCTCAGAAAACATAGCGAGGTGTGTGCAAATGCTTTCTTTGTGGAGACAGTACAGGAGGAAAACAAAAAGGAATCCAAAAATTCCTTTTAACTTTGTAAAAATTTCTTAGAGGTTTTCAGAAATAAGGTAGACTTCATCAAAGGAAAAAAAGAGGAAGGGGGACCTAATTTTTGTAAAATAACAAAGGCTGATAAGCTTCGACATGACAGAATAATGAAGGATGATGAACCAGCTCAGAGAAATAAATAAATAGGATCCCATTGCCTTAAATTAGCTTGAGTTTTTCCTATGTGGTTCAGAATCTCTGCCTCAGAGCAACACTGCATTTCCAGACATATCTATTATGACATGGAGGAAATGTGCCCAAATGTGGGACAATTTAAATAATATTGAGAAGTAGTTTATAAATAGTAAAGCAGACAATCACTAAGTATAAGAAAAGTGTTACAATTGAAGTCTAAAAGAAAGTTTCAAGACATCCCAAGAGAGCAACAAAAGCAACTTATGAAGTAGAGAAAAGATGAGAATGAAGAGGAGGAAAAAGATGACAATAAATAAAATCATATAAAATAAAATAAACATCAATCTCTCTATATATGAGTATCTTAGAACAGGAGAACAAGACAACAGAAATGAAACACTTTAATTTTGAGATGTTGTCTCTTGGTCTCATTAAATGTACTTTCAAAATTGGATTATAATTGCATTATAATAGTTAAAGATGTTTTAAATCATGTGACTAGAGTACATAAAACAGCCATGCTTCATGAACATTTTATATATTGTTCTAAACATTTAAAAAATCAAGAGATGTTCTGTTTTCTTTATTCTGTGTACTTTCCTCTTGGTTAACACATTTAAGATGTTTTGCATTTAAAAAAATTCTTAGATATCCCAGTCAGTAAATTCCTTCATACAATTTTTAACAGCTAGAAAAATTCTTGGAAACACATTTAGAATTTTAATAAATTAAAATGGGAAAATTACCTTGATGTTTATAGCTTTCATAGAGTAACATTGCCCTTTGAACAAATTAGATGTAATTATGCCATAGCGAACATTCATTAAGTTTAGAGTCATCATTCTCTATACAGAGAATTAGAATTTTATTTTCATTCTTAGTTTTGGAAAGAGGTTCATCTAGCACGATAATTTACTTGATTTATTTAGTTAAGTGCATACTTTTAAAATTAAAACGATAGACCTACTTTAGAAAATGAAGAGCCAATTCAGCCATTAAAATTCCAATGAAAAATTTATATTTAAAACAATACCTGCAATGCTAATTTCATACATGGAGAATGCTGAAATGTTTTTGAAGGTTAAAAAGTGGTGTTTTGTTGGAAAAATCAATGTGTTTTTATGTCAATATAAGAGCCTGAAAGATAAGGTAGAGAGGAAGTAGATCAATGGTTTAAGATTAAGTCCTTACAATATAAAAGATAAATGTCTATGAAAATTGCTGGGTTAGGGTAGTGAGAGTATGGGTGATTTGTCTATTTTTGTTTTCATTTTTCTTAAGCTTTCTTTATTCTAATAAGAGTGTTTTTGAAAATGTAAGGGAAAAACAACTTTAAAAAAATAAAGCCATATGTTTTAACCCTTTGTAAGTAGCTCCAGGCTTAGGAAATAAACCCTAATTTAGACCCAAGCTGTAATAGCAGCCCAGAATACTTTAGGAAATTCAAGTAGCATGTAAGTGGTGAAATGAGATGATCTTTGTGATTGATTTTACCTAGCAAATATTATTTTTGCTTAGTATTCAAGAAACAAAGTGATTTTCTTTCCTTACTATGGCTTATGTATATCTTGCTCTCTTTTCTCTAAAGTGTTCTTATAAGTCATATGCTCTTTGATACCAAAGTTTAAAATATCTTTTTTTTTTCCTAATTCTGAAAGATTATGAAGGAGGTCACTCTTAACTACCACACACATTGAAGTGTTGAAAGTAGTTCCCTACATACCAAATAAACCCAGCAGGAAAGAAACAAGATCCCGTACTCAATGTGTATCCTTGAACATTTCTGACAAGTAGAAAGAAACTCAAATACCAGCAGTGTGTTTCCACAAACTAGATACATACAAACTTTTGTGCTCAAGAACAAAGTTATACGGCTTGTTAAAGGTCCATTTGTGTCAGTTACTTTGTTCAACTGCAATTTGTTCTTAAGAAAATATTATCCCTGTAATTCTACCAAATCACTGGATCCTTGGATGCTTTGTCTTCTAGGAGTCAGTTGTCAAAATTAAACCATTGGCCTTTTAAAATCATTTCATGGGTCAGAAAAAAAACAAACACCTTTTTTCATTTTCGTAGTGTTGTTTATTGTTCACTGCCTCCCAGAAGTTGACACCACAGTGTTGCCCATTGGCACTATCAGGCACAATTTAATCTTTACTGCCGGTCATTGCTTCTTACTTGTACAATGCAAACATCTATATGCACTTTCTAAGTAAGTTATACTAATGTCCATAGAAAGCTGCATAGTTTCAGTTGCTAATAATGATGTTCTGAGACAGAAGGAATTTATTTTAGAAGTTAGATTATTTATGTTCTCAGTTGCTACCCACACATTTTTGGGGTTGGGTTTTATGGGCATTTTTTTTCCTTGAGGGAAAAATAAAAGACAACAAAACCTTACTTGTGGAACTTAAAGTATAGAGCTCAGCAGTTTCAGAAGTCATATTTAATACTCATAATTCAAAGATGAAAAAACACTTACCTCCCCACAAAACAAAGCTATCTTCTTACCAAAGCATATTTCATCAGCTGTAAATGTGTTTATAATACAGTAATCCTTATCAAAACCACATTGGCTTCATTGTCAGTTACTATTCTGCCCACCTCTGCTTTCCTCTTCTTTTATGATTAGCACTTTTTGTTTAAAAAAGTGCATAGTTTGTAACTGATGTTCTCTGTTTGCTATGTACTTTTAAACTAACAAAGCAAACAGAAAGTTCCTGGAACAGCTCCTCTCACCGCTATTCACCTCAAGCCAAGCCCAGGGAATGTTCCCCTCAGCAAGGAAGCAGCCACTCCTTCCCCTGGGAAACAACAAGCTAAGGGAGAACCTCAGTCTGCTGAGACAACAAATACCAGTGAGTCATTTATTTGGTGGCTGGTTCTCTCTCACCTTCCACTGTCTCTTCCCTATGAAATAAGAAAGTCATTGTGGTGTCACAGATCCAAATCTACAGTAACAAAGATAGGCATTATGACCAAGGAGATCTGAGCCAAAAACAACTGAAAGGAGTCAAATAACTTGTTAAATAGTGCAAGAATGTGGTGGTTCTGTGAGTGAGATCCATAGATTGATACAGCTTTTGGACTCTCTAGACACAAAGTACGTTCTTTACCAAGATGTTGGTACTTGTAAGAATGACATGCGATGTGTATCCAGCACAGAAAAGTGCTCTTTCCATACAAAAATCAACTTGGCCATGGCTTGAACAGAGAGGTCAGGGATTATGTAAAACAGAAGGAAGAGAGGAAAGTGATGCAAGAGAAAACACAGCATAACAAAACAAACGTACAAATAAAAATAATAAAGAGAAGGACCAAAACACATGATTTCCAACAGAGAGTATGATCCATTAGGGTCAAATCAATTACTTAAAGTATATCATAGAATTCTAATGAATTAGCTAAGCATGCCATGTTTTAAAAACAGGTATCATTTCACCTTTTTACCATAACCTGTAAGATAAAGTAAAAATATATCCTCTGGAAAAATATATAAGGTTCTTCATTGTCTCCTCTCATTCCATTTTTTCCTAATCCCACCACACCAAGTTATAGTCATAACAAATAAATGGTTAATCTCCAAGTAAATCATCCATTTCAAAATAATGTTCCTTCTGTCTAGAATGCCTTGGCCACTCACCCTCTCACACCTCTTTTTATTTCCCTGCCTAACATAATTCTGTATAATATTGTCACTATTTAGATGCTCCTTTCAGTGCAAATTCCTTCTTATATATTCCTGTAACATATCCTACATACTTTTATTACAGTCTTTGTTGCATTGTTAATTAACTGTTGGTATGTCTGTGATATTGTCTAAACTGTGGAAGGCAGAGATCATATTTTGTTCATTTTAGTGTTCGCAATATTATATACTGTATTGAACAGCAAAGCTTTTTCTTATAATAACATGTCTAAGTGATAAAAATGATTGAAGCAGATCTGTTTGGGTACTTTTCTCACAGTTCAGGTTTATCAGTAAAAAATATTCTAAATTAATTATTCTATATTCAACATATCATTAATAAAGGAAAATTGTATCAAAATTTTCTTCTGATTTAAAATTACAATTATCCTCCTATTTCTTAACATGATATCATGTTTCTGGCATAATTGTCAAACCCAGAGTCATTCAAATGTACATATCTTTCTATTAGTGATGAAAGCAAATAGATTTCCTGATTCCTTGATATGATGAGAGCCAATATGACAGCTCTGATCTTTGATAGTTGGCTAGGGAATGGAATTATAGGTTCTCACATTCCATCATTAAATTTATCAAAATTTCAAAGTAAAGTTGCTGATTTATTTGATATTTTTACTCTAACACAGATAAATGAAATACAAGACTACTTTGAAAAGGCCATGATGGAAATGAAAAATGTAAATGACTTAAATTATTGGCAATACAATTATTAACAGTACATTATTAAAAATGAAATTGAGTCTTCTCTATTATGGTATAATTGTTATAAATCACTACAAATGCTAATTTTCTATGTTCTTTATTGATTTCATTTTTGAAAAGTCCAATTTGTTTTAGATTTTATTAAACATTTATGTCTTATGGATCAGATAGGTCTCTCAGCACTATACATATCTCTGTGAAGTATTATTAGCCGATTATTATTATTATTAGGGAATTTTTGCAGACAGCAAAATGGGTCTAGAGATCAGGTAACTTATCCCAGTGTACACCCATAGAAGTGATAGAGCCAGGCCTGAAATTCAATTACCCTGGTTTCAGATTCATGTTCTTAACTATTACATCACACTTTCTCAATTCACCTAGAGCCTTATTGATGATGCAAATCAAATGCAATCATTAAATCAAAGAGTATTATTTCTCCATATTAAAATAAGTAACAGCTATAGGGCAGAATATTTAAAGTACTACTCAGTGTAAATACTGAACTTTGAAAATACAGAATGGAGAGGTTATAAAAAATCATAACAAAGACCATTTCTATTACACAAAATGTGTTCACTTGTGCTTGAACTAAAAAAAATGAATTGTTTATGATATTATCATTATTTTTCTTGTGACTCCAAACTTAACAAGTGTCATTTAGTAATAACTGGTTATTACTAATATTAAGTAATTTATGTGGCTAAATAATTCTTGCTGTTGACTGTGGAATTATGGTGTCATTCTAAATTTTGCTTTGGGTTCCAGTGTCAATAGCTGTAGCATTGGCAGGGTGGGAAGTCACTATTATAAGAAAATGAGTGACCAACTAATTATGTTCGTGTAATCTCTACATATCTAGAAGAATTATTTTAGAAAATGAATAAATCCATGAAGCAAACTTTACAAAGCTCTCTCCTCCATTTTACTTAGTACAGAGAGATAAAGATAATTTTCCTTTCATAATCAATTTCATTTTGTCTCAACAAAACAGCAATGGAGGGGGGGAGAATTGTTTAATAATTTAATTTTTCCTTTCTTTTTAGTTTTAACTCATTGAAAAGTTTATTATGGCAAATGTACTAGCTAGCAGTATTACATAAATATTCAGGGCATATGTGCTCTTATTTGTAAATACCAAACTAATAAAATGTCATCTTTTGAAAGGTGATATTTAAAAAGTATGCATTTCAACTTTTCATAAATTACCATTTTAAAAATATATTTTCATGATCAAAATTTGTGAAAAATGTGAGATCCATTCCCCAGAGTGAAGTAAAATTATTATAGAATTCGAAACATTCCTTAATACTGAAGATCAGAATTGCCTTTTTCTAGCAACTGGACAGACTCTTTACAAAATATTAGGTCTTACCTTCTTTGTAGAATGTGGTTGTAGAGGGAGGTTACTTTGGAAGGTTTGTGGGTAAAGAAGATAGGCTAAGGCATATTATGCTGGACATTCAGATGAAAAACTCCAGAAGAGATTGGACATAGGTAATCGGGAGTCACAGGCATACAGGAGACTCAATGAATGGAAGGTCTTTCTACTTCACAGTGTGCAGATATTATCACCTGGGACAAATAATATTGGGACTGTTTTCTCCTTTTGGGATCTGCACTCTTATGACGCTCAGTATATAGAGTAAGTGCCCCAATACAGAATATTTTTATCCTTTCTAACAGAATCAAAACTATTTTTTTAAAAAGAACCAATCTCCTCAAAAGTCTTTCAAATGTATATAAATCAATGAAAGACAGTTAATCTGTCTAACTTGTACATAGGTTCCCTTTGTCCCATCCAATTTGTCATCCAACCCATGATATTCAATTAATCCTGGGAAGGTCATCATAGGTGAGTAGGTTTTATTGAAGAGGCACTACTAAATTATACATTTCTACCTGATTTTATCTTTTTCCTGTCATGACTTATTTGAAACCTAAAACCATTAGTCTTGAGCCACTTGAAGGAGAACAACTTCTCATAAACATTTTCATACATTCTAGTTTTAGAGCATACTATTCCATACTCCTTACTTCAAAGCATTCCCATTGCCATGTTTCTAACTGCCTATAATTTTTGAAATGGAGAAATAAATATTTTATGGAGGCAATTGAAAGCAGTGAGGTCCATGTTAAATATTCCAAAAAGAGAGAAGGTGAATTTTTTTACTCTGTTTTTATGTACTATAATATATAACATAGGAAAGCAAACAACAGGGCCTCTTTTTTAAAAGTTCCTTTCTTTATGTCAACTTTTCAAACTCTTCCACAAATTCTTTACTTTCTCATTATAAATACAAGAAATAACAGCCAAATTATGCTTCCGCAAATGCTCACTTTAAGAACTGTGTCCAATTATTTTTCTTTAAACTTCTGAACTGGTCAAGGAAGTAGGGCCTTTTTCCAACAGGATAGTTTACTTTTTTGCATTCTTAGATATAGAAGCATTGGGAACAGAAATAAAAGCAGGCTTCGTCTCATTTGTCTCTTTCCATGGGCACAGGGCCCGAAAGTCAGCATGCTCCAAATTAAAAAGAGCTGAGAGTGTTATAAAACATGTTTCCACCTTTCTGCCCTTTTTGGGTTGAAAACAGGGTGGATTGTCTGCCTTGGCAGCTCCTAAAATTAGTCACAAAAATATAGAAGTCTCAGAAAATCCTAACTATCTAGAACACCATTGTTAATTACAGGAATTTGAAAACTATTCTATAAAAAGACACAAGATTTAATAGCCTAAAACTCCAAAACTTCATGGAAACATTGTTTCTTGGAAAGGTAAAAGGATCAAATTGGTCTTCACAGATTTTAAGCATACTCAGGAGTGGACAATAAGCTCTGTACACTCTTCCTCCACAGTGCTAGCTTCTAAAATGAATTTTCCACCAGACCTAATGGCAGACTCAGTGGAGTTTATGACTCAGTTAGATGGAGTACCATTTGCCTAGTTTTGTTTCACCAAAAGGCAAATTGACCTTTGTTCATGTAAGTAAATTGCAAGGGCATTTAATCCATGGGAATTCATCAATCCCTAACAGGAAAAGCAGATTCCTTGTGCAGCAACTTAATATAAAATGAAACCCATTTTCTGCCTTCAGATTTCATAGTCATCCCAGTCTGGTGGAATTAATTTCTTTATGCTGTAGTACAATAAAATATGTGGCATTAAATTATGACTGCAAATTAGAAAAGCAGGAAATAGAGTTAAGATTTCCAAATGAAAATGACATTCTTAGTGGTCATACTAAGCATCTGCCAAAATGTACAGGGAACATAAGATAGAGATATGTGTATGATAAAAATGAATTTTAATCTATCTAGAAATAAAAGAGAATAAAATCCCTTCAAATGAGTCAAAGATTCAAAAGGTAATGCATTAACACTGAATTTTCTAATATCATCTAATCTAAAAATGTTATATACTAAAGTTTTAATGCTACAATTATTGACTTCCATATATTCTAGTCTGTATTTTTTGGTTATAAATCATTTTCCCAATAACTTATTCTTTCTTTCTCAGATATTAAGCTCTTCACTGTTATTTCATGGTTATATATCTTTCAAATCTCAGTCATTTCCTAAACCTTGCTTCAGGCTTGCCTCTGGCTAAAATTAGCTTAGCATTGTCTCACGTCAGATAAAGTAAATTAAACCTGGTGGGCAAGGTTCACCAATAACATTAAGCATGAGCAAAAACGTCCTTTGGGCAAAATAGCAGAAAATATTCAAGTTTAATACATCAGATAATATAATTTGAGATGCAAACATTTCTTGGTTGAAAAAAAATTCTAGATTTTAGGATTATCAACTTTTTTCCTTGTTTTATAATTGTTAATATTCAAAACATAAAACAGTGGTATAAGAAAGAGATTTGAAAACTTTGCTTATTAAATGTCTCTGACCAACCTTCCCAGTTTGCTCAGTTTGAAAGGATTTTCAGCAATGCAGGACTTTTAGTGCAGAACTCCAGAAAGTTCCAGGCAAACCAGAGCCTGGTCTGTGTCTGTATATGCACACACACACACACACACACACACACACACACACACACACACGTAGTGACAGAGGATACTGGGATATTTTGTGTGGTCTTTGAAAGAGCATAGCTTGAAGTGGTTCGTGGAAAGTGAGAAACTTCCTAAAAGGGAAAAATATTTTAAGGCCCAAAGAAAGGCTTAAAAGCCTCAACATCTTGCATTCTATATCTTTGATCGTTTTAATATAAAATCGTGGTTTAACTTTATTGATGAAATTTCTCCCTTTCCATCTTCAAACTTTAAATAAAAGTGGTGTTTCATATTTATAACATGTGTTCAAATACTCTTTAGCACACTGCCACATACCCTTAAGAGATTATCATTTGTATTTCCCAAATCTAATAAAATATAGATTTCCAAACTGTTAAACCGTTAAAATACATACATATATATATATAATGTATTAGCTTGTTTTATTATGAAATGGAATGTACAAAATATAAATACACAGCCCAAGGAATTATCTAAATTGTATAACTGTCACCCTGGCCAAGAAATAGAACAGCGTCAGTATCTCATTAGCATACCTTATTCTCATCACAAACACTGCCCCTTTTCCCCCAAAGTAAATCACTATCCTGAATTTAACGATAATCACTTTTGTGTTTTATACTTGTCTTTAACCACCTTTAAGTGTACATTTCTATACCCCTAAACACTACTATTCCATTTTACTTGTCTTTGAGTTTTATAAATGGAATCAAACACGTATTTTTTGTGTATCTAGCACCTTTTGCTTATTTTATGTTTGTGAGCTAAATCATGATGCTGGTTCCTTCATTTCCATTGCTGCACAGAATTCTATTACATATTAATAAATATAACAAAATGTATGTAACCATTTCAACAATAATGAACGTTTGGATTGTTTTCAGTTTGCAGCTAATAGAAAAAAATAATTCTGTCATGAAATTTCTTGTACTTGTCTCTTGCCACTCAAGCATACATATTTCTGCTATGCTATACTTAGTAACAAAATCATTGGATTATAGGTAAACATAATCTCTACTTTTAGTATACGATACTAAATTGTTTTGCAAAGTGATTTCAAAAATTGACACTCTTACCAGCAGTTTAGGAGAGTTGTCAGAGTTTGACATTTTCTCCAACTCTTAGTATTGTCATTCTTGTTAATATTTTTCATTGTTAAAGGGTGCCTTACTAGTACTTTATTGTAATTTTAATTTCCATTTTCCTGATTAGTTACTGTGTTGACTACTTTTTCATATATTCTATTTGGAAATTATCTTTTGTTGAGCACCTGTCCAAGTCTCTTGCATGTTTCTTTATTAGGTTGTCTGTATATTTTTTCCTTATATTTTGTGTGAATTATTTATTTATTTATTATTTTAAATTTCAGAATATTATAGGGGTACAAATGCTTTGGTTACATAAAATGCCTTTGCACCATCCAAGTCAAAGCTACATTTTTGATATGAATCTTTTGTTAGTTGCACATGTTTCAAATATTACCTATCACACTGCAGCAGTTTACAATAAGAACTTTGAATAGTTAATTTTGACAATCATTTATAGTTAGTTCTTTTTTGTCACCTGTTGAGAAAATATTGCTTTACCTTGAGGAAATGAACATGTCCTCCATCACTGTCTTTTAGAAGTTATTTAAATCTTCAGTCTACTTGAAAATCACTTTTGTGCATGAGAAGAGGCAGATGTTTCACTTCACTTTTTAAAATATGAATATTCTAATTTCCCACAGATCATTTGTTGAAAAGACTACCCTTTCTCTATCACGTACCAAGTGTCTAAATATTTATGAATCTATTTACAAAATCAACATTGTATTGTGTTCTATTACCCTATTCTTGAACCTGTCACCACACTGTCTAAATTATTGTAGCTTTAAAATAAGTCTGCAACTCTGGAAACGCAATTTCTCCCTCTTGCTTCTTTTCCTTTATGATGTTTTGTTTGTTCTTGGAATTTTTATATTAATTTTAATATTAGCTTGTACAGTTGTATAGATATGCACACAAACTCACATGCTCATTCACACACATTATTTTTAAGGATTGCTTTGAAACTATATATCAAGTTGAGAATAATTATCTTCTTTGTAGGATTAATTATTCAAATCTATGCATATGCCATATCTTTGTTTCATTATATTGTCACTTAATTGGTCTTTATGATGTTATAGTAACATATTATAACATTTTCCTATAAGATAGTGAAGATCTTTGGTTAGAATTATTTATAGGTTTGTCTTATTTTATACTGTTAGGTAACATCTTTATGTTTCATTTTCTGTTTGCTGCTGTTCATAGAAATATAGTTAATTTCTATACGTTGACTTTGTACCCAGCAGCCTTGTAAAACTGTTATTAATTCCAATAATCTGTCCATACATACTTTTGGATTTTATACATATACATATTATATAAATATGTCTAATACACCATATTGTCTAAATACTCAAAGATTCTTTTTACCCTTCTAATACTTAAAATCTTTATCTCACTGATATATACTGATGTATAATTATTGATACATTTTGAGTTTAAATCTATCATATTATAATTTCCTTTTAGTTTTTCCTAAGCCTTCCATGTTTCTTTTCCTCTTTTCTTATATTGATGGGTGTTTTCTGTTTCTTGTTAAAGAGATCTTTGACTAATTCAATATTACACATTTTCTTTTACTGTGTTTTCTCCTAGAAGTTTGTTTTTAACTTTTATCTTTAGGACTATGATCCACTTAGAGTTAACATTTTTGTATTATATGAGGTAAGCATTAAAGTTCATTAGTTTCAATAAGGATGTCAAATTGTACAGCACTGTTTGTAGAAAAGACCACCCTTTCTCCATTGATTTAATATGGTACTTTTGTCTGAAATCAATTGACCATGTCTATTACTTGGGCTCACTATTCTGTTTAATTAATCTACATTTCTGTCTAATCTTGATTCATGATTTACAGTAAGTCATAAAATTAAGTAGTGAAATTTCCCTCAAATATGTTCATCTTTTTCAAAAGTGTTTTACCTATTCGAAGTCATTTTCTATTTTATATATATTTTAATCAGCTTTTCAATGTCTAGTTTTCTTTAGAGTCTTCCATACAGTTGATTTTGTATGTAAATTTTTTCCAACCAGTATCCTGTTTATTTCCTTTCTTTGTTTAATAGCACTGAGTATGACCTCCAGAACAATGTTAAATTAAAGTGACAGAACAGGTATTTTTGCCTTCTTTCTGACCTTAAAAAGAAAGCATTTAGTCTTTCACAATTGAAGTGAGGTTAACTGTAGGATTTTCGTACTTGCTCTTAATCAGGTGAAAAATTTGCTTTTACCCCTAATGTGCTGTGTTTGTAATAAAAAGTATTGAATTTTGTCAAAATATTTTTGGTCTATTGAAATAATCATATATTTTTCTTTTATTTCATTAATATGGTGAATTATGTTGGATGATAGTCATTATGTTCAAACTTGGCATTTCAAGAATAAATTCTACTTATGATGATTAGTTCTCTCCTTTAAATATTATTATATTCAATTTGTACATATTCCTCTAGGGCAGAGGTCCCCGACCTTTTTGGTACCAGAGACCAGTTTTTCCATGGACTGGGGATGGAGGGAGGATGGTTTCAGGATGATTCAAGTACATTACATTTATTATGCAGTCACACCTCACTGCTAATGTTAATCTGTGTTTGCAGCTGCTCCCCAGTGCTAGCATCACTGCCTCAGCTCCACCTCAGATCATCAGGCAATAGTTTTTCATAAGGAGTGAGCAACCTAGATCCCTCGCATGTACGGTTGTTGACAGTAGCGTTAGCGCTCCTCTGAGAATCTAATGCTGCTGCTGATCTGATAGGAGGTGGAGCTTATGCAGTGACTGGAGCAATGGGAAACTACTATAAATACAGCTGAAGCTTTGCTCGCTGGCCTGCCATCACCTCCTGCTGTGTGGCCCACTTCCTAAATGGCCATGGACCAGCACTGGTCTGCGGCCGGGAACTGGGGACAGCAGCTCTAAGGGTTTTGCATCTATTTGAGAAATATTGGCTTGTACTTGGATTTAGAGTAATATTGACTTCATAAAATAAGTTGAGAAGGGTTCTCTCCTACTCAATTTCATTAAACAGTTTGTCTAAAATTGGTATTATTGCTTCTTGAAGTGTTAGACATAATACACCATTAAAGCCATCAGGGCCTGGAATTTTCTTTGGGGAAAGTCTTTTAGTTACAAACTTAATTTATTTCTTTTACTTAGTTTGTTCAAAATTTCTGTTTATTCCTGGGACAGATTTCTTAATTTGTATCTTTCCAGAAATTTATTGGCATAAAGGTGTTCATATTTCCCTATCATTTTAAAGTCTGAAAAATCCATGGTGATGTCCCCTTTGTCTTTCCTGATATTAGTAGTTTGTGTGTTCTCTCTCTTTTGTAATCAATTTGGTTAAAGGTTTATCAATTTTATTGATTTTCTTAAGAAGCAGATTTTTTTTCAATATTATTTTCTGTTTGCTGTTTCATTCATTTTCGCTTCTTTTTTCATATTTACTTTCATCTATTTGCTTTGGGTTTCATTTGCTATTTTCAGTTTTTTAAGGTAGAGAATTAAATAACTGATTTGAGACTAGTCTTTTTAACTATGGCATGCTATCATAAAACATTAACTTTTGTCAAAGCACTGCTTTATCTGTATCCCACACATTTTGATATATTGTATTTTTAATATTTTTCATTTCATGGCATTCTAATTTCTTGTGTTTAATTCTGTTCTTTCTAAATCTAAATTCTTATTTCTTCACTGACCTTAGAAGTATATCATTAGTTTCCCGGTACTTGAGGTTTTCACTTTAATTGTTTCTAATTAAATTCCATTGTGTGAACATTCTATGATTTCAAGCTTTGAAAATTTATTGTGATTAGTTGATGCTTTTCTTAAAATTCTTGGGTCACATATTATACACACTTAAGGAGAATATGAAATGCATTGTTACAAAGTGCATTTAAAAAATTAATATAAAATAAATCACTGTGGTTGATAACACTGTTTAGAAAATCTTCATCTTTCCTGATTTTTTTATTAGTTCTTTCAAGTGCTAAAAGAGCAACTATAATTGTGAATTTTTTTTCTTTCTCGCTTTAATTCTGTCAAAATTTGTTCCATGAATTTTGAGGTCCTGTATTCAAAATATACATGTTTATGCTTGTTATGTCTTCTTCTTGTATTCAAGTTTTGTCATTGTAAAATACCTTTCGTGTCTCATAATAAGTTTTACTTTAAAGTCTATTTTGTCTGATTTTAATCTAGTTCTTCCAGTCTTCATAAGATTACTCCTTGCCTGATACATTTTTCCCATCCATTCACTTCCATCAAACCATTTGTGTCTTTCTATTTAAAATTTGTCTCATGGGTCCAGCACACAGTTGCATATTTTTTAAATTGTTTTTGTGGTTTTACATTCAGTCTCTGTCTTTTAATTGGAGTTTTTAATCAATTAGCGTTTAATATAATTGTTGAACTTTTGGGGTATAGGTCTACCATTTTACTCTTTGTTTTTTACTTGTCTCGTATGTTTCATTGATAATAGTTACAATAACCTCTAAAATTTGTGCCTGCTAGTTCAAACATTTGGTTTGCCTTGGGGCCAGTATTGATTGATTTTATTGTCTATTGAAACTGTGCTCTATTTTCTTGGACATTAATTATGTCAGATAATTTTGAACTTTACCTTGAACATTATCAATGTAAAATTGTGAAGAGTCAGGATTTTATAATTTTACTCCATTGAGTATTTTTGTTTTGTTTTAGGACATAATATTATTGGCTGAGCTTGAACTAAAATACTTTGTTTAGTGTACAACATCCCTAGTCTTTGCTCTGATATTTTTCCCCGTAGTTGGCCTTGTTGAGTCTGTTCTTCATATGTACATTTTAGGGGACAGCAAGACATGTGCACCTACAGATTTAGGGATTCCACTCTCTAGCGCTTTCTCTTCTGGTGTTCCCACACTCTCATTAGCAATCATGGGGCCTGGCTTCACTTGTCTGATCTTCCAGTCAGAAATATGGCAAGATTTTTCAGAGAGTGCCTCCCCTCACCATCACCCCACTGTTGTGCATGTTGCAAGGACTGCAGTTATCCCCAGTTTAAAAGTCATAAGGATGGGAGATTATTTGGATAGTAGCCTCTATGTACATTTCTCCAAGTAAATGTGCACTTACCACTAGAGTCTGCCTTTGTTCACATGCCCATATATGCAGGGTAACAGCTCCAGAATCATTTCAGTTTTTTCTCTTTTTATTAGTTGCTTTGTTTCACATGTCATAAACTCCACAAAACAGTCTTATAATTTTAGTTTTTCAATAGTAATAGGTTTTATATAGAAAGTAAGAGAGAAAAAGCAAACTAAAATAGGCTTTTCATTTACCCAGATTAGGGACAGCTACACAATATACAGAATATACAGGGCCTAAGAAAATATGAAAATGCTGGACTCTGTTATTCAAAAGGCAGGAAAAACTTTTCCTTTCTAACACAATCTCTCCCTGCCTTAAAGTGTCATGGTATTGTTTTTTTTTTTTTTTTTCTGTTTAATGTTGGGATCCCTCTGGCGTGGAGATATTCGCAGACTGAATGCAACCCTCACAGATGCCCAGTACCCTGCCCATTTCAGTGCACAAGGCAGACATGCCTGGTGCTGACTTTCTTATTTCACCACCCAGGCCCACTTTGGGGGCAGAGAATAGCCGTGGTTGCCAGATATGGATGCAGAAGCAGGTAGCTGAGAACCCATTCTGGGTTCTTCAGGACAGGAGGTGTTGGGAAGCGTGACCACTTGGAAGCTGAGACTCAAAGTGCCCAGGACTTCACATACAACAGAAGATTCTAAGATAAAACTATGAAGGATTTCTAGACCATGACCATAGAGTATGAAACCTGGAGCACGACCTCCTACTGAGTGTGTCTATGGGGGGAGGTCTTATGCAAATGTTCTTCATTTACTTTTAGGAATCAATTTTTCATCTAGTATCATTCCCCTTCAACCTGAAGACTTCCTTTAGAATTTCTTATTGTGCTGGTTTGCTGACAGCCAACTTTCTTTCTTACTCCGTTTCTCTACTTTTTACTAATTAGTACTTCCAGGTAGCTGCTTTTTATATCGTGTCTAAGTTGTTAATTGTTTTCTTCAGGGGAAAGTCATCGGTATGGTCTCAGGCTATCATACCTGGAAGCAGGACTTGATCATTCTTCATATTTGGTCAAATTTTTGTTATGACCTCAGTAAGAATGTTAATATGAATTGCTTTATTTTCTGTTTTCATAATCTGAAGACTTTGAACAACAACAAAAATACTGTATTGATTGATTGCTTTCTATAGAATAATGCTTATCTATTTTCTTTCTTTCTTCTTTTTTTTTTACTATAGATATCTAATTTTGGGGAACTACCCCTTCAGGACTGAATATATTCTCTAAAATCCATGAAAATTATGTTGCTTAAACCTGGTCAATCAAATTTCTCTAATTTGCTGGCTATATACATTGATTAAGAGATTGGCTACATGACGAGTGCGTTGCGCACCCTCTGGGGAATGGTCATGCTTGAGGGTGCAGACCCGGGGAGGTGGGGGGGGAGGGGATCGAGGTATGAATACATGGTGAGTGCCAGGCGCACTGTCTGGAGAGTGGGAGCGGACGCGCTTGGGACTCTGACTCGGGGGGATGGGCGGGACAGGGACAATGTATATGACCTGAACTTATGTACCCCCATGATGAGCTGAAATTAAAAAAAAAAAAGAGATTGGTAGATAACCTAAACTAAGGTAACTATCACAGGGAACCTTTTTTTCCTGCCAAGATCAATAGCTGAAAAAATAATATAATATGTTTTCTGAACCAAGGTAGCTACTACTGCTAATATTGGTGAGGGCCTACCTAAGAATGCCTGATATGGGTTTATAAAAAGATCTTCATTTATTGAAAGATAAATTCTTGTTATTACTTGAGCTCCTCAATATAGCTGTGCCAAAGCCAATGTCATGGCTCAAAGTTCCCAAATATGTGAGACAACAAATTCACTTTGTTTATTTGTTTAAGAAAGAGACATTTAGGTTTTATCACTTTCAACAAAATGAGCTCTGACCCATGAATTTTTGTCACTAAATAATACATATGGAAAGCTGTATCTTAAGCTGATAGATGAGATCAATGTGATTAGGTGTTTGAAGAGTATTTTTTAATTGATATTTCTTGTATTATAATTTAATGGAATGGTACTATATAAGCTAATTTGTGATCTATTTATTTACCTATGTTACATATATATTGCAGATGTTTTATAGTATATATTTTTCTAATGGAAAAATCTCATAAAGCTTTAGTATCCCCACATTTCTTAATAATCATAGTTCAGTATCCATGCTGTATAAAGAAGGAGTAATAATTTTGTCGAAATATTTTAATACTGTATATTCATAAAGCATGAAGATACAATGTTATATATTTATACATATTTATTAAATTATTAAATCCCCATATGGATATAATATGCCCATAAAGTATAAGCATATTTTAATTGATATTCTAAAGCTATGCCATGTAAAACCATATGTACAGTATTCATGAGGAAGAAATAGATACCTGTATATTAATAGGTAATGAAAAAATATTTCCTAATAGTATGCAGAACATAAGGCAACTAGAATGTGTTTTTAGTATTTTGAAATTTGCAGGTGATATCAGCTGTTTAGTTTACATTTTGATCTTAGCTTTTATACTTTTTTGTTGTCTAGTAAGCAATGTTTAAAGATTTTTTTCTAGAATTAAAGGCTAAATTATACCATTCCTACCCTATACTGGTGCTCTGGATAGTCATAAGTTAATAATTCTTAAGTACCATGATGGACTTTAAAAAAAAAAAAACAGAGTACTTAGCATGTTGTGACATTGTGAATTAAGCATACAAGTTGGCAGAATAACTAGGAATGTGTTTCCATAGGAATGTTGACTCATTCTCACAGCAAAATACTATATATTAAAATGCATATTCTTTTAAAAAGGGAACTACACATTTATGGTCCTTTTATAGTTCAACTAACTGTCTTTCACAGAACATTTCTAATGTCTTCAATCAAAACATGTAAAATGAAAGTTCAGAAAAATTTTTAAAAAACATTTAAGAAATTATGATTATAAAGGAACTTCTCTAAACCAGTAAAGGCCATCTATAGAAAACACAAACTTTCCCCTAAAATTGGGATCCAGACAAGGATGTTTGCTCTCACCACTTCTATTCAACAGTGTACTGGTGGTTCTAATCAAGGAAATTGTGCCAAAAATAAATAAAAGGCATATATTAATTTATTGGAAAGAGAGTAGTAAAAGGACTTCTACTTGCAAATGACATAATCTTTTGTAAATAGAAAATTCTAAGGAATATACACACACAATCACACAAAATGTTAGAACTAATAATGAGTTCATCAAGATTAAAGAATACAAGATCAATACACAGCTATCAGTTGTTTTTCTACATTCTAGCAAGGAACAATCAAAATAAAATTAGCAAAGTAATTTTATTTATGATAGCATCTAAAAGAATAAAATTATTAGGAATAAATTTAACCAAAAAAAGTAAAAAATACTACACTGAAATCTGTGAAACACTGCGGAAAGTAATTAAAGGAAGACCAAAATCAATGGAAAGACATTTCATTTCATGTATAGGAAGGTTTAATATTGTTATGATGACAATATTTCCCAAATTGACATATAAATTCAACAAAATTACTATCAAAATTCCAGCTAATATTTTGCAGAAGTTGACAAGTTAATCCTAAAATTCACATAGTAATGCAAAAAAAACCCTAAATACTCAAAACAATCTTGAAAAAGAACAAATTTGAATCACTCACACTTCTTGATTTTAAAACCTAACAGCAAAGCTACAGTAATCAACAGGGTATTGTACTGACAAAATGACAGACATATTAACAAATAAAATTAAGAGTCTATAAATAAATGCTTAAATTTATGTTCAGTTGATTTCCAGCAAAGTTCTAAGACCCTTCAATGGGGAAAGAATAATCTTTTGAACAAATGTTGCTGAGACAACTGGATTTCCACATGCAAAAGAATGAAGTTGGTCCTTTACCTCAGATCACAAATTAAATTTAACTTAAAAACCACATACAGTTATGATTCAACTTATATAGTATGTGCACAATAAATCCAAGACCTAAATGTAAGAGCTAAAACTATACAACTCTTAGAAGAAGACATAGAATCAAATTTTCCTTACTTTGGATTAGGTAATGTGACCAAAAAATCAGAAGTCAGAAAAGACAACTTGGATAAGTTGGACTAAATCAAAATTAAAAAAAAAAAAAAGCTCTATGCTTCAAAAGACACTATCAAGAAAATGAAAAGACAAACTGCAGAATAGATGAAAATATCTGTAAATCATATATCTGATAAGGGATTTGTATCCAAAATATACTTAAAAAATCATTTAAAAATAAAAAATAAAAACAGATAACCCAAATATTTAAAAAATGTGGAAAAAATTTAGACATTTCTCTAAAAAAGATGTATAAATGATTAATAAATATATGAAAGACACTCAGCATCATTAGTCTTTAGGGCAATGCAAATCAAAACCACAATGAGATACCACTCTATACCTTCCCTCCTGATGACTATCAGCATAAAGATGAATGATAAGCTTTGGAGCTGTCGGGGAATCAGAACCCCTTCATACGTTAGTGCTGGGAATGCAAAATGCTGCAACAGCTTTGGAAAATAGTTTGGAGGTTTCTGAATTTACAGAAAAAGTTACTATATAACCAAGTAGTTCTACTCCTAGGTATGTTCCCAAGAAAGAACTGAAAATCCAAATGCCCATCAATTCATGAGTGGATTAGTAAAATGTGGTATATGTATACCATGGAGTATTACTCAGCTATAAGAAATAACGGTGATATAGAATCTCTTTTGTTCTCCTGGAGAGAGTTGGAACCCATTCTATTAAGTGAAGTATCCCAAGAATGGAAAAATAAGCACCACATGTACTCACCAGCAAACTGGTTTCCCTGATCATCACCTAAGTGCACATTTGGGAATGACACCAATTGGGTATCAGACAGAGGTGGGGGGTGGGGGGAGGGGATGGGTGTATACCTACATGATGAGTGCGATGTGCACTGTCTGGGGGGTGGACATGCTTGAAGCTCTGACTCAGGGGGATGGGAGGGCATGGGCAATATATATAGACTGAACTTTTGTACTCCCATAATAAGCTGAAATAAAAAAAAAAAAAGAAGAAAATTTATGTCCACCCAAACACTTGGGTGGCATGTCCAATAATGGGATAGTATTTAGTCATTAAAGAAATGTAGCATTGATACATGCTATTTCATGAATCAAACTTGAAAAGATTATGCTGATTACTCTGTTCAATACTTATGTAATTGTATTGTGAAAGGAGTCTCACACAAAAAAACACATACAGTTATGATCCGACTTATATGATATGTTTACAATAGGCAATTCCATAGAGACAAAAAATAAATTAGTGGTTTCCAGCAGCTGATAGAGAAGGAGAGGGAGGAGTGACAGCTAATGTATAACGGGTTGCTTTGGAGGTAAGGAAATGTTCTGCAATTAGAAAATGGTGTTGTCTGTACAACTTTATGAATACACAAAAAACTCCACCAAAATACACTTAAGTGTGAATTTTATGATATATGAATTATACATTAACAAAGCTATTATTTTTTTTAAAGGCCAGAAAGAAATGATCCCATCCTGATGTGGACGTTACATAAATATTGAACAGAGTAATTTTTAAACAAGGATTTTTTTCTCTAGATACCTAAAAATAATATACAGCTTCTTGATAGTTGTGGCAGACACTGATGGCTGTTCAATAACCTAATTTCGTCTTATTTTTGTACAAAAAAGGGCACAATTGTTATTATTTGTGGCCATATGAGTGAGCTCTGACCAGTCATGGAAAGGAAAGTAGTAGTGACCTGTACCTTTTCCCAGTTCTGACCAGATAAACCTCTTATGCAAGTTCCCACATAATCTTTCCCATTCATCAGTTTAATATAGACAACCAAAAAGAAAATCATGTGCTGAAGATGTCATAGATACAAGGGAAAAGGTTAGCTTAATGAAATAATTACTAGAAGAGAGCCTCTCAATCATTAAACATTTATGTGATATTTTAATAAGAACCAAACTTTTATTACCTTCTGCCACTAAGATTTTGGGGCTGATTTGTTATTTCAGAGAGTGGCATTTTTTTGTTTGTTTGTGTGTTTTGTTTTGTTTTACTATAAAACTATTCTTACTAAGGAGATTTTAAAATTAGTTAGGCCAGGCGCGGTGGCTCACGCCTGTAATCCTAGCTCTGGGAGGCCGAGGCGGGTGGATCGCTCGAGGTCAGGAGTTCGAGACCAGCCTGAGCAAGAGTGAGACCCCATCTCTACTAAAAATAGAAAGAAATTATCTGGCCAACTAAAAAATATATATACAAAAAAATTAGCCGGGCATGGTGGCTCATGCCTGTAGTCCCAGCTACTAGGGAGGCTGAGGCAGTAGGATCGCTTAAGCCCAGGAGTTTGAGGTTGCTGTGAGCTAGGCTGATGCCACGGCACTCACTCTAGCCCGGGCAACAAAGTGACACTCTGTCTCAAAAAAAAAAAAAAAAAAAAAAAAAAAAAAAAAAAATTAGTTAAACAATTATAGAAAAATCAAAATAATCAGAAGCATCACATGGGGACAATTATTTTACTTCAGGGAACAGAGTTTGTATTCCAGAAAGAAAATGAGACTGACTGTTTCAGTAGTCATAGAAGGGTCACCTAGCTTTCACTATATAGACTATATACAAAAATAAATAATTGTTCCTTTAAATGTGGGGTTTATAATTTAAATTTCTTGGAAGAAAGACTTTTAAAATAAAATTTCTTGTAATCATTGGTGGTAATATAAACTTTTCTATCATCTTAATTTCCTGATGGGAAAAGCTGTAAAAACTCCAATGTGAAAATACTTGAAACCAGTTCTATAATTTGCTTTTCCTTAAATTCTTTGTTTTTTCAAAATTTATATATTTTATGTTTAGTTCTATAAGTTCAACCTATAAAAAGCAAAGACAAATTGTTATACCTATTTCCTTCACACATGCAATTTTCAAAATTACCATCCAATATATTTAATTACTTAAAATTACTCTAAAATTATTCTTCAAAAATAAATGCATTATTGTAATAGAAAATCATACTTCAGATTTGAGAAGGGAAATCATACTCAGAAATATCTACAGATTATATTTTATTTATTTGAGCACTAAGCTGTTAACCCAAATTACACATTTTATATCATAAAAATTGAGGTCCATTGGCCTAATTCTGTTCAATTGTTTTGGATGGTTATCATAAAGTCCTACAGTAATTTTTTGTAGTCTCAAATAAAAATACATAATTTTAAGGGTGAACAAAAAAACGTGACATGGTCATTTTGATGCAGCTTTAATGATACTTTTAAAAGATAACCACATGAAAAACAAAAAAAAGTGATTTTATTTTTTGTTTTTAATTACTAAAATGTATAAGCATCAAACTTCTGTGATCCACACATCCTATCAGTGAATACTCCCTTAATCCTAAGACTTAAATAATGATTTAGAGTTGTGCTTAGTGTTGAGCAGTGAGTCAGAAATGGGATAATGGAGTTATTTATTCACATTGTTTGTTAATAAAAATGACAAAAAGTCTAAGTAACCTAATCACATCCATTAACTAATCTTGAAAGCTCTATGTTTCGAACTCATTCCAGAGCAGACTACTTTTTGCCACCTCTGGTTTACCATTCTTGATCTAATTTCTGTTTTCTTGCCCAAATTACTGTAAAAGCATATTAATTCATTGTTTTCTATTTCATCTTAAACAGCAAGTCCATCTAAAGCATTCTTTAAATACAAAAATTAATTCCAGTCTCTCTAATACTGAAAACAGTTCAATGACTTCTCATAAACATATAAGGAAGCCCAGGCTCTGATGCCAAGGCTCTAATGATGGTGTGATGGGTCTCTGGGTACACCTGTAACCACACTCCCTGTGGCACTTTCCGCTCCTCTCTCTACCACAGCCACACTGGGCTATTCACTGTTTCTTTTTTTTTTTTTTTCTTTTTAAAAACTGCTTTATTGAAGCATGCATTACATACCACAAAATCCATCCATTTAATTGTACATTTGTTTTATTAAATTTATGCCATTCTACAACTATCAACACTGTCTAGTCTTAGAACACTTCCTTTATTCCAAAAAAGGTATCTTGTGCCAATTTTCAGTCAATTTTTGCTCCCACTCATAGTTCTAAGAAATTACTGATTTGTTTTCTGTATCTATATAATAGCGTTTTCTTTTGTGGTAATTGAATATAAATGGAATCATACAATATAAAAAAAGCTTCTGCGTCTGGCTTCTTTCAATCAGTATAATGTTTTTGAGGCTTGTCTATATTTTAGCAAGTATCAGTAGCTCATTCCTTTTTATTGTTGACTAGTATTCCATTTTATAGATATGCTACTTTTGTGAATCCATTCACCACTTCATTGTCATTTGGATTTTCTCTAATTATTGGCTATTTTGAACAATGGTGCTATGAACATTAATGTCTAAGCCTTAAGTGTAGACATATATCTTCATTTTCCTTTGGTATATGACTAGAAATGACATTACTAAGTTGTACGATAATTATATATTTAACTTTTATTTTTTTTTTTTTTTGAGACTGAGTCTCACTCTGTTGCCCAGGGTAGAGTACTGTGGCATCAGCCTAGCTCACAGCAACCTCAAACTCCTGGGCTAAAGCAATCTTTCTGCCTCAGCCTCCTGAGCAGCTGGGACTACAGGCATGCACCACCATGTCTGGCTAAATTTTTCTCTATATATTTTTAGATGCCCAGCTAATTTCCTTCTTTCTTTTTTTCTTAGTAGAGATTGGGTCTCGCTCTTGCTCAGGCTGGTCTCGAACTCATGTGCTCAGACGATCCACTTGCCTTGGCCTCCCAGAGTGCTAGGATTACAGGCGTGAATGAGCCACCATGCTAGGCCTATATTTAACTTTTTAAGAAACTGCCAAACTGTTTTTTAAAGTAGGTTTACCATTTTACATTCCCACCAGCAATGTATGAGGGTCTGGTTTCTCCACATTCTTGCAACACTTGATATTGTCCGTTTTAATTATAGCTATTTTACTGAGTCTGATAGTATGTCATTACAGTTTAGTTTGCATCCCTATTATGTTTAAAATATTTTTATGTATTCAGTTACTATTCGTATATTTTCTTTGGTAAAGTGTCTCAAATATTTTGCTCATGTTGTGCGAATTGAGTTGTTTGTCTTATTATTATTAACTTGTAAGTGTTCTTTGTATATTATGAATACATGTCTTAGACTAGATAGATAATTTGCAATTGTTTTCTCCATCTTTAGCTTCTCTTTTTATATTCTTACTTTTTATTAAGTGCACTTTTATTTTGAGGAAGCCTTTACTACTTTTTTAACAAACTAAATATGCTTTAACTTCCTTACTCTCCTTTTTGCTAGATGTGCTCCAGCTTTCACTCCCTCATTCTCTTCAGGTCTCAGCTCAAATGTGACTTCCTCAGAGAGTTCTTCTTTATCTGACATGCTTTCTTTGGTGATCATCAGTACTGTCTAATAAATATATTTAGGTCTCTCAACTTCTCCACTACTCTATGGCGGAGTGGACCATGAGACTAGTTGGGGTACAGAGTAATAAGAAGAAGTGAGATGTGTCACATTTGCTGGTTCTAGTTTCTCCAGAATGTTCTTTGCTCTTTAGCATAATGACCAGCAACATCAAAGATGGTACCTGCTTCTTCACCCTGGGTCTCTGAATGATTTCAGTAAGCAGAGCCTAGTGCCATAGTGTATAGACAGCATGAACAGGAAAAATCCTTTGTTTTCAAAGCCACTCACTAAATGTGGAGGTTCATTTGTTACCCCAGCAAATCTGATCAATATGCCTTCCCAAAGAACTGTCCCATGGAAATTCTCTATCCACTTATCCAGCCTTATTTTTCTTTATAGCACTCAGTACCTGACACATGTCTGCCTTGCCTACTGGCACACAAACTCCATGAAGGTAAGGATGTAGTTTGGTTCACTGCTGCATCCATACACCTATCACAGAGCCTTGTACAAAAGAGGTACCTGTGAAATATGTGGTGAATGAAGAATATGGCCCCAAATCAAGAAAGGTGTGCTAAATTGGATGTATCATACTCTTTAAAATGGTACCTGAGAATTTTTCTAGGTTGTATTTTCTTCTAGTTGTTTGTTCAATGCAGCAAAGTTTGAATGTGCTTATAATTGGGTTTCCATTGCCAAAAGTTCCTATATTTGATAAAACGTGTAAACAAAACACTAAATTAATGGAAAATTATTGAACTTCTCTAAGATGACTACTCTAGGCATTATGTACACTGCTTATTAAGCAGAAAACTTGGACCAATGGTTTCAAATGTAAATACATGTTAGTCCTACATTACGTTTTAATCACCTCTCACTAAGGAATTCTATCCTTAGCTAGATATGGCAATGCACATTATTTTACCTTGATGTGTCTGCATCTTTATCTTGTTTCTTCAGTGTCTGCTGTCCCTGTCTGTGTCCCACATTAATCTGAAGTAGATGAATCTATTTTTTTTCTTTCCATTATAAATCAGTGCCTTGACTAGACCAGAGAAGGAACCTAGAAGTTGCTGTTCTGTGGAGTTAAGACCTCAAACCTGTATCTGTTCCTGGCATAGTCATGGAGGACACTCCCTCCTCAGGACTGCACATTTTTGGGACACTCTGCCTGCACTGATCCCTCCCAGATGTCTTGGCTCACTTCCTGAGTTTCTCCATGTATTGGCTCAAATATGTCTTTCATATGCCGGCAATCCCTAATCACACTAAGTAAAATTAAAAACCATCTTTACTCCTAGCACAACCTAGTACTACTTCCTTGTTTAATTTTTCTTTTTAGCACTTATTACCATCTGACATGCTATTTCTTACAAATTTAATTGTTTATTCTATAACCACTATAGAGAGGAAGCTAAAGGAGTTTGCAATTTTTTGTTTCTCTCTCTCTTTTTTTTAACTCTATGTCTACATCATTTCCTGGTGTGTTGTGAACATTGAATATGTATTTGCTGAATGGATGAACCAACTTACTCAAATAAGAACTGAGAATTTTCCTGAAAGGCTGCGCAGAGAAGGTAGGAATAAAAGGCTTCTCACAATGGTGTCTAAACATACACAAACATGTTTTATACACTAGGATATCCTGACAGAGGATAAAATGCAGGGTCTACTGAGGGAAAATTCATTCTAGGGAGAGATACAGTGACAAGGACTGAGAACATGATTCAGTGCCAAAGACTGAGATTAACCATGAGTGGTAGTTCTGCTTCAGTATAAAACCCACCCTTGGGTAAAAGTAGCAGCACATGCATATTGAAAGAGATGCATTATACTTATATATGTAATACTTGGAGTAATCAGAAAACTTTGCTTTGAGAGCTGAAGCCTTCACCTCACTTCATTAAAGCAGTTATGAGCAAATCAGGTGTCCTTACCCATGGGTGGCATCTAGTGTCAGTGGGAGGTAGCTGAATTTAAGCTATACCAGCACCAGCTCGGAGGGATGCAGTAGATCTATACTCCACCACTACTTTGGTTTTGGTTCACAAAGACAGAAATCCTATGACTCGGAGCTGCACTTGTGTAAAATTGAGATTACAGAGTACACACCTGACTAACTATGAAAGTGACTGAGAAACATTCATCATTGACCACTGGCACATTGAAGTTCAAGTAATCTGGTTGTGAAAGCTGCCAAGGAAGAGTAACAGAAAAGGCAAATTCTCCTTTCTACTTCTTAGCTGTGACAATACAAATACATGTGATTGAAATACAACAGTTGGTGTCTGGTTCCACTGGCACTGGGAATAGTTTATTTCAAGGTACTGTCATATGGACAAGGTGGGAATGTAGGTGGCAATTGATATGCTTCATGATAGCTACAACGTTCTAGCTGAGAGAGCATCTCTGTTGAAATGTTAGACACTCCTGTTATAATTATCTGCACTCAACAGAAATGAACAACAATCAAAACAAAACTGTAGGTGCTTGGGATTTCTGAAATTACTTGGGCGAGAAAAACTCTATAAAAGAAATCAGTATCCCTTCAATCATGGAAAAAACGGCAAAGAAGTAAAAAATATAGCCACTAACTGGTGAAGACATAGACACTTGAAACATAATAGAAATCACAATAAATTTTCAGGGAACTATGCTTTATGTGTTTCTAGTTTATATTTTAAGCATAGAGGTTTTTTTTTAACTAAATTTCTATACTTGGCTGCCACCAACGCTAACTTTTGACTGTATATATACAAGCAATGTAAAATCTTAAGGAAGTATGCTTTTCAGCTTAGAACTGCAAAATATGTAATGTGCCTATCTATTTTTTCAAGAA